>NC_136071.1:238012303-238628553 GCF_964261635.1 Lissotriton helveticus
ACCCCACACACCCCCCCCCACCCCCCCACACCCTCACTCACCCCCCCACACCCCCACCCACCCCCACCCACCCACCCTCACCCCCTCACCCACCCCCACCCCTCACTCACCCCCACTCACCCTCACTCACCCTCACTCACCCTCACTCACCCACCTCCCCTCCCTCACCCTCCCTCACCCTCCCCACCCTCCCTCACCCTCCCTCACCCACCCACCCTCACCCACCCTCACCCACCCACCCTCACCCACCCTCACCCTCACTCACCCTCACTCACCCTCACCCTCACTCACCCTCACTCACCCTCACTCACCCTCACTCACCCTCACTCACCCTCACCCACCCTCACTCACCCTCACTCACCCTCACCATCACTCACCCTCACCATCACTCACCCTCACCATCACTCACCCTCAACCCCTCACCCACCCTCAACCCCTCACCCATCCTCACCCACCCTCACCCTCACTCACCCTCAACCCCTCACCCTCACTCACCCTCAACCCCTCACCCATCCTCACCCACCCTCACCCTCACTCACCCTCAACCCCTCACCCTCACTCACCCTCAACCCCTCACCCATCCTCACCCACCCTCACCCTCACTCACCCTCACCCCTCACCCTCACTCACCCTCAACACCTCACTCACCCTCACTCACCCTCAACCCCTTACTCACCCTCACTCACCCTCACCCTCACTCACCCTCACTCACCCTCACTCACCCTCACTCACCCTCACTCACCCTCACCCACCCTCACCCACCCTCACCCACCCACCCTCACTCACCCTCACCCACCCTCACCCTCACCCACCCTCACCCTCACTCACCCTCACCATCACTCACCCTCACCCTCACCATCACTCACCCTCACTCACCCTCAACCCCTCACCCACCCTCAACCCCTCACCCATCCTCACCCACCCTCACCCATACTCACCCTCAACCCCTCACCCTCACTCACCCTCAACCCCTCACCCATCCTCACCCATCCTCACCCACCCTCACCCTCACTCACCCTCAACCCCTCACCCTCACTCATCCTCAACACCTCACTCACCCTCACTCACCCTCAACCCCTCACTCACTCACCCTCACTCACCCTCACCCTCACTCACCCTCACTCACCCTCACCCTCACTCACCCTCACCCTCACTCACCCTCACCCTCCCTCACCCTCACCCTCCCTCAACCCCTCACCCTCACTCACCCTCACCCTCACTCACCCTCAACCCCTCACCCACCCTCACCCTCAACCCCTCACCCACCCTCACCCTCACTCACCCTCAACCCCTCACCCACCCTCACTCACCCTCAACCCCTCACCCTCACTCACCCTCAACCCCTCACCCTCCCTCACCCTCAACCCCTCACCCTCAACCCCTCACCCTCAACCCCTCACTCACCCTCAACCCCTCACCCTCACTCACCCTCAACCCCTCACCCTCACTCACCCTCACTCACCATCAACCCCTCACTCACCCTCAACACCTCACTCACCCTCACTCACCCTCAACCCCTCACTCACCGTCAACCCCTCACTCACTCACCCTCACTCACCCTCACTCCCTCACTCACCCTCACTACCCTCACTCACTCACCCTCACTCACCCACCCTCACCCTCACTCACCCTCACTCACCCACCCTCACCCTCACTCACCCTCAACCCCTCACCCTCACTCACCCTCAACCCCTCACCCATCCTCACCCATCCTCACCCACCCTCACCCTCACTCACCCTCAACCCCTCACCCTCACTCACCCTCAACACCTCACTCACCCTCACTCACCCTCAACCCCTCACTCACCCTCAACCCCTCACTCACCCTCACTCACCCTCACCCTCACTCACCCTCACCCTCACTCACCCTCACCCTCCCTCACCCTCCCTCACCCTCACCCTCCCTCACCCTCACCCTCCCTCAACCCCTCACCCTCACTCACCCTCAACCTCACTCCCCTCACCCTCACTCACCCTCAACCCCTCACCCTCACTCACCCTCAACCCCTCACCCTCCCTCACCCTCACTCACCCTCAACCCCTCACCCTCAACCCCTCACTCACCCTCAACCCCTCACCCTCACTCACCCTCAACCCCTCACCCTCACTCACCCTCACTCACCCTCACCCTCACTCACCATCAACCCCTCACTCACCCTCAACACCACTCACCCTCACACCTCACTCACCCTCACTCACCCTCAACCCCTCACTCACCCTCACCCCCTCACTCACTCACCCTCACTCACCTCACTCACCCTCACCCACCCTCACCCTCCCTCAACCCTCACCCTCACTCACCCTCACCCTCACTCACCCTCACCCTCACTCACCTCAACCCCTCACCCTCAACCCCTCACCCACCCTCAACCCCTCACCCACCCTCACCCTCACTCACCCTCAACCCCTCACCCACCCTCACCCTCACTCACCCTCAACCCCTCACCCTCACTCACCCTCAACCCTCACCCTCACTCACCCCTCACTCACCCTCAACCTCACCCTCAACCCCTCACTCACCCTCACCCCTCACCCTCACTCACCCCTCAACCCCTCACCCTCACTCACCCTCACTCACCCTCACCCTCACTCACCATCAACCCCTCACCCTCACTCACCCTCACCCTCACTCACCCTCACTCACCCTCACTCACCCTCACTCACCCTCACTCACCTCACTCACCCTCACTCACCCTCACTCACCCTCAAACCCCTCACTCACCCTCAACCCCTCACCCTCACTCACCCTCAACCCCTCACCCTCACTCACCCTCAACCCCTCACCCTCAACCCCTCACCACCCTCACCCCTCACCCACCCTCACCCACCCTCACCCCCCTCACCCACCCTCACCCACCCTCACTCACCCTCACTCACCCTCACTCACCCTCACTCACCCTCACTCACCCTCACTCACCCTCACTCACCCTCAACCCCACACCCTCAACCCCTCACCCTCACTCACCCTCACCCACCCTCACTCACCCTCACAACCCTCACCCTCACTCACCCTCACAACCCCTCACCCTCACTCACCCTCACAACCCCTCACCCTCACTCACCCTCAACCCTCACCCTCAACCCCTCACCCTCAACCCCTCACCCCTCACCCTCACCCCCTCACCCTCACTCACCCTCAACCCCTCACCCTCACCCACCCTCACTCACCCTCACAACACATATTGTGTTACAATAGGTGTCACATTTGCGAAAGATAAAACTATTGGCATTGTAAATAACAAAGCTATTAATTTAGCTGTTTTCAAAACAAGCACATAAATAAAAAATGTGTCCTTTACAATACCAATAGCTCAAACTTTCCTAATGCGAGACCTATTGCATTGCTGTGCTTCTCTCCCCTGCTGCACTCTCCTGCTCTCTAGAGATGTGGCCTAACGACCAGAGCTGCCATCTCAGTCACGTAAATACAAAACATGTTGCATTCCAAATGCTATAGGTGTCACATTCGCGAAAGTTATAACTATTGGCATTGTAAATGACAAAGCCATCAATTTAGCAAAACCAACAAATAAATAAAATGTCATTTACAAGACCAATAACTCCAACTTTTCTAATGCGAGACCTATTGCATTTCCAATGCTTGTTTTTGTTGCAATTCCAGCAGGAATCACTGTCGCAGATTCCCATGGATGCCAGGCGGGCGGGGGTCCAGTATGCCTTATGTATGAGCCAGAATTTAGTCTGGTTTAAAGTTGCCGTAACCTTTTTCCTGGATGTGGATCTCCATAACTCAGCCCTCTCCTCCTCACTTAGCACCCTACCCACTAGTGTGCCCCAGTAGGTATTGACTTTATCGTTGAGTTTGGTGGATTTTGGGCATAGGGCCTTGTAAAGGTGTGCGACTTGGTGTCCTAGTATATTAAGGTTAGTGGCATATTGTATGAGTGATGGTGTTAGTCCGTTCAGGTTTGCCTTCCTTATTGCTACCTTGATCTTCAGGAAGTTGTACAATTCTGTGCTCTCTAGGTTGTGTTCCTCCTTGAGTGTGTCGAAGGTTAAGTTTGTGCCTTGTTTCTGTAGGTTGCTGGCAGTGGAGATGCCGTGCTTGTACCATGAGTGCATGTTCAGAGTCTTCTCCCTGTATTTTATTGTAGGGTTGTGCCATATGGATTCAAACTGGGTTTTCTTTATGCTTGTCCTCATTAGTTTGTCAATACTTAGGAGTGCTGTCTTTGTGTTTCTTAGGATGGGGTTGTCTTTGATTGCTGGGTGTCGGGTAGCAGTAAGTAGGGCGATAGGGTTCATTCCTTTCAGTAGTCCTCGCTCGAGTGTTAGCCACGCCGGGGTATACTCTGGTCTCGGGGTGAGCCAGTATAGACCCTGTCTGGCCATGCACGCTTTTTGGAATGTTTTGAAGTTTGTTATGTTTAGGCCGCCCAGGTCTTTCGTCAGCCTGAGCTTATGTAGGCTTATTCTGGGCTTTTTCCCCCTCCACAGAAAGGTATTCAGCGTTTTGTCTAGTCTCTTGTGGAAGTCTTCTGTATTTATCAATGGCAGCATGTTCAGCATGTAATTCACCATTGGTGTGAGCATCATTTTAATCTCTTCCACTCTCCCCCACCACGTGGTGAATTTGGGAGACCATCCCTCCACTCTTTCCTTTATTTTGTGTAGTGTGGCTTGTTCATTGTGTTCTAGTGTGGATCTCAGGTCTCTCTCGAAGAGGAGGCCCAGGTATTTGATAGGTTTCTGTTGCCATGTCAGGCCGGACGAGCTTAAAACCGTCTTAGTGGTATGGACGTTCAGAGGTTTGCACTCGGATTTGTCCCTGTTTCATTTGTATCCCGAGACCTGGGCATATTGTTCTATCGTTTCCATCAGTGCTTTGATTGGTTTCTCTGGGTCTTCGTGATTATTAGCACGTCGTCTGCATATGCCGCTAGCTTAAAAGTTTCTCCCTCTACCGGTATCCCTGCTATGTCTGTATTAGTTCTGATCATATTTAGGAGTGGTTCTATCGCTAGCAGGAACAGGGCTGGGGAGAGCGGGCACCCTTGTCTGGTCCCCCGACCGAGATGGAGTAGTTCTGATGTCCCTCCGTTTACTACCACTCGTGCTTTGGGGTCATTGTAGAGGGCCAATACCATCTTCCTATAGTTGGGTCCAAGCCCGAATTTCAGCATGCACTAGTCAAGGAATGGCCAGGACACTCTGTCAAACGCTTTCTCAGCGTCTAGGGCTATCATGACCGCTGCGTTGCTGCTCTTGGAGGAGTGATTTATTATGTGGCATAGCAGCCTTGTGTTGTCGTGGGGCATTCGGTTTTTAAGGTATCCTACTTGTGAACAGTGTATGAGCTTTGGTAGGTGTGCGTTGAGTCTGGTTGCTAGTATTTTGGCGTAGATTTTACAGTCTACGTTTATAAGTGAGATTGGTCTGAAGTTCTTTGCTTGGTTTGTGTCCTTGCCTTCCTTTGGTATTACTATTATGTTGGCTTCTGCCATTGACGGTGTCATGCGTCCATTCTGGATGCACTTCGCGAACACCTCCTTCATTGTGGGCCTGAGTATGTGTAGGTACTGCTTGTAGAAGCCGGCCGTGAAGCCGTCTGGCCCTGGTGCCTTGTTATCCTTGAGACTCGCTGTGGCTCTCTCTATTTCGTCCTCTGTTATGTTTAGGTCAAGGATGTCACGTTCCTTGTCTGATAGCGTTGGTGTGGATATGCGTTCTAGGAGTTCTTTGCCCCCATCATCTCGTAGTGTTTCGTCCCTCGTGTAGAGTTTCTCGTAGAAGTCTCTGAAGACCTCCAGTATCTCCTTGTTTGCAGTCTGGGATTTATTATTTCTGTCTTTGATGGCCTCTATCGAATGTTGTTTCTGTTTCCCCTTGAGGTAGGATGCTAGATTTTTCCCTGCTTTGTTTGCGGTACATAGGTTGATAGCTTTGTATTTATTTATCCAAGTACCTGCTCTTTCAGTCAGGATTTTGTTAAGTTCATGTTTTCGTTTAGTTAGGCTGGTGAGGGTGTTCCTATCTTCAAGGTTAGCCATGTGTCCATTCTCTAGGTTTTTGATTTCTTTTTCTAGTTCGGCAATTTTTTTGTTTCTATCTTTGTTCAGCCTTCCTTTGATGGTCATAACTGTCCCCCTGATGGTGGCTTTTAAGGCATCCCAGAGCAGGTCCCTGTCTGTCTCGGGGGTATCGTTAATCGCCAGGTACTCTTTTATTGCTGTCTCAATCTCTGCCCTAGTTGAGGTGTCGGTAAGCAGATTGTCGTCAAAGCGCCATCTGCGAGTTGGCTTCTCATTGTGTTTCCCTGATAGGGTTAGGCTTATGTGCGAGTGATCTGAGATGCTCCGGGGGCCAATTTCCGTGTGGTCTATGAGATGGGTGTGTGTGTCTGATATGAGGATGTGGTCTATTCTGCTGTAGGAGTTGTGTGGGTTCGAGTAGAAAGTGTATTCTCTGGCGTCTGGGTTTTGGAGGCGCCACGGATCCTTGAGGCTGAGTTTGGAGCACAGGTTTTTCAGGATGTTGCCCTTGTGTGATGCTTGGCTCGGTCTGCGCGGGTGCTTGTCAATGGCTGGGTCTAGGACCTGGTTCATATCTCCTGCGACCACAAGGAGCTCGCCTAGTGGTAGAGTGTGTAGTTGTGCTCCTACCTTGTCCCAGAAGGCCCTATCATCAGTATTAGGGCCGTAGATGTTGGCCACATGTATAGTTTCCTCGGCTCTCCTTAGGCTGGTCACTAGAATTCTACCCTTGGTGTCTGCCTGCATGTTCACCAGTGTTAGCTTTGATTTCTTGCTGATTAAAGTCACTACCCTGTTTTTTTTGTTCTGTGCTGCTGACCCTCTTTCTTCGCCTATCCAGCTAGCCTTGAGGCGCTCTATGTCATCGGCTTCTAGTCTTGTCTCTTGCAGTACATAGATGTCGCTTTTAAGTTTCCTTAGGTGTTCTAGTACTTTCCTTCTTTTCACCGGGCTATTGAGACCTTTGACGTTTAGGGATACTATCTTGATATCAGTTGAGAGGTTGGTCTGGTTGTTGTATGTCATTTGTGGTGCTGTGCATCTGGCGATTTGTGTGGTCTCGAACTCTGTGGTTCCTTGTGGCTGCCTCTCCCTAGCCCTTGGCTTGCTTGTGGGTTGTTGTACTTATACCTGCGCTTGCTGCTCCTAGGTGAAAGTGTGGAAAATTGGAAGATAGAGTTGTAGAGAAAGAGAAAAAGAGTAGCCCCATGTATGTGCTCCCCGAACCCCCCTCCCACCCCTGCCCCCCCTGCTCCCCCTACCCTCCCTCCCCCCCACCCCCCCTTACTTGCTGAGTGGGTGTGCGACGACAAAGTTCCTTTGCTCCGCATCGTCCCTGAGGTAGAGTTTGTGCGTTGTCGATGGTAGAGTGTTGAATAAAAAACGGGAGAAAAGCACAGTCATTCTTGTTTGCTTGGTTATTCCCGATCTTGTATAGTCTTTCTCAGTGCTGAGGTAGATTTTACAAACATGTAAACGTGGCTTTAGGCGGCCCGCAGTTCTCTTAGCGACAAAAGGGCGACTCAGCTGCCCTGCTTGCTTGGTGTTTCTCGTCCATGTAGGCGATTTGTCACTTGGGAGAGGTTGCTTGCCTGAGGTAGACGTGTTGTCCTGTTGCTCAGGTTGTTCCTTTTTCCGAGTGTGCGGCCTCGTCTGGTGAGGCGCATCTTTTGGCTGCTCCGGGGCTTTTTGTTTCCATCTCTTCTGTCGGCGGACCTTGCATGTAGCGTCTCAGATCTTCCGGGTTCTCAAATACCATTGTTCTCCATTTGTCTGTGATCTTGAAACGAGCCGGGCCGACGAAACTGAAGCTGATGCCTCTTTTGCGCAGGGTCTCTCTGAGGGCTAAGAAGCCTTTTCTGGTCTCGACCGTTGGTTTTGAGTAGTCTTGGGTCAGCACGATCTTGCTGCTTGCCCATGTGAGGTTCTGATTCTTCCTGGCAAATGCGAAAATGGCGTTGGTGTGGCTCGTTCGCAGTGGGTTGCATATTATTGGTCTGGGACCCTTTCCCATCGCCGGTTTCCCTGCCGGCACTCTGTAAGCTTTTTGTACTTCGAACCGCCTGTCAAAATTGATGCCTGTGAGCTTTGGAATCATGGATTCAAGCATGGCTGCGCATGAGCCTGCTTTATCCTCTGTTCCTTCCGGCACCCCTAGGATCCTCACGTTGCCTCTTCTGGCCCTGTCGTCCTGCTCCGCTAGCTGTCTTTGTATGGCTTTCGTGGCTTTCTGACATTCTGTTATTGCCTTGGTGTTCTCTACAGTTGCATCCTCCACTGAGCTTATGCAGCCTTCTGCTGCTTCCATTCGAGTGTTGGTGCTGTGCAGGTCGGCCCTAATTGCCGCCAATTCTAGTTGCATGTTTTCTATCTTTAGTTTTGTCTCCTTCGCCACTGCGTTCCCTTCATTGATCTTCCTGAGGATAGTCTCTAGGGTTGCCGTTTCGCTTTTTGTCTTCAGCGGGGAGTCTGGGATGTCTTTTTTAACCTTTTTTTGGTCCCCTGCTGTTTTGCCTTCATTGTTTGCCATTGTTCTGATGCCTCTTCTCGACAGAATGCTGCCCAGGCGCCCCTCTTTTTGAGCAGATGTTAGGTTGCTTGTTGGGATTGCTTTTGGGGTCGGGGCAGTTGCGTGGGTTCTGAACCTACTTGGTTCTCTAATGTGTCTTGTTCGTGTCTTGGCTTTTGGTCCTGCCAGCGTGTGCTTTATCTCGTTCGCAGCCTAAACCGGCTGCTTTTTATGAGTGGCTGGTTGAGGGTGGTATCGGTTGAGGCTCTGGTTCGCTTGGCTCTTGGCTCTTTGGCTGGTTGCGGGTGATATCAGTTAAGGCTC
Source organism: Lissotriton helveticus (assembly GCF_964261635.1). Lineage (NCBI taxonomy): Eukaryota > Metazoa > Chordata > Amphibia > Caudata > Salamandridae > Lissotriton > Lissotriton helveticus. The sequence continues at coordinate 238,021,130 of NC_136071.1, forward strand.
TGGCACGCTCGGCCCTTTGCTCTTTTGGCTTGGTTGGCGGGCGGTCTAGAGCGAAAACGAGCGAAAACGCTCGTGCCTTGGTGTCACCCCCTCAGGAGTCCGTGTTCATTTCTCGCCTTGGCGCCCGTTAGGCGCGCTTCCACACGTTCCACACGTTCCCCGGCGGTGGGTGTGGCTCTGGTCCTTGATTGCCCCCTTCGTTAGGCTCTTTATGGCTTGTGTTGCCTCTCCGGTTGGCCCCCTGGTGTTCCCCTTGGCGTGTCCGTGTAGCGGTCAGCCTCCGCCGTGTTCCGCTTCCCCCTCTCACACCTTGGAGAGTCTGCACTGTTTGCTTTCCACTTGTTTAGTGAGCGCTAGGCTGCCGAGATTGAAACCAGCGCTGGATGTTTACCTCAGCGCTTGCTTTTCCGCTTGGGCGTCTTCCGTTTCCCGTCTTTGTTGTTGACCTGCTGCGTGGTTTCCGGTAATGGCAGCGCCCATGCGTGAGGCTTGTTTCGCTTTCGCTGGTTCCCGTTGGTCTCTGATGGTCTTCCTAAACGGCGAACAAAACCCGCTTGGAGCCCTCGCGCTGCATTAAAAACTCCCTCTGCGAGCCTTCAGGGGGATGCTCTGTGCTTTCACCCGCCCCCGATGCGCCTTTGTTCTCCGTCGCCCCTCTCTGCCTCTCTCGCTCGGCTGGCCGACGTGCTTGAGAGCCCGCCGGGGGGCAGGGAGGGTGGGTTAGTGCAGGCGCTTAGCTCACCCCTTCTCCTCTTCTCTGGCTCACTCGGTTTGATGCCCGTAGTAGGTTCTCTCTTTCCTATCCTCTGGGCGCCATTTTGTCCTCCGCTCAGTTACTGGGTTCTTGGAGCTTCGTGGTTTAATATCTCGGTTTAGCACTGCTCCTGTTGTGCGCTTCTCGGCTCTTCGTGTAGCCTCGCTCTTCCCATGCTTAATTCTTGTTCTTTTAGTCAGAACAAACTTGTTTGGCGGGTAGTTATCGCCGTAGTTGGCCTCAAGGGTGCGGAGCGAGTGGACTCAGACGACCATCCACATTGCCGTCCAAGCCACGCCCCACTGGCCCTTTTTTAATGTAATTGGTGCAGGAGTTTTAAATTCTCCAACTTTCAGCACATTTTTTACTTCTCCATCTAGGATGAACTGTACCGTTATTTGCTAATATTTTGTATCAATTGTTTAGGTACCCGGTAGAAGGTTTTAATTGTATTGTACTTTTATGGTATTGTTGTATACCGAATAAAGTAATTTGATGATGATGATGTGTATTTGTAATTGGTGCTAAATAACAGATGTTTATTGTTACCCAACTCAATGGTATTCATTTTATCGACCTCAGAAGGATGAAAGGCTGTATGGACCAGCCAGGAATTGAACCTATTACCATGAGGTCGAACACAGGCCCCTTCAGGAGACGCATTAGTCCACTAAGTCACCAGACCCTGCTCACCATCGTGTCAGAGGTTAAAAAGCACAGTGTTTGACACCAAACACAAAATAAATGAACCGTTCCATAATGGAGCTGGACATCTGAGGTATATCCAGTGTCTAACCCATGTTATCCTATGGAGGGTCGATCTCTTGCGGTAGAATTACTTTTAGAATGCTACCATATGGCAATATATGCTTGCACATATATTTCAACACATACAATATATTTCACCCTGCCTCCTGGGCTATAAGAGGCATATCTTAGGGGTGATTGACATTTTAAATGCAGTGAGGTGACCCTGTCACACATGTAGTGTGCAGGGTCGAACTCGAAGCAGGCAAGCTACTCGTGCAGGGCTCACATGGCAGACCTGCAGCCTTTGGTTTCACTCTGGTCACTCAGGGTGGCACCACAAGTGCTGCAGCCCTGGTGTCCCTTTTACATCCCTACCTTGGGTACCACTGGTACCATGTACTAGGGCCTTACAGGGGTGTAAAAGCACTTGCCAATTGGGTTAACAAATTCACATTTACAGTTTAATGGAAAGAGCACTGGTGCTGGGCCTGGTTAGCAGGGCCCAGCACACTTTCAGATCTACTACAACAGCATCTAGCAGCAAAAAGTGGGGGAATGACCATCCAAAAAGGGCACTGTACAACAACTCTCTTGCAAAAAGACCTAAAAACAAAGTATTACCATTTGAGGTGAAAGGGAGAGACAAATAGATACCCGTTTAGTGGTTAATTTGTGGATTCTGAACACCTGGACTAATCTCAGCCTCCCCTCTTAATCAAATTGGGTGATCTTATGCACCTTCAAATAGTGAGTTCAGAATACCAGCTGTACAAAAACCTATCCAGTTTGATTTAAAAGATTATATTGTTGCTCTTTAAGAATGTGGGCCACGTGCAGGGTCACATGACAGTTGCCCTGCCTCTGAATTCACAATTGGCACCGTTGCCAGGGTGAAGGTGGGAACAGGAATGGTTCTAACTTCAGGTTGAAAAACTGGCACTTTTAATAAAAACTCATAAGTGCAAGGCTATACCGTGATATATTTAAGTCAAAACTTCCACATGTAAAATACACAGTTTTGAATTTTGAAGGGACTTTATCATATTTTACGTGATGTCTGTTTTATGATTTATGTTATGTTATGTTATGTTATGTTAAGGGGGTGCTTATAAAGCGCACTGTCACCGTGGGTATCATGGCGCTGATTGGGTGCTGAGGAGAACAGAGAGACTATTAGCTAGATTGTGGGAAGAGCCAGGTTTTTAGTGATTTACGGAATTGGATGAGAGTGTTAGAGAGCCTAACTGGGGGAGGAAGGGAGTTCTAAAGTTTGGGGCCAAGGTAGGCGAATCTCCGACCACCAGATCTACAAAGTTTAATGGGGGGGACAACCAGGAGGTGTAAGTGAGATGATCTAAGGTTACGTGAGGGACAATAGGACCGAATGAGGGATTTCAAAAAAGCGGGGCAGGAGCCAGAGAGAGACTTAAAAATAAGGCAGCCGAGCTTGAAGGCAGCCCTTAGGCTGACAGGGAGCCAGTGCAATTTGATGAGGAGGGGTTTGGCAGACTGCCATTTCGGTATCCCGAGGGCCAGTCTCACCGCCTGGTTTTGAATGATTTGCAGCCTATAGATGGAACATTTAGGTAGACCATGATAGATGGAATTCAAAAAATCCAGGCGGGAGAGAACAAGGGCCATGATAACTTGCAGCAGAGCATCAGGGGTGAGGAGGTAAGCCACCTTCCTAATCCTGCGCAGTTGGAACATGCAGGAGGAGACCACCGTCCCCACCTGCGGCCCGAGAGAAAGCCCAGCGTCAATGGTGACCCCGAGGCTTTTCACCGAGGCCACCGGGATAGGAGGGGAGCCAAGCTTATATGTCAAACATTTCCAGTGCTCGGCTGGTGCCCGGGCTCTAAGAACCAAGTCAGACCCTCAGATCGGCTCTGCTTGCCCTGTGTTTTTTATGTATTTATTTAGAATGTTTTATTGAGCGCAAAACATGACCCAAGGGTATTCAGAGGGCTGTACATAGGGTTGACTGAATAAAAAGATAGGCATAGAAAAGTACATCAAAAATATGTTGGCTCGCCCACCTCTACCCAAACTTCTTTCTTCAATAAAACTTCCTTTAGAGTGGAAGTTCACAACGAAGGCAGAACTGAACTACTTTCTAAAAAGCCTCCATCAATTCTGAAAATACATTAATTATGTCGATTAATCGAGAGGCTGTGGTTCCCTGCAGCATTCGGAAGTTTATTTGGCTTGTCCAGTTTCCCCTTTTGGAGACGGAGGGAACACAGAAGGAAGTGTTTAACTACAATAACAGCTCGATCTCTTTGATGGCTTCGCAGCAGAAAATCCAAGCGCTGAAAATGAAGGCGCTTTTAATGCTTATTTGCCTTTGCATCTGATTATGATTTAAACAACGGAACGTAATAGGTGAAATTATAATTCTGAAAGCTGCCGAGAGTTGCATGTTTACTTGTTTACCGAGAACGCGTTCTATTTGCCCTCCATTGTTCCGTCCCCTCAGTGACTCACGCCGCTCGGGGCGCTGGTAATGGGAGTCATTACTTCCCGGCGCGTTGAGTGCAATTACTGGAGCCGCGGGCTGCCGCTTCCACGCTCGGCGCTGCGCGTTTATCCCCTCAGCCATCGACGGCGACACCTGAGGTCCAGGCCGCTAGGCTTCGAGGCGCTGTGGCGCCGGCACGGCGGAGTGGCGAGAGCGCCCGATGACTGGGTCGTCAGGAGTCACCTTTCACCAGGTGTGCAATCGCAGAATCAGCAGCAGTCCGCAGCCATTTTACAGACACGACACAAGACACAAGTGTCGCTGGCAGTTCACGGTGTATGGAGGTGGGCGAGGCAGCACATTAACACGGAGAGCCTCGGCTTTAGCAGCTCGTGCACGAGCCGAGCCCTGGAAACAAACGCCATGCAAAATTATGAATTTGCTTCAATTGTTTTAAAAAGTGTATTTTTGTAACATGCAGGAGCGTTTCACTTTTGTCCATGAGTTGATATCGCCTTGTTTTGAAGGGTATTTTTCACTGCCGGCCCTCAACAATTTAAACAGGTGCAGCACCGAGCCTGGAATTGCACAGCGCCTAGTGAGAGCAGGGCCGGACTGCACCGAGCCTGGAATTGCACAGCGCCTAGTGAGAGCAGGGCCAGACTGCCCCAAGCCTGGGATTGCACAGCGCCTAGTGAGAGCAGGGCCAGGCTGCACCAAGCCTGGGATTGTACAGCGCCTAGTGAGAGCAGAGCCTGGGATTGCACAGCGTCTAGTGAGAGCAGGGCCGGACTGCACCAAACGTGGGATTGCACAGCACCTAGTGAGAGCAGGGCCGGACTGCACCGAGCCTGGAATTGCACAGCGCCTAGTGAGAGCAGGGCCGGACTGCACCGAGCCTGGAATTGCACAGCGCCTAGTGAGAGCAGGGCCAGACTGCACCAAGCCTGGGATTGTACAGCGCCTAGTGAGAGCAGAGCCTGGGATTGCACAGCGCCTAGTGAGAGCAGGGCTGGACTGCCCCAAGCCTGGGATTGCACAGCGCCTAGTGAGAGCAGGGCCAGACTGCACTGATCCTGGGATTGCACAGCGCCTAGTGAGAGCAGGGCCGGACTGCACTGTGCCTGGGATTGCACAGCGCCTAGTGAGAGCAGGGCCGCAGGGCCAGACTGCACCAGGCTGGGATAGCACAGCGCCTAGTGAGAGCAGGGCTGGACTGCACCAAGCCTGGGATTGCACAGCGCCTAGTGAGAGCAGGGCCGGACTGCACAGAGTCTGGGATTGTACAGCGCCTAGTGAGAGCAGGGCCGCAGGGCCAGACTGCACCAGGCTGGGATTGCACAGCGCCTAGTGAGAGCAGGGCCGGACTGCACTGGCCTGGGATTGCACAGCACTTAGTGAGAGCAGGGCTGGACTGCACCAAGCCTGGGATTGCACAGCGCTTAGTGAGAGCAGGGCCAGACTGCACTGATCCTGGGATTGCACAGCGCCTAGTGAGAGCAGGGCTGGACTGCACTGTGCCTGGGATTGCACAGCGCCTAGTGAGAGCAGGGCCAGACTGCACTGATCCTGGGATTGCACAGCGCCTAGTGAGAGCAGGGCCGGACTGCACTGTCCCTGGGATTGCACAGCGCCTAGTGAGAGCAGGGCCAGACTGCACTGATCCTGGGATTGCACACAGTCTAGTGAGAGCAGGGCTGGACTGCACCAAGCCTGGGATTGCACAGCGCCTAGTGAGAGCAGGGCCGGACTGCACAGAGTCTGGGATTGTACAGCGCCTAGTGAGAGCAGGGCCACAGGGACAGACTGCACCAGGCTGGGATTGCACAGCGCCTAGTGAGAGCAGGGCCGGACTGCACTGGCCTGGGATTGCACAGCACCTAGTGAGAGCAGGGCTGCACTGCACCAAGCCTGGGATTGCACAGCGCCTAGTGAGAGCAGGGCCGGACTGCACAGAGTCTTTGATTGTACAGCGCCTAGTGAGAGCAGGGCCGCAGGGCCAGACTGCACCAGGCTGGGATAGCACAGCGCCTAGTGAGAGCAGGGCCGGACTGCACTGGCCTGGGATTGCACAGCACTTAGTGAGAGCAGGGCCAGACTGCACCAGGCTGGGATAGCACAGCGCCTAGTGAGAGCAGGGCCGGACTGCACTGGCCTGGGATTGCACAGCACCTAGTGAGAGCAGGGCTGGACTGCACCAAGCCTGGGATTGCACAGCACCTAGTGGGAGCAGGGCCAGACTGCACTGATCCTGGGATTGCACAGCGCCTAGTGAGAGCAGGGCCGGACTGCACTGTGCCTGGGATTGCACAGCGCCTAGTGAGAGCAGGGCCAGACTGCACTGATCCTGGGATTGCACAGCACCTAGTGAGAGCAGGGCCGGACTGCACTGTGCCTGGGATTGCACAGCGCCTAGTGAGAGCAGGGCCAGACTGCACTGATCCTGGGATTGCGCACAGTCTAGTGAGAGCAGGGCCGGACTGCACCAAGCCTGGGATTGCACAACCCCTAGAGAGAGCAGGGCTGCACTGCACCAAGCCTGGGATGGCACAGCGCCTAGTGAGAGCAGGGCCGCAGGGCCAGACTGCACCAGGCTGGGATTGCACAGCGCCTAGTGAGAGCAGGGCCGGACTGCACTGAGCCTGGGATTGCACAGCGCCTAGTGAGAGCTGGGCCAGACTGCACTGATCCTTGGATTGCACAGCACCTAGTGAGAGCAGGGCCGGACTGCACTGTCCTGGGATTGCACAGCGCCTAGTGAGAGCAGGGCCGGACTGCACTGTGCCTGGGATTGCACAGCGCCTAGTGAGAGCAGGGCCGCAGGGCCAGACTGCACCAGGCTGGGATAGCACAGCGCCTAGTGAGAGCAGGGCTGGACTGCACCAAGCCTGGGATTGCACAGCGCCTAGTGAGAGCAGGGCCGGACTGCACAGAGTCTGGGATTGTACAGCGCCTAGTGAGAGCAGGGCCGCAGGGCCAGACTGCACCAGGCTGGGATTGCACAGCGCCTAGTGAGAGCAGGGCCGGACTGCACTGGGATTGCACAGCACTTAGTGAGAGCAGGGCTGGACTGCACCAAGCCTGGGATTGCACAGCGCCTAGTGAGAGCAGGGCCAGACTGCACTGATCCTGGGATTGCACAGCGCCTAGTGAGAGCAGGGCTGGACTGCACTGTGCCTGGGATTGCACAGCGCCTAGTGAGAGCAGGGCCAGACTGCACTGATCCTGGGATTGCACAGCGCCTAGTGAGAGCAGGGCCGGACTGCACTGGCCTGGGATTGCACAGCACCTAGTGAGAGCAGGGCTGGACTGCACCAAGCCTGGGATTGCACAGCGCCTAGTGAGAGCAGGGCCAGACTGCACTGATCCTGGGATTGCACAGCGCCTAGTGAGAGCAGGGCCGGACTGCACTGTGCCTGGGATTGCACAGCGCCTAGTGAGAGCAGGGCCAGACTGCACTGATCCTGGGATTGCACAGCGCCTAGTGAGAGCAGGGCCGGACTGCACTGTGCCTGGGATTGCACAGCACCTAGTGAGAGCAGGGCCGCAGGGCCAGACTGCACCAGGCTGGGATAGCACAGCGCCTAGTGAGAGCAGGGCTGGACTGCACCAAGCCTGGGATTGCACAGCGCCTAGTGAGAGCAGGGCCGGACTGCACTGTGCCTGGGATTGCACAGCACCTAGTGAGAGCAGGGCCGGACTGCACTGATCCTGGGATTGCACAGCGCCTAGTGAGAGCAGGGCCGGACTGCACTGTGCCTGGGATTGCACAGCGCCTAGTGAGAGCAGGGCCGCAGGGCCAGACTGCACCAGGCTGGGATAGCACAGCGCCTAGTGAGAGCAGGGCTGGACTGCACCAAGCCTGGGATTGCACAGCGCCTAGTGAGAGCAGGGCCGGACTGCACAGAGTCTGGGATTGTACAGCGCCTAGTGAGAGCAGGGCCGCAGGGCCAGACTGCACCAGGCTGGGATTGCACAACGCCTAGTGAGAGCAGGGCCGGACTGCACTGGGATTGCACAGCACTTAGTGAGAGCAGGGCTGGACTGCACCAAGCCTGGGATTGCACAGCGCCTAGTGAGAGCAGGGCCAGACTGCACTGATCCTGGGATTGCACAGCGCCTAGTGAGAGCAGGGCTGGACTGCACTGTGCCTGGGATTGCACAGCGCCTAGTGAGAGCAGGGCCAGACTGCACTGATCCTGGGATTGCACAGCGCCTAGTGAGAGCAGGGCCGGACTGCACTGTCCCTGGGATTGCACAGCGCCTAGTGAGAGCAGGGCCAGACTGCACTGATCCTGGGATTGCACACAGTCTAGTGAGAGCAGGGCTGGACTGCACCAAGCCTGGGATTGCACAGCGCCTAGTGAGAGCAGGGCCGGACTGCACAGAGTCTGGGATTGTACAGCGCCTAGTGAGAGCAGGGCCACAGGGCCAGACTGCACCAGGCTGGGATTGCACAGCGCCTAGTGAGAGCAGGGCCGGACTGCACTGGCCTGGGATTGCACAGCACCTAGTGAGAGCAGGGCTGCACTGCACCAAGCCTGGGATTGCACAGCGCCTAGTGAGAGCAGGGCCGGACTGCACAGAGTCTTTGATTGTACAGCGCCTAGTGAGAGCAGGGCCGCAGGGCCAGACTGCACCAGGCTGGGATAGCACAGCGCCTAGTGAGAGCAGGGCCGGACTGCACTGGCCTGGGATTGCACAGCACTTAGTGAGAGCAGGGCCAGACTGCACCAGGCTGGGATAGCACAGCGCCTAGTGAGAGCAGGGCCGGACTGCACTGGCCTGGGATTGCACAGCACCTAGTGAGAGCAGGGCTGGACTGCACCAAGCCTGGGATTGCACAGCGCCTAGTGAGAGCAGGGCCAGACTGCACTGATCCTGGGATTGCACAGCGCCTAGTGAGAGCAGGGCCGGACTGCACTGTGCCTGGGATTGCACAGCGCCTAGTGAGAGCAGGGCCAGACTGCACTGATCCTGGGATTGCACAGCGCCTAGTGAGAGCAGGGCCGGACTGCACTGTGCCTGGGATTGCACAGCGCCTAGTGAGAGCAGGGCCAGACTGCACTGATCCTGGGATTGCACACAGTCTAGTGAGAGCAGGGCCGGACTGCACCAAGCCTGGGATTGCACAGCCCCTAGAGAGAGCAGGGCTGCACTGCACCAAGCCTGGGATGGCACAGCGCCTAGTGAGAGCAGGGCCGCAGGGCCAGACTGCACCAGGCTGGGATTGCACAGCGCCTAGTGAGAGCAGGGCCGGACTGCACTGAGCCTGGGATTGCACAGCGCCTAGTGAGAGCTGGGCCAGACTGCACTGATCCTTGGATTGCACAGCACCTAGTGAGAGCAGGGCCGGACTGCACTGTCCTGGGATTGTACAGCGTCTAGTGAGAGCAGGGCCGGACTGCACCGAGCCTGCAATTGCACAGTGCCTAGTGAGAGCAGGGCCAAACTGCACTGTGCCTGGGATTGCACAGCGCCTAGTGAGAGCAGGGCCGCAGGGCCAGACTGCACCAGGCTGGGATAGCACAGCGCCTAGTGAGAGCAGGGCTGGACTGCACCAAGCCTGGGATTGCACAGCGCCTAGTGAGAGCAGGGCCGGACTGCACTGTGCCTGGGATTGCACAGCACCTAGTGAGAGCAGGGCCGGACTGCACTGATCCTGGGATTGCACAGCGCCTAGTGAGAGCAGGGCCGGACTGCACTGTGCCTGGGATTGCACAGCGCCTAGTGAGAGCAGGGCCGCAGGGCCAGACTGCACCAGGCTGGGATAGCACAGCGCCTAGTGAGAGCAGGGCTGGACTGCACCAAGCCTGGGATTGCACAGCGCCTAGTGAGAGCAGGGCCGGACTGCACAGAGTCTGGGATTGTACAGCGCCTAGTGAGAGCAGGGCCGCAGGGCCAGACTGCACCAGGCTGGGATTGCACAGCGCCTAGTGAGAGCAGGGCCGGACTGCACTGGGATTGCACAGCACTTAGTGAGAGCAGGGCTGGACTGCACCAAGCCTGGGATTGCACAGCGCCTAGTGAGAGCAGGGCCAGACTGCACTGATCCTGGGATTGCACAGCGCCTAGTGAGAGCAGGGCTGGACTGCACTGTGCCTGGGATTGCACAGCGCCTAGTGAGAGCAGGGCCAGACTGCACTGATCCTGGGATTGCACAGCGCCTAGTGAGAGCAGGGCCGGACTGCACTGTCCCTGGGATTGCACAGCGCCTAGTGAGAGCAGGGCCAGACTGCACTGATCCTGGGATTGCACACAGTCTAGTGAGAGCAGGGCTGGACTGCACCAAGCCTGGGATTGCACAGCGCCTAGTGAGAGCAGGGCCGGACTGCACAGAGTCTGGGATTGTACAGCGCCTAGTGAGAGCAGGGCCACAGGGCCAGACTGCACCAGGCTGGGATTGCACAGCGCCTAGTGAGAGCAGGGCCGGACTGCACTGGCCTGGGATTGCACAGCACCTAGTGAGAGCAGGGCTGCACTGCACCAAGCCTGGGATTGCACAGCGCCTAGTGAGAGCAGGGCCGGACTGCACAGAGTCTTTGATTGTACAGCGCCTAGTGAGAGCAGGGCCGCAGGGCCAGACTGCACCAGGCTGGGATAGCACAGCGCCTAGTGAGAGCAGGGCCGGACTGCACTGGCCTGGGATTGCACAGCACTTAGTGAGAGCAGGGCCAGACTGCACCAGGCTGGGATAGCACAGCGCCTAGTGAGAGCAGGGCCGGACTGCACTGGCCTGGGATTGCACAGCACCTAGTGAGAGCAGGGCTGGACTGCACCAAGCCTGGGATTGCACAGCGCCTAGTGAGAGCAGGGCCAGACTGCACTGATCCTGGGATTGCACAGCGCCTAGTGAGAGCAGGGCCGGACTGCACTGTGCCTGGGATTGCACAGCGCCTAGTGAGAGCAGGGCCAGACTGCACTGATCCTGGGATTGCACAGCGCCTAGTGAGAGCAGGGCCGGACTGCACTGTGCCTGGGATTGCACAGCGCCTAGTGAGAGCAGGGCCAGACTGCACTGATCCTGGGATTGCACACAGTCTAGTGAGAGCAGGGCCGGACTGCACCAAGCCTGGGATTGCACAGCCCCTAGAGAGAGCAGGGCTGCACTGCACCAAGCCTGGGATGGCACAGCGCCTAGTGAGAGCAGGGCCGCAGGGCCAGACTGCACCAGGCTGGGATTGCACAGCGCCTAGTGAGAGCAGGGCCGGACTGCACTGAGCCTGGGATTGCACAGCGCCTAGTGAGAGCTGGGCCAGACTGCACTGATCCTTGGATTGCACAGCACCTAGTGAGAGCAGGGCCGGACTGCACTGTCCTGGGATTGTACAGCGTCTAGTGAGAGCAGGGCCGGACTGCACCGAGCCTGCAATTGCACAGCGCTTAGTGAGAGCAGGGCCGGACTGCACTGTGCCTGGGATTGCACAGCGCCTAGTGAGAGCAGGGCCGGACTGCTCTGATCCTGGGATTGCACAGCGCCTAGTGAGAGAAGGGCCAGACTGCACTGATCCTTGGATTGCACAGCCCCTAGTGAGAGCAGGGCCGGACTGCCCCAAGCCTGGGATTGCACAGCACCTAGTGAGAGCAGGGCCGGACTGCACTGTGCCTGGGATTGCACAGCGCCTAATGAGAGCAGGGCCGGACTGCACTGTGCCTGGGATTGCACAGCACCTAGTGAGAGCAGGGCCGGACTGCACTGATCCTGGGATTGCACAGCGCCTAGTGAGAGCAGGGCCAAACTGCACTGTGCCTGGGATTGCACAGCGCCTAGTGAGAGCAGGGCCGGACTGCACTGATCCTGGGATTGCACAGCGCCTAGTGAGAGCAGGGCCAGACTGCATGATCCTGGGATTGCACAGCGTCTAGTGAGAGCAGGGCCGGACTGCACTGATCCTTGGATTGCACAGCACCTAGTGAGAGCAGGGCCGGACTGCACTGGCCTGGGATTGCACAGCACCGAGTGAGAGCAGGGCCAAACTGCACTGTGCCTGGGATTGCACAGCGCCTAGTGAGAGCAGGGCCGGACTGCACTGATCCTGGGATTGCACAGCGCCTAGTGAGAGCAGGGCCAGACTGCACTGATCCTGGGATTGCACAGCGCCTAGTGAGAGCAGGGCCAGACTGCACTGATCCTGGGATTGCACAGCGCCTAGTGAGAGCAGGGCCGGACTGTACTGTGCCTGGGATTTCACAGCGCCTAGTGAGAGCAGGGCCAGACTGCACTGATCCTGGGATTGCACACAGTCTAGTGAGAGTAGGGCTGGACAGCACCAAGCCTGGGATTGCACAGCGCCTAGTGAGAGCAGGGCCGGACTGCACAGAGTCTGGGATTGTACAGCGCCTAGTGAGAGCAGGGCCGCAGGGCCAGACTGCACCAGGCTGGGATTGCATAGCGCCTAGTGAGAGCAGGGCCGGACTGCACTGGCCTGGGATTGCACAGCACCTAGTGAGAGCAGGGCTGGACTGCACCAAGCCTGGGATTGCACAGCGCCTAGTGAGAGCAGGGCCGGACTGCACAGAGTCTCGGATTGTACAGCGCCTAGTGAGAGCAGGGCCGCAGGGCCAGACTGCACCAGGCTGGGATAGCACAGTGCCTAGTGAGAGCAGGGCCGGACTGCACTGGCCTGGGATTGCACAGCACTTAGTGAGAGCAGGGCTGGACTGCACCAAGCCTGGGATTGCACAGCGCCTAGTGAGAGCAGGGCCAGACTGCACTGATCCTGGGATTGCACAGCGCCTAGTGAGAGCAGGGCTGGACTGCACTGTGCCTGGGATTGCACAGCGCCTAGTGAGAGCAGGGACAGACTGCACTGATCCTGGGATTGCACAGCGCCTAGTGAGAGCAGGGCCGGACTGCACTGTGCCTGGGATTGCACAGCGCCTAGTGAGAGCAGGGCCAGACTGCACTGATCCTGGGATTGCACACAGTCTAGTGAGAGCAGGGCCGGACTGCACCAAGCCTGGGATTGCACAGCCCCTAGAGAGAGCAGGGCTGCACTGCACCAAGCCTGGGATGGCACAGCGCCTAGTGAGAGCAGGGCCGCAGGGCCAGACTGCACCAGGCTGGGATTGCACAGCGCCTAGTGAGAGCAGGGCCGGACTGCACTGAGCCTGGGATTGCACAGCGCCTAGTGAGAGCTGGGCCAGACTGCACTGATCCTTGGATTGCACAGCACCTAGTGAGAGCAGGGCCGGACTGCACTGTCCTGGGATTGTACAGCGTCTAGTGAGAGCAGGGCCGGACTGCACCGAGCCTGCAATTGCACAGCGCTTAGTGAGAGCAGGGCCGGACTGCACTGTGCCTGGGATTGCACAGCGCCTAGTGAGAGCAGGGCCGGACTGCTCTGATCCTGGGATTGCACAGCGCCTAGTGAGAGAAGGGCCAGACTGCACTGATCCTTGGATTGCACAGCCCCTAGTGAGAGCAGGGCCGGACTGCCCCAAGCCTGGGATTGCACAGCACCTAGTGAGAGCAGGGCCGGACTGCACTGTGCCTGGGATTGCACAGCGCCTAGTGAGAGCAGGGCCGGACTGCACTGTGCCTGGGATTGCACAGCACCTAGTGAGAGCAGGGCCGGACTGCACTGATCCTGGGATTGCACAGCGCCTAGTGAGAGCAGGGCCAAACTGCACTGTGCCTGGGATTGCACAGCGCCTAGTGAGAGCAGGGCCGGACTGCACTGATCCTGGGATTGCACAGCGCCTAGTGAGAGCAGGGCCAGACTGCATGATCCTGGGATTGCACAGCGTCTAGTGAGAGCAGGGCCGGACTGCACTGATCCTTGGATTGCACAGCACCTAGTGAGAGCAGGGCCGGACTGCACTGGCCTGGGATTGCACAGCACCGAGTGAGAGCAGGGCCAAACTGCACTGTGCCTGGGATTGCACAGCGCCTAGTGAGAGCAGGGCCGGACTGCACTGATCCTGGGATTGCACAGCGCCTAGTGAGAGCAGGGCCAGACTGCACTGATCCTGGGATTGCACAGCGCCTAGTGAGAGCAGGGCCAGACTGCACTGATCCTGGGATTGCACAGCGCCTAGTGAGAGCAGGGCCGGACTGTACTGTGCCTGGGATTTCACAGCGCCTAGTGAGAGCAGGGCCAGACTGCACTGATCCTGGGATTGCACACAGTCTAGTGAGAGTAGGGCTGGACAGCACCAAGCCTGGGATTGCACAGCGCCTAGTGAGAGCAGGGCCGGACTGCACAGAGTCTGGGATTGTACAGCGCCTAGTGAGAGCAGGGCCGCAGGGCCAGACTGCACCAGGCTGGGATTGCATAGCGCCTAGTGAGAGCAGGGCCGGACTGCACTGGCCTGGGATTGCACAGCACCTAGTGAGAGCAGGGCTGGACTGCACCAAGCCTGGGATTGCACAGCGCCTAGTGAGAGCAGGGCCGGACTGCACAGAGTCTCGGATTGTACAGCGCCTAGTGAGAGCAGGGCCGCAGGGCCAGACTGCACCAGGCTGGGATAGCACAGTGCCTAGTGAGAGCAGGGCCGGACTGCACTGGCCTGGGATTGCACAGCACTTAGTGAGAGCAGGGCTGGACTGCACCAAGCCTGGGATTGCACAGCGCCTAGTGAGAGCAGGGCCAGACTGCACTGATCCTGGGATTGCACAGCGCCTAGTGAGAGCAGGGCTGGACTGCACTGTGCCTGGGATTGCACAGCGCCTAGTGAGAGCAGGGACAGACTGCACTGATCCTGGGATTGCACAGCGCCTAGTGAGAGCAGGGCCGGACTGCACTGTGCCTGGGATTGCACAGCGCCTAGTGAGAGCAGGGCCAGACTGCACTGATCCTGGGATTGCACACAGTCTAGTGAGAGCAGGGCTGGACTGCACCAAGCCTGGGATTGCACAGCGCCTAGTGAGAGCAGGGCCGGACTGCACAGAGTCTGGGATTGTACAGCGCCTAGTGAGAGCAGGGCCACAGGGCCAGACTGCACCAGGCTGGGATTGCACAGCGCCTAGTGAGAGCAGGGCCGGACTGCACTGGCCTGGGATTGCACAGCACCTAGTGAGAGCAGGGCTGCACTGCACCAAGCCTGGGATTGCACAGCGCCTAGTGAGAGCAGGGCCGGACTGCACAGAGTCTTTGATTGTACAGCGCCTAGTGAGAGCAGGGCCGCAGGGCCAGACTGCACCAGGCTGGGATAGCACAGCGCCTAGTGAGAGCAGGGCCGGACTGCACTGGCCTGGGATTGCACAGCACCTAGTGAGAGCAGGGCTGGACTGCACCAAGCCTGGGATTGCACAGCGCCTAGTGAGAGCAGGGCCAGACTGCACTGATCCTGGGATTGCACAGCGCCTAGTGAGAGCAGGGCCGGACTGCACTGTGCCTGGGATTGCACAGCGCCTAGTGAGAGCAGGGCCAGACTGCACTGATCCTGGGATTGCACAGCGCCTTGTGAGAGCAGGGCCGGACTGCACTGTGCCTGGGATTGCACAGCGCCTAGTGAGAGCAGGGCCAGACTGCACTGATCCTGGGATTGCACACAGTCTAGTGAGAGCAGGGCCGGACTGCACCAAGCCTGGGATTGCACAGCCCCTAGAGAGAGCAGGGCTGCACTGCACCAAGCCTAGGATGGCACAGCGCCTAGTGAGAGCAGGGCCGCAGGGCCAGACTGCACCAGGCTGGGATTGCACAGCGCCTAGTGAGAGCAGGGCCGGACTGCACTGAGCCTGGGATTGCACAGCGCCTAGTGAGAGCTGGGCCAGACTGCACTGATCCTTGGATTGCACAGCACCTAGTGAGAGCAGGACCGGACTGCACTGGCCTGGGATTGCACAGTGTCTAGTGAGAGCAGGGCCGGACTGCACCGAGCCTGGAATTGCACAGCGCTTAGTGAGAGCAGGGCCGAACTGCACTGATCCTTGGATTGCACAGCACCTAGTGAGAGCAGGGCTGGACTGCACCAAGCCTGGGATTGCACAGCGCCTAGTGAGAGCAGGGCCAGACTGCACTGATCCTGGGATTGCACAGCGCCTAGTGAGAGCAGGGCCAGACTGCACTGTGCCTGGGATTGCACAGCGCCTAGTGAGAGCAGGGCCAGACTGCACTGATCCTGGGATTGCACAGCGCCTTGTGAGAGCAGGGCCGGACTGCACTGTGCCTGGGATTGCACAGCGCCTAGTGAGAGCAGGGCCAGACTGCACTGATCCTGGGATTGCACACAGTCTAGTGAGAGCAGGGCCGGACTGCACCAAGCCTGGGATTGCACAGCCCCTAGAGAGAGCAGGGCTGCACTGCACCAAGCCTGGGATGGCACAGCGCCTAGTGAGAGCAGGGCCGCAGGGCCAGACTGCACCAGGCTGGGATTGCACAGCGCCTAGTGAGAGCAGGGCCGGACTGCACTGAGCCTGGGATTGCACAGCGCCTAGTGAGAGCTGGGCCAGACTGCACTGATCCTTGGATTGCACAGCACCTAGTGAGAGCAGGGCTGGACTGCACTGTCCTGGGATTGTACAGCGTCTAGTGAGAGCAGGGCCGGACTGCACCGAGCCTGCGATTGCACAGCGCTTAGTGAGAGCAGGGCCGAACTGCACTGATCCTTGGATTGCACAGCACCTAGTGAGAGCAGGACCGGACTGCACTGGCCTGGGATTGCACAGTGTCTAGTGAGAGCAGGGCCGGACTGCACCGAGCCTGGAATTGCACAGCGCCTAATGAGAGCAGGGCCGGACTGCACCGAGTCTGGAATTGTATGGCACCTAGTGAGAGCAGGGCCGGACTACACAGAGTCTGGGATTATACAGCGCCTAGTGAGAGCAGGGCCGGACTACTCCGGCCTAGGATTGCACGTCTAGTGAGAGCAGGGCCGGACAGCACTGAGCCTGGAATTGCACAGCGCCTAGTGAGAGCAGGGCCGGAATGCACCGAGTCTGGGATTGTACAGCACCTAGTGAGAGCAGGGCCAGACTGCACCAAGCCTGGGATTGCACAGCGCATAGTGAGAGCAGGGCCGGACTGCACTGGCCTGGGATTGCACAGCGTCTAGTGAGAGTAGGGCCGGATTGCACCGGCCTGGGATTGCACAGCGCCTAGTGAGAGCAGGGCCAGACTGCACTGATCCTTGGATTGCACAGCACCTAGTGAGAGCAGGGCCGGAATGCCCCAAGCCTGGGATTGCACAGCACCTAGTGAGAGCAGGGCCGGACTGCACTGTGCCTGGGATTGCACAGCGCCTAGTGAGAGCAGGGCCGGACTGCACTGTGCCTGGGATTGCACAGCACCTAGTGAGAGCAGGGCCGGACTGCACTGATCCTGGGATTACACAGTGCCTAGTGAGAGCAGGGCCAAACTGCACTGTGCCTGGGATTGCACAGCGCCTAGTGAGAGCAGGGCCGGACTGCACTGATCCTGGGATTGCACAGCACCTAGTGAGAGCAGGGCCAGACTGCACTGATCCTGGGATTGCACAGCGTCTAGTGAGAGCAGGGCCGGACTGCACTGATCCTTGGATTGCACAGCACCTAGTGAGAGCAGGGCCGGACTGCACTGGCCTGGGATTGCACAGCACCTAGTGAGAGCAGGGCCGGACTGCACTGTGTCTGGGATTGCACAGCGCCTAGTGAGAGCAGGGACAGACTGCACTGTGCCTGGGATTGCACAGCGCCTAGTGAGAGCAGGGCCGGACTGCACTGTGCCTGGGATTGCACAGCACCTAGTGAGAGCAGGGCCGGACTGCACTGATCCTGGGATTGCACAGCGCCTAGTGAGAGCAGGGCCAAACTGCACTGTGCCTGGGATTGCACAGCGCCTAGTGAGAGCAGGGCCGGACTACACTGATCCTGGGATTGCACAGCACCTAGTGAGAGCAGGGCCAGACTGCACTGATCCTGGGATTGCACAGCGTCTAGTGAGAGCAGGGCCGGACTGCACTGATCCTTGGATTGCACAGCACCTAGTGAGAGCAGGGCCGGACTGCACTGGCCTGGGATTGCACAGCACCTAGTGAGAGCAGGGCCGGACTGCACTGTGTCTGGGATTGCACAGCGCCTAGTGAGAGCAGGGACAGACTGCACTGATCCTGGGATTGCACAGCGCCTAGTGAGAGCAGGGCGGGACTGCACTGTGCCTGGGATTGCACAGCTTCTAGTTAGAGCAGGGCCGGACTGCACTTGCCTGGGATTGCACAGCGTCTAGTGAGAGCAGGGCCGGACTGCACCGGCCTGGGATTGCACAGCTTCTAGTTAGAGCAGGGCCGGACTGCACTGGCCTGGGATTGCACAGCGTCTAGTGAGAGCAGGGCCAGACTGCACTGATCCTGAGATTGCACAGCGCCTAGTGAGAGCAGGGCCGGACTGCACCGGCCTGGGATTGCACAGCGTCTAGTGAGAGCAGGGCCAAACTGCACCGAGCCTGGAATTGCACAGTGCCTAGTGAGAGCAGGGCTGGACTGCACCGAGTCTGGGATTGCACAGCACCTAGTGAGAGCAGGGCCGGACTGCACCTAGCCTGGGATTGCACAGCGTCTAGTGAGAGCAGGGCCAGACTGCACCGGCCTGGGATTGCACAGCATCTAGTGAGAGCAGGGCCAGACTGCACCGAGCCTGGAATTGCACAGCGCCTAGTGAGAGCAGGGCTGGACTGCACCGAGTCTGGGATTGCACAGCACCTAGTGAGAGCAGGGCTGGACTGCACCTAGCCAGGGATTGCACAGCGCCTAGTGAGAGCAGGGCCGGACTGAGAGCCCAGAGCAGCTCTGGCATATTTTGTTAGACCAGTCCCCATATGGTGCGTTGCGCGAGAGAGCAGCAAGTGAGCCTGACCTACATGGTGGGTTTAGGGGTGTTCCGTCTCAAGAAAATTTGGGGAAAAATAGCAAAAATGGTGCATTCTACAACACATTTTTCATTATATATTCACTTGTATTAGCTTTTAAAGCACAGTAAATTAGGACCTTACAGTGCACAAGGAGACCAGTTACACCCACTGAAATTATTATGGAGACCACAAAACATAAGATGTCAAGCATGAAACATGAATATAAACTGGGCCGGACTGGCCGCAGCGGGTGTATTGAGCCCTCCAATTCCCCGGTCCTCTATTGAGGTTAGCAGCCCTAGCGATAGGTAAGCACACTTTCTCCTGAATTGTGCAGAAGACGGCGTTGCAGCTGTAGCGGTGACCTCATCTTGGCGTAGTTTTCTGACGCTCAGTGGGAGGGATATGTTTGCGTCCCAGCGGCGTGTGCTGGACAGCCTAATTCATGATACAAAGGGCATTCAGTAGTAGGGGCCCCTCCTATCCCTTTAGTTTCTCTGATGTGGTGAAAGGACCCGGGGGGGACCTGCAGATTAGTGGCAGAAGGGGCCTTTCTTTCCTTCGGGCATGTAAGGTCATGTCAGGGGCATTGGTCCTTCAAGGTGGATAGGGTGCCGAGGTTTATGGTGGCGGATGTGGTCATCCCACGCCTATGGGCGTTGCCCTGTTCCTCCTCTATCTAAAGGAAGCAATTCTAGGTAAGGTTGCAGGTAAAGAGCGGTAGCAGTGGTGGGGGGGCCCGTGCGGCAGCGGGAACCACCGCACGGGCTGTGGCGGAGTTACTGGGCGATCCGGAAGAAGAGAGGTGCAAACGCTGGACGTCAGCGGGCACATAGGGGTGCCAGAGCATAACCTCAGAGCCTAAGCTGTAACCTCGTGGGAGGTGCAGGAATTCGTGTCGGCGCCCCAGTAGTCCTTCGGACGGTTGTGGGCCTGTGCAACCGGGGGTTTGCCTAGTCACGCCCAGCAATGGGCGTGTCAGTATAATTATGGTAATTGTGCAACAGTTGGGTGGTTCGCCACCGTGTTGTTTGGCTCAACAGGCGGGCAGGTGGCGAGAATGCGGCCTGCCCTAGGATCGCCCGTAAGTTAACCCACCGTCATTACATATGTTGTATGTAATAAACCTGCAGCAATTTTTTCCCAAACCTAACACTTGTGTCGTTGTGTTATTTGCGGGTTTGGGCATTGTGGGGCGGGGGTTCATGTGGCCCTGATGTGACTATGCGCCTGCCCGAGGCCACGCAGTGGCCATAAGGAGGGCGGGCCCCTAGTCACGGAGGGCTGTCCCGCCCCCGCATGACTCAGCGTTTCCTCACCCGAGGCAGTCTCCCCTGGTTGGTGGAGGCTGGTAAGTGATGCACGTCCGGGGCGGCTGGGAGGGGCCTTCTGGAGTACCTCAGACCTCTGCCCCGTTGGGGAGGCCTCTTTGCCGCTCCGGACGTCGCGATTCAATATTGGGACACTCTTTCCCCGCCCTTCCTCGAACCCAGAGTGTCTGCTTGAGGGGGCTCCGGGGGGAGCTTTAATGTGTTCCTTTTTTTGTTGCAGGCGGAGTTACTGGGCGATCCGGAAGAAGAGAGGTGCAAACGCTGGACGTCAGCGGGCACATAGGGGTGCCAGAGCATTACCTCAGAGCCTAACCTGTAACCTCGTGGGAGGTGCAGGAATTCGTGTCGGCGCCCCAGTAGTCCTTCGGGCGGTTGTGGGCCTGTGCAACCGGGGGTTTGCCTAGTCACGCCCAGCAATGGGCGTGTCAGTATAATTATGGTAATTGTGCAACAGTTGGGTGGTTCGCCACCGTGTTGTTTGGCTCAACAGGCGGGCAGGTGGCGAGAATGCGGGCTGCCCTAGGATCGCCCGTAAGTTAACCCACCATCATTACATATGTTGTATGTAATAAACCTGCAGCAATTTTTTCCCAAACCTAACACTTGTGTCGTTGTGTTATTTGCGGGTTTGGGCATTGTGGGGCGGGGGTTCATATGGCCCTGATGTGACTAACAAAAGCTGCAGTGCTTCACACTTGCACCCCTTCTCCACCTGGGGGCGGTGGTCCAGAAAAGTTGCTAGGGCTGCTTTGGGTTCTCAGTCCGGCCCTGAATATAAATGTCACATAAGTGCACACCTTCACTGTTGAGCACAGCTAAGAAGCTGAGAACACAATCAAAGAACATTTCAAGGAATGTTAGCATCCTCCACCCCAATAAGCGGCACAGCAGGGTCGGCTTTATCGCTTGTGGTGGCCGGTGCAACAATAATGTTGTGCCCCCCCCGATGACCTGTTCCTCTACAGATTCCCTCACTATCACTCTCCAACAGTGCCCTTCATCCACTAACAGGTATTTAATTTGTTTTACAATGCCTCTCATGCCAGTGTAGGGTGTCAGAGCACTTTACATCACACACACATACACAGACAATGAATCATACATGTGTAAGTCAGCGCATAGAAAATGTTACATAAGACAAAGGTGACTACAAGGTGTAGGATTCACGTCATCCATACTTGTAGGCATTTGTTAAGATTGCTTGGTCTGGTGCTTGGTCTGGAGAAGCGCAGACTAAGGAGTCAAAACTTAACACAGTGGTTTGGGTTGGCTTTACTAATAATAATTTATTTCTACCCAAACAAACCCTTTTATAGCAACATTAGGTTAATGAAAGACTCGGAAATTACAGAACTTTGCACCCTGTATCGTGCAGTGTGCATGCATCTCTTTGATGGCAGTTCATAGCTCACTGTGCTATATTACAATTGTAACTTATCAACTGCAAGTAACAAAAGGATCTCACTGACAAGAGAAGTAACCCACTGAGCTATCCACTTAAATACAGTTCTGTTATCTGCATGGTACACATTCTGTGCTAAGGGCATGTTAACCCTCTGCGCTACTTTAGATGACTCAAAACTACCAAACCTCCGATCCCTCTCCAGTAGTAACATTAATCTCCAGAGTTATCTTGACATTTTTATTGTTGCCTGAAAGCTACTGGATATGAAAGTAACTTGGTGTTACATTTTGTGATTTTCTTATTGCACATTCAAGTTAGCGTGTGGAGTGCTTGCTGACCCCTTGGAGCCTGAACAAGAGAGTGAGTAGATTTGCATGCCAGCTGATATAGTTACTGCAATATTGCATATGTGAAGCAAAACAAGACCCCAGGAGCAAAACCGTCCCCCACCCTTCCAGCCTCCCAGGCAAAAGCTTGGATAAGAGCACGCATTCAGAACCTTTTCGAAGAGGTTGCTACCTGTGTGCCTGTCTAGAGCATAGGTACTTTGCTGTGCCTGAGCTGCTCCAAAATAACAATCACCTATGATTTAATGACTACTTCTCAATACATGGAACACCTAAAAGTCAACACAAACAGCAGGTCTTAAACTGACAGCAGCTGGACTTTCAGGATGCTGACTGGGACTAGCACCTAAACAAGAATGAGAATGGTGTCAGTATTCACATATTCACTAATTCATCCACCTATACATGCATCTCAGTGGCTTAACCCCTTCGGCGCTGATGACGAGCTCAGCTCGTCATGAGTTGCGCCGCTCGCACGCTGATGACGAGCTGAGCTCGTCATGTAACGCAGCTTTTTGAAAAAAGCCGCGTAGCGCGAAAATCGCCGCAGCGCGCATGCGGTTAAGCACCCACTTTAGAAGTCTGTCTGTAGCATGCATGTTATTTATGCCTTGTCTGTATATGATCAACAAGAGAGGGAAGCAAAGCCTGTGCTGGTGCTGCCAGAACTGTACCTCTTCGGTGATGGGAAAGGTTTGTGTTGATATTACCCTGGCTATAACTGTCCTCTTAAGTTGGGAAACTCGCACTGTTTCTGTCCAAATGCACCTCTCGCAGAAAAGGGGTGCTTCCTGTATTGCTGCCCTATCTTATAAAAATACAAAGAGTATTATGACTGCACTTGCATAACATGCCCAGACCAGTCAGAAGCCATTGTTGGACCCAGTTGAAACACTTGTTGTGGAGCTGTGACTCAGAGACTCTGGTTTCAATCACCGCTTCCTAGCTTGTCCAAACTGTGTGACCCTGGACAATTACTTTTCTTTCCCCTTCCTCCTTTTCAATGATCATCACATTTGGGAGCACCTTGAAATAATTCAGATCCAGACGTGCACTGTACAAAAATATCTTTCATACATGGCATAATAGACCATAATATTGCATCAATAACAATAATAAAGGCCTTGTGTAGGTGGCACTAGACAACTGACTTGCCTGTTTGGTCATTCTACCCTCGCTTTCAGCACCCGAACATTTCCGAAGTACCTGTGCATTAACAACATTTTATTAATTCATTCATCCACTAATAAAATTGTTATTAGGGTAGAAGCGGGAAGAATGTGATACCCATCCAGTATCAGAACTTCACAAAATGTAATCAGGAAACCTGGTTTCAACCTGGTTTCAACCTGGCTTCCATACTTGACCAAACAGTGTGTCCCTAGGTGAATACTTTTCTTTCCTGTGCCTCCTTTTCCATGATCATCTCATCTGAGAGCACCTTCAAATAATTCACTTGTACCCCAGTCTCTCCTGTATAGGGTTTAAAAGGCCCTCATATTTCTCCATAGGAGAAACAGACAACTGACTTGCCATTTGAGTCATTAATACAGCTGTCAAGGCGGAAAGGGAGTGGTACATTAATTCTTATAAAGGCCATTAAGTGCAGGGATATAGTCTAAGGTGCTAAAGTGAAACAATCCAAAATACACTTTTTTTGTAAAAGTGTACACATCAGCTATAAATAAAGTGGCAGTCAACAACATCTGCAGGAAGTTAGGATACCCGGGATGAGTTAGGAGCTGCTCTCCTCAGCCTCCATTGAGCTGATTTCCAGACAGGATGCAACACAGATGGAATGCTCAGAATTATGGGAGCTGTCCGTGACCGTAACCTCTTCATTACCACTCCCCTAGTGGTACAGGTAGCAAAGCAGGAGATGCTTTGGTGTTGGATACGTGGTTCATGGTCTCAAGGCCTATGCACTCCTACTTCCCAAACCTATTCAGCTGTGAGTTTGCAGTATGGGCATGGCCTGTTTCATTGTGCAGGCTGTGATTAGAGTTACTCACCCTGTGAAACATGCTACCCCTCACCAGTAGCACATTGTGAGGCCTCTTTAAGGAAAGAGGTGTAAGAAAATTTTCTTATCTTCCTTCCAAACCTCTTTCTGAGGCTGGTGAACATGCCATATGAAGCAGGGACTATTTCACAATACTTGACACGAGTTATCTATATTCCTGGAGAAGAAGTCTGACCCTATGGGGGCAATATTTAAGCAAGTAAACATGTTCATGGAAAAGAGAAGTAGGGTCCGCTGCTCTGCCCTGTTGTTTTTAGGTTTCGCCTCGCCGAAAGCTGCGCAGCAGACTTTCGCGCAGGGCGAAAACTTTTGAGAATAATATGTGGCTTGTGTCCCGCCTATGTCTTCCATTGGCTAGCTCCATAAATGGAGGCTAGCCATTGGAAGAGAGAGGCGTCCGTCATTGTGCGAGGCGATTGGTGGGCGTTCCCGGCGATTTTTTCTCATCCTGCCCCTTTGACAACGTCATTGCGGTGGTGGGCGGTTCCTATTTTTTTTGGGGGGGGGAAGGTTTGTTTTGGTCATTGCAGGCCGACCGCCGCCGGAAGAAATCCAGGTGAGTGCTTTTTCTTGCCTTCTGCTTTGCCTTTCTTGCTGTTTGCCGTTCCCGCCCCCCTCCCGCTGTCCGTGCCTTTCCCGCCCCCCCTCCCGCTGTCCGTGCCTTTCCCGCCCCCCTCCCACTGTCCGTGCCTTTCCCGCCCCCCTCCCGCTGTCCATGCCTTTCCCGTCCCCCCTCCTGCTGTCCGCGCCTTTCCTGCCTCCCTCCCGCTGTCCGTGCCTTTCCCGCCCCCCTCCCGCTGTCCGTGCCTTTCCCGCCCCCCCTCCCGCTGTCCGGGCCTTTCCCGCCCCCCTCCCGCTGTCTGTGCCTTTCCTTGTTTTACTTTGAGGGTCCTCTCAGAGATGACCCCCACAGTATCCAGCGAAAGGCATACAAATATGATGTAATATTATGTATTTGCCGTGCTGCAGTGACTCGGAGATCTGACACAGCTGCTGCCGCACTTCCTACCGCGTAGAGTATCTCACGAGAAAGGGGTTCACGGTGACCTGCCCCAGAGCCAAAGCTTCCGGGGCGCACACAATCGATGGAAGGTCTCTCCGTCCGCTTCTGTCGCTTTTAACCCACACTTTGGATTCTGAATAACATCCTTTTTTATGTAACTCCAGGACTGTACGCTAAATAAATCAAAATTCACGTAGTTCTAAAATCGAGTCTGGTTTTACTCTTTTAGGAAATATTGGAATTTGGTGGCCTCTTAAAAAGGCCTTCGCATCCTTCTAAAATACGTAGATGTATTAATAGGAAGGTAGAAATAGGAACACAACTCAAATTAGTAGTAGTTCATGTAAGAGTTCTTGGCACAGTTTTGTGGCTTCGGAGCACTATAGGTAGCAGAGGTTTCAAACTTGCTGCGCTCATTTCTTTTTTCAGTTTTGGACTTCCTTTCACAAGTATCGTGAAACTGCACGTAACATGTTCAATGAAAGTGTCCACCAGAGACAAATACATCATTTCACTAGTGCAAAAGAACCGCCCTTGCAGGGACAGGCAGGCTACACTCGTCCCTTCACAGTGTAAGCGGGAGTGCCCGTGTATTGTTCAAGGTGCGAAGGCCCGTTCCAACCCCAGCGGTGACCTTTCTTCGCTCGTGACCTTTATCCTCTGCTGCAGCCACGGAGGGACCCCTGCCCGGGACATTAATTGGCCCCCTTCCTGGCCATTGTCTGTGCACTGACTGCCGTGGGCCGGGCTGTCACTTCACACCTCTTTTCGGAAAGGGCACGGCACCTGCGGGCTGACGGGCGGGCTCAAGGTGAAACATCTGTCCAGTCCCTCCCCCTAAGTGATTGCACAGTTCAGTGCTTTTCATCATGCATGCCACTGCCATGCTTATTTTTTGCAGGACATAAGGATTATTATAGTGTGAGTGCAGAGTGCGCAGAGTGCAGATAGTGAAGTAGTGAGTGCAGAGTGAGTGTGCAGAGTGAGTGAGTGTGCAGAGTGAGTGTGGGTGCAGAGTGTGGGTGCAGAGTGATGTAAATGTAAATGTACAGGAATTTATATAGCGCAAATCACCAAGCGGTTTCTAAGCGCTTGCTTAGGGAACCCGTCCTGGTATTCCCCTGTGAGATAACCCCGGCAGGGTATCCGCAAGGTGAAAGCCAGGCATCCCGCCGCGAGGGGTCGTTGTGGAGATTAAGCAAGCTATTGCCCAGAGTCGCAGAGTGTGAACCCGTGAATCGAGTAGGCACCGGAGCGAGAATTGTCGAGTCCATGGACATTTTAGGACTCAAGACCCCGCCGAGCCGGGAATTGAACTCTGGTCCCGGGCTGGCCTCTGCTTCCAGGTCTGCCTCCTCTAACCAGTGAGCCACACTTCTCCAGAGTGTGGGTGCAGAGTGTGGGTGCAGAGTGTGGGTGCAGAGTGCAGATAGTGAAGTAGTGAGTGTGCAGAGTGAGTGTGGGTGCAGAGTGTGGGTGCAGAGTGTGGGTGCAGAGTGTGCTATTGGCAATGTAAATGACAATGCCATTTATTTATCTGTTTCCAAAACCAACACATAAATACACATTTTGTCATTTACAATGCCAATAGCTCTAACTTTTCCAAAGGCGAAACCGTTGCATTGTAAATGCTTGCTAATCTTGTAGTAGGGAGAAATGAAAATGAAATTAAATTATTTTTATAAAGCACACAAATGCCCTGAGGCGTCTTGGCGCTGCTTACTAGTTGATGAAAAGCCAGGTTTTTAAAGCTTTCCTGATAAGAAGACTTGTCATTGGTTTTAGGTTAAAAGGGAGGCTGTTCCAGAGTTTGGCAGTACAGGTTGTAAAACTTCTACTATCCCAGGAAGTACACCTGTTCCCTGGGAATTATGATATTCTTAGCCGCAGAAGAAGGAAGTGTCCTGGAAGGGATGTACCAAGTGAAACTACAAAAAAAAATACAGTTCAGGTACTCGGGACCAAATCATGAAGGAGTTTGTAGGCAATATAGAGGTCATTGAATGCAATGCGCTTTCTGATTGGTAACCAGTGCAGCTTGTGTAAGGCCTGTGAGGATGACAGGTACCTACGGATCCCTAGCAGTATACGAGCTGCTGCATTCTGCAATATCTGGAGTTTGTTAAGGAGTCTTTTTTGCATGTTCAAATAAAGAGCATTGCAATAGTCTATTTTTGATAAGACAAGAGTGGTAACAACAGTCTTCTGTAATTCAAATGGAATATATGGGAGCACTTTCCTAATTGTCCTGGCAGTGTAAAAGGATGCTGAGGTGATACAATTGATTTGACCTTTGAAAGACTGTTTGTTGTCAAACAAACCCCCAGATTCCTTACTTTCTTAACTGGGGTCGAAAGAGAGCCCTGTGCTTGCTGCTACCAGACAGGGGACCAGAAGAGACATCATTGGCGAAAAGGAGCACCTCAGTTTTTCCTTGCAGTTGTTGGTCATCCAGTTGTCTACTTCCAGCATGCGGTTGTGAAATCTGGTTGCAGTATTGTTAGGATTGCTGGACACTGAGACTACAATTTGTGTGTCATCAGCATATGACATCAAAGAAAACCGAATACTTTAGTAAGCTGGCTAGAGTAGTGACATATATATTAAAAAGTGTAGGGCTCAAGGGTGACCCCTGAGGAACGACGCAAGGTAAGGAAAAGACATTAAAAGCAAACTAATTCATGGCAACACATTGGAAGGATTTCAGTTGGGCAAGTGCAACTTCCCTGATTCTAATATCATGGATGCAGTCATCAAACAGGTCATGATTGACAGTGTCGAAAGCTGCTGAGATGAAGATACCAGTAAACAACGTTTAAGCTCACCCAAATACAATTTTAAATATAATTCTAGAACTGTAACAAAAGGAGAATATAAATGTAGACATAAGTGACATAATCACACCCAAGCTATGGAACCCATAGCTAGGAAACTTACAAATACTGAACAGTAGTACTCCTGAATGCTTCCCAATACAAGATCTGGAACCCACTGTAGCTGAGTTTTCATCATCCTATAGGAGCAGATGTATGTATGTTAATTCTATAAGAGATTTGGCTGTGTATTCCAGATATTTTGTACTTCTTGTATGTTTATGGAAATTGTACAACAGTTCTTCAATGCATCTCACTCACTCTTTAGTGTATTAACTACCTGTGTATACCTGTCCTGCATGTGTGAGGGTATCATGTTATGTTCCTTCTACTATGACACATGGCCATAACGTATTATTTGCGTTAGAGAAGGTTGTGCTGCTATCCATATTGTACCATTTTATTTGATCAGAGTTTACATTTGAATTTCCGTGTGAAATAAGACTTTTTTTAAAAACATTTCAAAAACATAGCTGACTATTTTTTAAACTTTAAAAAAATATAGCTAACAAGTGGCCAATTTTGGGACTTTAACCAACAGCACTTTGTATGCTGGGGTATTGAGCTGATGATGAAACTGTTAAACGCAAAACTACAAGCCCCAAAATGCAACATTCCATCGGTTGAAATAAACAAAAATTGATGATGATATACTCTGACATACTGCGAAAGTGCGGAGGAGGGTAATGCAAAATAAAACTTAGTTTCTGCCTGTCTTGTAGGCATTGAAGGGTTAAATAGCCCAGTGGGAGAGAGGGCAGAGGTCGCTTTCAAATGCAGTTGTCAGCACCTCACTGTAAATCAACTAGCATTTACACTCCACCTCCAATGGGCTTTATTTACCATAACACCCGCACTTGGCCCACTCCAATTTGTACACCTCCCACATATACCTTTATGAATAAACTTACACCAGCCGTGTGTTTGTATTTTTCTGTGGGAATACTTGGCTACAGTTTTATTATATGCATGGTCTCTACCTTACATCATTGACCTCATATATCACTTTGGTCAGACATAATTCAAGATGACAAGGTCATATATCTTTCTTAGTGTCATAACTCATTCTGAGTGTCACAAATCATTCTGACAGGATCATAAATCATAATTACGAGA
Source organism: Lissotriton helveticus (assembly GCF_964261635.1). Lineage (NCBI taxonomy): Eukaryota > Metazoa > Chordata > Amphibia > Caudata > Salamandridae > Lissotriton > Lissotriton helveticus. Next base: position 238,049,961 of record NC_136071.1, read on the forward strand.
TAGGTCATACATCACGGTTGACAGTTCATAAATCATTGCAGCTACACATAAATCATTTCGCCAGGATCATAAAACCTCACTGGGTGACAGGTCATAAATCATCAACGGTTGACATGTCCAAAATCATCTCCGCCCTATATCAATCAAGCCGTTGTCATTGTTGGTCAAAATTCTGACACCTTTTTGTTATTGAGGCCATCCTCCATGCCACTAATTTGGGTCATAAAGTGTTGCTGTTTATTTGTTGGTTCTTACTCTGATTGTGACTGCTGTTAGGCTCAACTCGTCATCACTGCTTGAATGAGAGGGTCAAGTGCGGACGCTTCCTGGATGGCCTCAACAGGGACTGTGGGAGGACAAGCTGCGTCAACAACAAAGTGGAGGTATTCGTCGGCCACAGAGAGAGCAGATCTGGCTCCTGCAAGCGGGTGTCGTGACATGAAGTCAGCTGGGTTTTCAGCTTTCCCGGGTTTATGGATAATGGAGAAGACGTAGTCCTGGAGACGAAGTCCCCACCGCTCAATGCGAGGTGGCATTTTCGCATTGGGGTTGCCGAAAATCGTAATGAGCGCCTGATGATCCGTGATGATCGTAAAATGTTTGCCATACACAAAAAGGTGAAAATGTTCGCATGCCCACACCACAGCTAGGCTTTCCTTTTCCGGCTGGGAGTATGCTTTTTCAGTATCTGTGAGACTGCGGCTTGCATAGGCAATGATGTGTCGTTGCTCTGAATCTTCACGGTATTGGGCCAGGATGGCGCCCAGGCCTACAGGACTGGCGTCCACCGTGATTTCAGTTTTCTTCTTCGTGTCAAAGTACGCCAGGTTGATGGCCGACCCCACAGCTTGTTTGATCACGGAGAACGCGTGTTGGCACGCATCTGTCCATTCGAATGGCTGTCCTTGGCGAATGAGTTCACGTAGCGGGTAGCTGATTGTGGCGTAGTCGCGGATGTAGCGCGCGCAGTAGCTAGCCATGCCAAGGAACGAGCGTAGGTCTGTGACATCTCTAGGTTTCTGGGTGTCGGCCAGGGCCGCTACCTTCTCGGGATCCGGTCTCATGCCCTCCTTCGAGAAGATGTGTCCGTAGAATTTTAAGGTGTCTTTGTGGAATTCGCACTTGCTGGCATTGAGGGTTAGATTCGCAGTCATCAGTGCATGACACACTCTGTCCAGGGCCGTGTCGTGTTCCGTTTGATCCTTCCCAAATACCAGCAGATCATCACTGTAGTTGAAGGCATTTGGGATGCCTTGGATGACTCGCCTGATGGCCTCCTGGAAGATCTCGGCAGCCGAGGATATGCCGAAGTTCAGGCGTTTGTACCGGAATAGGCCTTGGTGCGTGGTAAAAGTCGTGATGTATCTCGACTTGTCGTGAAGCTCCAGCTGGTGGTAACCTTTATTGAGGTCTAGTTTGGAGAATACTGTGGCGCCATTCAGTTTGGTAATCATGTCACTGATATGCGGCCCAGGGTGGCGTTCCCGCTCAATAGCGGTGTTGGGCGCGCGCATGTCGACACACAGCCTGACTTTGTTGTCTTGCCCCTTTTTCGGGACTACCACGACTGGCGATACCCAAGGGGTGGGACCCGTCGTGCGTTCTATGATGTCTGTTCTGAGGAGATCTTGGAGCTCATCATCGACGGCCTTTTGTAGATGGAATGGCACCTTCCTGTGGTGCTGAGCAATGGGTGTCACGTTTTCGTTGATGTGAAGTTTTACCTTGAAGTGGTTGAGCTTCCCAAGGCCTTTGAACAGGTTGGGGAATTTCGCCACAATGTCTGGGGTGTCCTCCGTCATGTAGAGGAGTTCCACGAGTTTGAGTCTTTCTGCCGTGGGTAGACTGAGGAGACAGTCGGCCAGGTCTGGCCCTTCCACTACATGAATGTAAGCGTCAATTGACCGGTCCTTAAACGTGAGAGTGGTGCGGAAGCGGCCTAGACACGGCAGTGGCTTGCGTGACATCCACGTGAAGACGCGGACAGCTGCTGGTTCCAATTTGGGCTTGTGTTTCATGCTCTGATGTTCTAAGGCACAGATATAGTTCAGGGAGGCTCCAGAGTCCAAAACAAATTTCGCTGGGTGATCTCCTATCAGGATGTCGAGTTTTGGATACCGTTTCAGTCGATCCGGGTCTGCAACCATGCATATGTACTCATCACGATCCGGGGTTGTTACCATGCATATGTATTCATCACTGTCTTGTGATGTGAGGGTGCGTGATGGCGATTCACTGGAAGTGTCTCTGCGTGAGCGATAGGAGCCTGTCACGTGACGCCTGGTGCTGTGGCTACTTCCAGAGCGGCCTCTTGACTGCGGTGAATAGGCTGACTGAGCGCTGGAGTTGGACGAGCTGGAGGACCTTCTCCCTCTCTCTTTCACGGCTCGGGCATGATGCCGTGACTCATGTCCTTTGGTTGATGACCTATGGCTTGGTTGTTTGGCTTGGCATGCAACCTCAAAATGATTGTCTCTTCCACATCGGTGGCATCGCTGCCCGATTGCTGGGCATTGACCTGAGTGCGGGTAGTCCTGTCCGCATCTATAGCAGGTGGATGTGGCTTTTGTGGACTTCTTGTGTCGTGAGTTTCGACGTGACGGTTGGGACCTGTGAGAAGTGGACGAGGACTTGTTGCCCTTGGATGACCTGTGAGCTTGAATGCGCAAAGCGTGGTCTTTGTGATCCGATGATTTCTGTGTTCCCATTCGCTTCGCGTAGTCCTCGGCCTGGTCATTGATTCTTGTCAGTTCCTCGATTTCGTCTAATGTGTATGGTTTCTTTAGGAGTCTCCGGCGCAGTGTTTCAGATGAACAGCCATCAATGATGCGGAGTCTCAGGGCATCTTCTGTTTTGAAATTGTCGAAGTCGCAGTATCGTGCAAGTCTCCGGATGCGCATAATAAAATCGCTCATGCATTCATCTTTCTCCTGCATGGCAAGGTTAAACGTGTGGCGCTCATAATCCACATTGCGTTTGTGGAGAAAGCGTCTGTCAAGGGCGGCTTTGGTTTCATCATAGGTGGCAGTTGCCGCGTTGGGTAGTTCTTTGATAATTTGCGCAATGTCTGGACCAATCAGATTTCTCAAGGCTACAATCTTTTGCTTGTCATCTTGCACTAGGGAGCCAACCATATAGTCCTCAAAGTCTTCACTCCACGTTTTCCACGACGGACCCATACTGTTGCCTGGGGTCAGTGGTAGTGGCTGCGGTTGAAGCATGAATGAGGCTCCAATGGGTTTATTCGCCATCGTGGGCACGTTGGTTGGAGGAGCTGGCCCTCCTGTACTGGGAGCTGGGCTTTGTGGCCTTGTCGCGCCGGACGTATTGGGAGCTGTACTGGCAGTGTCGGAGGAGCTATCCGGGCCCTGGTCGGACATCTGCAGGTGGTGGGCTCTTGGTGGCGCTGGCTGGCTTTATTTATTAAGTATTGTCCAGACTGTACTGGCGTGCTGTTGGTTTCACGCTGTATTTTATTCTTTTCCGTGGCTCCTTGAGCTGTTTACTATCGTGGCTGCTGTTTCTTATTGATGTTTATTAATTCTTTGTGGCTCCTCGAGCCGCTTACTAGCTTGGCTGCCGTTAATATTGGTATTTATTTCCAGAACCGAGTGGTGCCTGACTTCAAGATGGCCGCCATGGACACTGCGTGGCTCTGCTTATGGGCGGGCGCCTGGCTTCAAAATGGCCGCCGCGCAGGACAGTATGCCTCGTGTCTTGGTTTCAGGCAGCGCGCGTGGTGGGAGCGGCAGGGTTTGAACTCACCCTTGCTCCGCGCGCTGTCCCCGGTTCTCTGATTCTGCACCTCCTGGTCGCGCTGGGAGTCGGGCACTATTCTCCGGTGCCGCGCGGACTCGGCTGCAGTCTTCTGGGATCACTCGGTGAGGGGGGAGCACGCGGTGAGCGCACTCTGGCATATGCGCCTTCCTTCTCACATGCGGTGGTCGGGTTTGCTGGCGCACGCGTTCTCGCTTCTTCGCGTTGCTCCTCAGCGCTTCACTTGGGCAGCAGCTAGGTGACTTGTGGCTTTGGCGGATGATGATTCCCGCTGCAGGGCTCGGTGGTCGGCCACATGGGGTGGCTGAGCGATGGGCTGCGTGTGGGTTTTGTTTCATGGATATCCCACCCTCGTCGCCAGTGTCGCAGCGCTCATAATGACACACCGACACAGGAGTAACTTTTGTGCTTCCTTCTTTATTCCCTGCCAGCCTCACACTGGCTTACAGACTACTTGCTTCCTGTTACCTCACTTCCTCTTCCTGCTGCTTGCCTGTCCTGTCTCAGCCTGAGGGTCAGGCGGGACGACGCTACAACCTTGTCGGTCCATTTTGTGCCCTGCCAACCGGTGGGTCTGTCCTGCGAGTGCCGTGCTCTGCTTGCTCACCCGTCGGCCTGCTTACCCTGCTGTCAAGCATCCCAAGGTAAGGGGTCTTCCTCCGACACACCGCTCTCCCATGTGCCTTCTTTACCAACCAATGTGCCCTTTTCACCGCTCTGCCTCTGGTAGAACAATGCAAGTAGCAACAGTTAGACGTCTAAAGACACTCCGAAAAGAAGAATGTCCTGTCATGCTCTTCCCGAACATGTCCTCGGCCTTGGGATTTAGGTGGTGTGCTTACACCTCTACTGTGAAGCATCCTGCTTGAAAAAGTGCAGCACATGCTGCAGGTGTTGCTCCGCAAGGACCACCAATGATATTTATTAAACCCAATGGTTTTACCCAGGGCTCAAGTCGGGGGTACACGCGGATGGACGTCGTCTCCCCGCTCTTTTCACAGGGTGGACGCCGTCCCCCCTGCCAAGAGCCTGGGCCCCACAGAAATAAGCAGGCACGTGTCCCGGTGTAATTTTCAGACTCCAGGACACGTTCACCACGTGACGTCATGAGGTCATTTGCACATTGGCAGTCCCCCCCACTTCTTTTTATAGGACTTGTGCCCTGTTTTTAACCATGAACTTAGAAATGTTTTCCTCACGCAAATCACCCACCAGTCTCCCAAGGCAGCACGTGCTACCAGAGAGAGCCTCCTGCTGTGCTCCAAGTGAAACAACGTGCATCAGATCAAAGGGACAAAGGCTCAAAGGCTGCAGCGTTCAGGTTCATGCTCACGTTTCTGCCTCCAGGAACGCTGCGTGCTTGGACGCTGCTCCCCTCCTACAGCTTCCTCGGCCCCTGGTCATGGAGCCCAGCTATATATGCGAGGCCAATTGGTACATAGTTTTGCTATCCTTTGCAGGGTACAATGTGATGTTCTTAGCGCATGCATATCCCACTGACCTATTTTACCAGGATTACAATTTGTGGAAGGTAAGCTGCACAAGAACCCTTGCAGCAAATGAATTAATACGATGAGAAATCCTTCTAGTGTATGAACCTGTTAGCTACGGGTTACGCGCAGTCCTTAATTTGAGCTGGTGGCTGCAGATGAGGCCCAGTGACAATTATTTGTTTCCATAGCGGACTTTGAACAAGAGTAAGAGAGAGAAAAATACAAAAGTAGGAAAATAAGAGGAAGAAGAGATGAAATACCATTGATGAAGAAATAAAACAAGGATGAAAAGTAACATGAGTGTGAGATAAATGGGCAGAGACTGACTGGTTCTGGATGAAGGAGGAATGAGGTGGAATCAATTGGCACCCCTGCACAGGCCACAGACTACTGACCAATGCTTTTGGCACCAGCAAGTATTCTTTTACAAATTAAGCACTGGTTGCACACAATACTCTGCAGCAGGGACATCACTCTCTACAGATCTCCAGAATAAGTGCATTAGCCACCTGAGCACCCTCTTCTAGAATACCCTGAGTCCTAGTGGGGTCTCTGCAATCTCTGCAAGAAGTGCCTTTAGCTCAAAAGCTATCCTGCCCTTTCGTCTGTTTGTGACTGCATCACATTCAAAATGCACCACAGAGTAGCATAGTAACATAGTAAACAAATAGGAACACAAGACTACATCCAGTGTCTAATTTGAGCCGGTGGTTTCCGGCGCTGAGCACCAGCATTTAATTGTCAACAATGGCGCTTGTGACAGTCTGCCAGAAGGTGGTGCTGTCTGGCTAATATTGAGATGACCACAACAACAGTTAATTTTTAATTCAATATACATAAAAAATTACTATTCCCGGACGCCCAAGCTATTCTTACAGCTTTGGGGGCCTGACTTAGAGGAGTGTGATGGCTAGTAGTTGTGTTGTTACCTTCATCGGCAGCATGGCAGAGACAATGTGTGGTGCAAGCTGCAGTGGCCTCCCGACAAGAACGCTGGCACTTACTTTTTGTTTTACAAATTAAGCACTGACTCCAACACAGTGAGACAACACAGCAACATCTCAGCAGCATAAGACAGCACAACACAAAGACATACCACAATAATGTACCCACACAAAACACAACAGCATAACACACACCATAACACCACAACAGAAAACCTCAACACATCAAAAAGACAGCGAAACAATAAAAAAGCACAACAGAAAATACTTCAACAACAGAGAATAACACATCAGCACATCAATGCAGCTCACACACAAGACAGCAGTACAAGAATACAACACATTGTAACATTTAAAGAAACAAAAATTCCCAACAGTACATACAGCACAACACAGGACCCTAACATCCTAAGAAAATGCAATACAACAATACATTTTGACATCCCGCTGTTTAGTGTTGTGCTACTGCAATGCTGTGTTTTTGTTTGTTCTGGTGTATTTGTAGTTGTTCAATTGTGCTCTTGTTTTGAATACTGGGGGCTGATGAGATTTCGAGTGTGCAAAAACACGTGCTGTATCATATAACCTTGTTGCTGCCACTGTGAAAATCCTACCCACCCACCACTAGTGAAAATAGGAATTGTGCCAAGAGAAACTCTACACAATTTGTTTTCACACTTTCTTTCCAATGTTTACTTTGGAAGAGGAGAGAAATTGATTTTTTTCCACTTTTCAATTGTGAAGGTTTGGGTTGTTTGAGGCAAACTCAGTTTGTTACATTTTTTATTATTAAATAGCAAGAAATAGTACTAAATGATTTTGCTTTGCTTTGCTTTGCTGAAGAAGGCTTATTCTTGGACTAGCAGCCCGTCCCGACGTTGTCCGGGAGCAACAGGCTTCTCCGCCCCCCACCCGCCCTGACATTGTCCAGCAGCCCGGCCCCTGCCCGGCCCGTCCCCCGCCTGCCCCGACCCCCGCCTGCCCCGACCCCCGCCTGCCCCGACATGGGTCCCCTTACCTTAGCCGCCGCTCCTCCCGCCTGTCCGCTGCTGATATACTGCTTTAAATATGTCTGTTCTTCTTTGCAGAGGTGTACAGCTGACCAATCCGTTCTACAGAGTGTACATTGGCTGGGAAAGCTTACATCATAGCTAATCTTTTTGGCCTAGAGGTGTGTTAATGATTGCTGTTTCACCATAAAAACACGCGATCATTCTCTTTTCTCCTGCAGCCCGGGCCCCCGCCCAGCCCGTCCCCCGCCTGCCCCGACATGGGTCCCCTTACCTGAGCCGCTGCTCCTCCCGCCTGTCCGCTGATCGCACCGCCGCTGGCCTGTCCGCTGCTCCTGGCGTCAGCGCTCCTCCCCCGCGCCATGTCTGCCGCTCCCTTACCTCAGCCGCCGCTCCTCCAACCTGTCCGCTGCTTGCACCGCCGCTGGCCTGTCCGCTGCTCCTCACGTCACCGCTCCTCCCCGCGCCATGTCCGCCGCTCCTCGTCGCGCTCCTGGACACCGCTCCTCCCCGCGCTCCTGACGTGAGCACGTATGTCGCGGCCGGCGCTACTTCGGAGGGACTACTTTTTTTTTTACTGTAAATTTTTTAAATAACGTTTTTTTATTATTTATATAGCCTATAACCATCTACACACCCTGACGATTCCAACGGTGTATCGGGTGTGTGGATTGGCGCTGTGGTTCCCGAGTTTACCCGCCTCAAAGGCTGAAAGTTCTTCCTTTATTATAGTAGTATACATTAGGATTTCTTTGTAAAAATATATTACTTTAAATTATTTTTAAGCAGTGCTAGTATTACATTACACATGGTTTCACAATTCATTGTCACATTTTTTCCCAGGGGTAAAACTCTTTTTCTGATGGATACTTCTAACTGTAGATTTCGCTTTCTCCATTAAGAGTCTTCCCAGTCACCTGACTGTATCCGGAAACTCCTGCAATGGCTCCTGTGTGACAAAAGCAGGGCTTTAAGTGGCCAGGTCTTGCTGGTGCTCAGCAGCAGAAGTTCTTAAAAGCTGGTGCCGAAACGGGTCCCAGGGTGGGGAAAAAAAAGCTTACCTCTGCAATAGTACCACCTGTCACTGCTTATGATGTAACTTCAAAGAGACTTATTTTTCAGTTTTATATAGCACAAACTTGAAGCAAACGTGAGCACCAGTTACATTACACAAGGACATATTCATGTTTTGAATCACAGGAGGTTGAGCCAAAGTTGGGCTCCAACCTGCTTTCTCAGCTCGAAGGTCGGCTGCTCTAGCCTTAGCCACAACCTCGCCCACAAGAACTGAAGCATTTTCAATATTATATACAACAAAGTCATAGTTGTTGCTTATTTATCTCATGCAATTTACAACCATTGACAAAGCCAGTAGTCCCGGCTTCTTATAGGTGTAATGTTATTTGTGTCATATATCTGGATGAATGGACAGAAGCAGTAAAGTACCAGTGGGGCAGCGCACTATGCTAAGTACAGATTTTTAGCTCAAGTGTTTTAAGCCACGCCTTTAATTACACGGGCCACGCCCTGATGGGAGACCCCCCAGCTTCTTCATCCCACTTAAAGCCCAGGACAGCAGGTTGGGCTATCGGCCTTGGTTTCAACTCTGTCCCACCTAATGAGAATAGGCTGTTTCAGTTTGATTTTAAGTGGGAATTTTTTTTTATATAGCTAGAACTAAGGAGCAACGGGTGGACAATCAGTTCTTTGTTGAATTTGTTGGTGCGAAGAAAAGAAAGCAGTCCAGACACAGACCATGTCACATTTGATTCTCATCTACATCAAACTATGGTATACTTGGCCAGGAAGGATTTTTCTTAGGACCTTATGGCTCATTTCACCATGGCAAAGACTGCGACTAGAGCTCCGACTGGGCGTTTTCCTCTTTTTGACATTCGTCCATACTTTAACCTGACACTACTGTATTGATTCTCAAGGCTAGTTGTTTCTTCAAGACTTTTACCTGTACAATCCACTCTCAGTTTCACCTCCCTTAGGTGGGTACTGCTTTACTATTGATGCACAAGGTCAGATATCTGTGGTTAGAAGTATCCATCAGAAGAGTAACTTACTTACCTTTGATATTGCTCTTTCTGGTAGAAAGTCTATCTTAACTACTGATTCCACCCCACACACCTTACTCCCTTTTCTGCTGAGTGATCTTTCTGGAGTTAGTAAGGCTCCAATTAAGATGAGGCCACTGTTTTTGATTCTTTATGTGTCAGGTATACTCTGAGTCTGAGGGCACAGAAAGTACCGCTCAATAAATAGGGGTAAAAAAGCAGGCACCTGCATGCGGCTCTGAGTCATCGTGTCTGAATGAAGACAGTCCAGAAGGAGGATATTTCTTGTTTCTGTTTGTGATACAAACTAAATGTGGAAAGTATGGATAGAACTTCATTTTTGTGACAGAAATAGCTACATCGGGCAAACACTTAAAGCATGACTAAAACATGCAATATAAAAATAAATATGCTATGTGTAAAAAGAAATAATAACATAGCACACTTTATGGTTATTGAAGGGATTTTTCTCCGCTGTTTCATTACCTATATAAGCAATTAAATTCTGATTCTGCTGGAATCTCTGTGCCACTTTTATGCTGACAATGTACAACCTTCAAGCGAATCACACTTAGGATAAGCAAATATTTGAGGTACTGAGAATACAGCATTAGCCTTTTGGCTCCCAAACCAGTGTCTTCCTAAGCTGGTGTCAGGGAGAGACAGGTAGGAGATATCTTATCAGCTAATGCCTTTTTGACATTTGTTCCTTCCTTTATTTCCTCTCTATCAGGCCCTTCACCGAGGAAATCTATCAGCGCAGAGAGGAGTCTCGGAAGAATAAATAGACTCAATTGCGGATATACAACAATCGCAGAGAGATTGCTGCATCATTTAAAGCTTCCTGGCAGGCAACACGGAAACAAGACAAGAAGCCCATTGGATAGCGGCAGAATCCCAGTGCGCGCCTATACTGTTTTTTTCAAATGTCAATCATTTCAGATCTGTTTGATTTCATAGAATTGTCTAATCAGTGAGCCATTCCAGATTGGCCAAGTTAGTGACTCTGGGGTACCCACCCTAGGTGCCTGAAGCCCGCAGGCAGGCGATCATGGAAAAAGCACATTAAAGAACATAGGTTTTGCTACAAAAAATCTATTAAATTCAGTGATACAACTTCCTTCGATTGTGGCTGAAAATGGTTTGGCAGCCATCTTGAATGTCACAGAAGAAAGACTGAAACATAGCCAGATTAAGCTATCGGATCTAAATTTCCTATAAACCTTTCTTCCTTTGGCTCCTATGACCTACCTAGTAATGAATTAAGGGTGACTTGAGTAAAGACATCACATCTAAATATTATTAGGAAGAGGTGCAGTGGGATTACCATGTCTTAAACAAGTTGCCCACCACAATTGACCTATAGGTTTGTTGTGACAGCCATTTCAGTTACTGTGTAACCTGTAAACTACTGGAATGAATACGGCAGGGTTGAATAAATTATGCTACGAGAAAAACAAAATGATGTGGCATACTGTGGCACTTTCTGAGGCAGTATTATTCGCTATTTGACCTTTTAACACCCAATAATTGTGTCTTGGCAATAGTTTCATCTCATCAGTATAAGATTAACACATAACCAGCAATTGGAAGGTTATCAGTTGAACCTTTGCAAAGAGTCTGCCACTGGACTGCACGACATTTTACTACCTAGTGATCCATTTATAATAGATTTTTTTTTTCTTGGAATCAAGTTATGCAGCAGATAGTGAATTGTGTTGCAAATGCAGCAAAACCATAATATGCTACATTATGATAACTCACTGTGGTCGCAAAATTACATAATTCCCTTGATTGTAGGGTAATTTTGGAGTTAAGAATTTGATTCATGAGTCTGTTTGTGGCCGATAGGTCAGGGTGTTGAGTCCCATCAAGTCTGAATCAGCCTTTCCTCTCCTGAGGTCGATTTAAACAAGTATATTCAGTTGTTAGTACTGACCTCTGTTATGAAGTTCTAAGAGAGAATGCATTACGTACTATGCCCAACACAAATGCGAAGTATTATAATTATAGAATGCTCAACACAAATGTACAGTATTATAATTTTAGAATGCTCAACAAAAATGTCCAGTATTATAATTATAGAATGCTCAACACAAATTCCTGGTAATATAATTATAGAACTTTCGCCATGTGACTGACTCTACCATAGTCATGCCAGTCTTTCATGTGCCAGCCATACCGGAGGATGACGGCGGGACAACAGGTACAAGGCAGGCACTGACCAGAAAGACTGGTCATCCCCTTACCGCTTCCCTCCAGGAAGCCTTGGCTAATAACCCAAAGCGTATGCATGAGAAGGGAATCCCCCTCTCACATATAGAAAAACGCCTTAGTGAGTGTATCACATAGTCTGTACCACAACACTAAGTCTGTTTTATTTCACCACACCATTTTAAAAAACGGTCCTGAGGAAAGCCAGAATACTTTAAGGCACTGGCTGAAACATTTCGACCATCTGAAGGACGCAGGGGGCAGTAACTCGCCACCCTTACGCGTCCTGTAGCCTTACTTTTAACCGCTGGTGATGGCCCAGTTATTAAAATTTAATTTACCCTCGGGTACTGGAACCACCACCAAGCCGTTTTAAATCACAACTCACTCAACCTCACTCACTGCACTCTCAGCAATATACCAGCTCCGCTGTCATCAGGCGTCATAGCACACCCGGGACATACTAGGTGTCACTGGGTGGGCCCGATGATGAAGCATGCCACCAACTAGGTTGGTGGGTGAGGGCTTCATGAATACACCAACAAGGTGCCCGTGACAGAACTAATTAGAGTACTGTAACACTTTGGTCAACTTAAGCTAGTCCTCTTTGATTAATCACATATAAACCCTCGGGGACTCGGACTAGCTATCTAGTCCTCTCTCTCCCTCTTGTTACACGCAGGCAGCCATTAGGAAACCTTCTCATTTGCCCAAAGACTGGCCAGCCTCTAGGCCCCACAAGAAAGGGGTGAATTAACACCTCCCACTTCCATATCCCCATGCAATAACTACACTCACAGAACTGGTTCAAGGTTCTGATGAGGCGGTAAGGTAGGCGGGACAGCTATGCTACCATTTCCTTTGCCTGTTATACAAATGGCGACGATGTACTCTATGCTCAAATATTTATATGCACATATTGCTCCTCGCAAATGTGTGAATGCATTTTTTTCTGCACTGCCTTTCCTCAACCGATCACCATGAGTATTAAGGCAGTTATAGTCTGAGATGCTCTAAACCACGTGGCCTGCTATCATAGTAGGTAGGCTCCTTGACACTCCTCCGACCTGGGTGGGGAAGAACACTTTCAACTGCACTGGCGTTAACAAGTCATTGCATGGAAAGTCCAAAGGCTCAGCCTGCATAGGCTATTGAAGTGCGTAGAGTGCACCAGAACAAAATGGCATCAAGAAGCTTGCCTTAGTGTGTATGGCTCACTTGAGCAAGATGGCGCTACCTGCCCCACTTGGGGAGAAAAAAATGTGGGAGGGGAGGTAGGTTGGCGCCAGGAAGCCTACCTAAACTGGAAGTGCAAGCACTAGCCAAAAGAGTGTGAAAGGGTTGTGTTGGGATTGGCCTGTGCTCTTTGAACTATCCTATTGGAGCCATGTTCTAGGCACTCAAAAGAGAGTACACAGGTGTACCTGGGCAACATGTTATCCGAAAGCTCACCAACACACAACCAAACTTGTGGCAGGAGGAGGCGAGGGTCGCAGTCTCCTAGGCCGCTGCAGCTCAGTGGGGCATGGAATGAAAGGCAGAGCAGAGGGAGAAGGGTCAAACTTCCTGGTAACAATAACCAGTCACGAGAGAGATGGATGGGTGGTGGTCTTTGACGCCATGAGCTTTAGGATGTCAGACCACAGGGCCGCCACGGAGAAAGAATAAAAAAAGATGGGCTAACCAAAGCCCAGACACAGCACCAGCAGCCCCTGCGTTGCTGGAACTGGCCAGTAAGGGCAAACAGATGGTTAGCAAATTAAAGCCTGACTCTGCTAGGGTTCACCCCAAGACTAATGGGCCAAAAAGAGAATCAATCAATGGCAAGGGTGCTTTGGTGTTAACGCAACTTTAGATACAAGTGTTGTCCTCACCTGCGAGCAGGAGACAGTGATTCATGGTAAATAGACTGTGGTTTGTTGTACTTTAACAAGGGACTCTGCAAGGGTCATGGAAGTGGGGCGGCAGGTGGTTCCAATGGGGTAAGTGGCATGAGTGCTCAAGTTATGTAAATGGTTTCATTTCTATCCTTCATCTGGGGATAAAAATGGAATCCTACATTTCATCGCTCATCCCTTGCTGCACCACTGCTCTAAAGGTGTAATGTAAGTGGGGGGGGGGCAATGCTTCTTCTGCTGCATGAGTCCTGTGTCATGGAAGGACCTACATCAAAGAAGGGGATCTAAAATCAGGGGTGGGTAATCAATCTGCAGGCTCCTGCCGTCCTAGCGTCACAAGGCAGTCTGCGCCCTCAAATGTTTTTTCATTTTCATTTTTTTAATTTGATTGTTCTCCACTTTGGCTCCTTAGTTTATGTCCCTTTGTTTGCCTGCATGGATGGGTCACCTCTTTCTGCAAATGCTAGATTTGAGCACAAACCTCTGTAAAAGAAGAGAATGTCCTTATATTTATGTCTGATGCACATCTCTCCACCCCTAACCTAGATGCACATGTGTTGCTCAGTTTGTTTGTGAATTTACCATGTGCAAAATGTGTTTTTTCCTTCTCCATTGATCGGGTAAAATGCTGTGTACATTTCGTCTTGACAGTTTCTAACAGTTCTGGAACTGCCCTGTTGAAGGGTCTGCGCCCTGCAGCTTGAACATTGTCTATATCCAGGGCCACTGGAATTATGCGGCAGGAAATGGCTAAATTGTGCAGCAGGGTTGAGTAAATTATGTGGCAGAAAAAAGCAAAGTATGTGGCATAATGAGGCACAGTTTGTAACAGAATTGCTTCATTTTTTTCTTCATTTTCAAACTTGATAACCTTTTGGGCCTCAGTTGCATTACATTAGTACCAATTTAACACTCAAATATATCAATAGGCAGCGGAAAGGTGACCAGTCCAGTTTTGCAAAGGTCCTTCCACTGCACTGCAACATGTGTCGTCGCATTTTTAGTAACTTTTGAACCGTTTGAGCTAGAAACATTTTTTGTGGGGTTACAATCTGCAGATTATGTAGCAAAATCAGCAAATCTATAATTAAGCGAACATCGCCATACTATTGCATACTTCCAGTGGCCCTGTCTATAGCCACCAAACGGGCGTCACTTCCTCCCAGGGACTAGAGAGGAAGTGGGGCAACCAGGATCAGGAAAGTAAAGAGAGTATACAATGGTGGAGACCAGTTTCCCAAGGAGTAGAGGCAAGTATACGTAGAAAAGGAAAACTCAAATGCACCAAACCTGACACAGATTCTTAATTTCTGTCAGAAGCCAAATTAACATGACCCACAGGTTTACCAGAAAAAAGCTCACGTTGGCGCACAAAATAAAACAAGCAATGGCAATGGCAACCTATTCGGGCCTGTAAAACGTACTGCTGGTTTGTATTGCAATTACTGTTTATTGTTCTGTCGCTGCTATTTTTTCCCCTTAAAATAAAAGCCAAGATTAGGCAGAAGACGGTGGTAGCAGTCATGGTGAGACCTACAAAGGAGTGATTGGTTTGTGAGTCACTTCGTTTATTATGTCCATTCTTCTTTTCGACTTCCAACATCGAATTTAATCAAACAATAAATTTCCAGGCCCCGCTGCACTCAGCTCTCTCGGCGCCGCTCACGGGTTCTGCTCACAATGTGGAGATGTCTTTATGTTTCCTTCTGTCATGCTGTAAAATAAAGTTTTGTTTCAGATAGCTGTCAATGCCTACCTTTATTGGGTTTCGCCTGCCGAAAGCCTGCGCTCTGCGCAGGTTTTCAGCGCAGGTGAAATCCTTTGTTGACTATAAGGAGTTCGGGAACGTCCCCCGGCTCTCATTGGCTAGCTCCATAAATGGAGGCTAGCCATTGAGTGCCGGATCTGTCCGTCAAGGCCGGACCAGATTCGGGGGCGTTCCCGAGATTTTTTCCCTGGGCGGAGTTACGTTTTTTCCGTTCCCTTCCCTTTCACTGAAAGTGATTTCAGATGCGCTGTCCATTCCCGCCCCCTCTGTGTGCCTTTCCGCCCCCCCTCGCTGTCCTGTGCACGTTTCCCGCCGTCCGTGTCCTCTCCCGCCCCCTCCCGCCCCCTCCCGCCGTCCGTGTCTTCTCCCGCCCTCCTCCCGCCGTCCGTGTCTTCTCCCGCCCTCCTCCCGCCGTCCGTGTCTTCTCCCGCCCTCCTCCCGCCGTCCGTGTCTTCTCCCGCCCCCTCCCGCCGTCCGTGTCTTCTCCCGCCCTCCTCCCGCCGTCCGTGTCTTCTCCCGCCCTCCTCCCGCCGTCCGTGTCCTCTCCCGCCGTCCGTGTAGAAAGTGAGTTGATGGGAAACACGTAGATGTATCTGTAGCTCGTGCAAGGGTTCGTACCTTACAGTGAAGGGAAAATAGGCTCTGAAATCTGATAAAATCGTCAGAAGTATATGCCGGATGTGGGTAGTCCTTGTGCTGGAGGCAAGAGCCCTCCTTGTGATGGCGGGTGGTGGTTGGGGGCGAGGGGGGGCAGAGTGCTGGAGGCCTCAGTGTTGGATAGTGGGTTGGGGGCAGACTCCTCTTGCAGGAGGGCCTGTGCGCAGGGGAGTGGGCCCAGATCACCTTGTGTTGGGGGTTGAGGGCAGAGATTCCCAAGCGCTTCAGGACCACGTTGCCTCAGACGGCCAATGGCCTTGCACTTGGCACGCTGCGCACACATTCCTCCTACTCCCCTCTCCCTCCCTCTGGCTGGAGGTTAGTTTTTATCACCGCACCGCGGTGACCTAACCTGCTTGGGGGGATGCCTGGCTCTGCCATGCCTGGCCGGGGGTGGAGGAGAGAGCCGTGCGCAGGCCCCTGAGAGGGACATGGACGGGCTCCGAGCGGAGGGCACCTCTTCCAGCGGCCAGGCCCGGGGCTTCCTCGCCTCCCCCAACGTCTTCGGGCCCACCGCTGGCCGAGCAACATCTGGCTTCGCCTTCTCCGGCCCGGGGAGGTCGTCCGGCGCTGCGCGCTTGGACTCCGGCAAGGATGGGGCCGGCGCGCCCTCCCTGGGCTATGGCTACCACTTTGGGAACGGATACTACAGCTGCCGCATGTCGCACGGGGTGGGGGTGCAGCAAAGCGCCCTGAAGCCCTCGCCTCATGGCGCCTTCCCGGTGGAGAAGTACATGGACGTGCCCGCCTTGGGCAGCGGGGCGAGCGCGCAGGGCAGCGAGGGATCCTCGCGGGCCAAGGAAGTCTCCTACTTCCCGGGGTACCCCGGGCCCTACCAGCCCATGCCCGGGTACATCGACGTGGTGTCCGGCTTCGGGCCGGGCGAGCCCAGGCACGAGGCATACATCCCCATGGACGGCTACCAGTCGTGGACCCTGGCGAACGGCTGGAGCGGCGGCGTGTACTGCGCCAAGGAGCAGCCTCAGGGCGCGCACTTCTGGAAGTCATCCTTCGCAGGTGAGGGCTTTTATCCTTCTCATGGACATGACTGGGGCAGCTGCATCTGTCTGGAAGATAGAACGGGGCGCTTTTGCCAAATCCCATTACAGCTCATGGTAAGAAACTGACGAGCAAGGCAGATGCGTGGGTTCACATGGAGGCTGTATACACGGTATGTGAGTGCGTGATGTGGGGTGTGTCTGTGTGTATGTGTGTGCGGTGTGTGTATGAAATGGTCGTGTTTGCGTGGTGTGTGCATGGTGTGTACATGGGATATGTGTGTGCGCAGTGTGTGTTTGTGCATGGTATGTGTGGGGTTTGTGTTTTTATATGGTATGTGTGTTTCGCGTGTGTGATTATAGCTGTGTGTGGACATGATGTGTGTGGACATTGTATGTGTGGATGGTGTTTATGTCCGTCTGTCTGTCAAGGGGGATGTTTTAATAACGGAAGTTATGGGCCACCAAAACGTCCACGGGAACACACATGCGCGCGCACTCGGCGTATTTCATTGCAACTCTCAGAATGATTCCCGTAATCACATCGCGTCCGGAGAGCTTTCCTCTGGGCTGAGGGTTTCTGAATCCCATGTGAAGTTTGACAAGTGCACACCACGACACTGCGCTTGACATGCAAACAGCGCCTCGGTTAATATGTGCTTGGAGAAGCCTCCCCACACACTGGCACATGTCGTCAGACGCCACGGAGGTAACAACAGGGGTTGCGCCGCGATTCCTGAATTTCATCAAGTATAAATTATGTGCACTACAACTCGCTTAAGTGCCGGCGATTTATGTGCAGGGAGGCATGCCTTTGATCTCCCATCTGCCCTCCCAGGCGCCTTTCTATTCTCGCCCGTGCTACACGCTCCGGACAAATTCAAACATTGAAACTTTGCGACCGCCACACATATTACAAGACTTTTCTGGAACTCAATTGCTTTTACTTTGGGCTTTTGTTCCGGGGCAACCTTTATCAGTGGATCTGGTGTAAGAAAGCAATGTCACTCTGACATTTTCTGGAAATGAATGTGAATGCGATTCTCTTAGAAAAGCCGAAGTTCTTTCGCATCTGTTGCATGGCAATCAATACATATTGTATGTACATTTTCTTGCGTAACTGCAGTTATTCAGACACCGGATATTCGTGAAAGAATAAAGTATGTATATCAGAATAAGGGCAATTTATTGTTCTTAGTGGACACTGAAATAGCAGACCACGCATTTCTGTTTAGCCAAGTTTATTACATTATATGACTTTGAGCGAAATAAAAAAACACATGTACATCGAACGTTATTAAATACAACACATGTTTACGTAAATTAGTATTTCCTGCTTTTAGCTATCGCTGAAATAAAAGTCAGTACAATTTATCTGTTTTTTAGCAGTAAGAGCATTAAAAATAGCCCAAGATAGTGTCCCTAAATTAATTTTTAAAAAGTGCAGTTTAATTAAAAGCAGACGATGGCTGTCCATGAAACGGTAATCCACAGGGTTTCTTCCAATTTGTGAAGTTTGATTTCGGGCCTCGTTTTATCTTAAAATATAAACTATATTTTTACTCAAATCCGTTCATTTTATTAGGTGTTTCTAGTGAAACACTAAGGAATATATGTTGCTTTGTTGTTTCAAACAGTGCACCCTGTGAAATGGTCGTCAGTGAAATAGTACATTATCGGCTTTGTTCTGGTTTGTGCCATTCACTTTTCGGTGACAGTTGTCAGTGGAACAATACACTCTATTTGGTTACAGTGGGTGCAGGTTATGGTTGCTATCAGGGTATTTCGACAGTATCTTGGTGCTGAGAGGCAGTAAGAGTGTGTAAAATACAACTCAAGAATCCTAACCAAGAAACAGGACAGGTCTTCCTACCTCTCTGTGTGCACTGAAAAGGCCCTGACATGTCCTGACACATTTAGCTGCTGGTATTCTGATTCTCACATTTTGGTTGGCAATGAAACATATAAACAATTCGTGCACGTAATTGTTATATATTAGTTAGTGAAAACAAAAAAACTAAATATTTTGCTTAAATTCGTGCAGTTTATTATTAGGCGAAGACGTCAGTCAACTAAGAAATTACATTTTGGTGCGATTAGTGCGGTTTATGATGAGGTGTTGGGTGCCAGTGAAAAAAAATAATATTCATTTTGCTGCCATGTGTGCAGTTTATACAGAGGAGGTAGCTGCCACTGCAGTATTAAACTATATTTCATGTACAATTATTTCAGTGGGTGCTCAGTTGAGGTGTTACTAGTGAAACAGTAAATTGACTTTTGTATACATTTTGTGCAGTTTAGGAGTTGTGTGTTCTCAAGCTAAAAGCTAAATATTGTGCAACAGTTAGTGGTGTTGGATGGTTGTTACTGAAGCAATAACATGTATTTTATACATTAGAGCAGTTCAATACTTGGTCTTGGTATACACCCAATATGCTTTTTGGGTTTCGCCTGCCGAAGGCTGCGCTCTGCGCAGCTGAAATCCTATGTTGACCATAAGGACTTCGGGGACGTCCCCCGGCTCTCATTGGCTAGCTCCATAAATGGAGGCTAGCCATTGAGTGCCGGATCTGTCCGTCAAGGCCGGACCAGATTCGGGGGCGTTCCCGAGATTTTTTCCCAGGGCGGAGTTACGTTTTTTCCCGTTCCCTCCCCTTTCACTGAAAGTCTGTCCATTCCCGCCCCCTCCGTGTGCCTTTCCGCCCCCCCCCCTCGCTGTCCTGTGCACGTTTCCCGCCGTCCGTGTCCTCTCCCACCCCCTCCCGCCGTCCGTGTCCTCTCCCGCCCCGAATGACGGGAGAGAGGGGAGAACAAAGGAAGGAAGAACAAGCATTTACAATGCAACGGTTTCGCCTTTGGAAAAGTTAGAGCTATTGGCAATGTAAAGGACAATGCCATTTATTTATCTGTTTTCAAAACCAACACATAAATACAAATGTTGTCATTTACAATGCCAATAGCTCAAACTTTTCCAAAGGCGAAACCGTTGCATTGTAAATGCTTGTTGTTATTGCTTACAGCTTTCCTCTCAGCGTCCGGAGTCTTTTTTAAGGTTTCCTCTGGAACAAGCATTGGCAATGCCAATAGGACTGACTTATGAATGAAAGTGCCTTTTGTGTCACTGAAGAATTTAGGCACTTAATAAATAAACATACACGCACTTTATCACTCATCTTTACACTCGTGTCCATTCATCCATCCACTGACTCATTCACGCCTTCACCCTGTGACACAACCGGAATAAAACAGGCACATTCAGCAACATATGCAAGATAAATGAAAGGAATACAAGTAGAAAAAAAACATGCTGTCTGCACACGGAGAACATATGCTTCCAAAATCATATTAAATGTCACAGCTTGTGTCTATTTTGCAGAGGTACTGAACTTAGTCTAGCTTTGTTTTAAAGTTTCACAATGGCCATCTCACAGCGCTGTCCCCTAACTATAAACTTCGTTTAATACATTTTAAGTTCTTACACAGATTTTAAAGGACACCAGCAGGTCTGCACCGTATGGGACTGAAAGATGATGACAGCTGTTAGAGATGCAGTTTCACTACAGCAATGGTTTTACATATGGCATGGAGTTGTCCACTGCTGGGTTCATTTTGGTCCAATATATTTACTGTTATTCACCAGATAATAGGCACGCCTTCAGATCCTAACCCCCTGCTGGGCTACGTGACGGACACCCCGGTTAAGGTACGTAAATTACATGCAATGCTCCTTCTATTTGCAAAACGCCAAATTGCCATACATTGAGGGCGGAAGGGGACCCCCTTTTCTCAGAGTGGATCCGAGACGTTACATATGGACATTCACAACTGTCCACCTTTTGGGAGTTAATGCCTTCAACGTCCCGACCAAAAGACATACGGGAACCGTTTGTTACATGGGCTCGTGAGCGTAGAGAGGAGGACAGAGATGTGACTTAAGATGAGCTGCCTGGGAGGGGTCAGAGACCGAAAGGGTGAATGAGTACGATAGGAGGGTAAAGCGGAGGGAAAGAGATGCTGATTTTTAGGTACAGAGAACCAACTCGGTATGTGTAACCCTGGGGGTGTTGATGTGGATTTCTTGTCAAGCCGTCACCTGAACTTTTGCTGATGTTTGTGTTCATTTGTAATAAGACAAATCTAATTTTTCTCCTGTATTGCAAAGAGGACCGAGCACGCGGGATATAACATTTGTAAGTGGCACGGTATGTGGTGATGTGGATACCTATGTCTTGATTATGTAATGGCTAGCTGTTTTGCAATGTTTGTTGCATTGTTTTGAAAATGCCAATAAAAAGAAATACAAAATAAAAAAACTTTCCCAGTGGCCGCCATGTTTAGAGCCAACATATCAGCCATCTTGAAATGGTTAAGCAATGATACACTAAGACAACAGCATTCCATAATGGTCACCTGGTCTGGAGGAAGTGCCACATGAGATGCCGCGCACTGTAGATGGAATAAGCAGCAAGCATGCGTCTTAGTAGCACTTAGGGAGATGTAGTTTTGCCTAAGCAAAATTATAATAAAAAGAGGAGAAGCAAGTAAGTGAAAGGGGGACTATAAAAGGAGAATATTACAAATTTAAGGATTGGCCTATCAGCTCTGAAACTGTAGCATTCATTTTGAGGGGGATGTGCCCATGATCAGAAACTGTTGTCATTCACAGGGCGAGAGAACCAGTTACTGATGTGGACTGTCCATTAGCTTAGACAGTGTACTGTCATGGATGGAATCAGATTATAAATGATACTCAGAACAATAGTTGAAGGCTGACCTAAAGGCCACTTCGTATCTACATGGATACAGATTATATATATATATATATATATATATATATATATATATATATATATATATATATATATATATATATATATATATATATATGTAGTCTCAGAAAAAACAAAGGTTAAAGGCGTGGCAGGAGCTGATGGCGAGGAATGTTTAGAGAGACCAGAGGGACTTAAGAGTATGGGTGGCATCGTTATGACTGGTAAAGCCATGGGAGCAGTGGGTGCCGTTAAAGCACATGATGCTAGAGGTGATTTTTTGTTGGGTCTGAGTCAGTCTCCTTACATGCACCCTCAAATCTCCAGGGTGGAGGGGGCTGGTGCTCCACTGCTGAACCGCTATAGTCGTGTGCATCCATCCACTATTCCCGTGGTCCTTACCTCCCTAGAGCCCAAGCTCTATCCATACATGATCATCTTTCCCATTCTGCCGGGGGAGCAAACATTACCCTTGCATACAGAAAACTCTTCTGGATTTCTTTACGGCAGCTAAAGCTGGGGGTAGATAGGCTGACGGTCCACTTGTTTTGGAGACGAAGAACGACACCCTGAGGGAGATATTCCCTGGGCCCACTGTGGAGGATGGCCTGTCGGGCTATCTGGTACTGGAACCTCGCTTAGATTCAACCTCGAAGAGTGTGTCAGCTGCCAGATGGATGTGGTGATCATGGGCCACTCCCAGCCAGGTTATGGACTCACATGCTCTTCAGGATGTATGGCGGATCTGCCTGGGGTTTGAGCCAGGCTTTACATTCTGTTCTGCCCCACCTAATATGTTGTCACAAATCAATCTGATCTTAGCAAGTAGTAGTAGTATCATCTCTACTCTCTGGACCAAGAGTTCTTTATTCTCTTGTATACACGAAAAGGCAACTAAGATTCTCCCAGCCACATTACTGCCTCCGTCTTCATGGTAACAAGCTCAGAATTTACCACTGCCACACCTTCAAGAGCCAATGATCCCAGAATTAGCAGCGGCCCGTGTGCATACAGTATCTGCACATGCTCTGGACCCCTGCAGAGCAGTGCTGTAGCATTGCTACCATGATTTCAGTACAAAGACGTGTGACATTTCAGTGTCTGCAGTAGGCATTTGGAGTGCCTACGGTCAAATGCAAGCCTGTCTGCGCCCGTCCACACCTGGACTATGCCCAGCACCAGGGACTGTGCTTCCCAGCTACCCGGCCCTCCCTCGTAGATACACCGCCACTGTCCTCTGCACCCTGAACGTCGGACACCTCAACGAGCACTGATGTTATTCCGTACCCCAGTCTACAGCAGGACCATTTTACTGCGCCAGCTGCACCTTTTCCTGCACCAGTACGCCCACCATCATGCCGCAGAGCTCCACGCCCGCTGACCACTCTCCAAGATGGCCAGCGCCCCCCACCACAGCTGCTGGAGCAAAGTGTCGGGGACTTGTTGGACGGATGCCCTCAACACCTCCTACCCAGCTGCTGCCACCAACCTGGACCAGGGAGTCAAGAACTTCAACACTTAGATCACCAACTGCGCCAACAGCATCTCCCCCATCAAGAACAACAGATGCAGAAGATACTTAAAACAGCAAAATGCGACAGCAAACAAC
Organism: Lissotriton helveticus; assembly: GCF_964261635.1. Classification (NCBI taxonomy): domain Eukaryota; kingdom Metazoa; phylum Chordata; class Amphibia; order Caudata; family Salamandridae; genus Lissotriton; species Lissotriton helveticus. Next base: position 238,073,161 of record NC_136071.1, read on the forward strand.
TGGAGAGGATATGGTGCACCAGCAAGGGCACCTCTGGCAGGTCGGCCTTCCTCAACCTCTACCACTGCCTTCTGAGGGTAATGAAGAAGAATGCTCTAGCCGCATGTATCAAAGCCAGCTCCAACCACAGCAAAGAACTCTTTAACATCGTCAAAAAGTTTTCCAACGCTGCAGCCACCAAAGACAACATCACTGCCTCACTAGAGCTCTGCGACAACCTCACGACTTCTTCCTTGACAACATCCCAGCCATATACAGAAACTTCAAATCCCAACCCACACCAACTCATTTCCTCAACTGACATGCCCTCACCGCAACCAACAAAGACCACCGACTGACCACTTGAAATCAGCTCTCCACCCAGGACACCACCTCCATCATGAACACCATCCACTCATGAGCTCTCACAGACACAATCGTCCTTGACTTCTCTTGATGAACACACATCATGAACACCTCGCCCTAGGCAACTCTACTGATTCTCAGTAGAAGAGAGATGCCAAGTCAAGCTGCCGACCCATGCACAAAAATGCCATACCCAACCAAGGACCCACCTACATCTACCACTTCCACGAGCCATCCAGAAGACTATGCTCCGCTTCCCTATTGCTCGCCCACACGTCCTGCATCCACCTAAGCAGAAGTGGAGAACGCTCCTTCTCCTACATCGCAGAAAAGGCCTGGAACAGTCTTCCCCTGTAGCTCCAGACCATCATCTTACTACCGGAATTCCGAAAGGTCCTCAAGACCTGTCTGTTCGAATAAGCCCATAGGGACCTGCGAGTGTCTGGATATCCGTCCGAGTGATAAGCATTCTTAGTTCGCAGATTTGTTTTACCATTCATTCTCGATTACCACTAGAACAATTACCTAGATTGGATGCTTGGAGTGGGATTCTCACTTGATTGTCGGTTGAGAGTCTCCGCGTACGAATTAGACATCTTTTCCACCGGTCCTGGGCCCTGTCGGGTCGGAATTAACACCGATAGAGCGACCTTTCAATTTGTACCCGTTCGTCACAGCCCTGAAGAGTCGTGGGCAGATTGTGCCACATACGACGAAACACGTGTCGGCTGTTTTTTCGCATCTGAACAATAAAATATACCACATCAACGCTTGATTGATCGTGCTACATTCTGTTTAATTGTACTTTTGACTAACCTTTGTCTCTACCAAAACTTAACAATGTTTGCATTGTTCAATATTTATTATCTGAGTGTGCATGGGCTTCATGTCTGTCGAATGTGTTGTATCTTCTGCAGAGGATGGAATATCTCATGCTCATACTTGCCTCTTTTCTTTAAAGTCAAACAGAAATACAAACTATATAGACTCATACACATTTTTTTTAAATGTATGTTATTTTATGTCTCACCAATTAAGGTCCAAGTACTTTTCACATCAGTATACATGCTAATATTTCGGACCAGAAGAGGTAGTTATAGGGCAAAAAAACGCAATAATATGTGTTTTCCCTATTGAGTTGCACTACATTTTTTAAGCGGGCAAAAGCTAAAATAGAACCATTTTCCTTAAAGTGGTCGAGCCTCCCTACTAAAACGGGATGTTTTGCATATGTGCAAAATCAGTGATCGAAGCAAAACATGTCTATGTTTGATAATGCTATAAGCTTTCAATCATACCTGCTAAGCAACGGAGCAGAAACCTAGAAAGGTTGCTTTTAGGGCTGAGTTCTGATGTTCTCCTCTTTAAATGAGACTCGTCAAGTTAGTATCAGTGACAGTCCTAAAGAATTTAAGTGTATGTGTTATGTCTTGTTCACTGAAGCTCCAAAAAGGTTGTGAGTTAAGCAGGTTTTATTAGTGGGCAGGAACATCACCAAGCTGTAAGTCAAACAGAACTTAAGCTAACTGATTTCTTACAGAATACTTCCAGTGACATCAGAGTGCTCTGTGATGACCATAAAGCTTTCTAAAAATCACTACATAAACACACAACAATAAAAGTTAAGACCACAACAATATATTTTGACATATTTATCATACATTAATATCCATGTACCTTTAATTGCAAATCAGTAATTTTTTCAGACAATATCTATGCAAATATTTGACTGTGCTATGCATTTGCTGAATACATTTAATCATCACTTTGTGTGTGTATATCTATATATATATCCCAAAACAAGAATTCCATAGCACTCCAGAAGTTGTAGTTTTGATTGCTTTTATTCAAGCATAGTGAACACCACCATCACCACCACCACCACCAACGTTTCAGCCAAGAAATGTCCTTTGTCACGGTTACGTGAGTCCCTTTTCTCTTTCACCTTTTATAGTGTTACAATCTATACCCAGTTAGATGCATTCTGGGATTTGTAGTTTGCTAAAAGCTCAATCATGTTATTTACTGAGATTGTTTCATTTACATGTATAAATCTGCATTGTATTCACACTTGTATGAACCAATCATTATGTCATTTAGGTTAGATTCCCTCTCGGTTTGTACCGAAATATAGAATGCCTTCTAATGTGCAGGATCTCCTGCAACTCTGAATCTCTGAATATATATATATATATATATATATATATATATATATATATATATATATATATATATATATATATATACTTTCACTGCATTCTCCTCCTTAACCAGCCGCACAGCATAAATTCTCGGCATCCAGGAAATATTGTGCAAGTTTCAATTTTATGTGAACACAAATGATCTTTTGGCACAAATAGAGATTAAAAATGAAGCGACTGACGCATTGCGGCTGACGCCTTCAACTGTGTGTGTTTATATATATATATATATATATATATGTATATATATATATATATATATATATATAGATAGAAATATATATCTATAGACACACACATATATATATATATATATATATATATATATATATATATCCTGTACACCGTTTGTCTCCAAACTCGCGCGTTTGTGCAACACAGCAAGCAGACTCCGGACACGGACCTCGAGGTGTATAAAAAGGTTTTATTTAGCAGAAAGAGTCACCGACGTTTCGGCTCAGCGGAGCCTTGATCACATGACAAATAGAGATTAAAAATGAAGCGACTGACGCATTGCGGCTGACGCCTTCAACTGTGTGTGTTTATATATATATATATATATATATGTATATATATATATATATATATATATATATATATAGATAGAAATATATATCTATAGACACACACACATATATATATATATATATATATATATATATATATATATATATGTGTGTGTGTCTATAGATATATATTTCTATCTATATATATATATATATATATATTGCTCACAAGCGGTCCTGTCGCAGAGGGAACAACTTGGCGAGTCGGTGCTGGATTCGGGACCAGGGCCGGGTCCCGTGTCTAATCTTAACACGAAAAAGGAAAACCAGCACTCCGCTCGTTGGATGCAGTTGAACTTTATTCAAAACACTGTTGCAGCCTACGCGTTTCGAACCAGATGGTTCCTTGTCATGGCAGTGTTACACTGCCGTGACAAGGAACCATCTGGTTCGAAACGCGTAGGCTGCAACAGTGTTTTGAATAAAGTTCAACTGCATCCAACGAGCGGAGTGCTGGTTTTCCTTTTTCGTGTTAAGATATATATATATATATATATATATATATATATATATATATATATATATATATATATCCCAAAGAAAGTGAGCTCCTTCCAGAAATCCTTTGCCTATCCAGCGGTGGCTCGGTGTCGGCGGAGCAGCCGGTAAATCAATCATCAAAGAGACGAGTCCCAACGAGCCCTCGGGTTGTAATAAGACACAGGAACCAGTGTTTGTAACCAAAGTAAAGACGTTTATTCACTCCATAAACCTTCTGTGACGCATTTCGCACTCCAAAGAGCGCTTGATCACACAACGGAATCAATAAAGTTTATCTCATTTAAAGTGTCTGTTGCTTTCGTAAAACATGGTACTAGAAAGAGGACTCCGTCTACAACATTATATGCAGCGCCATGTTGGCGTGGTGAAGTCATCACATAGTAACAATCAAATGTTAACAATACATGTTGTAAATGTAATATTTCGTTAAGTATTGCTCATGTGAGGAGTCTAGAGTGTGTCAACCCCCTCGGTGATGTCTCTGTTGCAAATTGCCACAAGAAAAAGTATACAGCGCTGAATAGTGTTACGGTGCGCGGACTACCGGTGTAGTGTGGGATATGTAGTCTATGGGCAATATTGGATAAAACAATTAAGTAAGTCTAAAGTTATTATGTACCAACCTGGGTGTTGCAACTATAGAGATTATACTACACAGATGCAATACTGTAGATTGCAAACTGTCGGCTCTAACCCAATCATCCACCAGTGAAATGAGCTAATCGGGTCCCCATATGTACTTGTTAGACGGTCCAAATGGAAGATAGATAATACCCTGGTTAGTGGGATCTAGTCTCCGCTTATGTACGACGTTCCAAATTGAAGATACATGATTCCCTCGTTAGTGGGATCTAGTCTCTACATGGTAAAGATAAATAAACCTTGTGGGATAATACTGACACTAAATGATTAGAGATAAAACAGGGTAGTGGTGAAGGGGATTAGGGGGAGTTGACCTCATTCTCCTAAAGTGCAGAGTGCATTGTTAGAATTTATCCTAGTGCACATGTGTGTGCGTGAAATAAAATATACAAATTACATTACATAGATGGAGAAAAAATAGAAGATGAACCACTGAGAAAGGATTAGGGTACAGGTGCCGCAAGCCTGAGACAGTGTCCCTCCCATTCTTCCTATGAGAGAAAAGAAGAAAATTGAAACACGTAAGTTAGAAGAATACAGTGTTCAATTTTAAGTTACACATTACTTCATATCACATAATGAGGCTATGAGTGACTTATGTGCTAGCTAAACAGACATCAGTGCAATAGCTTGCCCTACTCTTCATGTAAATGTACACTCAGTTCTTCATCCATATTGTGACCTTTTGGGTAGTTTGGGTAGCGTGTGCACATGCTGATGATATATTTAGATTCTTTCTGCCTGAGTCTCAAGGTACGATCACCTCTTTGATTCAGATTAACCTGTTCTAAGATGAAGAATGACAGTTTGGTAGGGTCTGAATAATGGAAGGCCTCAAAGTGGCGGGCTATGGGGTATTGTTTGTTGTGTTTACTTATTGCTCTTGTATGTTCAAGGATATGTTTTTTTGCCATATGGGTAGTACTGCCCACGTATTTAAGATCGCATGGGCAGACTAACACATATATGACAAACACACTGGTACAAGGCTGGAATTGGTTTAACTTTTTTATACTGTTCGTACAGGGATTCCAGTATTCTTTGACCATCTGACTATTGTTGCAGGCTTTGCAGTGGCCACATGGGTAAAAACCATGGAGGTTTACCCCCCTGTTGAATTCCTGACTTGTACCAGTGTGTTTGTCATATATGTGTTAGTCTGCTCATGCTTTACTGGATTAAAATATGCTTTGAAGGAGAGTGCGTCTCCATTCTCTGTGGCAGAGTTGTGAGTATATATATATGTATATATATATATATATATATATATATATACAAAGCTCCAAAAATAAAGACAAGCACTTGCGGGGGTTAAATCCGAGTAGGATTTATTTGGCACAAAAAGTCAAAGCGCAAACGCGTTTCGGCGGTACGCCTTCGTCAGTGTAAATATATATATATATATATATATATCGAGCTCGAAACCCTGCAGGTATTCAGGAGCACTCGCAGACGGGTGCGTGATGCGGTCGCAGGACCCGCATAGTATCCAGCTCACGGTTTCTGCCAGACTTGTCCGAAGAAAAGAAACCACGCACTCCGGGGGTCGTTTTCAATAGTTTATTTTGCAGTTTGTAACAGACGCGTTTCGGCGCTCCGCCTTCCTCAATGTCACAAACATTGATGGTGAGCGCCATGTTTTTGTTAGCGTGCACACGTGATTTTTGGGCGAAACAAACAAGGGACAATCATTCATTCCTCCATATTGGAGATGTTAACAGTGAACGACATGTTGCGAGTCACATTACACTACAAGGGCTATCCTGCTTGATTACGCCCCCGAAATGCTAACATTAAATCCCAGCATGTTGTTGGCATTTGTGATTGAATGCCGCTAGAATTACGCGCTAGTTCGCTATCATGTTTGATTGTATCTCGCCGTGAATCGGCAGAGAACCTCTATGTACTGGCACATATTAAAGTACCATACTTAGATCACAATGTCAACAATTAAAAAATCAATGTGCTGAACCGCAAACAATGCCGATTAAAAACCATATCGCCCACGGAAGGACCACAGCCCTCCAAAGTTAGCCCACCTAACAAAATAACTGATCGCATGTTATCTCTGGAAAGACTCTATGAAAGAGAGGTGAGAAAATGGTGGGAGGCAACCAGCCTTCAACACTATTGTGATGAGAAGATGGTACCAAGGGGACTGAGGGTGTATACGGTGCCCTCTTATGAGAATCCCGACCCCCAATTACTAACGGATTGGGAAGAGCTGACTTCACACTACTGCAAAGGAACCTTAAATCTTCTCATTAAATACGCCTGGAGTGATCGGGAAAAGGCGTTACTGGAGATACGGAGCATCGAGGAAGATATGGCTAAAATGGAGGAGAGCAAAGAAACGATTGATACTATGCGAACACAGATGAAAATAAGACTTGGCAAATATGAGCAAAAAATAAGAACGCGGAAACAGGAAAAATTTGACCGCGATCAAAGAGATTACTCCATGGGCCGGGTTCTCACGTTTGCGAGAAAATTTGATGCTCCAAGAAAGGAGCTCAACAAGAAGAGAGGACAGCCACAGACACGGAGAATAGAAACCTCGGAATCCAGCGCGACTGAAAATGAGTCCGCGGACGAAACAACAACGAGGGAACGAGGCCAAGCAAGCACATCTGGGTTGACACCTTTTCAGGGCGAATACCAAGTAATACAGTACACATGGCTACGGGGAGGAAAGAACAAACCCCCGGAACAAGAAGAAGAAAGACAAGACGAGGAGGAGGGGGCAGGAGGCGGAAGAGGACGCGGGAGGCCCAAGAGATCGAACTGGGTGAATCGCAAGAAAGTACAGTAGATAGCATAACTGTCATAAATTTAACATCAAGAATCCTCAATGAGACCGAGAAGAAAGTTCTGAGCCTAGGTCTTAGTTTCTGCCCCACTAGCCATTTGGAGTACACGCAAACGCGTATTGATCTCTTCAACTTCGTCCGAAGATTGAAACTGCACAAGTATTTTAAAACAAGACCATCCTTGCAAAATGTAGTAAGACCACAAAAAAGAGCGTCCGTGACTGATGCACTAAGAGGCACAGATCTACCAGCGGTGGAAATAGCACAGAGCCTAGCCTTGGAAGAATATGGCAGCCAACTTCCATCCACCACTGAGGATGAAGCAACCAGAGCATCAACTATTGGCATTCCACAAGAAAGGGAGGAAAGCGGATATAAATTAAGATCTCATTTTAATCCGCAACTAACATTGGATGCAATAGACATATTCTCTGAGGCAATGACCAATGATCTATTAAGATTCAGAATGAAATGTAGTAAAGATGTGAAGAACAAAGGACACAGCAATATGAATGCAGATGAACGAAAGGCAATGCTTGATTTAATGCAAGATAAGAACGTGATAATCAAGCCTTCAGATAAAGGTGGGAACGTTGTTCTTCAAACCAGAGATAATTATTGCAAAGAAGCAATGCAACAACTAAGCAATGCAGTAAATTATGAACGGTCCTCCAATGAAATGTATATGACAAGCATACAGGAATATGATACAATGATCTCGGAGTGGTACCGCAAAAACATGCTGGGCAAGGATGAGTATTTATTCCTAAGGAGCAACAATCCAACTATCCCAACCTTTTATCATATTCCAAAGATTCATAAAAATTGCAATAACCCACCGGGTAGACCGATCATTTCCTCTCAAAATAGCCTAACCGAACATCTCTCTACTTTCATAGATCATTTTCTTCATCCGCTGGTGGAGCAATTGGATTCCTATGTGAAGGATACAAAGGATTTTTTATCTAAACTTGATAAAATTAAATGGGACTCCAATTACAGGATGCTAGTACTGGATATAGCAAGCCTGTATACTTGCATCAGTCACGAGAAAGGCATCAGAGCAGTGGAACACTACTTGAAAAAACGACAACTGAGGTTTTTGGAGCACAATCAAATGCTGGCAATCTTTGTAGAATTCTGTTTAAAAAATAACATCTTTTTATTTGAGGACGTCTACTACAGACAAGTATCTGGAACTGCGATGGGTACTTGCTTTGCCCCCAGCTACGCGAATTTATTCGTGGGCTGGTGGGAGGAGCAAGTACCCAGGTCGCTGGAGATCGACGGTGAAAAAGGCAGTGTGATCAAGTGGTGTCGTTACATCGACGATCTGTTTATAATATGGCAAGGATCGGAACACACCGCAAAGGCCTACATAGATGTCCTCAATATCAATGATATGAATCTCAAGTTCAGTGGCACTATAAGTAACACCTGTGTAGAATACCTAGATTTAAAAGTATTCATTGTGGACAACAACATAGAAACAGCCCTTTTCCGCAAAAGTACAGCGGGCAACTCAATATTATATGCCACGAGTAATCATCCACCGGCATTAATACAAAGTATACCTTATGGAGAGTTGCTCAGGCTGAGACGGAACAGTTCTAGAGATTCAGATTTTAAGATTGCAGCATCTGCATGCATCAGTAGATTCTCGCAAAGAGGATATGCAATGTCAACGCTTCAAAGTGCGTTACAAAAGGTGAATGCACTGAATAGATCAAATCTACTGACAGAGCGAGATCATTCTGCCATGGATAAAAAGAAAGAACAGGGTAAATTCCGGCTGGTAACCCCCTATTCGGCGGAAGCAAATTATTTAAAACGCATGATGAGAAAGAACTGGCACATTTTAAAAACCGACAGTTGCATCAAGGATGACATTCCGGAGCACCCTTTGGTAACTTTCAAGAAATCAAGATCATTGAAAGACATGTTGGTTCAAAGTCATCTAAAGAAAGCTGAGAAGAAAACCAATAGACTGGCAGACCTAAAAGGCTTCCACCCATGCTACCATTGTAAAGCCTGTGCACATAGCAGAAGGGTAAAAACCTATGAGATTCCGGACATAGGGATAACAAAAACAATCAATAAATATATCACATGTAATACACCCTATGCAGTATACTGTCTTAAGTGCCCATGTGGATTAATGTACATTGGGAGTACAATCAAACCCTTGAAATTGAGGATTTTAGAACATTTACGAGCAATCGACAAAAATGATCAGTCATATCCCGTGGCTCGACATTTCCAGCAGGAACACTCAAGCAACAGAAATCAACTGCAATATTTTGGGCTTGATCATATACCGGAAAATCCCAGGGGCGGTGATAGACTGCAAAGTTTAAGGAGACTGGAGTCTCGATACATTATTGATTTAATGACAAAATACCCTAAAGGCTTGAATGCGGGTGAGGAACTGGCCTCTCACATAGGCCAGTAGCAAGAAAAGAAGCCAGTATAATATGCACATCTATGATGAACTAAGAACTGCAAATGTGTATATATGTATAAATGTAGCTATAAGCCTTACAAATGATTGAATCTGTGATACCAAATAGGTTTGTTGAAGCAACATGTATAATAGGATTTAAAACTGGGTGCAACAAAATAGTGATAATGTGAAATGGATTAGAAGACTAAGTGCAGCTATGGTTATGAATTATAAGTCACTGATAATGGGTTCACTTATTAGTATTTTGTTTCGTTAAACTTTGCTTTTTTGTGGAACTTCAGAAGTGTGAATTTTGAGAACAAGAAATGATATTGAAGATTATAGTTTAAATAGTGGGACGGAACATAAAATGATTCAAGGGTGAATTGCCGATCCACGGCGATATGGTTTTTAATCGGCATTGTTTGCGGTTCAGCACATTGATTTTTTAATTGTTGACATTGTGATCTAAGTATGGTACTTTAATATGTGCCAGTACATAGAGGTTCTCTGCCGATTCACGGCAAGATACAATCAAACATGATAGCGAACTAGCGCGTAATTCTAGCGGCATTCAATCACAAATGCCAACAACATGCTGGGATTTAATGTTAGCATTTCGGGGGCGTAATCAAGCAGGATAGCCCTTGTAGTGTAATGTGACTCGCAACATGTCGTTCACTGTTAACATCTCCAATATGGAGGAATGAATGATTGTCCCTTGTTTGTTTCGCCCAAAAATCACGTGTGCACGCTAACAAAAACATGGCGCTCACCATCAATGTTTGTGACATTGAGGAAGGCGGAGCGCCGAAACGCGTCTGTTACAAACTGCAAAATAAACTATTGAAAACGACCCCCGGAGTGCGTGGTTTCTTTTCTTCGGACAAGTCTGGCAGAAACCGTGAGCTGGATATATATATATATATATATATATATATATATATATTACCTACTGGCGATCGCCAGTAGGTATATATAGTTAGGATTTTTTCTCTATGGGATTTTTGAAAATTCTATGTCTAATAACTTTGGCGTTTGTGGACGGAATTGGCTGAAATTTTCAGGAAAATGGCACATTTTGTTTCTGAGCAGCCCTTGAAAATTTGGGGGGGGTTCCTCAAGGGGGGGCCGAGAAAAAAGGGGGGTCCCAAAACGTGTTTTTAACATTGAGTTTTCCATAGGGCGGTTGGCCTCACTTTTAGCCCGAACGGCTGAATGGATTTGCACGAAACTTGGCAAAATTGTAGGGACTGGTAGCCCGATGTGCCTTTTGTAGGTCTCAATATATGTGCTCCAGTGGATTTTGAGAAATTAACGTTTAAAAAAAGATATATATCTGTAACAGCGGACCGGGCAGCGCTCCAGTACGCGTACTTTTCGCGCAACGGAGCTTTGTGAAGCGAAGCTGATTGGTTCTCCGGCGTCTGTAAACATTCCAAACAGTCCGTAGCGGCCGCCATCTTGTCTCTCGGTAGGATCGAGAGACAAGAGGAGGCCAAAGCGAAGGGGCAAATGACCATAAGGGGGAATAGTAGATCCTCGCTGACCCCCTACGTTTGATGTGGAGGTTTTAAAAGGGCCCCGCGGGGCAAAAAAAAAAAATAATAATAATAATCAAACGGCTGAATGGATTTGCACGAAACTTGGCAAAATATTAGGGACTGGTAGCCCGATGTGCCTTTGCTAGGTCTCAATATATGTGCTCCAGTGGATTTTGAGAAATTAACGTTCAAAAAAAGATATATATCTGTAACAGCGCTCCGCTTCGCGTACTTTTCGCGTTACGGAGCTTTGCGAAGCTGATTGGCTCTCCGGCGTCTGTCAACATTCCAAACAGTCCGTAGCGGCCGCCATCTTGTCTCTCGGTAGGATTGAGAGACAAGAGGAGGCCAAAGCGAAGGGGGAAATGACCATAAGGGGGCATAGTAGATCCTTCCTGACCTCTTAGGTTTGATGTACCATTTTGCCAAGTTTGGTGTAATTCCGTTCAGCCATTCAGGCTGTAGACGTATGTAAATGTCCTATGGAAAATTGCATGGGGAAAACACATTTGAAAGTGTTGAAATTTAGAACCAATTAAAATGTTAGTTTGGTTTTGTATTTGTGTGTGATGAAAGTTAATTGGTTATGTATATATGTCAAATGAGAGGAAACCACAGCCATTTTGTGATACTACTGTCTGAGGTATATTTGTGAGGAATTTTTGGTGGTGAATTTCTGGTGTTTGATTTACACAGTACTAACACTTCTCCTACTTTTAAAAAGGTGAGTTGTTAATTTGTAAGGGGAACTATGTTGTACACTTGAAGATAATTTGAAAAATGTTTTCTGTTATTTATTTGCAGTCCTTCTGTTATACTAAATACTTGATAAAGTTAGTTTTATATTATGTATTACTAAAAACGATAAATGAAAGTGATTATTTTTTTCTGCAATTTACAGCAAGCAATTTCAAAATAAAATGGCTCACAATGAAGAGACCGTGGCAATTTCTTTTGAATTGTCCACTACATTGATTGAAATTGAGAGCACCAATAATGAAATATTGTCACAAGGAGGAGATGACTTGTATGATTCCATTAGATTGATTGAAATGGACAGCACCAATAATGAAATATTGTCACAAGGAGATGACTTGAATGATTCCACTACATTGATTGAAATTGAGAGCACCAATAATGAAATATTGTCACAAGGAGGAGATGACTTGTATGATTCCATTAGATTGATTGAAATGGACAGCACCAATAATGAAATATTGTCACAAGGAGGAGATGACTTGAATGATTCCACTACATTGATTGAAATTGAGAGCACCAAAAATGAAATATTGTCACGAGGAGATGATTTGAATGATTCCACTACATTGATTGAAATTGACAGCACCAATAATGAAATATTGTCACAAGGAGGAGATGACTTGAATGATTTTTTTGATCAATCTCTTGATGGCGAATTTATCGAATGTTTGGAGACCATAGAGTTACAAGAATCATCATTGCAGACTTTTCATGAGGACATTGCTGATGAGGACATGTTACTAGTTCTTTCAAATTTAGAAAATTCTGAAGAATAAATTTATATTTAGAAATCAAAAATTGTTTGAGACATTATTCATTTTTATTTTTAATTTATGAGGTTGTAGCGAAGTGATTGTAGTATAAAATGAGACTTATAGTATAGAGTGCAACATTTTTATGTTACATGGTAAGTTTACTCATATTTACTTCCCTTCTGCCACTATATTATCTCCAATGTGTATTTGACATCTCTTCTTCATCTCCGGCCTCCTTTCTCTCACTGTGTGTCTCCGATGCATCTTATCGCTGCTATTTTGTGTAATTACAGAAGAGAGTAAAATAAAATAGTTCGGAACGTGAAAAGGGGGCAAAGTAGAGTACTCCTCACCCCCTAGGCCTTTTTAGGCGGTCCCAAAAGGATCAGTTTCTGCTTTCCTGAGAGATTATGGTATGAGTTCCATATACCACAATAACTTGCATTACAACATGCAAGATATCTATCTCCTATTACCAACTTTTGGAGATATTTGCGCTAAGCGCGAATATCTCCAAAAAGTAACACCTGCCCTGAGCAGTTCTTAGCCATGTTATCCAATGGGAGGTGGATAACATGGCTAAGAGCATTAGCTCGGTAATGCATGAATATCGCTGAGTTTTTAGCGATATTCATGCATTGCGGCCGTTTATTATCGCATTTGCGATAAACCTTGATAATAGCAAGGTTTATTTTCGATAATTTCTGACGATGCTTAGCGGTAAAAAATTCGTTGGTAAGCATCGTTAGCGATAAATATCGCTTAACTTTGGTAATATGCCCCAACGTCTGTTAACGTTCGATTCGAAGGAAATGAGGAAGTGTTGAAAAACATTGTCTGCGCCATCTTGCCTTTTTTGAAATGCCACACTTTTGTCGTGCACGGCAGCCATTTTAGATGCCTTGACCAGACCCACTCTCTGCACGCTGTCGATTCGTAGCATGGCTCCTCACCCTCGCAAGCATCTTCCCCAGGCACTGGTCACCCCCGCTCTCTGTCTTATGCATGGGCAATAAACCTCCCCCCATCTGCGCTGCTCTTCCCTGAGAATCACACTCTGTGCCCGCCCGACACCTCCCTTTCGCCCTATTCACTACCGCACCCTCTGACACTCCTCTTCCTCTGTGTCCGATTGTCCAGGCTATCACGTAGCCCTGCAGATGTAGTTTATGGCCCCAGCTGTAAAGAATCACCCCTCTTCAAAGGAGTTATAGTAGATCAAGGCCCACACCCGATGAGATCCGTCACACCACACGTGTTCCTACTATCTGAAAACCATCCTGTATTGTGATTGGGGAGGGGACCGAGCCTGAAGCGGAAGATTCCAGGAATGACTCTTTGTACATCAAAGTTTTTACAATTATGTGTCACATTAAAAATATATAGCACTCCAACAAAGTAGTAGGAATATAAAACTTTAATAACATATAAATATATACAACAAAACAAAAACAGTAAAAACATTTAAACAACGAAGAGACCGTGGCAATTTCTTTTGAATTATCCAATAGATTTATTGAAATTGACAGCACCAATAATGAAATATTCTTGTCAGTAGCGGTCTGTTGTGCGAATAGTTCCAAGGCAGCAGAACGCGCTGAAATCTAGATGGCACGAAAGTGATGTCTAGTAAGTTGCCGCCCAGCAAATAACGGCGTGGGGCGCCGCGGGGGTGAGTGAGTCCAGTAGGCACCACAGCTATTCTTACCGGCATTGCAGAATTACTGCTGGGGACAATGCCTGTACTGTAGCAGGGTCACAGCAGAAACAAAAAGGATTCTGTTGAAGATGTTGTTGGTTTTAAATTTGAAAACAGTTCTGGTGTCAACTGCTATGCTAATGTAGGGGTTAATGTTTTGTTTTCTCTAGAAAATGTAAAAGAGGGGGAGGCAGTCCAAAGTTCCGTTAAAAGGGCAAAGGAAAGGATCGGTGGTTTGAACTATCAGTCAAAAAGGGGAGGGGGTGCAACAATTTTTCCTACCGGGTCACACTGTGCTTTCACCGGAACTGAGGTCTGCAGGATTCTAGTAATTCAAAGTGAGGCTGGCGCCAGCATGGGAGCGCCGACGTCCCGCGGATACAGTTTCGTCACTCCACGGGCGATCATGGCAGTCATTCCCCATCGGGGGTCGGAGACTCCCGCGGCTCCTCTAGAATCTTCAAGGTCGTGGAGGACTACGGTGGTGGAGTCAACCAGTGACCGGGCCATTTCTTTATGCTGGGCCCGCTCTTGCCAGGTCGACCGCCATTTTGAGAGTTCGGTAGCTACTGGCGATCGCAGGGTCAAATGAGCGGACGGGCTCCACCCTGCCGGGCGAGACGTTGCAGCATGGCCACAGTGGAAGAACCCTTTTCCGGGCGCCTGGAGCGCTGAGGGTGCAGCTGGGAAGCCTCCACCTGGGGAGGCGGGAGAGGCCTGTTCGCACCGTCTCTCCCTCCCAGTGCACCCCACGGCGTCTCGCTTGAGATTTGTTATGGCCGGACCAGGCGATGAGGACGAGGGGGGGGGGGGGGTCGGAGGCATGTGCAAGACATCCCCCCCCAGTGTTGTCGCAGCCATTATTCATGAAAGAAGAAGTGTCCCGTCCGTCTTCGGGCCGGGCTTCCGGTAGATGTCGGCCGGACGCCCCTGGCTCTGGCCCCATGAACGGGTTTCTTGGTTTATTGGCTGCAGCCGGATCCCGTCGGCCTCGGCCCCCCGACCGTTGGTGGCCGGACCGGAAGAGCATGTGGCGGGAGTACCTGCAACTCTCAAGGGCCACCGCGGCCGGACTGGGAGAGAGAGGGGAGGGTCGAGGAGACATTCCCCCCCCCCTGCAACTGTTCTGCGTTGTAAAGGCAATCCCCTGGCCGGGTCCCGCTGGCCTCGGCCTCTCCTCCGGCTACACCCTACGTTAGGATCTCCTGGCCGAGGCGTGGCAGCAGGACCTGCCTTATATGGGCTGCTCCCGGCTGGGCGTAGCCGCAACCCTGCCCCACCTTGGAAGTTTCCAGAGTGGGGGCGGATGTTCTACTGACTTGCATTTTCCCTAGTCTATCGATTTTTTTGGCGTGGCAGGCGGTGGGACAGCGAGGGGTGATTTGGTTTCTCTTACTGTTTTTCTGGTCTCTCACCACTGGCATATTTTAACGTTTTCTTGTTTCTAGGACATTAATAGGTTTTATCATTACGTTATGTTATCGTTTCTTTGTTCGTTGTTTAATAAAAGTTCATGTTCATCAGTGGCCTACTGATTTTCGTTTTCCTATTCTTTTCTTTCCAGGTTGTTTCATGCTAAAGTTTCTGTTAACAGGATACAGTGATCACTTCGTTATTATTGCATATGTCCTTTTCACTAGGGGTGCTCTCTGGTCGGGCCAGATGACGTATCTCTAGTAAATGGTCCGGGTGAAACAGGTGCATCAATCAGTGGGGAGTAGATAGGCATGACAGATTACAACGGGGGAGAAAGGTCCGCATTACGTACCCTTTCACTACTTGCAAAGATTTTCCTACGTTTATTTGCAAACAGGGAATACCTCCAAAAAGAACTAATTCCCAAACAGTCAATGTTCGGACAATCAATCAATCAATGAGGAATGAAATAGGTACGACGTGTTAAAGGCTTGCGTTACCTACCCTTCACTATCTGCAAAGGGAGAGAGAATATTCCTATTCTTCCTCGTTTGCAGGCAGAGAAGATCCTTAAGAGAACCAACTTCGAACAATTCAATGCTCGATTCAAACAATCAACAAGGGGTACTGTGAACACAAATGAACGCCGCTTATGTACATACGCATTGCTATTTTCAACAGGTTGTTCCTAATGTTTTTATTTTAGCGAGGTCAAAAAGAGATCCCATTAGTGGCCTACTGATTTTGCTCGATTCCTTTTGTTTTTTTACACGATTTTTCGCTATCTGCAAAGACTAAACAGAGTATTGCGACTCTGTGCTTGTTTGTAAATAGAGAATGAACCAAAGAGAACAATCAATCAAATGGAGAGAGAAGCAGGCACGACGGATTACAAAGGGGGCAAAGGGCTGCGTTAACTACCCTTCACTATCTGCAAAGAGAGAGTACTCCTAATAGAAATGAGGGGTGGGGGGCAGCATTCAAAGCAGATCAGTGTGCATAAACACGAAAATGTTTTTACTTACCACGTACTTGACATTCGACAGCTTATGATATTTGCTATTAAAAAACCATTGAAATTCACTGAAAAAACCATAGGTTATAGACCATATATAGTTAGGAATTAGCATTTACAAAACCTTGAAAATTCACTGAAAAAACCATAGGTTATAGACCATATATAGTTAGGAATTAGCATTTACAAAACCTTGAAAATTCACTGCAAAAACCATAGGTTAGAGACCATATATAGTTAGCTGGACATTTTATTGACATAAAACCAATGAAATTCCATATATAGTTAGTTGCACTAACTATATATCGCGCACCCGCAATCCACTGCTGATGATGTCACATATTACATCATTCATGACATGGTCAGTGACATCACTGATGACATCACTGATGACATCTCAAATGACATCACTGATGACATCACTGATGACATCTCATTTGACATCAATGACCACATCACTGATGATATCATTCATGTGACAATACAATGCATCTCCTCACATTTTAATATAACCTCTGTTTCACCCAGTGTTAAAAAGAGAGTATAATGTTTGAAACCATTGACACACCAATACTAGTTACTACATACGCACTCACTGATTGCTACGTCTACACACACCTTCACTCATTCACCCATACAATCATTCATACATACAATCACTCATCTTTACAACACTATCATATGCACTCATACACCTATACAGACACTCACAGTCTGCCACTCATCCATGGAGTTACTCACACACCTAGTCAGTCCTGTAAAGAATCAATGACACTTCCATTTTCTTGTCTATACAGTTAAACATAGAGCACCTTACATTTTCAAACATATACTAACACATACTTACCTTCTTATACAATCATTGATACAAGTACAGATTGATCTGCACAGAGTCACACACCTCCCAGCTAGCCACACACACACTCAGTCTCCCATACAAATACTTGGGCAATCAATCAATAACCCATATAGTTACTCATATAGCTACTGATCAACACATGCAGCAGTTTACAGAACAACAGACATAATGATGCACAAATTAAGACAGTTTAGTCACTAACCCATGCACTCAGTGAGACACATTTAATCACTCACTCATACAGTCAGTCATGCACCTACTAAATCCTTCGTCCAGACACTTGCACATCCACTCATTCTTCAATATGTAAGACATATTTAAACTTTATAGAAACAAAAAATCACTGGATGTTGTTATCAGTGATGTCATCAGTGATGTCATTTGAGATGTCATCAGTGATGTCACTGACCATGTCATGAATGATGTAATATGTGACATCATCAGCAGTGGATTGCGGGTGCGCGATATATAGTTAGTGCAACTAACTATATATGGAATTTCATTGGTTTTATGTCAATAAAATGTCCAGCTAACTATATATGGTCTCTAACCTATGGTTTTTGCAGTGAATTTTCAAGGTTTTGTAAATGCTAATTCCTAACTATATATGGTCTATAACCTATGGTTTTTTCAGTGAAAATATATATATATATACCTATGCATCTGCGTATTGGTTTCTCTTCTAATCCAGACCTTCATTCTCTGGTTGAAGGAAAGAATAAACTGGCAGCACAGCAGCTGTTGCCCACGGTGAGATGTTATCACTCTATCGTATTTGCCCAAAACATAGCCAACACGTTTCAGCTTCTGCCTTCATCATTCTCTTCCTCCCATCCCACTACCACTTAGCTCTCGCTTGTTACTTCTGCCATCCATGCCCTTTGTGTTGCTTCTACCCCACCATTCCCCTCTGTGTTGCTTCTGGCCATTGACCTCCATATTGATCCCACCCACGCCCTCCAGTGTGCTTCCCCCTTACCCTCTGTGCTGCTTCCCATGCCTCCCCCTGCTTACAAAAAAAATCTTTCACACTACTATTTTTCTTTTTATTTATCAATCCAACTCAGTACGGAAAACAAAAAGAAAAAAAAGCACTCACATCAATTTCTAGACACAAGCATACATGGTGCATGTGCCTACAAAACGACGTTGCTTTTTTTTCCTCTTTTTTTGCCATGTTGCATAGTATGGTGGAAAACCATTAGCAAAGTCAATCAACCCAAAGGCAAGACCTATTGGCTTTGCAAGTGCCTGTTTTAGGTGTGGCAATTGCAATCTTTCCTTTAAAAAACACTTGTAGTATAGTCACTGCCCAGAAACCTGGACAGGATGATTAAATTGATCTTGGCAACTTGAACTCTGAAGAAAGTCTAGGGTGTGTGTGAACTTGTGTCCTTTCTTTTTGTGCAATTATGCAAAATTACATGACATCGAAATTCAGCTTTTAGTGTGCGAACTGCATCAAGGACTCAGTTTGCACTAAAAAAAAGTGCAAAAAAACACAGGTGCTGTGAACTACAGCCACTGGTAGCTGTTGTTATATGCTGCAGCAATAGAATTTTTGCATGAACATTTTGTTCGGGCCTAAGAAAGACCTGAGTAGGCCACATAACCTTACAATGTAGAATGGCTAGTGTAATAGAGAAATCTAATGAAAGGGTTAATCCGTGACTGTATCAGGAGGTACATACACGTGTTAAGACTGTACATCAACATCTTTAAAGAAGGTAAGTGACGTCACTTTACCCTCTGACTGAATCTGAAGATGTGTTTTGAAAATACTGCCAGGGAGCACGCGTTTAGTGTGTACCGAGAGTGCTCTAGATTGGAGGCGTATAACCGGAAGAAAAGAGCTTCTTTGTTTAAATCTTTGAAGAGACGACCAAAATGGATTTACCTGTCACAGTTCCCTAAATCCAAAGAGATTTTTAAGTTTTGCAGTTAATGCAACACTTTATTTGAGCAGGTGTTCAAAGGGCCCCAAAATGCCACACTGACGCGATTGAAGTGTGTGTGTGGGTGTGGAGGGAGGTGGGGTGTCACTGAACAATTGACACTTCTCTCCAGGAAGATGCCTGTTTACCCGGAAGGGGAATTAATAGCTCTGCATACGGAATTACAATGGTTAACACCTCGGTGGGTGCCCGACCCGATGACCTTGCACTCGGGGTTAACACTGACCCCGCCTTTGGCCTCGTCTGCGCCGGCTGGCACAGTGGCACCGGCTCGCCAGGCCTCCTGGAACTACATCTGCATCAAAGAGAAGGGATCCGTAGTCAACAACGTGTGAAGAGGACACAGGACAATGGGTTTAGTTACCGCGGGCGCTAACGGTAAAGCTGGCGGCGGATGAAGTGTTAATCTGAAGGTGTCGCAGCAGGAAGTGATGTTAACCACAAGACACAAGGGAGTGCACATTGTCCATCACTTAAAATGGTGGCACCCAATTTATTTGCGTCTGAAGTCGTCAGGCGTACAACTAAATTGTAATTTTCGAGCCTCTTGTGTGTATTTGCAGGGTGAGACCCTCTCTCGGGGCAAGTGTAAGACAGACACAGGAGCCACAATAAACTGGGCTTGGCAAGTGGCTGAGAACAATACGTGAGCCCGGTCCCATTTCACTGTGAACCACACTGCGGGTGTCAGTAAACAACACGCACGGAGATCTCTCTTTCAGGTTTTTTTTTACTTTGCATTCTGGTGCCAGAAGCCTTGATTACCTGGTAGTGGTACAAACACAACTACAAATCACAGAATGCAGAGAAAACAAATATTGCCAAAGCCAAGCTGGCCTTTGCAAGCTCGGGCACTGGTTATTTGTAACTACTCAATGGAAGCACGAGTCACACAAAATACAAACTAAAAAAAAAAACATGCTACGACCTAAAGGTCACGGCTATATGCTTGCAATAAAATATTGACTAAGGCGGATGTGGACATATGGTCAGAAAACAATGCAATCTCAGGCAGTGCAAGAAAGCCAGTGGGCCGACCCATTAATCCGTGCTGTGTGGTATGGTGGGTGATGCAAAATGAGAATGGCAGTTGAATAGAACAAGAGGGCTCACCCACAGCCGCTTTAGGTATGCATTTTTATGTATTTTTTTATTTAAATTATCTGAGGCTGGCCAGACATTAAATCTGCCTGTAGACCAGGCCTAAAAAACTAGACTACAGGAGCTAAAGAAACATGGGCCTTTGTCACTTGACAGCCCTGGGTTTAGTTGGTTCTCTTAACACGTGTTAAGAGAGCCAACTAATGAGAGTGACCACAGAGCCTGCCAATGGTAAGCAATGGGTGAGCTGTAGGTCCACTTTAAGCTAACAATTATTCTTTTCACCAACAGCTTTCACTGTCTGATGGGTGGAAACTAAAAATGGTTAGGCCACCAACAATGGGCTATGTGAAGTGTGTGTATGTGCAATACTCTCTGCCAGGGTCGGATTGGGATCACAATTTGGCCCAGGCACTGACGAAAAAAGTGGCCCATATTCGCGGGCGTGCCCTTTCATGAAACACACAAGGAATGTAAGTTGGAGGATATTGTTCTTGGGAAGGACACAGGGCCAAGGTGAAAATGTCCTACAAGCTGAGCACCTGAAAAACAGCCAGGCCTCTTTCTATTACCAAATTATTCCCAGCCCTCCAGTGCAGGAGCATCTGAAAACAACGAGGCCCCTTTCTATTACAAAATTATTCCCCAGCGCTCTAGTGCAGGAGCACCTGAACACAACGAGGCCCCTTTCCCCTAAAAAAATTATTCCCCACCCCTCCAGCGCAGGAGCACCTGAAAAACAGCGAGGCCCCTTTCTATTTAAAAATGATTCCCCAGCCCTCCCGCGCAGAAGCACCTGAAAAACAGCGAGGCCCCTTTCTATTAAAAAATTATTCCCCAGTCCTCCCGCGCTGGAGCATCTGAAAACAGCTAGGCCCCTTTCTATTAAAAAATTATTCCCCAACCTTCCTGCACAGAAGCACCTGAAAAACAGCTAGGCCCCAGCTATTTGTAAATTACTCAGCCCTTCAGTGCCTCAGGGCAATGGCGTGGCAGGAGAGGGGCTAAAGCAAAAACACAGCTTCTGGGCCATCCATGGGGGTGGGGGGGAGGCTAAGGTGAAGATAGTGCGAGTTCCCCACATCACCTGGCCCCCATAGAGACCCATTCTTCCTCGCCCATTATGCCCTGAATGAAAAGGGCTGTGGGCGAGGACCAATGCAAGCACTGTTTCTGGGCTGCGTGGGGCCGAGGTGAAAATGGCTCATAGGCCTGAGCAACACCTGGCCCCCTGGGAGGCCGTTTCTGGCACACTTATTTATTTTATACAACTAACAACCATTGACAAAGCCAATAGTCTTGGCTTGTTGTAGGTATAATGTTACTTGTTGTATCATGTATCTGGATTCTGTGACAGAAACAGCAAAATACCAGTTGAGCGGCACACTATGCTAAGCCCAGATTTTTAGCTTACGTGTTTTTAAGCCACGCTCATAATTTTCTTCGGCCGGCAGCCCTTTGAAGGACCCCTCAGTTTTTTCATCCCACTTAAAGCTCTGTTCTGTGGTAATTGAGGTTGGCCTCCCACGCACAGACCTATGCAATGTGTCTGAGAGGGCTACAGTTGCAGGGCAATCGATTGGTAGCTTGGGCCAGGATATTGCTACTCTTAAGAATCAGGTTGGGCACCTCACAGCCTCTGCTAAGTTATTGGAGGATAGGGCAGAGGATGCTGAGGGCAGGTCTCCCCGTAATAACTTCCACCTGGTGGGTTCCCTGAACATGCGGAAGGGGGATCGACCAAGAACTTCTTGGAGGACTGGATTCTCAACACCCTTAAGTCAAAGGGTCTGTCCCATATGTTTGCAGTAGAGAGTGCGCATCAAGCTCTGCTGATGCATCCCCCACTGGGAGCCCCAATGCATGCTCTCACTGCAGGGATTTTTAATGACAGAAACTGAATACTCAGGACTGCCTGTGAGACAGGGACTTTGAAATATGAGAACCACAGTATTGTCATTTTCCCAGATTATGCCCGCACGGTGCTATCCATGTGAAACTCTTTTGTAAGAGTGAAACAAAAGCTTGAGAATATAGGACTGTCCAACATGCTGATGTTTTCTGCTAGACTGCGAGTGATAGCACTGGGCAAGACTAACTTCTTTGAGCGTCCTGAGGATGTTTGGGCCTGGCTTTAGCAATGGGACAAGGTACCACACAGAGAATGGGGCACGTTGAGAACTAACCGTTGGAGATGGACAGGAAGACCGGGGAATGCATGGTGTGTTGAACGCCATGAACTGTCATCCATTGGGAGCCGCACTGTCTCACAAATTGTTGTACAGGAGGATGGTACGCTAGCGGGTGCACAGAAGGACTATGCTGGCCTTCCCTGCCATCTGAGTGGACAGTAGGAGGTAACTGTTCCAACTCCATTGGGGACTGCTGGAACTCATTCAGAGTGAAACTGCAAGTTGATGTTTGTGCAGTGTGTTTGGCCATGGACCTGGTGCGTAAGTATGTCATGCGATTTGACAGAAGGTACCGTTGCGGTAATATATGTGCCCCAGAGGCCTATAGTAACAGGGTACTAGTAATGGAGAACACACTGTAGGGACTCCGTATTGCATTGCCATCTTTGTACTCTATGGGGGGAACTTCAGGGCTTTTTAGAACAGCTGGAGTGAGACCTGGTGTGGGTCTCTGCCCTGAGTTGGGTGGAGGTAGCACCTTGACTCGCTCCTGCGAATTGGGGGGATTAGTATAATTTGTTTGTGTGAAGGGTGGGGCTGTAGTTTTCTAGGCACAGCACCAGATAGTTTGATCACTGAGGTGGGGATAGGGTGTCTGTGTAGTTTTAGCACAGGATGGTGAGCAACCACAAGTTGAATGTATTTTACTGTCAAGTGATCGCCCGGGGTTGGTGGTGTTAGGGTCTTTTTTCCAGAGGTCTTTCGTTCTTGTTTTGGTTCAAGTTCTGTTATGGAAATTTCAGATGGTACACACATTGTCACACAGAAAGAGAGGTTCAGTATGAGCCCTGTAAGCAGGTCAGGCTCGAGGGGTAGATGACAGCCGGGTGCTTCTAGACTGTGTGATGCGGATCTATAAGATAGTCACATGGAACATCAGAAGCCTGGGTAGTTATGTGAAAAGGCAAAGGGCGCTCTCCTACTTGTGGCGCACTGAAGTGAGTATAGCCTGCCTACAGGACACGCACCTTAAGGAGGAGGAGGTGGGTACATTTTAAAAAAATGGAGGGGTCAATTGATATCCTCCACATATTCCTCCTATGCTTGAGGAGTGATAGTCTGGAAGCCCCCTGGGGTCAAATTTAGGTTTTAGATTTACTCTGAGGCAAACCCGACTGGGCGGTATGTCCTGGTGCAGGGGGCATTGGATGGTGTGGATATGACTATTTTGGATGTTTATGCCCCCAATGTGGATGATAGGGAGCTCTTTTCACGCCAGCACACGCTAATGCCGAATAATATGGCCGGGCAAGTGGGTTGGGGACTTCAATTGAGTTCTTGATGCAGATATGGACGGACAGCCCCCACCCCGCACCCTCACCAAACCTGGTATGACTAAAATGATGGCGACGGTCATGCTTAACCTAGATTGTGAGGACATTTGAAGGGAATTGCCTAGCCAAAATGGAGTATTCCTGTTATTTCGCCATCCATGGCACATATAGTCAGTTGGAGCTGGCCCTTGGCACAGGTGACATACAGGTTGACATACTGGTGGCCACCTACTTGGTCTAATATTTACCAGATCACTTCCCTCTTCTGTTGGATTAAAAAGGTTTACTGTTCCGGGAGGGGCGGAGATACTGGCGACTGCAGACAGATGCCCTATTAGATGCACCTTTCAGGCAGATGCTAGGAGAGAAGATCACAAAGTATCTAGTGGGTAACTGGGGTTCCATCGGTAGTAGAGGTACCGAATTGGAGACGCTGAAAGCATTTATTAGGGTGTAGTGTCTTGGAAGAGTGTGTGGAATCAGGCGGCAATTGCAGAGTGATACTCGGATCATAGAGAGCAGGTTGGAGGCCCAGCAAGGGAAGATGGAGGTCCCGGTTCCGGGGGAGTCAGTTGTGGCCCTTCCGAGACATTTGGGGTACACGTGGTATAGGCTTGACAGGTTTACGTTTCTGGAATATAGACAGCAGTAGTATCGAGAGGAGGATAAACCTAGTAAGTTGCTGGCTTGGTTGCACAAGCATGAACTGGATAGATCCCCTATTGTGGCTCACTGGGGATGGGATGGGTCATTGGCCACTTCCCAATGAGTCATTAATGACAATCTGCGGGGCAATTGTTCGAATTGTATGATGGTGGCATGAAGGCTGACCCTGCAACGGTGAACAGATATGTAGACAGTGTGGAGTTGCCCGTGTTGACTTCTTTGCAGAGGGAGGTATTGGAGGCTGATATTACCTTGGAAGAGTTGAAGGAAGCGATGGGCAAAATGAATAGGGGGAAAGTACCAGGTGGTGATGGCTTCCAGATGGAATTTTATCAGGCGTATGCGGCACAGTTGTCGCAACTGCTGTTTGAGGTGTTTCAAGAGGCTCGGGATGAGGGGATTTTGCTGCCCTCCCTCCGAGAGGGTGTGATTTGTATGGTCCCAACGACTGGATGTGATGAGCTGCATCTGTTCTCCTAAAGACCTTTTATCATTCTCAGTGTGGATACCAAGGTGCTGTGCAAGGTCCTGGCGGAACGGTTGAGTGGTGTGGTGCGTTTCCTGGTTCATGAGGATCAGTGTGGCTGTGTGCCTGGTCATAGCACAGACCTCAGTATGCCACAGCTTGCACATGTGATGCATTCGGTGTGCATGAGTGTAAGTGGGTGCGACTCCTAAACACAGCTCCTTGGGCCAGGGTGCAGTGTGGTGGAATGGATTCTGACAAGTGGAATGTGAGGAGGAGTACGCAACAGGGTTCTCACCTATCTCCGCTCCTTTTCGCATTCGCACTGGGGACTTTGGCGTTTCAATTTAGACGCAAAATGGGGGGCTTCGGTATAGCGGTGGGGGGCTCCACACACCTTATATCTCTGTATGACAATGATGTTTTCTTTTACTTCCAACATCCCTCTATGGTGGAGTCGCTTTTGCTGGCACACTTGGAGGATTTCGGAGTGGTGGCAGGCCTGCATATTAACAGGCATAAGTTGTTGCATTTCCCTTTGGAAGGGGGATCTAGGCCATATGGTTCTGCGGTGAGAGACTAAAATTTTCCAATATATCTGCATATGGTGGGACCCGCGCTGGATAGTTAGTGTCAATATAGTATTGACCCACTCGTGAGAGGATTGACCACATCTGTTCACTTCTGGAACATGCTGCCGCTTTCTATGGCGGGGAGAATCGCAGTAACAAAAATGGTCTCCCTCCCTCAGTGTCTATATTATTCAAAACGCAATCCATACCTTGCTGTGTAGTCTGTTTAAGACCCTTGACCGCCTCATGAAATCCTTGGTGTGGGCTGGGAAGAGGAGTCAGGTGGCGCTTAAGCAGGACCTGCTATAGGGCGGCATGGGCCTCACGCATCTGTAACTTTATTAATATGCTTCTATATTGCAGCATGAGTTATACTGGGCTGCTGAGGAGGCCAATTGGGAGAGTAGACTATTGCGAGGCACATGTGTCAAGCATTCGTTATTAACACTACTTATGCGTGGCTCACATATGCCGCACGACGTGCCCTATCTGATCAGGCAGGTGATAGAGGTGTGGTAGCAAATGGTAACCAGGGTTCTGAAGTGGCCGCCCTTTGCTAGGGATCTTGTTATAGGGACCCTGTTGCCCTTTATACGTTTCGGTGAGGATATGTGAATAATGAGATGGAGGGAAGGGGGTAGGTGAGACACTAGGTGATTTCTACCCGAGTGTGAAATCCCTCACTTTCATGTAGGCATGGGGGAAGGCCAGTTCTTGCAATATGGAAATCTGGACGGATTTTTCGAACAAGCTCCAACAGACGGAAACTCTACACTTGATAATGATAGCAGGGGCGGCGAGACACATGGTAACGCATCTTTAAACATCCTTCATGGTGGATAGGATCAGGACTACACCCGCAGCCCGCCGAGCATGAAGGGAGGGAGTTGGCATTACCCCAGACTGATTCAGAATGGAGTGGGACCTGTGAATTGGTGAAGCAGCCTTCATATAATGTTCAATTTAAGGTGTCGAACTTCAATTATGTGCATTGCATGAACTTTGCACCAGTTGAGCTTAGTCGAATGTACAGTGACAGGAGTGTGGATTGTCCCAGATGTGGGGGAGAGAGGGCTTCCGTCCTGCAAATGGCATGGACATGCCCAAGGATGCATGCCTATTGGGAAACAGTGATTACACAGTTATGGGTCGGATGCCTGCTCGGTATTGTTAAACAAACTAAAGGGAATAAAATGCACTGGAAGTTCCTACAGTTGGTGTTGGTACTGGCTAAGAGAAGAGTGGCCATAGAGTGGGTGAGCATGAGGGCCCCTTCCCTTCCTTTATGGCATAAAGACATAGTTGAGTGAGCGTTGGCGAAGGAGTCACACATTAAACGTAATCAACGGGATGAAAAATTGCAGGAGGATTTGGACATCTGTGCCAAGCTGTTGGAGGGCATGCACACAGGGTTGGATGGAAGTAGTGAACAGGGCAACCAATCACAAGGGACAGAACATATCACACAGGAGCGCTGGTCGGAGGATGCTAGAGGAGACTTAGTTGCATCGGGGTGAGCTGTGGGCAGTCGGGGAAATGCACACTCTGTCATGTGTATGTAGGGTCTGATGGATTATTGGGAGCAATCACTGTGGAGGGAATTGAGGTCCAGACTGAGGGGTGGGGAATGACGTTTGGTTGCTTCAATACTTGTACTTAGAGCGAGTGTGTACACTCAACAAATGTACCTTTGGTTGTAATTTTCCTGTTATACCCTTAATTGGTTGTTCTGTAAGTGTGTCGTACAGATTTTACATTATATGGAGACCTGCCAATGGGCTTGTTCTCAACAATTAACCAGTAAAAAGAGTTTTCAAAAAATAAAATATCATGTTTGGTCACAAATTCATAAAAATTAAGAATTTAAGTGGCAGGTAGTTGTAATAGTGTCTGGTCTTAGGGTTACCATATTTTCCAAATCAAAACCGGGAAAGGACACATAGAGAGAAATGTGACAGCCAATTTGAGATCCACAACTGGCATAGAAAGGGGACTTCTCTCGACATTTAAAAGGGACTAAAAATAGCAAAGTTCGCACAAAATGGCAGCTATGTGAGGAACGATAAGCAGATGTTTGCATTTCATGTAAAACTGTGGGCTATGTATACATTATTTACAAATACGTACCATATTTATTCCATGGTATTCTGCTCTTTTTTGTGCTTTTCATGGATTTTCAACATATATCTGTAGAGTACAATGGATTTGGGGGCAGTAATGCAAAGTCTTCAGACTTACATTCTGGTATTTGTGGTTCATTGTCATTACAAATGCATGATTGCGAGTAGTGGAATACAGAGTAAAAAATATGCCTGGATAAACGACTCACACCTGACATGGGGTAACTTGAGAACACTGGCCATGAGAAAATCAATGATGGCCGACTGGTAGGTGGTGCTGTAGCCACCTGGGCTACAGGACTAGGCGCTGGGGTCTTCCACTTTCCAATTATACCTTATATTCCTTTTATTTGTGGCCTCTTTTCTCTCTTACACTAGTTTCCATCATTCATTGTACCCTCTCATTCATGTTCTTTCCATCGCAGTTATTCGCACTTGTCTCATACATCTGATTTCATTCCACGGCTTCCTTTAATCTCCGTTCCCTTCACGTTCCCTTCTAGTCTTTCTCTCTTATCATATTTACTTTAATTCTACTCTTTAATATGAGTACCTTGTCTGGCTCGTTCCCCATAGTCCACTGATGTGCTCTTCCACACTCTATCCTGTGTCTCGATGTGATGGAGCCCCTCAGTGACTGGCAGTCCAACGTCTGGGCCCATCCTACACTGGGCTCTCTATATCTCAGTATGGGGCCCTCCTGTACCTCTGTGTCCTGTGGCCCTAACTTACAACTAAAAGAGAAACTCACAAACTCTGACTATCTCAGAATACTTCCCATTGAGATGAGACTTCACCCCTCCTAAGACGTGCTTTATTTACCATGCTTTCAAATAATAAGGGGGTATGTATTAGGAGTCTGGCTGCAACTCCTGTCTCAAGCGCAATCAAGGAGTCGCTGTTTGCACTTGTATAGATCTCAATCTTAAGATTAGGGCCCAGATTTATCAAAGAATTGTATTGCAGTTGATGGAGCAGATTTCATCTGCATTCAGGTATTGTTTCATTTTTTGTGCTTCAGACAGACTGCATTTAAATTGCCACGCACATTTTGGTGCAAGTTAAAAACATGGCACATGAAAAACATGAAAGTGAGGCCTATTCAGTCTGAAATGCTTGTGCTGAATTAACATGTGTTTTTACAGTGTAGAGAAAAGTGGCCTTTTTAGCTTTGAAGATTAATAGAATGTGTTTTTCTCTTCCCAGCCCATCCCATGTATACTAAATTCACTATTTCTGTCTTAAAGGACTTTGACTTGTTGCATATTTTGATAAATATTTTCAGTTAAATAACACCTCTTTTTATAATGTGTGTGAATTAACAAATGCACCAAACACTACACAGGGGACTAAATGCCTTTTTGCATGAAAAGCTATCTAAAACACTAATGCATGTTGCTGTGTGCACTATATTAATTGTGTGTGCTTTTAAATTTTACACTAAATGCATGAAAATGCTATGTTGCACATTTCACATTTATTTTGCATGTTGTCATAAATAATAGAAAAGCAGCTTTTCACTAATAGCTTGGCTAGGTAAACATTTATAAGGGGTATTAGTATGAGGGAGGGAAACATAATGGGCTGCTTTACATGAAATTAATATTATCTTTGTGTTGTTTTATTTTTGGGGCCTACACAAAACATGGCTGCCTGTGAATCCATCAAGGCTATGGCTTGCAATTTAATGAGAAGGGAGCATGTGCAGACTGTGGCAGCTTTCCTCATGACAAGAAGTGAAGGACATCTTCAACTGTACATTCTTGTGATTCTGCCAATGTACCAGTGGTAGTTAAAAGTGTCCATCTGACTACGCTGTGGAAGGAAGGAAGGAGAATTAGAATGAAACATTTTTCCTAGTAAATGTTGCAAATGTTTATAAATGTAGTTATTCATGTATGCTTCTTTTGTTAAAGCTGGTAAAGTCCGGATTTTAGAATGAGTCAGGGTATTGAGAACTCATGCCATCATGACTGACCAATCACGTACAAGTTTTCCTTAAGATGCTACATCTTTGTGTAGACTGCCAAGGTTTATAGTATAAATACTGTCCTCTCTGGATGGGGGCTGGCTTTTTTCAGCTCAGCTGGCTTCTATGGGTTAGGTACGAGAAACGTCCCGGGAGATTTCTGAAGGGGAGGTGCGTCCGAGGAGATTCAGGGGGAGGTTTCTTGCTTCCACGTCATATATTGGCACATCAGGCCACATTTCTTTGAGGTCTGGTGAAGGGCGGGCTGTCTCCCTCCTTTTTGCTCTTTAGACACAGAGATGTACAGAGCAGCAACAGATAGAAAGGCTCTTTAGATTTAGATGCTAAACTTTAAGTTTATGTTTTGACTAATTAATTAGGTCTAAAAAGATTTATTTGTTTTATGCATTCATTTCTCTTAATGGGAGATTTTTGCCAACTATTTAATTATTGATTAGCTTTGCAAGACTATTTTTCTTAGAAACTCTTTAAGAATTTTGACTGATATTTTGCGCCACATTTTCATAACTACATGTAATGCTTATATGCAGACTGTAATGTGTTCTGTATATTGCTATTTTTCCTGTTTTCCAAATTATGTAACCTGATTGATATTTTACTAATGAATAAAGGGTCAGAGAAATATTAACTTTTGACTAGAAAATAAAACCCTTTAAAATACTCAACAACTCTCTTTATTGGCTTGAATAATAAATTGCATTTTTGACTGTTCAGGTTTATTTAAGTCTCCTGAAGGTAATACATGGTGTGAAGGGCCCAACACCTTTTGAGCGGTAAATTAGAGGTGGCATGAGGGTTTTGCATTGAGAAACTACCAGAAGAAATTACCGCCCCATCAGTTTTTGGTAATCAGAGGATGGTTATTATTGATTAGTTTGGTGATTAATGATTATTGATTTCACCATCAACTACTCAACTAATGGATCATTGACCTTAGAAGGGAAATAAAATAATTGCCCAAGTTAGATAAATGCCCAAGTCCTGATTCCTGACTCCAATGCTCAGAACCTGAAGACTGGCAAAGCAGTACTGGCAGGTGATGCAAGAAGTGGTGTGAGTATCAATAGGGTTGTGAAATGTTGTTAATGTGCTAGCATGTATTTTTGAAGTGTTGAAAATATTAAGGTTTTTTGTTTACTGTTGGTGACATTTTGCTCATTTTGAATTGATGGTGTTATTGATTATATTGGTAATTTCATAGGACATAATTTTTGGTTATTGATTCCATGTTTTAACTCTTCATGTTAAGTTAGTGTCTTGTTCTATGTTGTCTGGAACACGCAGGTATGCACGCCTGTGGAATCCCGGGAAGGAATAGCGGGTGGTAAATGGAAGCCACACTGCACTGAGGTTACTCGTCTGTTGGAATAACACTGAGAAGCTAGGTAGGGCTGGCAGTGTTAAATTAGGGACTATTTTCTGTGTGAGTGATTAATAGCAAAGAGTTCGCTGGTGAAACTTTGGTCTGATATCACCTAGAAAGGGTCACACCCAAGGAGTAGCAGGTTCTTCTGAGCTTGATTGACAGCAAAAAGGTTCGCTGGTGAAACTTTGGACTAAGGTATATCCTGAAGGATAAGTCCAAAGGAGTAGCAGGTTCTTCTGAGCTTGATTGACAGCAAAAGGGTTCACTGGTGAAATTTTGGACTAAGATATATCCTGAAGGATAAGTCCAAAGGAGTAGCAGGTTCTTCTGAGCTTGAGTGAAAGGTAAGCGGAAGGGATTTACCTGTAGTGTTTGAAGAGTAAACGGAAAGTCTTACTTTGTGAAGGGTAAGCGAAATGTGTTACTCGCAGTGAATATAAATCTATCCTTTATTTAGCACAACAGACAGAGTAGCGAATGTATTTATGTTGTAACTAACAGAGTTATTGATTAAGAGAAATATTGAAGTAAGATTTTGTGGAGGGTCAGTGGTAGGAGTAAAACTGACTAAAATTGAGACTGACAGCTTTGGAGAAAAGAAATTGCATTGAACTATTGCAAAAATGAAAATGTTTGAAGGTTTAAAGAAGCTGTTAGGAGGTAAAGTGAAACATTTGTTTTTTATTGGTGATTCTCCTGAAGGAACACCTGTGCATTTTATGTCTACCAATTTGGGACAAAACACATGTATGTGGGTTCACCAATGGTGCAAGATTACTGAAAAAGAGGGTGCTTTGAGGTTTCCAAAAGATGGTACTTTTGAATTGCAAATTATTGACAAATTAAGGGAAGTGTTATGTGAAATAAAGACACAATCTAAAGCTGCACAATTCGAGGCCTTAAGCCTGTGGGAAAAGACAGCAAGAGAGAAAGCAAGTGAGGATAAAAAGGTAAGGCACCAAATTCAGGAGAAGGGAATTAGTGATGATAAAGAGCTTCAAATAAATAATGATTCAGGTGATGAAATAATGGATGCATTGATAACTGAGTGTCCACCACTTTATGTGGTTCCCATGAAAAATACTGAAAATAGTGCACCAGTAAATACTACAGGGGCTACTGCTTCTGTTGAACAGAGAGAAATACAGATTGAGAAAACTGTGCAGACATTGTATATTGACCGATTACCTGTTGATTCAGTACTGACTGTGATACCTCCAGGTGTTACTGCTTCAAATATGACTGATTCAGTCCAAGAATTGTTAACTGCAGATGCACAGATAATGCCTAGAAACATTATGACTGTCCCAATGAATATGGTCCCTACTGAAAAGGTTCAAAGAGCTGCAAAATCAGTGATTTTGCCAGGGTTTATTTCAGAAACTCAGAATACACAGATTATTGAACAGAAATTACCCCAAGCACTAAAAGGTGAGGGACAAATGGCCTTTACAACTTCTGCAGCCCAGGATAAAATGAATGTAAATGAAAATGGGATTTTTCAAACCTGCTTAGAGGGAGCAGCAGTGATTAAAAAGATAGAGGACATGGGGGAACATATTAACACAGACCATGAAATAGAGAAACAGCTTAGTATTTTAAATTCAACATTTGAACATGAAGAAATTAACAGTCCTTGCTGTTTAAATAATGAAAATGTGAACCAGTGTCAGAAAAAATAATTAATTTCCCTGAGTATGGAAACAGCTGTATGTGCATTAACTACACATAATGGACTGACAGATTTGGCTCAAAAATATGAAACTGATGGTTCAGGAAGATTTCCATTTCAGAAAAGTTTTAGGGTACACATGGATGATGAAGCAAATGAGAAAATGTGTTCTTCAGGAATGCATTTGCACATTGCAGAAATAAAATAAATTTTCAAGTGCAATGGGTTTGAGCAATTAGGAGACAAGTGGGCAAGAAAACATGAGAAGAAAAAGAAACCACCAGACCTTGCAAGGAAACTGGCTAAGGAAAAGAAGCCACCAAATCTAGTTGAGAAAAATAATAAGCAGAATGAGGGAGAAGCTTTTGCTTACTCATTAAGAGAAAAGGTGGGAGAAATGTATGTGCATATGCCACAGAATAAAAATGAACTTGCAGCATTTCTGAACACATTCCCACAATTCAGAGACAAACCTATGCTGTGGTACCCACAAGTTGATGGATTTGATGACATTTTAAAAGAGTTGTGCATTAATTTGGAAATGTTCTTTTACATTGCCATGCAGACTAAATTATGGTTTGAATCTAAAGTTGTTGTTCAAGGGCCAGGTGAGGAGACAGTGAAAAGGGTTTGCATTAATGCACCATCATTTTCTGTTGTTATGGAGGAAAATATAGCAGTGATTTATTTCCTAAAGGGCAGAGTGCCAACAAAGGATGTTGATTGGGTACAGATTAAAAGAACACAGGATGGAAGTAAAGGTGTTTTGGTTTGTGCAAATTTATTTATGGATGTTGTACTGCTGGAAAATGTGTCCTTTTGCCATCTTTATAACAGATTTGAGCATTGGAAGAAGAAATATAAATTTAAACATGATGCACAAAAACATGGAGAATTGCAGATGCAAAATATGCCAGTTAAGCAAATGCAAATGTCAGTTCAGAAACAGGTACCTATGGCAGAAATGTTTCAACACAGATGGTCCCACAAAATATGGAAATTGCTAAAGTTAATTTAAATAAGGTGTCCAGAGCAAATGTGAATTATTTCCAGAGACAAAATGAGAACCCAGTCCAACAGGTTACTATGTTTGCAAATGAGTTTTAACACTCACAATTCTGAATCTACCAGGTCCATTGTGAAGGCAGTGGAAAGTCCAGATTTAGTTGCAGGAGTTTTAAAGAAAGAAATTACAAACCCAGTGTTAGAAGAATTTGAAGCAAAAATAGGCCCAATTGAGGAATATTGCAAAACTGTTGTCTGTGACTCTGGCCTAGCAAGAAAACAATTATTTTGCAAATTAAGCAGCACAGATTACTGCACACCAGATAATGTTATTTTTCAGATTCCTGATGAGGATGTACATTTTAAAATGGTCCAACAAGAGACAGCTGTAGCATTATTTTCAGAAAAGACAGTTGAAAAATTACCTTCTGCTTTGGAAAAAATAATAAACACAGAAATAAGAGAGTTCACAGAGAAGGATGCCAGATTAATAAAATGTGCAGAACATGTCTTATTAAAATTTGAACCAGATGACATGTATTCAGGAACACAATCAGTTGCATACATTTTACCAATAAAAGGATTTTTGATGGGGGCGTGGCCACGACGCTGCCGAGCATGGACGCCTGAGCCCTGAGCTCCGGGTCGGTCTCGGAGATTATCCTGTTGAGAGACCCCCCGCGGCGGCGCCGCCACCCGGGCTTGATTCCTGAGGGTCGCGGGACGCCCTAGAGCCGGTCGGGAGTACGCTGGGTCCCGTGGCTGCAGGGGACTGAACTCCTCGGCAGGGACTGCGGAGGCGGCTGCCGGCCATTTTGCCTGGGCCTGAGACTTGCGGCCGATCCCCGGCCTAGATTTTTGAGGAGCTACCGGAGATTGACCAGCTGCGGGAGGCTGGAGGACTGCGCTGGCGGGCGCCCTGACCTCGAGTGCGGGTGGTCGTCTCCTGGGAGCCCGACACCTAGGATCCGACGGGCCAGGCACCGGAGCGAGGAGTGCCGGGACGCTGGTGCTGTGAGGAGGTTTGGAGAAGGCACCGGGAGCGGAGGCGCCCGGCAACGGGGGGCGGCGCTGAGGACGACTGGCGCTCTGAACCTGTGGCGGCATCGGCGAGGCGCGGCCGGCCTGGTGCCCGGGGGTGCCGGTTCAGTGGTGGAGCTGTTGGGCAATGGCGGCATTGAGACTGCACTGGTAGCCGCGTGAACTGTGGGGGCCTGGGTTTGCCTGGAGGGGCCCCTCGTGACCCGCGCCGGTCCTTAGCGGCAACGACCCTGACATTGAGGATTCCTTGGGGCGGCCCTCTGGCCCTGGAGGAGGCTGGGACCACTCTGCTCCCATCCTGGACATTTGCATTGGGAACTGCCGGCAGGGACGGCCCGGGAGCGGCGTGGGGCTACGGGTGGCTTTGGCTGTTGGCTGCGGGGACCTGGAGCGGAGGGAGTCTCATTGGGGGTAGCGGGAGCCGAGATCTGGCTGTGCCGGCTGGCTGCAACCCCCTTCTTTCTATTCCCTTCGCCGTACTAGACCCTGCTCTCCTGTCAGGCTTGCCAGCGGGCTAACGACTTTGGCCCTCATTGAAGAGCAAGTTGGAGTGACCCTGCAGTATTTTGCATCGACGCGATCCCCGGCTGGCCTCCATGGGGAAGCCGCGGAAAGGGGCGGGCGCAGCGCCACCGGACCAAGTTGAGGACTCCCTTGACGCCCTTGACCAGCAGCAGACGGGCGATCGAGCGGCTGGGTTGCAGCAGCAGCAGATGGACCAAATTCTTAAGGCCATAGGGGACACGAGGGAGGCGCTGCGCCAGGACATCGCCCAGGTCTCCACGAGCCTTGGCCTTTTGAAGGCGGACCATGGCAAGCTCGCGGACCGTGTCAAGGCCACTGAACTGGCGATAGAGATGCTGGAACTGGCCCAGAAGGCGTCGGATGTCGCACTGGCGGACTTAACTCGTAGGGTGCAGCAGTTGGAGCGGAGAGCGGCTGACGCAGAAGGGCGCAACAGACGAAACAACATCCGCGTAGTGGGCCTGCCTGAAAATATTGAGGGGGACGACATGGTTGCGTACCTGGAGAACTGGCTGCGGAACGTGGTGGTCCCTGAGGGATTGACGCACTTCTACACCTTGGAAAGGGCTCACAGGGTCCCGGCTCGTCCCCTGGCCCCGGGTCGTCCTCCCCGGCCGGTGATAGCTCGGCTGCTCCACTTCAGGGACCGGGACCTTATACTGCGGCAGGCCAGACTGGCTGGTCCTTACAAGGTGGACAACGCATCTGTGTCGATCTTTCCAGTCTAC
Organism: Lissotriton helveticus; assembly: GCF_964261635.1. Taxonomy (NCBI): domain Eukaryota; kingdom Metazoa; phylum Chordata; class Amphibia; order Caudata; family Salamandridae; genus Lissotriton; species Lissotriton helveticus. Next base: position 238,109,389 of record NC_136071.1, read on the forward strand.
TCCCAGGAGGTCCAGCGCAGCCGTTTTTCCTTTGTCGCCGTCAAGAGGGCTCTCCGAGATGAGGGGGTGCAATACTCCCTGCTGTTTCCAGCCCGCCTGAAGGTGCTGGTGGACGGAGTGGCGACGTTCTGTGATTCCCCGGACGACGCTTGGCAATGATTGGAGCGGTACCGAGCGGGCAGGGATGGTTCGGGTGCCTGGACGGAGAACGCTGAGGCCCGGCCGAGGCCGCGCAGGAGCAGGCGTAATCGGAGGAGAGAACAAGGCAGGAGATCCCCTTCGGCCTCACAGACTGCGCAGGAGAGGAGAGATGCCCTAAAGGCGGTGTTGGACATCTCCGGAGTGGTGCCTGAGACTCAGGTGGTGGACACGGGCTCCAGGTTGGGCTCGGATGAGGCGGAACCGGGAGGCTCGGATGAGGCTTCGGACAAGGAATCTGGGGGGTTGCCTCAGATCACACCGCAGACAGCTGATGGCCTACTAGATGAGTGACTACGGGACGCTGAGTAATGGACAGTAAGGGGGTCTGCTGGCCCGGTGGGGTGGACACATTATAGGCGGATGGGGTCCTGCTCTCTGGGTGGATAGGACTGTGGCTGTGCTCTGCCCCCTGTGGGGGGTGTTGGGTCCTGGGCCTTGTTGATGGGTGGTGGCGCTGCCGGGGAGGGGGTGGGGGAGGTCTACTCTTAGTCGGGATCGACCTCTTCTGGTGGGACGGGTTTTGGCTGTCCGGCCGGCTGGTGGGTGGTCACCTCCTCGATCTCACGTACTCTGTGAGTCTCCGGTATTTACCGGAGTTTCCCTCGTACTCGGGGGTTGGGTTTGGATGGGTGACAATTGTTTGATGCCTGTTCTGGGGGTGGGTGGGATGGGAGTTGGTTGGGGATGTTTTGGGATTGTTGAGTTTCTGGGTATTGTCAGTGTGCCGCTGAGAATGTGGGGGATTGGACTCTGCTATGTGCCCATTGATGGCGGCTAGACTGGAACTGAAGTGCATTACCTGGAATGTGCGGGGGCTCAACTCCATGAGGAAGAGGTATAAAGTACATGCATATTTAGTCCGGAGGGGGGTCCAGGTGGCTTTCCTACAGGAGACACATTTAACTTCGGCGGAAGGACAGGCGCTGCAGCGGCGTTGGAGAGGGCAACTCTTCTACACTACTTACTCTGCGCATGCTAGGGGGGTGCTAATTTGGGTGCGAGCGGGTGTCCCCTTTCAGCCATTGACCACTAGAGTGGATCTGGAAGGGAGATTTGTGGCAGTGTTGGGGAGGCTAGATGGCCGGGATGTGGCGTTTTGCTGTGTGTACGCCCCTAACTTTGATCAGGCTGCGTTTTTCTCTGTGTTGTCCAGCCGGCTGCCGGATGTGCTTGTGAGCACGGTGTATATGGGTGGGGATTTTAACTCGGTGGCAGATGTTGAGATGGACCGTTCCCATCCGCCGCTTGCTCTGTCGGTGGTGTGTAGAGTGGCCAAGGCTCGGAGGGACTGGCAGGACCGCTGGGGACTCCGGGACGCATGGCGGACGTGTCACCCCACGGATAGGGATTATTCGTTCTACTCGGTACCGCATGATTTGCATGTGCGTCTCGACACTTTCCTCTGCTCGAATGGGGCTCAGGAGCTTACGCATGATTGCGAGTATCTGGCGCGGACCATATCGGACCATAACCCTTGCCTGCTCACGGTCCTTTGGACTGGACAGCGGCAGCCGGTTCCCACATGGCGGCTGAACCCGCTGACGCTGGAGGACCCAGTCTTTCACGCTGAGATGCAGGACTGCATTGAGCGTTACTTCCTTGAGAACTCGGGAACTGCGTCTACTCGAGCAATTGAGTGGGACGCCTTCAAGGTGGTGGTGCGGGGCGCGTGCCTCTCGTCCTCGTCGGGGGTTCGCCGGACGTTGTTGGCTGATGTCACGCGAGAGGAAACCGCTCTGCGGCAGGCGGAGAGGAACAGCCGTGAGGCGGGCAGCAATAGAGAGGAAGTGCTGGAGGCTCGTGAGCGGGTGGCCGTCCAGGTGGAGAGGCTCCGCTGCCATGACTACCGGGAATATATGGTCAGAGCGCATGCGGAACGGGATCGGGTCGGCTCACTGCTGGCATGGTTGGCCAAACCTGACACTAGGGGCACGCCGATTTTGTCGCTAGCTACGTCGGCTGGGGGCATGGTCCATTCGCAGCTGGAGATTAACACTCAGTTCCGGGATTATTATGCGGAACTTTATCGGAGCCGGATGGCGGAGTGCCCTGCGGCACTGCATGCCTTCCTTGACGAGGCCCAGCTGCCGCGGCTGGATCCAGAGCAGGGAGCCTCGCTTGGGGCGGCTATTACACAGGGGGAGATTAGGGCGGCTATTAAGCATATGGCCAGGAAGAAAACGCCAGGGGGGGACGGCCTCCCCGTGGAGTTTTATGCGGCATATGTGGATCTCCTGGCGCCTCGCCTCCACCAGGTCTATGGGGAGGCCTGGGAGCAGGGTAAACTGCCGGCGTCGGCGCGTGAGGCGATTGTAATCCCGCTGTTGAAAAAGGGTGGCCTCCCCACAGCTAGAACGGCGTATCGTCCGCTATCGATGCTCACGGTGGACTACAAGGTGTTGAGCAGGATCTTAGCGACGAGGCTGACTGCCCATATGTGCTCGCTGGTACACCCGGACCAGTCGGGCTTTATCCCCACTAGGAACACCTCGACGTGCATACGGCGCCTGATCAGGGTCATGGATGTTGAAGGGGAGGGCCCCACGGGGGCGGCCGTGCTGTCGGTGGACATTGAAAAGGCATTCGACAGTGTAGAATGGCCTTATTTGTTCTGCGTTCTCCTTCGGTTCGGGTTGGGGGATGGCTTTGGCCGTTGGACGAGGTTGCTATATGAGTCGGCTACTGCTAGGGTCCGAACGGGCCGCTCCATATCCGCGGCATGCTTGGTCGGTCGGAGCACCAGACAGGGTTGCTCCTTATCCCCGCTCCTTTTCGCTTTGGCGATTGAGCCGCTGGCCGCGCGGCCCCGGCAGGGTAGGTCTTTTGACGGGGTACTGTCCCGCGGCGACTTGCATTATATCTCCTTGTATGCCGACGACCTCTTGTTATTCCTGGCAGACGTAGATGCGTCCGTGACGGGAGCGCGGGCATTGCTTCAGGCATTCGGGACCCTATCGGGCCTTCGGGTCAATTGGTCTAAGACCTGCCTCTTCCCCTTGACTTCCCGCTGCGCTCAGCCCGAGGTGCTGGATGGCCTGCACTGGGAACCGGATTGTCTGCAGTACCTCGGAGTCCATATATATCACACCCATTCGCTCCTTTACGAGGGGAATGTGGGAAGGGCCATGAGGGGCATTAGAGGTAGCATGAGGTTTTGGCGCGTCCTTCCGTTGTCTGTGGCAGGGCGGATAGCTTTGTTGAAAATGGTGGTCCTACCGCGATTACTTTATTTTTTCCGCACACTACCGGTGTGGGTCCCACCCTCTTTCTTCCGCACGTTGCGGTCTGTGGTGATAGGCTTTATTTGGGGTACTGGCAGGCGACGCATAGCCCTGAATTCTTTGCTTAGGTCTCGAGAGGAGGGCGGCCTAGCCGTGCCGGACTTCGAATGGTATTACTTGGCTGCTCAGCTTCAGTGGCTCACGCAAGCGGTGGCGCGGGAATTTAGAGGACCGGACGGCCCGCAGGGTCGGATTGTGCAGCGCCATGTCCTGTCCTTTATTGTGCTCCAACAGGAGCTTCGGTTAGAGCGGCTGACTCTTGAAGAGCGTACCCTTTGCAGGTGTTGGCTGCGTAGCCACAGACGGGTGGGGTGTCGTGCACCATATGCACCGGAGATACCCTTGGGTATGTGCACTGCCATCCCGCATGGCGGGGATTGGTCGGCGCTTGCCCGCTGGGAGGACCTCGGGGTTCACGTGCTAGGGGATTTATACCGGGACGGTGCCTTGATACCGTTTGGTGCCCTGCAGGAGGCCTTCGGTCTGCCGAGGGGTGACTTCCTGTTGCATGCGGCTTTGGTTGCTGGGATTCAGAGGCGCTGGAAGATGGGGCTGGTGGAACCTCCCACGTCACTGGGCTGCCAGTATGTTGTGATGGCGGCTGGCACCTATAAGGCCATCACATGCCTGTACAGGAAGCTGGCGCTGGCTGATCCTCCCCCCCTTGACGGACTGCGGGAGCGCTGGGAAGCTGACCTTGGTCGACAAATACCGGAGACGACCTGGCCTCAACTGGTGCGCAGGGCCTGGAAGGGCACCCGTAATGTTCGCTTTCAATTGGTCCAGTATTACACACTCCATAGGGCGTACTGGACTCCTGCCAGAATCCGACGGATCTTCGGAGGTACACAATCGTTGTGTCCGCGATGCGCCACGGAGGATACTGACTTTCGTCATATGTTTTGGTCGTGCATTGGGCTCGGCACATATTGGATTGATGTTTGCGCTTGCCTGAACGCGGTTACGGGCCGTCGGGTGGATGCAGACGCGGGAGCGTGCCTGCTACTCTGGTTTCCCCACACCCCTGCCACCAAAATTATTAGCAAATTCTATGATTTGGGGTTCATAATGGCTAAGAGGGAACTTACTTTACATTGGAAGTCTAGAGGGGGGCCTAACTTTCTGAGGTGGCGGAGGTGCTTCCTGCAATGGGCTGCGTGCGAAGGCTCTCTTAGGCTGCAATTAGCTAGGCGTACGGCCGCCGACAAGGCACTAGATGCTGCCAGGGCATGGAGCGCGCTTGTAACGGATTTGCAGTCACTTTTGGAGGCTGAGGAGGGCGGAGAGGCTGGCGAACCGGCGACTCCGGAAGGGGGCGCGGGGCGCGGGGAGGTGGAGGTAGGTGAGGTGGAGACAGGGAGTTAGACAGTGCGCCCGGAGGTGCAGAACGAACGGATTAAGTGGGTTCCATGAGCCCGGAGATGGAGTGGAGGTCTTAGGCAACAATAGCTCCTACCTGGCCATATCTGTGGACAAACGACCTGAGGGGAGCTCCTGCTACCGATTATTAGACGGTTTGACAACTGTGATGAGGGGAGGGAGGCACATTGACATGGGAGGGGTGGGGGTAGAGGGGGAGGCGGGATATCTTGGATAGGGACTGTTGCGGGGGATAGTAGGGAAGTGATATGATTATATGTGTTCCGTACGAACTGTTATGCGAACCAAGATTGTCTGTTGTGTGCACAAAATCAATAAAAAGTTTATACAAAAAAAAAAGGATTTTTGATGGAATTGATTGGAAGTTTATGTAACTTTCTGGTCACAGGTTCACAGAAAATAAATGAAAAGAACAGAATAGTGCAGGAGATTAAAAGCATATTTTTTTCATGTTGTCCTGTGGTACCGAATCCAGCCAATACATTTTGTCACATTCCATGTGCTGAAGAATGGCTTACTTTTATTGATTTTTGCCAAGTTCATGTTACAGTGCCATTGCATGAGAATAGGCAGGAGTACTGTCAAAAAGAAGATGAATATCTGGGACACAAAATTGGAAAGGGAGGTAGAAAGGTGTCACCAGAGAAGGTGGAAATAATTTCCAAGATGAATCCACCTCAAATTCAGAAAGAAGTCAGGACATTTTTGGGAATGGTTAGCTGCTGTAGAGAGTGGTTACTACACCTTTCCGTAGTGGCTAAGCCTTTACTGAGGCTGACACACTCAGGTGTGTCTGATCCGCTTCCATTGGACAACAACTGCACAAAAGCATTCCTAGAGTTGAAAGAGAAAAAATGTCACGCCCCAGCACTAGGAATGAAGGTTTATTTGAAAGAAAATACACTAATTTGCAGTGAGAGGGAGGGCTGCGCTCTCTCATTGCCTATTGAAAAAGATGACTGTGTTCAAAGGTCTGTGATGTATTGCCCAATGACCTTTGACCCTAACTTCACAGAAATGTCAGCAAATGAATTGGATTGTGATGAAACTGAATATGAGTGTCTAAATATCATGAAAATATGCATAAAGCGAAATTCAGACTTTAAGGATGAATGTCTGAGTCAGCCCAACAACGTCCATTTTGTAGATGGCCCATGTTTGAAAGGTGACACATTAAAAGCAGCACATGCTGTGCTCCTTATACATTATGTTGTCAAAGCTTCATGGCTTTCAGTAGTTACCCCAGCCCAAAATTCGAAATTGATTGCCCTTACCATAACATGCAGTATATCTGCTCAATTAGGAGTCACTGTTGTCATGGGAGAGAGAAATGCTAATTCAGTTGCACAAATTTGTGTTCTGTTAGCATATACATTCAATGGAATCTTCACAGTTGAATTAAGAGGCTAAAGAAAATGTTTTTGAAGCAGCACAACAGGGTTGTATCAGAACTGTTTTTGAGAAAAAGGACAACTGCAAAGTGGCAAAAGTGTTATTGCAAAAACTGATGCCCAGGTATAGATTGCCAGTTTCTCTGAAATCAGATCATAATGGGGTCTCAAAGATAATGAGTGCAGAACAACAGATTGGACAAGGAATGGATTGTAGCTATCTGCCTGAAGTGTCAAGCATAATAAAGCAACACAATGGCAGCACAGAGTTACCTTTTGCAAAAGACTGTGTTTCAGCATCACCAGAGTGGCTTGAAAATGCATATGCAAATGCACTTGTGGAAAACACTGATGAGAACACTAGCCATTGCTGTGTAGGCCTGGTTGATGTACAGTGTGCAGTTTCTCACCAGATTGCAGCTGCTACACAAGATCTGCATAATGGATGGTGCAACGGCTTTGATCTGAGAGATGCTGTGGTGAAACATCTGAATCTGATCAAAGCGAAAATAAGAGTGAAAGGCCTTGGTTGAAAAAGTGCAAAAGGATTGATGTGCTCTGTCAGAGTTTCTCAGCACCTAAGTAGTCCAATTTGCATGGAAAGTATGAGCCATACTGATGACAAGCTGATGACAAAGAGCAAAGAAATGCTGAAACTGTCCTGTTGAATTCTTTTTTATTATTTTAGTTACTTGTTTTAAAGAAGACTAACTGTTCCAAGAAGCTACTTACAGATCTCTGCACTAAAACATTTGAGCTTGGCTATATATGATCTGATTACAGACCAAACTTGTGTTTGCCTTAGAAATAGAAGTAACATTGTTGTATGCTCAGCTTTTGCAATAAGAAATGTCACTTGTGAAATGAAATATTTGTGATGAATTATAAATCATTTTATTATGATTTGAATCATCAGAAGGGTGGATTGATGGAGCAGATTTCATCTGCAGTCAGGCATTGTTTTATTTTTTGTGCTTCAGACAGACTGCATTTAAATTGCCACGCACATTTTGGTGCAAGTTAAAAACATGGCACATGAAAAACATGAAAGTGAGGCCTATTCAGTCTGAAATGCTTGTGCTGAATTAACATGTGTTTTTACAGTGTAGAGAAAAGTGGCCTTTTTAGCTTTGAAGATTAATAGAATGTGTTGTTCTCTTCCCAGCCCATCCCATGTATACTAAATTCACTATTTCTGTCTTAAAGGACTTTGACTTGTTGCATATTTTGATAAATATTTTCAGTTAAATAACACCTCTTTTTATAATGTGTGTGAATTAACAAATGCACCAAACACTACACAGGGGACTAAATGCTTTTTTGCATGAAAAGCTATCTAAAACACTAATGCATGTTGCTGTGTGCACTATATTAATTGTGTGTGCTTTTAAATTTTACACTAAATGCATGAAAATGCTATGTTGCACATTTCACATTTATTTTGCATGTTGTCATAAATAATAGAAAAGCTGCTTTTCACTAATAGCTTGGCTAGGTAAACATTTATAAGGGGTATTAGTATGAGGGAGGGAAACATAATGGGCTGCTTTACATGAAATTAATATTATCTTTGTGTTGTTTTATTTTTGGGACTACACAAAACATGGCTGCCTGTGAATCCATCAAGGCTATGGCTTGCAATTTAATGAGAAGGGAGCATGCGCAGACTGTGGCAGCTTTCCTCATGACAAGAAGTGAAGGACATCTTCAACTGTACATTCTTGTGATTCTGCCAATGTACCAGTGTTAGTTAAAAGTGTCCATCTGACTACGCTGTGGAAGGAAGGAAGGAGAATTAGAATGAAACATTTTTCCTAGTAAATGTTGCAAATGTTTATAAATGTAGTTATTCATGTATGCTTCTTTTGTTAAAACTTGTAAAGTCAGGATTTTAGAATGAGTCAGGGTATTGAGAACTCATGCCATCATGACTGACCAATCACGTACAAGTTTTCCTTAAGATGCTACATCTTTGTGTAGACTGCCAAGGTTTAGAGTATAAATACTGTCCTCTCTGGATGGGGGCTGGCTTTTTTCAGCTCAGCTGGCTTCTATGGGTTAGGTACGAGAAACGTCCCGGGAGATTTCTGAAGGGGAGGTGCGTCCGAGGAGATTCAGGGGGAGGTTTCTTGCTTCCACGTCATATATTGGCACATCAGGCCACATTTCTTTGAGGTCTGGTGAAGGGCGGGCTGTCTCCCTCCTTTTTGCTCTTTAGACACAGAGATGTACAGAGCAGCAACAGATAGAAAGGCTCTTTAGATTTAGATGCTAAACTTTAAGTTTATGTTTTGACTAATTAGGTCTAAAAAGATTTATTTGTTTTATGCATTTATTTCTCTTAATGGGAGATTTTTGCCAACTATTTAATTATTGATTAGCTTTGCAAGACTATTTTTCTTAGAAACTCTTTAAGAATTTTGACTGATATTTTGCGCCACATTTTCATAACTACATGTAATGCTTATATGCAGACTGTAATGTGTTCTGTATTATTGATATTTTTCCTGTTTTCCAAATTATGTAACCTGATTGATATTTTACTAATGAATAAAGGGTCAGAGAAAAATTAACTTTTGACTAGAAAATAAAACCCTTTAAAATACTCAACAACTTTCTTTATTGGCTTGAATAATAAATTGCATGTTTGACTGTTCAGGTTTATTTAAGTCTCCTGAAGGTAATACATGGTGTGAAGGGCCCAACACCTTTTGAGCGGTAAATTAGAGGTTGCATGAGGGTTTTGCATTGAGAAACTACCAGAAGAAATTACCGCCCCATCACAGTTGCGTCACGCAGGGTGTCGCAAGGGCAACACAATCCTAAAGTCAGGTTTAGGAAATCATGCATGGCCACCTTGTATTGACGTGCATTGCTTGGTAAATCTGGAGGGGAAACAACATTTACAACGCAACTTTTACAACGCACTACCATTACAACAAAACCTTTACAACGCAACATCCATTACTTAGCATGCCATTACAACGCAACCATTACAACGCATGACACTACAACGCATACCATTACAACGCATGTCATTACAACGCATACCATTACAACGCATACCATTACCATCCAACACTTACCCTACTGTTGCACCCCCTGGAGTTAGAATAGTAATGTTTACCCCTACACTATCCAATACTTACCATAAATGCAATGTAATGTTATGCGTTGTAATGGTATGCGTTGTAAAGGTGGTATGCGTTATAATGGAATGCGTTGTAAAGGTAGTTTTTAAAAATTCGTTGTAATGACATGCGTTGTAATGGAATGCGTTGTAATGGTTGTTGCATTGTAAAAAAATGCGTTGTAAAGGTGTGCGTGGTAAAAGTATGCGTTGTAACGTCATACAACCATCTGGAGTAATGCAAAGCAGCGTTAGTCGGGGTTACTCGCTGGGAGAAGGCATTACATGGGTGAAGCGTAGGTGTTCCCATGCATTCACCCATGTATTGTGATGCATTTCCAGATTTACCTAGACTGAGGATAAATATGTTTATTTGTCATCATTGTGTCCTCTTTCTAAGTGTGCCGCATTCTGCAACACACTTAGAAAGACAAAAACATCTCTAAGGATTGTTTTTGTGCAGGAAGGTGTCCCTTTCTGCACAAAAAACAATCCTGCCTGCAACACAGGCATTCTTGCACCATGGTGTGAAAGTGCCTGGGTTGGCTTTAGTGAGCCACAAGTGCGCCAGCGCAGGAGAGAGCAGGAATGTGCCATACCTTGAAAGATATGGTGCATTTCTGCCCTCTACTTTTGATGAAGCGCAGCAAGTTGTCTTGCTGTGTTGTGCTGCGTCAAATTTAAATAAATCTGAGCCTAAGTCTCTCCTACACCTGTGTACCATTGAGCCAAGGATGAGACTTCTTAGGATCCCTAATTCAATGCATGGTCACACTTGTGCCCATTCAGATCACATTTGTTCCCCTGCCATTTCTATGACAACCCAGTCCTACACCTCAAAATATTTTAAAGGGTGTGTCATGTGTTGTTACCTCCACCAACCCAGTCCCATTACGAGCACCCTCATGTCAGGAGTCACCAGAATAGATTTTCTAGGGTGGTGCCCTGCAGGAGAAGCAGGATTGGCAATCATAAACTCTCTGTTGCCAAAAACTCCCCCCCGGTTCTCATAGTCAGTGATTCTTCCTTGGGTAATCAGTTTTGAAAACTAAACACTGGGATGTGCTCAGGGTTCGACTTGGACAGAAAATATCCCCAGGTACCAAAATTAGGTGGCCCGCATTAAGGAATTAGATAGATAAAATAAGTGTGCCATGTTTGCAAATTCTGACAGTTTTGAATTTGTAAAGACATTCTGTATACTTTGTTTGCTAGACATGGAAGACTGCATGGATTTGAGCTTGGTGCAGACAATGTTTGTTTTAATATCAGGGAAATCAACAGAAAAGAACGGCCCACAACACCATAAAACATGCCTACAAACAGCCAAAGAAATGACCCAGATACTGACCTGTCGGACCAGCCCATAATTCGGTTAGACGATATGTATCAAAAAGAAACATTTGCATTTACATTACTCAATGTGCCCACATAGGAAAGGGGGGAAGGTGTGCAGGATAAAGTTAGAGATACTTGTGATTCACTATTCAATAATTCATAACATAGAAAAATACATTTAAATTCATGTATATATTCAGTTAGTACTAGATGGTCCCCATAAGAAAGGCCACACATGCTGTGCACAAATCAAAACATTATATTTGGCAATCAAACTCCTAAACGGCTATATATATCGTGCTGATGTTAGGAGTTGATAAAGTAGATAGCAGTCTACGTTTCGACCCTTGGGATTGTAGGATAATTGATCCTTACAGCGCGGGTCTTCATCAGGACGTGCGGGGGGAAAGGGGGGGGGGTGATTTCCTAGGTTTGAGAAAAGAAAAAAAGAGCTAATTAGTCATGGCGGTCTCAGAAGAGTCCCGATGATCCGTAGCGGAGAAACCGCTCGTTAAATAACATTAAAAACACTAAAAGACGCAATTTCACGACTTTTTCTGATTCATCATACAGTTCCGGGGAGGATTCTGATCAAGCCGGCCCCAGTGGGGCTTACGGATATCAAGAAGCCTACGGTCCGACGTATCAACCTATTCCTTTTTTAGGACAGGGTGGATGGAGACCTCCCCGTGGCAGAGGCAACAATTGGAACAGAGGCACCGGCAGGGGCCAACAGAATGTGAGAGAAGAGTGGGACTCCGGGAGAGGAAGAGGCACGAAACAGGTGAACTTCCCCCAGGAGGAGCACGGGAGAGATCAACCCGCAGAAAGAATTACAGATGGTAAGACCAATGACCTCCCCTGTGATAAATATCTCTAAGTATACTCTGAAGGAAGATGAAATCGAAGTACTTAGCCGTGGCTTATCTTTTGTACCTACAGCTATACCCAATGCCTTCACCACTGTAGCTGAACTACATAATTTCTTCAGAAAAATAAGACTCAGGTATTTTTTCAAGGATAAACCTTTCCAACAGCACTCATCAACTACAGGTCTAAGAATACCATCGACCTTTGTCCCCCCCCACTTATGCCATGACCCAGCGCATCCTGGCATATGAAAGCCTAGTCCTACGTGACGTCAAAAAAATCTTGGATGAAAGGAAATTTGTCAAGTATAACATTAGCAGAGCGGAGAAACTCGCCCTAACATCCCTGAGAGACAACAAGGAGGTGGTAGTGAAACCTGCCGATAAAGGTGGCGCCATTGCCCTCCAGGACGTGGACAACTACAAAAAAGAGATTATGAGGCAGTTAGGCGATGGAATCAGCTACAAAAAGTTGATGAATTATCCTACAATCCCAAGGGTCGAAACGTAGACTGCTATCTACTTTATCAACTCCTAACATCAGCACGATATATATAGCCGTTTAGGAGTTTGATTGTCAAATATAATGTTTTGATTTGTGCATAGCATGTGTGGCCTTTCTTATGGGGACCATCTAGTACTAACTGAACATATACATGAATTTAAATGTATGTTTTCTATGTTATGAATTATTGAATAGTGAATCACAACTATCTCTAACTTTATCCTGCACACCTTCCCCCCTTTCCTATGTGGGCAGATTGAGTAATGTAAATGCAAATGTTTCTTTTTGATACATATCGCCTAACCATATAATGGTAATACAAGTGCGGTGAAAATAAAAACACTGTACTTATTTGAATTTTTGTCTCTATCTATTCTCTTAAATACTCGTATATTCTATATCAATTTCTTTCCTCAAGTCTGGGACCCCTATGTCCATAACGATTACTCACCCAGGTCCCTTTGACTTTATGGGTATAACCCAGTTATCTATAACGGACCAGCCCATAAGGCACTGCCTGAATGGCATAGGCCAGTTCGACCCTGGACGTGCCGCAAACATGGAAGTGGGGCAACAAGTTTTAAGTGACTGCAGGAAGAGGCTGACACACCTTCCAACAATGCAAGCACACAATGATGAGACACTAGGATAATGAATTACAAAGTACCTTAGAATATAAGACTACTAAGTAATTCCACACTGCTACACATGAACGCTTGCCTTCCTCTGTGCTTAGGTAAACCTCTTTAACAACCACTGGCCAAGCCGGTAGGTCTTGTCATTTGGCATTGGTAGTCCTTTTGAAGATTCTGTTCAGCACTGGCAAAAACAAAATAATAGTTTTTTTTCCAATGCTGAACACCATCATCAAAAACAAAAATCTAATGCATTTGAGCTACATACACCCACAAGTGTCACCACGCATGTGTGCCTAAGTGTCAGGACAATAAAATCCCGCCAGTGTGATGATGTGCTGGTGCGCGCATATGTCATGATGTGGCCACTTTTGAGCATGATATTAAAACTAAATAGGTGTGTGAAACTATATTTTAGGGAAGGAGCAGCCTGGAATCAAATTGCAGCTGCTGGAGCATCCTAAAAACAAAAAACTATGATAACAAGCATTTACAATGCAATGGTTTCGCCTTTGGAAAAGTTAGAGCTATTGGCATTGTAAATGACAAATGTTGTATTTATGTGTTGGTTTTAAAAACAGATAAATAAATGGCATTGTCATTTACATTGCCATTAGCTTAATCTCTCGCAAATGTGAGACCTATTGTACCCTACGGACGAGCTCAGCAGACAGCAATTACTACCACACACACACACACACCCAGAGCCACACACACACACCCCGAGCCACACACACACACACCCACCCAGAGCCACACACACATACACACCCAGAGCCACACACACACACACACACAGAGCCACACACACACCCAACCCAGAGCCACACACACACACTTTGCTCTTCTGAAATGTTGGCATGTATGGTAGTGAGCTGTGTGTGGTGTGGTGTGTGTGGCGAGCGCCAGGCGAAACCTAAAAACCACAATCCTTCAGTACAGGAAGTGATGACAGTGAAGGCCCAGCCAATGGAAGCCCCGAGAAAGAACAGCGATCATACAGAGTGTAATTCAGGGTAGTAGTGAACCTGCTACGTTAAACGATGTTTTAGTGAGAGGCAGGCTATTCAAAGAGCACCTTAAGGACGACCAACACCCACACATTGGAAACGCAGAAAGGTGAGGCAGCTAAATAGTGCCAACCTAACACTGCTAATACATCAAGACACAAACATTGCATTCTAGACGTAAGCTTTTAATAGCGATAAAAATTAGAAATGTATTACATTTTCAGAAAACAATACCCCAGATAGATAATTCAAGCGCTTCAACTTGATCTCACGTTGTGACAACCCGGCAGTATGGACCCAATAGCGGTACACATCAAGTGTGGCAACCACCGATTATGTGCCAGCCTTTGTTACTGTAGGGGAAAGACACTTAAAGACAAGGGGAAAGACGGATGGGCAAAAACTTAACAACTTACCAACTAAGCATCAGTGCAGAGAATGGAACCACGAGTGGCATCAAGCAATAGCTCTACAAAATAAAGTGATTATCTACATATGCTCGTAACCCTTACGTTACGTTAAAACCGTGATGTCAATTAATAAAATGAAGCTCTAAAAATGTAACCTAAACAACTTGTACCTTCATGGTTGCATGTACAGCCATCAACGTACCACCTCAAATAACAATAGAATAAAGATCCCAGCCCAGGAGAAGATAATACACACATCAGATTCACTCTTCAATACAGAACACTGTAGTGTTTTCTCCAACCAGAACTGTCACTAACGAAAGCGACAGACAGAAGATGCAATCACTGGGGAAAAGGTGAAGAGATGTCAAAAGGAGGGGGGCGTCGAGTATGGATGGACCTATATGCACCTGCAGGCATTCAGCCCGACAACAGGAGTGGGCAGCGGTGCTGAGAAGCCATTCACACGAAATGTCGCTGACCACAGTTTTGAAAGCGTAGCTCCAAGTTTCTCGCCCATACAGTGCTGCATGAGATCATAATTCAAATCCTAATGCTACATAGCCCATACTGCTACAGATTGACCTTTTTCTGTGCCTTTTCCCCTGGCGCATGCACTGTATGACGCTACTTAACCTATACAAGTCCAAAAGTTCATGTAAGCGAGAAGAGACAACATAAGAGCAGAGAAATCTCTCTACAGCATAACAATGGAGGGCAGGTACCCCCCACCTTTGGGTTATCAAGCACTTAGAAAGCATGTAAGCCAAAATCGAGGTAGCATGCTCTTACCCTCTCCATGGCCTTACAACACACCAAGTGAGCAAGCTCCCAGTAGTGCATGGCGTCCATACCAGTAGCCTGGGTCAGCTGTGTAGTAACGGTCAACCAGTACAGTGACAGGGATGGGCAGACCCCAGCATGTGTAGGAAGTTAGCACTGTGTCTGACAACGAGGGTACAGGGCAACTGCTCTTTGAATGTGGCTTGGGAGAGATATGCAAGAAGGACAACAAACTGGATTTACTTAAATCATGCATTTCTAGACACCTTAGCTGAGTAGGACACTATCCGTTCCCAGTCCCCTTCTGCAACTGGTACAGCTAGTCCGTCCTCCCACCTAGATCGCACTGCAGTAAGGGTTGGGTTGGGGTGGGAAGGCAGAGAGTTTTCACCTGTGGCCTTAGTGAGCCCGCTAATGAGTGCGTGGCCATTTCCCATTGTGTGGCGGTATTGCCTCATTGCTTGTGGCAGATTCTGCTGCAGCGAAGTTCCAGCTTGTGCGCAGCACATGGGTCAATGCCTGATATGACAAAAACGGCCTGCTTCTGTTAATCATCAAATCTAAATGCTCCTTGGGAGCCAGTGTATTCTTTTAACTGATGGAGTCATTTGAGGCTTCATGGTGACAAAGATGTATTCTTTTTATGAGGCAACACAAGGATGTTACCAGCTGAGTTCTGGAGTGCGTTCTTCTAATGGAAACCTAAAAGGTTTGCATTAAGTACTGTGTAATTGCGTATTGCAAAACAATATATTTTGAAAGCACTTCTCCTGCTCCCATTGCACTCACAATCACAGTTACTATAACTTTTGTACGTACAACTGCTGAGTCAGACGTAACACATAAATTGCAGCACCTTTTTGCATCAGAGTCATCTGATGTCCCAAGATCAGTCTGCTGTTTCAGGTGTCTACAGAACAGCGCACTGATCAAGAGAGCCTGAGGGATAACATCGAGGCCCACTTAGGAGCCCTGCTGTATTTGAGAAGAAGACGAACACGGAAGAGGCGGGAACTGGAGGGAAACAAGACGATGGAGGCAGATCCTTACACAGACAACGTTGTTACGTAATTGTCATTTCCTACCACTCTGAGCGAACACCTCGATCCCTGTGGTCTCTTACACCTAAAAATACGCCCACTTCAACAGAAAGCTGGTGCTCCTAGGAGCAACCTATACTTCCTAAAATTTCCCATACATCTTAAGTATTCTCATTCAGCAAAAGAGTGGGGGGCTCTACAAGGCATACGCACGGTTATACAACTCTGCTGTCCTCCATCCGCAAGCAAAAAATAGTTATGTAAACTATCATTACCAAAGCCGATAGTCAGCATCGCACTCTGGCCCTAAAGTATAGCACGGCTGTGTTATTTTTATTCTTCTATGGTTTGATGTACAGACACACTTCAAACAGAGACCATAAGAGAGTTAGCATTATGGGAAACAAATGTTCTACTTTTTAGCAAGCTACCGTGCTATTTATTCTCTGTTCGTGCCCCAATTGAGACCAATTAAAGGCAGAAAATGGGAATCCGAGCAGACGGTCGTCTGGGCTTAAATACCCCATGGCAATTCTAGCCTGTCTCCTTCACGGCAGTGGTTAAGCAGTCATTTGCCCGGTGGTTTCGCATCAGCCCTCTAATGCTGATTGGTAAGACAGATGGTTCATGTCAACACAGGAAAGCAGGGATCCCTACTCCCTGCCACACTGCTCTCCGCCGTTCTCTTCAGGCCACACCACCACTGCCAATGTAAATGTTAATACCTAACAAAATGAAGAACGCGGGAAAGCATACAATGTGCAAATCGGCATATGCTAACATTTCCCCATGAGATTCTACCCACCGAAGAGCCCCCTTCTTGTGTGTGAACTCCATTGATGTTGGTACTGGTGAGCTGATCAGGCATTTCCCAGTCCAAGCCGCTCCACTGTGCTAACCAGGAGCTGTGAATCGTCGCACACCAAATGCCAGCACAGCCTCTTTTTCGTACTGTTTACACATTGAGCTGCTCAGAGAGACAACCAGTGAAAAAGCAAACAAGCATTTACGATGCATTTACACACGGGCTCACGGACAGCGGGAGGGGGGACGGGCTCACGGACAGCGGGAGGGGGATGGGTTAACGGACAGCGGGAGGGGGGACGGGCACACAGACAGCGGGAGGGGGGGTACGGGCACACAGACAGCGGGAGGGGGGGCGGGCTCACGGACAGCGGGGGGGGGGGCGGGAACACGAGTAAAATATGCCGCTTACCTGCTAGCCGATGCCAGGCAGACGTCCCTCGTTGCGGTGCCTTCCAGGAGAAATGACCAAAACAAACCTCCCCCCCCCAAAAAAAAGCACCGCCCACAGCCGCATGACGTAGGCAAAAGCCTAAAAGTCTCGGGAACGTCCACGAATCTGCTCCGGCTTTGACGGACAGATCTCTGTTCCAATGGCTAGCCTCCATTTATGGAGCTAGCCAATGGAACAGAGGGGCGGTGACCAAGCCACATACTGTCAACATAAGATTTCGCCTGCGCCGAAAAGCTGCGCGGTGCGCAGCTTTCGACAGGCGAAACCTAAAAAGGGATATGAGGGGCGGGTTAGTGCGGGTGTGATCAGCGGAAACGGCTGGCAAGCGGCAGTAAGCAAGGAGGGGTGGGGGGGTTACTTGGTTGTAAGTATAAAGTCAGTATTTGAGGGACACTCTCCTGTTACGCTATATTCGTTTTATATAGCACCGTGGTGACCCTCCAACAGCTCCTTCTTGGAGGGCATGAGGACGCTGAGTCATGCAAGGGAAAAGACTTAGGGGCAGATTTACAAGCCCCTTGCGCCACTTTTGCGTCACATTTAACATGGGAAAAGTGACGCAAAAGTGGCGCAAGGGGCTTGTAAATAAGCCCCTTAAAGAGGGAACACTCTAGAGCCAATTATCTTTAAAACACATTTTCAGATGTAATTCCCCAAAGTATCCTTTGGGTGAAAACCACAAGTCTCTCCCCCTGCTTTTAAAGTTGGTATAAAATTATGTTTGTCAATTTCTGCCCATTTCTACTGGACCAGTGTCTGTGTTTAAATACACGATTTCAAGACAATCCGATATATAGATGTATTTTTAAACTCTGTCCAGCCGTGGACAATGTTACTAGCACTGTTTCTTGAGGTAGGTGACCCAAAACTTCCTCTATAAAGCAGCATTTTTAGACATATCAGTAATCACCGGTGTTACTGCCCAATGTGGTTAATAATACACATTTGCCCTCAATTTATAAAACAAAAAACACACGCTGACAAGGTTCCCTTCTCTGCTCCTGCCCACCTCTTAGCTCATTCGCTCTGAAGGTGTTCGCAGGACAGCTAACATCCTTCATTTTGGTTTTGAAAAGTTATTTGTGTCCAAAATATTCTTGCTACAGGAAAAAAAGATCTCTGTGCGACATTCCACTGTTCTTTGAAACTTGCCCTGCTCTTTATCAAGTGCCTTCCATATCTTTAAATAGAGTGAAGGCGCTTGCTAGCCTCGGGAAATGCATCTTCTTCATCAGATTTACGTTGTTTCATTAAATCTCTCTAATTTGCTTAGCATCCCGCTCCATCCTGTATTGCCAGCGGTGTGGACCAGTATGAGTAGCACTGCCAGCTTGTCGGTGTTGGGCTGATTGCAAGTAAGCGTCGACTTTCCTGAGTGGAAAGTGACATCGTCAAAAAATAAAATATTTGCTGTCAACATATCAATGTACAATTTGAACCGGAAATGTGGATTGACTGTCTCGACGCCAGGCTGAAC
Source organism: Lissotriton helveticus (assembly GCF_964261635.1). NCBI lineage: Eukaryota > Metazoa > Chordata > Amphibia > Caudata > Salamandridae > Lissotriton > Lissotriton helveticus. Next base: position 238,128,097 of record NC_136071.1, read on the forward strand.
ATTACCTCAGAGCTGTAAAGCCAGAGGCCTATTTTCTGTAACTCGCCGCGGCCATATTCATAAGGCTGCCATGTCCCCTTATTTATAGTTAATTTCCTATATCACAGACACGGCTCTAGTTTACGGGCAGATGCAAATGTGTCCTGCTGCCCTAGCAACCGCTCCGAGCCATCTATGCTGCTTGCGCAGTTTGTGTCAAAGTGGCCTCGGTGAAAGTGATGGATATAAACAAAAGGCTGTTTTTTCAATGCCGCTTTCCTATATATATATTTTTAATAGAGCGCCTTCACCAGCAGCTCGCCGCATCGGCGGCCGCAATTAAACAACCAGTCCTGTCATTGCAGGAGGCAGTGAATACAGTGGGGCTATAGGCCTTTCATGGTTGCTCCATGTACCCCATCCATCTCTGAAAGCAGGCCAAAGGAAAATGGCAACATGGGAGAGTAGCCAGTCTGGCCTTGTTTGCTCTATAGCATAGGTACTCACAAACTTTCTGTCGGCCGGGGGGCCAAAATTACAGTGTGGTTTGTGACCGAGGGCTGAACCAGTAGCGGTGGGGTCAGTGGGGGGCGGGGTCAGTGAGGGGGTGGGGCTAGAGTAAAAAAATCAAACCCGTTTCAAAACATTAGACAATGCTGTATTTCAAAAACAGATGTAATTACAAAGACCGCATTTTGATAATACATTTTTATTAGCAGACAATAGCAATCTTCAGAGGCATTGCATAGCTCCATACACACTTTCACTCCAATTCCATCAGTCTCTCTCTCTCTGTCAGTCAGTCTCTCTTGCTCAGTCAGTCTCTCTCTCTGTCAGCCAGTCAGTCTCTCTCTCTATCTGTCAGTCTCTCGCTCAGTCAGCCAGTCAGTCTCTCTCTCTATCTGTCAGTCTCTCGCTCAGTCAGTCTCAGTCAGTCTCTTAGTCAGTCCGTCTCTCTCTCTCTCTCTCTCTCTTAGTCAGTCAGTCTCTCTATTTTAGTCAGTCAGTCAGTCTCTCTCTCTCGTCAGCCGCTCTGAGTCAGTCAGTCTCTGTCAGTCTGTCTCTCACTCTCAGACCGTCTCTAAGTCAGTCTCTCTCTCTCTCCTCAGTCAGTCAATCAGTCTCTCTGTCAGTCTCACTCTCTCGCTGTCAGTTAGTATCTCTCTCTCTGTCAGTCAGTCTCTCTGTAAGTCAGTATCTCACTCTCTCAGTCAGTCTCTCTCTCAGTCAGTCAGTCTCTCTCTGTCAGTCTCAGTCAGTATCTTAGTCAGTCCGTCTCTCTCCCCCCTGTCAGTTTCTCTCTCTCTTAGTCAGTCTCTCTCTCTCTCTCTCTAAGTCAGTCAGCCTCTCTCTCAGTCAGTCAGTCAGTCTGTCTCTCACTCTCAGTCCGTCTCTAAGTCAGTCTCTCTCTCCTCAGTGAGTCAATCAGTCTCTCTGCCAGTCAGTCAGTCTCGCTCTTTCACTTTCACTTAGTATCTCTCTCTCAGTCAGTCAGTCAGTCTCACTGTCAGTCTCTCTTTCTCAGTCAGTCTTTCTGTCAGTCAGTCAGTCTCTCAGTCAGTAAGTCTCTTAGTCAGTCAGTCTCTCTCTCAGTCAGTCAATCTCTCTCTCTATTAGTCTCTCTCTGTCAGTCTCTGAGTCAGTCTCTCTCTGAGTCAGTCTCTCTGAGTAAGTCTCTCTCTGAGTCAGTCTCTCTCTGTCAGTCTGTCTCTCAGTCAGTCTCTTTCTCTCTCTTGGTCAATCTCTCTTTCTGTTAGTCAGTTTCTCTCTCTCTGTCAGTCAGTCTTTCTCTCTGTCAGCCAGTCAGTCTCTCTCTGTCAGTCTTTCTCTGTCAGTCAGTCAGTCTCCATGTCAGTCTCTCTCTCTAAGTCATCCTCGCTCCCTCAGTCAGCCAGTCTCTCTCTCTCTTTTAGTCAGTCTCTCTGTCAGTAAGTCAGTCTCTCTGTCAGTCAGTCTCTTTCTTTCTGTCAGTCAGTCTCTCTCTCTCAGTCAGTCTCTCTCTCAGCCCGTCAGTCTCTCTCTCTCTGTCATTCTCTATCATAGTCGCTACTCTCTCCACTCTCTCTCCACTGTCTTTCTCTCTCCACTATCTTTCTCTCTCCACTCTCTCTCCACTCTCCCTCTCCCTCTCTCTCTCTCTCTCTCTCTCTCTCTCTCTCTCTCTCTCTCTCTCTCTCCACTATCCTCTCTCCACTTTCTGTCTCTCCTCTCTTTCTCTCCCTCTCTTTCTCTCTCTCTGGGGGGCCATGGGTACATTACCTGCAAGGTCCACGGGCTGCTGGTGGCCCGCAGGCCGTACTATGAGTACCATAGCTCTATAGTGAGTAGGAAGGGATCCTGTCCACTGAAAACAGACAAATTCCAATATCCGTTCTCCTCCTCCTAACACTATCTAGGACAGGATTATCCAAAGTCAGTCCTGGATGGCCGGATCTATGCCAGATTTTTAGCATAACTCCATTTAGATAAAGGTAGTTATCTTAAAAATCTGGCATGGATCTGGCCCTCCAGAACCGATTTTGGAGAACCCTGATCTAGGACCAGAAGTTAGTCAGTGGTTGTCAGTGATTGGTTATTAGTTGTTGCCATTGTTGTCTTGCACAAATGGTTGGCTCCTGCTGGTTGATCATTCATGGTCGTCGACAAGTGTCAACCTCAACTGTGTGACAAACCTGCCTATGAGCTTGACACAATCTGCTGGGCTTGGTGTTGCTCCCCTGCTTGTTAGTTCTTCTCTCCTCTCCATGTGGAGTCCACTTAGAGCCCTGCTACTCATAGTATGGCCCGCGGTCCACCAGCGGCCCGGTAGGCCTTTCTTGGTGGGCCGTGGGCCTTGCAGGTAATGTACCAGTGGCCCCCCAGAGAGAGAGAGAGAGAAAGTGGAGAGAGAGAGAGGAGAGAGAGAGAGAGAGTGGAGAGAGAAATACAGTGGAGAGAGAGAGGAGAGAGAGTGGAAAGAGAGAGAGAGGAGAGCAAGAGAGTGGAGAGAGAGAGTGGAGAGAAAAAGACAGTGGAGAGAGAGATAATGGAGAGAGTAGAGAGAGACTGACTGACTGAGAGACTGATTGAGAGAGACTGACTGACTGAGAGAAACTGACTGACAGAAAGACTGACTGGCAGAGAGAGAGAGACTAACAGAGAGAGAGACTGACTGACCGACTGAGAGAGAGCGAAACTGACTGAGAGAGAGACTGAATGACTGACAGAGAGAGAGACTGAGAGAGAAAGAGACTGACAGAGAGAGACTGGCTGAAGGACTGTCAGAGAGAGACTGACTGACAGAGAGACTGACAGAGAGTCTGGCTGACTGACAGAGAGAGAGAGACTGACTCAGAGAGACTGACTGAGCAAGAAACTGACTGCCAGAGAGACTGGCTGACTGAGGAAGAGAGAGACTGACTGATAGAGAGAGACAGACAGAGAGAGACTGACTGAGAGAGAGAGAGAGATTTGATGGAATTGGAGTCAAAGTGTGTATGAAGCTATGCAATGCCTCTTAAGATTGCTATTGTCTGCTAATAAAAATTTATTATCAAAATGTGCTCTTTGTAGTTACATCTGATTTTGAAATACAGCATTGTCGCATTGTCTAATGTTTTGAAACAGGTTTGATTTTTTTACTCTAGCCCCCTCCCCCCACTGACCCAACCTCTACCGGTGCGGCCCTCAGCCACAAACCACACTGTAATTTTGGCCCCCGACAGAACGTTTCTGAGTACCCATGATATAGAGGGTTAGAGCTTAATTCCTCATTCTCAGATGCTTGTTGAGCAGTGCCCCATCTTAACACAAATGTGAGTTCATGGCAAACAGGCAGGTGCTCCACAAGTGGCGTCTATGACTGTCTTCAGCTTCCACTGAGTCACAGAGCAGGGCTGCTCTGGGTACCAGGGCTTGAAATCCTATTACTATTGGTCTACAAGACCTAAAAGAATCAACGTTTATTTGGTAGACATGAGCGGCCTACTATTCCAACCACCTTGCACATCATTTAGGACGGAATATAGGACTATAATAGTCTTTCAGGTTAGCAGTATGAATCAGATATTGAATAATGTACCCTCAACTTTACATTATAAGACGTTTACAGGTTTTTGTGAGCTTAATGGCATACTAGGATCGAAATCACATACTGTTCTGTAGAGCATCAAAACACCAGTTTGACTTGTAATATCCTTGAAATGTACTTTCATATTTATTTACTTTGTACCACACCGAAATTTGCAGGGCTTGATGTCTATGGGTCACATGTATGGCACAAGAGAGCCGGTGCCAGTTGTAGGTTCTGTTGTTAGAAGGCATTTCTTAGTTACTATCAAATAAGGTTCCCAATGAAACGAGCATTACAAAGCTAATAGGTCATACCTTTCTAAGGTTACCTGACCTTTTGGTTGTACCAATGCTTTTGTTGATGCAGCACAGTAACATGAAAAAGCAAATCAACGCCAATTTTTGAGCAGTAAATATAGAAAAAGTACACAGAAGCACATAACAGAACAAGCATTGGCAAAAGCAACAGATCTTGCCTATGATTGACTTTGGGGGGGGGGGTGAACCAGAACATAGCAAGGGAACAACTCTCCACAAAACAATATGATCATTAATATTAAATTATGTACATACATTCAAAAGAAAACAGCAGAAAAAATATATACCATTATTAATATATTTATTATTTTTTGATTTGGTTTTAATTAGTGTATGCAAATATTTTTTTTATTTTCTTTAAGAAATAGTAAAACACATACATATAGTAACAATATAATCATATATCTAAAAGTCACAAAGCAAATAAATTACACTTCATTACTCAGTTTGGTTTCAGTTGAAATGACCGATGTCACTGTAGATCGTAGGAAGGCTAGCGGTAGTTGAGAAGTTATCTGGTTACAGACACAGACCTCTGCAATGCATTAACTAATAGAGGTTTCATAAAGTATGATAGTGCATTTTCCTCTGATTTTTCTTGCCACACCTTTGACCCCACTCCATTTTGCACAGCATTACTGTTCCCTTACTTTTTTAATGCACTTAGACCGCTGGGAGGAACGGGGATTCCGCCCCCCTCCGGCCTCTAGCATTAAAATATATTAGGTAGTCGTTGTAGCTGGTGGGTGTTACCAGGGTTCACACACAATTAGTCAGGACCCAATTTGGGTTATGGCACAAACCAAAAACGGTGGTTTCCCTTGTTTTCTACACATGTCTTTAAATAAAAAGACCACTGCAAACAAGTACTCAACCCTTTTTTTTGTTCATATGACATCCAGTTCAAAATTGGGGGATTCATTCACCCTATAAATTACAGGAACGAAAAACAAAGCACAGAACCAATCACACACACACCATTAAAATATTTTCGTTTTTAATGGCGATGGACCCGCACAATCCCCCATGCCGTTCCGATTTCGGCCCCGGCTACCCCATCCCTCAAGGCCTGGCCTTAAAATATATTCATTTTTAAATGAGATGGGGGGGGCGGCATGCAGCCCCCCTCCCTGGGACGATTTCAGCCCCATGGACCTCATTCCCCGACCCCCATAAAAAGGGGTAGAAGGCCGTGCAGCGCTTCTCCCGGGCAAATTTTGGCCCCGGAGACACCATCCCACAGGGCCCGGCCATGTCATCTGGGTGCTCTGGGCACCCATTGTGGACAACGGGTACCACGGGTTGAGCTTCAAGGCTCCCGCGGTCCCAGCCAGCTTCCCGTCTCCTGCAGGAGCCTGCATTACTGCTGTACGGAGGGAGCTGCTGAAAAGGTAGCTTCCTCCATGCAGGAGCAGTTTTGTTATCTCTTTCCCTGCCCGCATGTCTGCAGGCAGGAAAAAAGATGAAACCTCCACTTCCAGTGGGCGAGAGCTTTTTGACAACTCCCGCCCACTGGAACTGGAGTGTTTGCCTTTGCTTGGCAGGAGCTGTCACAGGGTGGGTACTCTGGGAAATAGCATCAGCCCTAACTGGTGGTGGTTCTCAGGGCCATTTATGGCTCCAAGAGGAGCATGGGCCCCCTCGGTAATGAGGTGGTCCCAAGGGCCAAGAACAGACCCCTCTCCCAGTTTTGCAAAAATCTTTAGACCTGGGGAGGTGGTGGTCCCCGGAGTCCACGGGACCCCCATTTTGTGTTTTTTAGGCCTGGGGAGGTGGTGGTCCACGGGACTCGAGGAATCTGCATGGCCCCCCAACAATGTTTCATTGCCACAGGGTGGTGGTGGTGGTTCCTGGAGCTTATAGAGACTGCTGAGGGGGGCCCAGTGCGCCCCTCTCTTTAAATTTGAATAAAGCCCTGGGGTGGTGGTGGTCCCCGCGGCTCAATGAGCCTTAGGAGGGGGCCCATGCATCCCGCTCCTTAAAAAAAAAAAAATTGCCCCGAGACCTGACCAATCCGGGGGCTCGATTCAAAACAAGGGGCGGAGCCCGTGCTTTTTTTTAATTACGTTTTTGCCGCAGATTCATTGCTCCATCACGTTTCCACAGCAAACATTTAAAAAAAATGCTTTTTTGCCCTGGTGGTGGAGTCCCTCTGGGACCCCATGACCAGAGCTAAGGGTTCAGGTTATTGCTACCCTGCTCCCTTTTCTTTTAAAAAACATTTTTTGTTGAACTCGACTGAAGCTGAGTCGCAAGATGGCTGCCAACACTTCCTGGTTGAAGTGTTGGCAGCCAATCAGATTTGAGCATGGGAATCCTTGGAGGATTTACGTCCCTATATATATACATTTGGTTTTCTTTCAATAACTCTAAAAATACCACAGGTGTACACCAAATAACAAAAAAGCACACGTTGTGGACCAAGAGCTACCTTTCTGTCAAATTTGGAGTAATTTCTTCCAGTGGTTCGGGCTGTAGTCGTTTTCAAATTCCATATGGGAATAAACTTTTTTATTTAGACCCCCTTTTTCCCAGTCCCTGCTTGACAGATCACCCCGAAACTTTCTAAGCACAACTAGAATCACCGGGGCACTTTTTTTTTTGTTGAATTTTTTTTTGTGAAGAATCGTCAAACGGTGCCAAAGATATAGGCAAGTCAAAAAACGCTTTTCCTATGGAAACATGGTCCGAACTATAACTACCTACTGGCAACTGCCAGTAGGTTATATATATATATATATATATATATATATCTTGATATATCTGTGATGTTGCACGGAAATGAACTCAATCCACCAGCATGCACTTGCTGACACGCCCAGAGGGCGGAACCTTCAAAGCTGATGAAATTGAGTGGCGGTACTCTGCTTGTGTTCATACTGCCAGCACCTGTGAACAAGGGCGCATGGACGCCCGAAACGCGTCAGGACTTCATGGCATTATTTGTGTATGCTTTAGTGTTTGTTGTCAGAGCTACCCGGCCGAATAAAGGATTCACACAGCAGTAAGTGGCTCTCCATGTTGGGAACTCTTTTTTTGTGATGCAAAGTGTAATGCGGCCTTCCCAGGTCGCGGAGAGCCCTACCGCGGATGTGCGGGTCCGCTGAAGCAATTTACACTTCGTATGTCGGAACTCTGTGTGTTCGGTTGTGGCATACCAGCTCTGTGTCATTCATTCAAGACACACAGCCCCACTGTGGTGATTTACTTGTTATGAACATTGGCAGCCGCATTTACCTGTGATATTGCACAGAAATGAACTCAATCCACCAGCATGCACTTGCTGACACGCCCAGAGGGCGGAACCTTCAAAGCTGATGAAATTGAGTGGCGGTACTCTGCTTGTGTTCATACTGCCAGCACCTGTGAACAAGGGCGCATGGACGCCTGAAACGCGTCAGGACTTCATGGCATTATTTGTGTATGCTTTAGTGTTTGTTGTCAGAGCTACCCGGCCGAATAAAGGATTCACTCAGCAGTAAGTGGCTCTCCATGTTGGGAACTCTTTTTTGTGTTGCAAAGTGAAATGCGGCCTTCCCAGGTCGCGGAGAGCCCTACCGCGGATGTGCGGGTCCGCTGAAGCCATTTACACTTCGGATGTCGGAACTCTGTGTGTTCGGTTGTGGCATACCAGCTCTGTGTCATTCATTCAAGACACACAGCCCCACTGTGGTGATTTACTTGTTATGGACATTTGGCAGCCGCATTTACCTGTGATGTTGCACGGAAATGAACTCAATCCACCAGCATGCACTTGCTGACACGCCCAGAGGGCGGAACCTTCAAAGCTGATGAAATTGAGTGGCGGTACTCTGCTTGTGTTCATACTGCCAGCACCTGTGAACAAGGGCGCATGGACGCCCGAAACACGTCAGGACTTCATGGCATTATTTGTGTATGCTTTAGTGTTTGTTGTCAGAGCTACCCGCCCGAATAAAGCATTCACACAGCAGTAAGTGGCTCTCCATGTTGGGAACTCTTTTTTGTGATGCATATATATACATACATACATATATATATATATATATATATATATATATATATATATATATACACATTTATGTGTGTGTGTGTGTGTGTGTATATATATGTATATATATTCATTCACTAAAAAAAATAAAGGTTACAGGGACGTTATTGTTAGGTTCAGATTTTGCACACAAAACCATAGAAATTCAGCAGTTATAGTTATCTCAAGTAACTCTAACTCCTGCTATGGTAAGTTGAAGTAAGAATGTGGAAAACAAAGGTTTTTAATGGTAACTAGAGATGCAAGGGACAGCAGCAAGAGTCGGATCTGCACTGGGATGCCCATTGCTCTCTTTCAAAATAAGATTGTGCTGGATTTTAACCCACTCAAGCAATTCTGTTGATGTTCCTAAAATAATGGTTTCCCTTTGATGAATGCCTGTATTGTTGCCCCTCAACACGTATGTGTAATGCTTTAAATATTTGCTGTTGGTATCATTCCTATCCCTCTTTCTATTTTGACTAAGATGACCCTTCAATATTTGCTGCTTTCCTTCTTTGTTATTTCTGTTACATTTGATTCGCACCGTAGCCTTGTTTCACGCAGTCCTTCGCGTTTAATATTGTTGGAACTGGCCATTCTTTTCCCAGCTGAAACAGAAGTTGTGCCTGCCACCATTACACCTACTGTAACAGAGATAACAGCACCATCTCCGACGTTGCCAACTTCACCCACCATTGAAGAGTCATTTGTGCTAGACAGCAAAGATCTGAACCATCCTCATGCAATTCCTCGAAGGCATGCCCCTGCTGAACAGCTGGCAAGACAAGGTTCCTTCCGAGGCTTCCCAGTGCTTAGCCAGAGAATGTCACCATTCAAGTGCCAGCTGTCTCTCCGAATGAATGAACTGCCTTCAACCATGCAGAGGAAGACAGATTTCCAAATTACAATTCCAGGTAACACTGGGCAAATACTAAAGGGATTGAGTAAGTCCGGGCTTTGTGAACAAGAATGATTTTGGAATGAGCTCATAAACTCTGAAACACTTAAATAAACAATCAAGAGGATTTATGTAGGGCAGCTAATCGCCCGAGAGGCTATCCAGACGCTTGAGGGTCATGATGGTTAGGTGAATCAGTCAAACAGTGCATTTGAGGGGTGTGGGCGAGTGAGAGGGAGCCAGAGATTTTAGTTGCCTGGTAGGGTGGTGGATATTCAGGCGATGGGCTGCGGGGGTGTTTGTTTCGCCCCTGGAGAGGGTCTTTGGTGTGAGAGGTCGGCTTTAGTTTGGCAATTAGACTAATGTCCTGATTTGTTACCTTTGCCTCAAGTTGTAAAGCGCTCCGATATCCTTCGGGATCAAGTTTGCGATATATAAAACTTTATAAATAAAAAAATCAAATAAATAAGGTAGCTATAACTCGCGCCCACGCCATGCACAGTTTTCTCATCAATAATTTTACAGCAAATGTTGCACTTCTATTATCAATGATGTCATAGGAGATGTCATGAGTTATGTAATAAATGGGTTAATCCAGTCCATGGTGAGGGCTTGAGTAATAGTTACCTAAGGTTGCGAGTTATAGTTGCTGGGCCCTGAGGATTCCATCCACCGGTGCCCAGAACCTTTGCAAATGGCTAGATGGGCATTCAGCTCTTCTCCCGGACCAATTTTGGCCCTGGGGACCCCATCCCTTGGGGCTGAGCAACAAAGGGTGGGTGCCCACTCAAGTCACCCACCATATTCTCCTTGGAAGCCCCAGCCTCCTCACCACATCCAGCTGGAGCCGCCATTACTCCCGCCTGCGGGGAGCAGCAAAAAATGTGCTCCCTGCTTTCGGGAGCAATATTCAGATCTGGTTTCCTGCTCACATCATTGCGAGTCAGGTAAACAGATGTGAAGTTCGCTTCCCAGCTGGCTGGAGCATTTTTAAAGCTCCCGCCAGCTGGGACCAAACTTCATGTTTGCTCTGGCTTGACGGGAGCTTTGAAATTGCTCCTGCTAACTGAGAGCAATCACAGGTTTCCCTGCCAGCGCCAGTGCAGGGAAACTGATATGTCCTGGGGTTGGGTATCCTGGGACATAGCAGAAGCCAACCCTGGGGAATGGGATCCTCAGGCACATGAATAACTCCAGGAGGGGGGCTGTGTGACCTCCTTTCCGTTTGCAGCCGGGCATGGCATGAAAGAGGTTCAAGTGATGCAGGATGCTCCTAGCACATGGCAAGTCCTGAGACTCGGGCTGATGAGTGGGTGAGACACAACAGCAGAGCTGAGGAACACCATAGACAGCACTTGCTGCTGACATGAGTGAGAAGCGCAGTATCCGTAACGAGTGGTGCCATCATTTTCTCAAGCAGTGCAAGTATAAGTGACGTCCCTCTCAGAACAGGTTCTTGAATTTTAATACAGTTAACACAATGCCTAATCCCTCTAAGAGATACCAGAAAGAGAGGACAAAGAGACACTTTTCCTTTCTCCCAGGAGGCTGCATGGCACACAAAATTAGGACTGTGGTAGATAGACAGGTGTCTATCTACATTCAAGACTTTTGGCCCAATGCCCCTGGCATGATGAAGATTCTCCATAGAATAATTAAGAACACTCCTGACCTGAACTCCAAGTCAGACACATTGAAGGGGATTGCAATGGCATTAGAGAGAAGGGTATCATAACTGGGAAAGCAATTCAAGCATTCCCGGACAACAAATTAAAAATGATATAAATGATCTTTAGGGTGGCATAGGGACAGTGCATAAACACTCAAGTGTCATGGACAATTGACTGCAACTCTGAAAAATGCAGCCAGGGACAAGAATCTGCACATCTTGGGAGTCTCGGAAGAAGATGGTTTTATTTGTACACATATATAAAATCCTGGATGGTGGAGACGTTTGAGAGAAATCTGACTGGATGTGTGAAAAGGTGTTTTAAGCTTAAATGGCAAACTCCACTGGAGAAGAGTAGAATACTGTTCTGGAAGATGACGACACCAAATATTGTGTACTGGAGATGGTCTCTTACAGGAGCAAAATAAAACTGGCAGGCAACCTGTTTCCCTTTTTTAGAAACAAAAAAAAGAGAACGCAGACAATGAGCCAGCAAGAGTTTTAATCACGAAAAGCACAGGCAAAATTCCTATACGTGATTAAGTTTAATGCTGCAAGAGGTACTTCTTCTAAAATACAACATAAGTCCACAAAATCCTTGCGTCACTTTGGAAGATATACCTCCTTCAATGTCAGATGCCTTTTAGGCGATTCTAACCACTCAGTGCCCCAAGGGAAATATATGTCAATTTTGGTGGTACAGAATTCATTATGTCCATGTCTTATAAGAACTATAAGTACACATTTGATGTACCTGCTGAGCGATGGCTAGTGCAAGACTGCAATAATCAAAGCAAGGTTCTAGAGACTGGCCACACCCATGACCACCCCCAAACCTGCATAAGCCAGAGTTTCTCGAGTGCGCCCATCCCCTACATTCATCAGTCCACTCTTTACATGCCACATCTCCATTTCTAACTGTCTGACCATCTGAACTAGCTCCTTCCTTCCATCTCCCCTTTATCTACTTGCCTCCAGCCCCGGCTTACCACTTTATCTGTTTCCTAAGTCCTAAAGCACCATTGACTCTCTAGAGAAGGCATGTTTGATGTCTCTGACTCTCAGGTGCCAATTGTATGGGAGAACTACTGACTGTGTCCAAGAAAGGGCTAGGTGATTAAATATGGTGGACTACCAAATGAGAGAAAAGTAGAGGATCAACGCACTCATTTGAAGGTCTAATGTTGGACTGAGATGGCAATCCCACCAGCAAAATTATCAAAAGTTGTGTTATCTTCTTAGCAGCTTTTCCTATGAGAGATCTTGTTGTTTTCTTAGGTTATCTCTGAAACCAATCAAATATGTTAAAAAAATGTGTGAACTGATATACACAACGTGGATGAACGATTACAACCAGTGAGGCTTTACGATGCCCCATTAGTACTCTTTATTATAGATTTCAGCTTTTGAAGCAGTATTCCTGCTGTACATACTACTATACATACATACAGTCAATCCATTTAGTTACAGCATCTCTATTCAGAAGGCAATCTACACACATGGGAGAAAATTGAGGGCACCTAGGCAACATACTAAACAAAGTGAATTAGGGATGAAAAACTGCATCTCCCTGAAGCATTAGACCCAACCAAATGAGAGAAAAGTAGAGGATCAACGCACTCATTTGAAGGTCTAATGTTGGACTGAGATGGCAATCCCACCAGCAAAATTATCAAAAGTTGTGTTATCTTCTTAGCAGCTTTTCCTATGAGAGATCTTGTTGTTTTCTTAGGTTATCTCTGAAACCAATCAAATATGTTAAAAAAATGTGTGAACTGATATACACAACGTGGATGAACGATTACAACCAGTGAGGCTTTACGATGCCCCATTAGTACTCTTTATTATAGATTTCAGCTTTTGAAGCAGTATTCCTGCTGTACATACTACTATACATACATACAGTCAATCCATTTAGTTACAGCATCTCTATTCAGAAGGCAATCTACACACATGGGAGAAAATTGAGGGCACCTAGGCAACATACTAAACAAAGTGAATTAGGGATGAAAAACTGCATCTCCCTGAAGCATTAGACCCAAAACAGTATTTAATGTGCAGATCTACATTAAGTGACTCACCTCATTATGTTTCCTGTTTTTATTGATACTGCCTCCCTCCAAAGTCATCTTCTCCAGGACCACGAGAAGATGCAAGGTTTTCTCAGTTTGATGAGTTAGCAGATACAGAATGTTGAGAGCTCCATTGAAGACAATGGCGTAACTCCTGGCTTATAATGGCGGGTACAAGCCTTCTGCTTCAACATTTCAATGTTTGTCTTTATTTTTCTCCCTTTTTAATTTAGAACATTCTACCCTTAGTGGGTCAAATGTTCTAAAAGCCTTGTAGCCCTTCACCTTGAGCTATACCGGTTGTTAAAGGCCCTCTCCCTCGTAATAGGCCCGAGCCTGCAGCTCAGGCCTATAACTTGGGTTCAGGGACTTTAACAACGAGTATAGCCTTCGGCAGTGGGCTGAATGGTTATATTGTAGACAATGCAGTGCATTTTTTAAAATTAATTATAAAATGTAATGCATTTTTAAAAATTTCCATATGCCTTTCCATATAGAGACCTCCACCCTAACTGTGGATTCTGCCTATGGTATGTATGGGAAATGCAAAAAGGTTTATTTAACTCAATAAAAATAGTAACAATATTTTTCTGTCAAATATGAATCTTATATATTAATTTAAAATATAGAACATAATAAAAAAACACCACCATTAAATACATTTTGAATTAATGTAATTCATTTAAATATATTAAAATAAATAATTATTTTTCCAAAGTTTTAATAAAAAAAGTAATGTTTTTATTAAGCATTTATAATTTTTAAAAGTGATCTATAGAATTAATTAAAAGTATTTAATTCTGTTAATAAAATGCCTGTATATTTTCCCATAGGGAGATCTCCACCCTGACTGTGGATTCTCCCTAAGGTAAAGTATAGTAGAAAGTAAAAAAGTTTATTTAACGCAATCAAATTAGAAAAAATGTTTTGATGTTAAATGTTAATCTTACATATTTATTTTAAATGTAGAACAAAATAAAAAAGTGACAACTCCATCAAATTAAATTTTTTATTAAATTGTTCATTCATTTAAGTACATTAAAATAATTATTTTTCTAAAGATTAAATTAAAATATAAATGTTTCTATTGCGCAGTGATAATGATTAAAAAGCAATTTATAGAATTAATTTAAAGTAATTAATTCCGTAATAAAAATGAGTTATATTATTTTGTACATTTTAAAAAAAGGAAACATATTTTAGAAATACATAATAAATGTTTTATTTTTAGATGTTTTTCAATGTTAAATTATATATATTTATGTTTTTAACTATTTTAAATATTTTAATGTAACAATTTTTCATATAGGGTTTTATTGTAAGCCTCTTGCCTCTAATATTTTTTATGGGAGTGTGTTGCAGTACTAGTCGCTAGACGTGTGTGGAACAGAACTTACTCCAGCACTGAGATGGAGTGATTTGCTTCTTTTTTGGGTCCCTTTTTGAATGTAGTAAGTTTAAAAGTGCAGTTTGTGAGTGACAGGGGGCTTACTCCTTTGTGAGTGGATGTATTTCCCTCCCTAAACCCTTGTTACTCCTCCCTAACCCCCTCTCATTTAGTAGCAAGTCTACCACTATTCCCAGCCACTTCCCCTTGGCACTCCCACATTTACTTGTAAGTAGTAAACTTAAATGTGTGAAGATCTCCACATAGAAATGTAGGAGTGGTGGAGGTGGAGATATACACTCACAGGTTTGTGAATGGCATTTTGAAGTACTTTATCAGTACTACTGAATGTACTACAAAATGTGGTTTGTGAATGGGAACCTTAATGTAAATGCCGGTGGTTTCCTTTGTGGTGATGGTTTGTGGAGGATTGCTTTAGAGTTTTAGTGGGTGACAACAATCAGCATCAACTGGGGTCCTGTAATTTATGTGGGTCATGGAGAAGTGGTGAGTGATTGACTGTAAACTGCACTGGGGAACTGCGGTGTTATTGAATCATATCGGACTAGGGCCCATCCGGCACCCATTGGAATATAACTTCTGCGGACCATATATGGACAGTCAAATTCAAATTCAAATTCAACTAAGCTTTAATCGATAATCACAAGGATATCATAAAAGCACACATTACAATAATCGAATTGCAATTAAAACCACATATGGGACTATAAAATGCCAGAAGAACGTAGCTTCACAAGAAACAAAGGAGTTGACATTAACAGTATAGGAGATATTAAAAAGAATATATTGACAATAAATAATTATAAAAATTCATGTATCATATCGACTTCCTGAACCTTAGCAGCAATTTTAAAAACTTTTCCACAATAAGTATCACTTCCCTGTTCTCCAATTGTTGTAAATGAACAAAAGCATCCTTACAAGACCGCAGACCCCAGGTCTTCAGTAGAGGTTTCAGTAAAGATTTTCTAGGTACTTGATAGTATTTACAGAAAAGTATGCAATGTATATTTGTTTGGGGTGCAATATCATCACAAGGGCAAGGGGGCAGGTTTCGGGACCAATCATTGCAAGAGGGGAAAGTAATTAACCGAAAAAAGAAGCCCAATCTAAATCTGGAGAGGAGCCTTCTTGAGAAGCAATTAATGTCAGTTGCCAGGTATAATTGAAGACGCTGAACCTTAGTGATCCTTTGGAAAGCCAAAACAGTTTTCTTGTCCTTTTGGGTAGACCATCTTTTTGCTTCTAAGTGGTCCATTAAGAGCCTTCTCAAGGCTTTCATCGATATTTGCTCCAGACTCGATGGGTCAATAAAAAACTCCGGGCGGCCAATTTCAAGACACATCCTTTCAACGAAAGACATCCATTTTATGTGTTTTGCCCCCTCCAATTTTTGGCAGTCAGCTATTACTTCACGATTAAAGGTCATTTCTGGGGTAGTCCAAAGCTTATGCCACAAGAGAATGGGCTCAGTCTTAATGGTATCAGAGATAAACGGTAGTCCCAACTCTATGTGCGTCAAATAAGTAGACGTTGACTTCGGCAATCCCAAGAGGTATCTGAGGAACTTATTTTCATCCTTCTGGATTGATGTTATTGTATCGATCCCCCAGAGCCCTGCCCCATAGATTGCCGTTGATACGCACTTTGCTTTGTAAATGGTAATGAGCTGCTTGACTGGTCTCCCCCCAATTTTACCAGCAAAATCTCTGAGTGCGCCAATCGCTCTTGAAAAAGCAAGCTGCCGAGCTTTTACAGCGGGTTGCCAGGACACCTTTCTATGAAAGCAAATACCCAAATATGGAAATTGTTCCACAGTGTCTATCTTTTTTCCCTCGATGAATATCGGGCATGGGGTTTTCTTTATTCCCTTGCTACAAGCCAGGGAAAAGGTCTTAGCAATGTTTACCTTCAAACCCTTTTCTTTCATAAAGAAAGTAAATTTAGTGACCGCCCTCTGCAGCCCCAACCTTGTTTGAGACGAAATAGCCGCATCGTCTGCGTATAACAAGATTGGGACGGCATGGCCCTCTACCTTAGGGTAATCACATTCAAAACTCCTCATGAAATCACCAACGGCATTTATGTAGAGCGAGAAAAGCAGGGGGGCTAAAATGCACCCCTGCCTCACACCTCTGCCAATGGTGAATCTTAAGGAGCACTCCCCTCTCTGTCCGTACCGCACACTGGCCCCTGCATCCCTATACAAAGCAATGATAAAATTAAGGATAGATAAGTTCAGTCCAAGTCCTCCAAAACACCCCATAATTGCTTGTGGTCAACACAGTCGAACGCTGAGCTCAAATCTATAAATGTAACAAAAAGGTTACCATGTTTGGCCTCGACATATTTGGAAATTAAAAAATATAGGTTTAAATTCTGTTCGACCGTACCCCTACCTGTTCGGAAACCATATATGGACAGTCACACACCTGCAACACACTTGAGTAGCCCTAAGTCAATGCAGAGCTCTGAAATAACGCATTTAAGAAAGAGAACGTTTGTAATGTGACTGTTGGGTTCTGAGATAAATATTTTAGGTGTGTGTCTCCAATTAAAACCTGTGCTTAGTTTGTGTTGGGGGTTGCAGGTGGTGCGCACCAGCACTTACTTCTGAAAACTGAGGTTTATGTTTTCTTCCTTAGGCTTTGAACCAGAATAAAAGGCAGAAAGCAACAGAGAAAGATAGGAAAACAGTGACAAGGGGAGTAAGGGGGAATGAAGAAGCACCTAAAAGATAAAGAGGCAGGCAGTGTGAAGTGTGGAAGAAGGAAGCATGAAGTGGAATTAATAATAGGCAGCTCTGGTGCTTGGCAACCCAGGTCGTCAGTAGCCCTGACGTTCGGCAGCCTTGGCATTCTGGAGCGATGGGGGCGTGCTCCTAAGAACACTTTGTACTTCTGCACATCTTTCTTTTTGTTACGCAAATTAAGCCCTGCTGGGCCACCCTCAGATAACCGTGTTGCCAGGATGTATGACATTACAACGCATGCTTTTACATCGCATGCCTTTACAACGCGGTATTTACAACGAATACCTTTACAACGCATAGTGCTTTTAGGCGCTGGATAGTGAATTGTTTAATTTACTATTCCAACTCCAGTCCCCGTGGATAGTAGGGAAGGTGTTGGATAGTACATTAAACCTATTCCCTATCCTAGAGCGCCCCCCAGCGCAATGCGTTGTAATGGTTTGCGTTGTAAAAGTTGCGTTGTAAAGGCACTGCGTGGTAAAAGTTGCATTGTAAAGGTTGTTTACCGTGTTGCCATCTCCACGCTCGAATTCCTTTGCCTCTTTGACCTTGCATCCTGCCTCAGGGACTTGTAAACCCCCTGCACTCGTCTTGATCTCAATGGTCAAAGTGACAGATTAATTTCAACCCATCTCACAAACATTAGTTGCCAGGTAACAAGCTTGTGTCACCCATTTCAAGGTACCCTCCTCATATGAGCATCCTTCGCCCTTTAAAAGGCTCAGGGTGCAAGCAGAGGGCTTGAAAGGCATCCTTGCAGTTTCTAGTTCTATGCAAATGCTTTCTGTTGCACACCCTGGTAACATGCCTGATATCAAGTTACTGCTTTTGTCCCTTGATGTTTCCTTCTTTTCTCTAGTCCTTTAGAACCACTGAATTTTCCTGCACTCTGTATCCCCCTTCCTTCTACTGCCCTCGACAAATGTTTATTCTTTACTATTTGTTCCTCCGCATTTTGTTCTTATCGGTATGGCACCAATAAGCAACTACATATATATATATATATATATATATTGTGCGCTACTTTATTTTGTGTCATCTAAATTATCTTCTTCCATTTCCCTTATACGCGTTTTTTTACTTTTTGCAAGATGTATTTCCCTTGTGTGATTCTTGACTTTGTGGAAGCTGTATTCCCTTCTCTCCATTACCTTTGTGTGATTCTTTACTTTGTGTGACCTGCATTAGCTTCTTTTTTACTTTGTGCAAGATGCATTACCTTCTCTCCATTTCCCTTGTGTGATTCTTTACTTTGTATAAGCTGCGTTAGCTTCTCTCCATTTCACTTCTGCACTGCTTTACTCTGCACAAGTTGCATTGGTTTCTCTCCATTTCCCTTCCATGCTTTTTACATTTATGAAAGCTGTGTTAACTGCTACTTTACGTTGTGCAGGCTGTATTAGTGTCTCTCCATTTTGCTTCCATGTAAAATTTCGCTGTGCGTTACTTTCCTTTGTTCAAGCTGAATTCTCTCCATTTCGCTTGCAAGCTACTTAACTTTGGGCAAGCTGTGTTAGTGTCACTCCATTTCGCTTGCATGCTTTTTTTTGTGTATGCAAGCCGTGTTAGCTTCTCGCCATTTCCCTTGCACTCTACGTTACCTTCTGCAAGTTGTATTCACTTCTCTCCATTTCACTTGTGGTCTACTCTACTTTGAACAAGCTGTATTAGTGTCTCCCCATTTTGCTTGCATGCTTTTTCAGTTTGTGCAAGCTGAGTTAGCTTTTCTCCTTTTCGCTTGCACGCTGCTTTACTTTCTGCAGGCTGTATTAGCTTCTCTCAGTTTCACTAGTGCACTACTTTACTTTTAGCATGCTGTATTAGTGTCTCTCCATTTCGCTTGCATGTTTTTAAAAACTTTTTTGGAAGCTGTATTAGCTTCTTTCCATTTTGCTGTGCACAACTTTACTTTGTTGAAGCTGTATTAGCTTCTTCTATTTCGCTTGTAAGCTACTTTATTTTGAGCAAGGTGTATTAGTGTCTCCCCATTTCGCTTGCAATCTTTTTCAGTTTGTGCAAGCTGTGTAAACTTCTTTTCAATTTGCTTGCACAAACATATACTTTGAGCAAGATGTGTAAGCTTCTTTCAATTGCCCTTGCATGCTTTTGTAGTCCGTGCAAGCTGTGTAAGCTTCTATCCATTTCGCTTGCATGCTTTTGTAGTCCGTGCAAGCTGTGTAAGCGTCTATTCATTTTGCTTGTACACTACTTTACTTTGAGTAAGCGTGGTAAGCATCTTTCCATTTTGCTTGCACACTACTTTAATTTGAGGAAGCTGTGTAAGCTTATTTCCATTTCACTTGCACACTACTTTAATTTGGGTAAGCTGTGTAAGCTTATTTCCATTTCGCTTGCATGCTTTTTTAGACAGTGCAAGCTGTGTAAGCTTCTTTCCATTTCACTTGCACACTACTTTACTTTGAGCAAGCTGTGTAAGCTTCTTTCCATTTCGCTTGCATGCTTTTAGTCTGTGCAAGCTGTTTAAACTGCTTTCTATTTCGCTTGCATGCTTTTTTAATCAGTGCAAGCTTCTTTCCATTTCACTTGCATGTTTTGTTTAATCAGTGCAAGCTGGGTACGCGTCATTTCATTTCACTTCCACATTACTTTACTTTGAGCAAGCTGTGTAAGTTTCTTTCCATTTCGCTTGCACACTACTTTACTTTGAGCAAGCTGTGCAAGCTTCTTTCCATTTCGCTTGAACGCTACTTAAATGTGTCAGCTGTATTAGTTTCTCTCTACTTCGCTTTTGTTTGGTTTGCAAACACAAGAAACTAGATTTACTTTGTATACTAGTTCACATGGTGCAAACTGTGAACTAACCCTTCCACCTCACTTATTGGGGCAAAATTGTAAATTGGCCAAAAACATGGACCTATGCAAGTGCGAAGGCCTGTGGCTACAAGTGAATGCTATTTGCACTTGTCTGTGTGGTCCAGCCCAGGCTGGTGCCTCGTAGTAGACAACACACACAGGAGTTTTTAAATGGCAGATGTTGTTTGCAATTCACATTACGAAGAAGATCCAGAATGTGACGCCCAGTGGAGGCTGGTGAGATTTGAAAGTGGTGAGCGTAACATTTTCGCCGGTGTGTACCACGGCGAGCGAACGTAGCAAGCAAGCTCTAACAACCTAAGGTGGGTTCGGGCGGGTTCTCCCTCTGAGAAATCTTTGAAAAAGAGCGGGCATAAAGTGCATTTTCAAGAAACTTTTAGAAAGCAAAGTTGTACTATGCGCCCTTCCTGCCAGTATGAATGTCTATGCAGTCTGGGCAAACATTGAAGTGAACACAAATCGAGTTCCCCTACTCCCATTTTTATTGTTAATTTACTGCTCTTTCAGACTATTTTCACCACTCCTTATTACATGACCCTCTGGGTGAGTAGTGTGCTATATAAATTCCTGAACTTGAACTTGAACATGACATTTTTCCAATTAAAATGTGCCTCAATCTGCTTTGTTCCACCAGTTGAAATTAATCTATTTATTTTCACATGTACTAATGCTGAGCTATCACCCAGCCACTGCTGCCTTCGTTCTTCAGCCCCTGCCGCCTAAACTCACAACCACACTTTGTCTCATCCCCACTTCCTTCCCATCACACTAAGCCCACTGCATTCTTTATTTATTATATTTTGACAAATGTATCTGTCATAATGGCTCCCTAAATCATCTATGGACTAGATAGTAGCATATGTACATTTACTTCAGTCATATCACCTTAACAGCTTATATGTTGTAAAACCATTGTTATAGCCTTATGTCAGGATTCCCAGTGGGGACCATTTTAATTTGAATCCAATAACACAATCTCAAAATAAATCCTGCCTCTTTAATACCGGAGTGCAAAACTCAACCTGTGAAACTGACTGTATATGTTTTTCAAAATATCAGAGCTAAATGGTACATTTCAGATGCAGTTTTTAGCTGGTTTGAGCTGGAAACAGTTTTGTTTGTTCTTGCAG
Organism: Lissotriton helveticus; assembly: GCF_964261635.1. Taxonomy (NCBI): domain Eukaryota; kingdom Metazoa; phylum Chordata; class Amphibia; order Caudata; family Salamandridae; genus Lissotriton; species Lissotriton helveticus. The sequence goes on from NC_136071.1 coordinate 238,149,220, forward strand.
TCCTCAAGTTGTACATCAGATTTTGGATTATGGAGAATTTGTGGAAAATCAATATTTACATAGAAAAACTATGTCTACAAAATCCGGTGACTGTCATAAACGCATCATGACCACCTATCTCTCTCTTTGCCCCATTCTACCCCCACTCTCTCTCTCTCACACACACGCTTGCACGCATGCACACACACACACGTCAGACTGTCACAGGGCATGTTGTATAATAGGGCAAAAACGGGTGGACTTACTGTACCATTTGAAAACGTGTCCAACTAATCAAGTTGCATCTTTATTTGAAATGCCTCTATCATTGGTCGTGGTGGGAGTGTCCCCCGTCCCCTGTGACCTCCCCAGCCCCCACTTGTCCCCACAACAATGTACAAAGAAGTTGCTGTCACGGCTAATGGCCTGTTAACTGTAGCCAAGGAGGCTCGTTGGCATGCTTTAAATCCAGTCTGCATTGGATGATACTGCTCAGCACAGAGCGGTGTGCCAGGCTGCCGTGAACCTGCCATTTTCCCTTTTTTTTCTTAGGCATGCTAATCAGGCGTGGGAAGCCTGATAGATATCTGCAGGGCTTAAAGTCATGCGTGATTCAACCCTTTGTACATGGCATAAACAACAAGCACCGAGGGGGCTCTATTAATTACGAATTACACTCTTGGCACTGCGGCGCTGAAAGGAATCGGGAGGATCTTTAACCCCTTGACCGCGGCGCAAATTCCACCGCGTGCTGGGGAAATAGAGAGTGGGCGGGGTTGGGACGGTAGTGTGGTGGGTAGTGTCCCCCGTCCCCTGTGACCTCCCCAGCCCCCACTTGTCCCCACAACACAGTCCAGCACAATTTACCGTTCACTCTCCAGCTCGCTGTCGTAATAATGGCCAATCCAATCCAATCTAATCCAATGAAATAACAAACAGTAGCGGCTCGCGGGGGAGATCGCGTGGGGGTGGGTGCGAGGGAATTAATTATGAAAAGGATGGAAAACTTACCTTACAGCCGGTCCGCGCCACCTCTGCTCCCCTGGCTTGGCGCCTTCACAAACGGCCCTCTAAAGTGGACTGGAAGTATCTCTCAGCACAGGTTTCTCTTTGCCCGCAGCATGCCCATTAGGAGACCGAGGGGCTCTTAATGGGCATGTGCAATTAAGTGAAAACACAAGTGCGCATGAGTGGACACGGGTAAAAAATGTGCCCTCTGTCCCCACTCATGCGCACTTGTGCTGCTGCCTGCTGGCCCTGGTGACAATCATGTCAGTCAACATGACGCCAGACCGCCCACCCCTTCAGACTCTGAAGGGGTGGGCGGTCCGACGTCATGCTGACTGACATGATTGTCAGTTCTCCCTCGGCGTTTTTGAACTTGAGTAACCTGCTCAGTTTACTCAAGTTCAAAGACGCCGAGGGAGCTGCGGGCAAGGGGGCTACTCCCCCACGCCCCAATGGACGCACCGCACCTGGTGACACCTTCAGTGGCCTGGGAAGGGGATACGGGGGACAGCTGCTCACATTACAAGAGTTTGCTAAGTATGCGGGGGCATGACGAGCTCTGGGGTGGTGCATCAGTGTATGGTTTCTATAAGTTGGCAGGTGTAAAGGGTCAGGGGTGCAGTGGTTAACTTGATGTCAGTGGCAGCTGGCATTTACTGAGGGGAGGGGGTGCGCAAACAAAAGAAAAAGAAAACCACTTACTGGATCGTGTCCAGCAACGTCCTCCTCACTCCGACCTCCTTTGCTGGGATTACAGTGCAGTCCCCAGCAAACTCCCTTGGCCAGCTCATGTGCTGTTAACCAGCATGTGAGCAGTGCCCTGAATGGTGGGAGGGGCCTCTGTCGCCGCTTCCGTGGGTACTGGTTGCCTGCACTTGCTCTCAACCCAGCTGTCTTAATAAAACTCGGTTGAGAGGTTTAAAGTGCGCATGTGTGGCTGGCCGTCTCAAGACAGCCAGCCAAAGAGACATGCGCACTTTAAACAGTTCCAAGACAGCCCTCTGCCCACCACTCCTCCATGCTGTCACTCTGCAGGTCCTGCTCCGTCCTGACACTCGGTTCAGGACGGGGCAATGAAAAATAAAATGGTAATGAATGACCATTTTTTTTCATCTCTTGGGCTTTGGAGGGCACTAAAGTGGAGCGACGCTCCTCTGCTCCAATGGAGGAGCTGCCCTTGCTTGATATCTGGCATAAGCTCCATCCAGCTTCCACTGCGGAGAATGCCAAGTGCGCATGTGTTGCTGGCCGTCTCAAGACAGCCAGCCAAAGAGGCATGCGCACTTTAAACAGTTCCAAGACAGCCCTCTGCCCACCACTCCTCCCTGCTGTCACTCAGCAGGTCCTGCTCCGTCCTGCCACTCGGTTCAGGACGGGGAAATGAAAAACAAAATGGTAATGAATGACCATAAAGTGGAGCGACGCTCCTCTGCTCCAATGGAGGAGCCGCCCCTGCTTGATATCTGGCATAAGCTCCATCCAGCTTCCACTGCGGGGAATGCCGGGGGGCAAGTATCCGAATTGGGCTTGTGATGCCTCCACCACTCACCATTAGTATGGTACAGACGTCTTCCTCAGGAGGAAGGATCTGTAGCCAGTGGCTCAAGATTGCCATATTAATTAAGGCTGTTTATTGTGCATCTTTATCAAAAATCGAATTTTGATTAGTGGAGCTGGACACTGAATCACAGAGACAAAATTAGCAGCAAGTACCTTTCGTCAGACACCACAGATCGTTACTAAGCAGGATGAACCATTAAGGATGGTCATTGATTTTTAATTGCCTCCTGTACCGCATACTTAATTGCTTTTCAGTGCTGCTTTTTCTACCTCCGAAAGTTCTTGTCAGTATTAGTACATTGGCAGCCTTAGCTCTGATGCTCAAGCATTAGCTTCAAGGTCATAGCATGGATTGTTATTTAACTATAGATCAATGACTTTATTTTATTCAAAACAATTGTCTGCATTTGTCAGTTTTAATCAATGAAGATAGGACCATATTTTGCCAGTTTTTAAAGCATTACACTGGCCTCAAGTTCTTTAAAGAATTGTGTATTACCTTACATCCTCACTCATCACATCCTCAACATTGTGGACAAACTCTCACCTAGAGACCAGACTGGAAACTGCTAGAAAAGGTTTAAAATAGAGCTTTTCATGCTGGGACCATACTCATCATGCCTGCATCATTTGCGGCCCAACGCCATTTCCCGTGCTAATTCTCTTTTTTCCATATCGGAGTGTGCATTAGAAACCGTTTCACTCATACTTATCAGTTTGCTCCACTGGACCCCAATACTATTTTTTGGATATTCATTATTTTTGTGGCTGTTCTTTCCCTCCACCCTCTTCCCTCAACTCAGGTAGCTGAAGGGACTAGGCTCTGGCTTTAAGTCACACACTTCATATTATTGACCAATCAGAGCAACTGATCCATAAGACCTCTGTCCCTGTGTTTTTGGAGAACCTCTAGAACCGCCTGGCTTGCCAACAGAGTAAGGCTGCCCCGATCCTTCAGAAGACATTGCCCAGAATTGTTCCAAGCGGTTTCTAACTTGCGACGTACTTGTCTCATGCTGAGGTCGCCTTCACCAGCCCAACACAAGTGGTGCGAGTAAACCCTGGCAGTGTGGAAGCAGTGAGGTATGCGATCATCTTTCGTCCAGTACTAGGCAGCCTGTTTCAGCTACATCAAGGTGCTAAGGTCCATGGAAAGCATGGAAAGTGCTAAGGAGTTGCAGGCCTCATGGTGACCGAACTTCTTCCCTGGAAGCTATTTTGGAAATTTGCCAAATCTAGCCCAAGGGGCAGAGGGTTAAAGCCGCCGTTGCACAATAAGAATAAGCCAGTCTCTCTTCTTAGGTGCTGTATTCAAGCAAGTCCATTCTCAAACAAGTCTCCTTTGTAGGCATACATCAGTGGATTAAGCCCCAGATTTACAAACATTTTGGGCTTGATTTGTGTTCACGCAAAATATTTTTTTTCATTTACTTTCCAGCGCAAAATTAGTTTTGAGGTGAAAAGTTGCCTGAAAGTAACACAAAGCGCTGCTGTGCACTACTTTGCATCAGGGAGCTTTCCATACGTGGTACACGGGCCTTCTCGTGCAACCATCCATGTTTTATTTTACCCAAAACCCTATCTATTAACAGTAGTAGACAGGGTTTTGTGCCACAAATTAATACCACTTAGAAGCAGGCGTTAAAAGAAGAAATGTTCTTATTTCTCCTAACTTTTCCCACTGTGCATCTGTGCTGCACTGTATAACGCACATCCGACGTGGGAAAATTTTTAAAGTTTATCTTAGCACCCTTCCAGTACAAAAGCTATGCTAGTCATCACGCACTCACCCTTGGACTACAGTGAAAAGGAATGTGTGTGGCACTAGACAGCATGATTCTGCACCAGCACCAGGCGAGAGCTGGATAGTGCCGTATGTCTGTATATATGGTGCTTTCCTACTCTCTCTCTGTCACACAATGCAGTGCAGCAACTTTGGGTGCTGCACTGCGTGCTGTGCTGCGTGCCATGACATCTTTCAAACTCAGGGCCTAAGTTTCTGCAGTGACTCCGACTTCCAATGGGTACTAAAGCTGATTTCCTCCTGTGGGCAGTCTTTGTCACAGTCCTAGCTTGGCCAGAGAGGCTCATCTGATGACACCTCCTCTATAATTTGATCCTTAAACGCAGAAAAACTGAAATACAGCAGGAAGCGTGGGACAACCTTACACAAGCAGCAGATATGAAGAACTGTACTCTGTTTTGGTCTACGGTAAACAGCCCATTCCTAAAAGATGAAAGGGTACCAGAACTCACATCAAATGTGAGTATGGAATCTTGGATCCAACATTTTTCCATTATTTTTTACTCGAGTAATAGACCGGTTTCCAATGGAGAAGGGTGGCCGATCATAGCCTTGAATATCTCTATAGATGAGGTTATGGTTAGCATAAGAGCCAGTAAGGGAGGGAAGGCCCAGGGACCTGATGGCGTGCCCATAGACGTGTATAAGACCGCTCCGAAGATTTGGGGCCCATTGTTGGCTAAAACCTTCAATGCAGCTATTTGCTGTAAAATACCGTCTACCTGGGAAGAATCAATAATCGTCCCTATTTATAAGAAAGGTGACCGAGGTGACGCCAAAAATTATCGACCAATATCCTTACTGGACTCATCTGTCAAAATTATGAGTCGGGTCCTTTTAGTAAGACTAGAGGAATGGGCAGAAACTAATGAGATTTTAACTAACTGCCAGTATGGATTCAGAAAAGGACGTGGCACCATTGAGCAGTGTCTGAATCTAGAGCTCCTGGTAGGGAAATATACACAGGCCAAAAAATGGTCGCTTTATTTATGTTTTGCTGATCTAAGCAGCGCTTTTGATTTGGTAGACCATGCTATATTATGGACCAAACTGTTAGAAATGGGGGCTCCTGAAGGTATAATATATTTCCTGGCCCGCCTGTACGAAAAGCTCAGCACCAGTGTTCGATATGGATCTAATGGGGAGTGTACGACCAAGTTCAGGATCGGGAGGGGAATTAGACAGGGGTGCGTTTTAGCACCCCTGCTTTTTACCCTCTTCATAAACGAGGTAGATTCTGTCCTGCAGACAGTCACGGCGGATGCCCCTAGAGTTAACAATTTAAATATCCCTGTGTTACTCTATGCGGATGACGCCGTGCTACTGTCTAGGACTCCCCTGGGTCTTCAACGTTTGATGGACTGCTTTGTGCAGTTCATCAAAAATAGGAAACTGGTGATTAATAAATCAAAAACATATGTGATGGAGTGTGGGCCCGGACGAGCTAAAACGAAAAGCAAATCCCATTATTTTATTGATGGTGAATCGGTCCAAACAGTTGAAAATTTCTGTTATTTGGGAATTACTTTTTCAAAAAACGGTAGCTGGGATACTGAACACAAAGTTGTTAAAACAAAGATGATTAGGAGTGCTAATGGGGTCTTTGTTTTTGCCAAGAAGTTGGGGAGTAGACGAATTAAAGACATGCTAAAAATCTATCAAGCCAGATGTCTTTCTGCAGCCCTTTATGGAGCTGGTTTTTGGGGTGTGTCATCAGCGGGGAGCCTTCAGGTGGAGGAGAACAATTTCCTGAAAAGGCTCCTATGTTTACCCAAATCTACCTCCAACACCCTGGTCCATAAGGAACTGGGGATTCAAACACTAGGTGATATGATCATGTTAAGACCCCTATTATTATGGCGCTCTATCTGGCTGAGCGACGGCACCTCATTGAACAGAGTTATTATTGAGGATTGCCTCTCCTTAGATCAGCATTTAAAGATCCCTTGGATTAAATACATTATTGAATGTTCCCAAAAGGTTTTTAGGCTTAATGTGATCAAGGATCCATACAGTATCTTGGATATCTCCAAATTAAATATGAAAATAACTTTTCTGAACTATTGCAATGAAAGGCAATTTTTGAACGATTCTAAATTATCTACATGTATACTGTACAATAGCATGAATGATTTTACCGGATTTCATCCATATTTGTCACATGTAACTAGAATTTCGCATCAGTTTGTACTAACCAGAATGAGGATGGGAACAGTACATTATCTTGTTGCGTGTCCTAATATTAGATTGCGCCCTAATGGACCCTGTGCATGTGATAATAAAACGGAACAGAGCACGAAGCACTTTCTTTTATCATGCGAACTGTATAGTGAATTACGGAAACTCTTCCTAAAGCCAATGTTGAAAAGATTTGGAGTGAGAACAATTGTGGACTCTATGAAACTGCTTTTTAATTTACACCACCCGGACATTTGCTTTTTTACTGCTACATTTTTGCTTAAAGCAATTAGCGCCAGGAAAAGTATGTGTTTTTAACCTTTTTAAATATTTATTCCACCCCCCTCAGGATAATATATGTATTATGTGTTTTCTTTTAATGAAATGTTTGTTTTTGCAACTGTATGTGCTTTTATGGACATGTTTTTTAATGTTCCGAATAAAGCTTTATGAAATGAAATGACACCTCCTCTCCTGGTGCTGCAGTTGAAATCAGCTCTTGTGCAGGGCCAGTGACACTTGAGATAGAGGTAACCTGGTCAACACAAGGAGTACTGAAGGCCAACTCTACCCAGCATTCTTTTTCAATTGTGTCCTTTGAAGCACTAGAAGTTAAGAAACAATTGAGGCGTTGAAAGATACTAGCCTCATCATAACCCACCTCTCAGGCAAGTCAGCAGCCTCAACCTTGTTGGGAGGTTGCCACATTAAAATCATACGTGACCAAAGATATGTGATGCTGCCACCTTCGCCGCTGATCCAGAATTTGGAGGAATAGGACTTGACACTGGTCTATCAAGTGTAAACACAGGCTTAGTGTTCTCCAGCGTCTCTGTTGGTCCTGGCCTGCAGTTAATCTTCTCCTGGTTCTCCAATTGCTGCCCATCTCCCAGGGAACGTGAATTTTATGGTAGACAGGATAGACTTAGATTCTATCAGCCAAGGAGTCTACAGATCAGGAGTTACCAAATTTCTGCCCACTCCTCTCAAAACATATTCTTGGATGTTCTGATTGAGAAGTTAAAGGACAGAGAAGCAGAAGTCTTTCTTCTCAGGTTTTGGTGCTAAATCAACCAGTCAATCAATCAGTGAAACAGTCATTCTTCTTCTTTGGTATAGGTGCTAGTGCAGCTCCCATGAACCCTAGTGCTGCTCTCATGAATCTCAATGTAGATCTCATGGATCCCAATGCAGCTCCCATGGACCCCAGTGCTGCGCCGATCATCTCCAGTGCAACTCAAATGAACCTTGGTGCTGCTCAAATGAATCCCAGTGCAGCTCCAATGAATCCCAGAACAGTTCCTACAAACGACATTGTCGCTCTCATTAATCATAATGCAGCTCCAATTAACCCCAGTGCAGCTCCCAGAATCTCAGTGCAGTTCCTTTGAACCCAAGTACAGCTCCCATGAACTCTAGTGCTGCTCTCAAGAATCCCAGTGCAGTTCCTATGAACCCCAGCACAGCTCCCATGAACCCTAGTGCTGCTCTCATGAATCCCAGTGCAGTTCCTATGATCCCTAGTACAGCTCCTGTGAACCCAAGTGCTGCTGCTCTCATGAATCCCAGTGCAGTTCCTTTGAACCCCAGCACAGCTCCCATGAACTCTAGTGCTGCTCTCAAGAATCCCAGTGCAGTTCCTATGAACTCCAGCACAGCTCCCATGAACCCCAGCGTAGCTCCCATGAACCCTAGTGCTGCTCTCATGAATCCCAGTGCAGTTCCTATGATCCCTAGTACAGCTCCTGTGAACCCAAGTGCTGCTGCTCTCATGAATCCCAGTGCAGTTCCCGTGAACCTCAGTGCATCTCCCACGAACCCTAGTGCCGCACTCATGAATCCCAATGTAGCTCTCATGAGCCCCAGTGCAGTTCCCATGAATCCCAGTACAGCTCCCATGAGCCCCTGCGCCGCTCTTATGAACCCTAGTGCTGCTCTCACGAATCCCAATGTAGCTCTCATGAGTCCCAGTGCAGCTCTCATGAGTCCCAGTGCAGTTCCCATGAACCCTAGTGCTGCTCTCATGAGTCCCAGCGCAGTTCCCATGAACCCCAGTACAGCTTATCTTAGATACTCATTTATATGTGTCTAGCGTGCAACTTTCCTTTGATGTAACTTCTGAAAAGCACTCTGATACCCTCATCGGGTCAAGTCCGTGCTATATAAAACCTTATAAATAAATAAAATAAATAAATAGCTCCCATGAACCCCAGCGCACCTCCCATGAACCCTAGTGCTGCTCTCATGAAGCCCAGTGCAGTTCCCATGAACCTCAGTGGAGCTGTCATGAATCCTAGTACAGTTCCCATGAACCTCAGTGCAAGTCCCACGAACCCTAGTGCTGCTCTCATGGATCCCAATGCAGCTCTCATGAATCCCAGTGCAGTGCCTATGAACCCCAGCACAGCTCCCATGATCCCCAGCATAGCTCCCATGATCCCTAGTGCTGCTCTCATGAATCTCAGTGCAGTTCCTATGATCCCTAGTACAGCTTCTGTGAACCCAAGTGCTGCTCTTATGAATCCCAATGCAGTTCCTGTGAACCTCAGTGCATCTCCCACGAACCCTAGTGCCACACTCATGAATCCCAATGTAGCGCTCATGAGCCCGAGCGCAGTTGCAATGAACCCTTGTGCAGCTCTTATGAACCCTAGTGCTGCTCTCATGAATCCCATTGCAGTTTCCATGAACCTCAGTGGAGCTCCCATGAACCCCAGTGCAGTTCATATGAACCCCAGCACAGCTCCCATGAACCCCCGCAGAGCTCTTATGAACCCTAGTGCTGCTCTCATGAATCCCAATGTAGCTCTCATGAGTCCCAGCGCAGTTCCCATGAACCCCAGTACAGCTTATCTTAGATACTCATTTATATGTGTCTAGCGCACAACTTTCTTTTGATGCAACTTCTATAAAGCACTCTGATACCCTCATTGGGTCAAGTCCGTACAATATAAAACCTTATAAATAAATAACATAAATAAATAGCTCCCATGAACCCCAGTGCTGCTCCCATGAACCCTAGTGCTGCTCTCAAGAACCCCAGTGCAGTTCCCACGAACCTCAGTGCAACTCCCATGAACCTCAGTGCAACTCCCATGAACCTCAGTGCAACTCCCACGAACCTCAGTGCAACTCCCATGAATCCCAGTGCTGGTCTCATGAATCCCAGTGCAGTGCCTATGAACCCTAGTGCAGCTCCCATGAACCCCAGTGCAGTTCCTTTGAACCCCAGTAAAGCTCCCATGAGTCCCAGTGCAGCTCCCATGAACCCCAGCGCAGCTCCCATGAACCCTAGAGCTGTTCTCATGACACCCAGTGCAGTGCCTATGAACCCTAGTGCAGCTCCCATGAACCCCAGTGCAGTTCCTTTGAACCCCGGTAAAGCTCCCATGAGTCCCAGTGCAGCTCCCATGAGTCCCAGTGCAGCTCGCATGAACCCCAGCGCAGCTCCCATGAACCCTAGTGCTGGTCTCATGAAGCCCAGTGCAGTTTCCATGAACCTCAGTGGAGCTGTCATGAATCCTATTGCAGTTCCCATGAACCTCAGTGCAAGTCCCACGAACCCTAGTGCTACTCTCATAAACCCCAGTACAGCTCCCATGAACCCCTGCGCAGCTCTTATGAACCCTAGTGCTGCTCTCATGAATCCCAGAGCAGTTCCTATGAACCCCAGTGCAGCTCCCATGAACCCCAGTGCAGTTCCTTTGAACCCCGGTAAAGCTCCCATGAGTCCCAGTGCAGCTCCCATGAGTCCCAGTGCAGCTCCCTTGAACCCCAGCACAGCTCCCATGAACCCTAGTGCTGGTCTCATGAATCCCAGTGCAGTGCCTATGAACCCCAGTGGAGCTGTCATGAATCCTAGTGCAGTTCCCACGAACCTCAGTTCAACTCCCACGAACCCTAGTGCTGGTCTCATGAATCCCAGTGCAGTGCCTATGAACCCTAGTGCAGCTCCCATGAACCCCAGTGCAGTTCCTTTGAACCCCAGTAAAGCTCCCATGAGTCCCAGTGCAGCTCCCATGAACCCTAGATCTGCTCTCATGAACCCCAGTGCAGTTCCCATGAACCTCAGTGCAACTCCCACGAACCCTAGTGCTGCTCCCATGAATCCCAATGCAGCTCTCATGAATCCCAGTTCAGTTCCTATGAACCCCAGTGCAGCTCCCATTAACCCCAGCACAGCTCCCATGAACCCCATCCCAGCTCCCATGAACCCCATCCCAGCTCCCATGAATGCCACTGCTGCTCTCATGAATCCCATTGCAGCTCCCATGAGTCCCACTGTAGCTCCCCTGAATCCCAGTACAGCTGCCATTCTTAACCGCTCCAAAAGGACCTCTGGGTTGGCTGATGCTACTTTGGATCCACCCCCCCCCCCCCTCCCCCAATCCTCCTCGTTGCAAGAGGATGTGAATGGGTGGCTGTAGACACGAACATCAGCTGGTACGGGAGCCCACTAACAACTGCACCCAACCAGGCACTACTATTCTGTCATGGTCATGGTCAAAGCTTTTCAGGGACAATCCACTGAATCCCTTGCACCACTCCTCTGGTGGAAGTAAACCTTACATCACTAAAGTCAGGCCATTGAGCCTCAGGTCCACAAACCGGCCTAGCCTCGATGTGGCTGGACAAGTAGGCAGCTCCCAAAGAAAACGTTATCCTGGTCTCCAGAAATCAGTAAGATGTTACTTACTGGTGACAGCATCCACCTGTAAAGACGAGGCACTACCTTCCACACAGGGAGGCCAAACTTCTTCTACATTTAGGGAGAATGTGTACCATTCAGGCAATCTCTCTGCAGACTAGCCAATGCATGGTCACTGTGGCTAGCTACGAACTGTACCTGTGGCATAAATGTGACCACTATATCTCCTTGCTTCTGGATTCTGCCCAGGAGGAGTATATGGTTATTTTTAATTTGGGTAAGGAGGCAGCTGTACGGAAACTGTCAATGTTGCATTACCTCGTAAGTTAATATGCAGAATGCCTAACTATAGTAACTCACAGCAGCCACATTTGCATGCTCATGCTAACATTGTCCAGCAGATATGCCAATCTTCGAGATGAGATGCATCTTGTTACCAGACGCGTGAATTCTTCAACTCTAGCTTCCTCACCTAAACTGTTTACGCTGTTGTTACCTATGAAGGCCCTCTACGAGCGAACTCACGAGCTCATCTACGCACCTGCCTGTGTTCTTGGTGAGAATACAGTAATATGATAGATACCAGAAACTTGCATGTTGGGACATATAGCTGTACTATGTCCTTTCTACGGGAGTTTGTCTTTGTTTCCAGTTCTGGGAGAGCCCCTTGTTGGTTTGCTCTGTGACTCAGACTATACATTTTTATAATACTTTTCAGACACAACCTAAACATGAGATAGAATTTTCTTTCAAACCCTCATTTGTAATGCTGTTAGAAGCATGAACTCTGGTTTGTCCACGCACGGATACTTTCAGACTTCATGCTAAAAGCCCAGGAAAAATCCATCACCTCACTTTCTAAATGGTAGGATTTTGTTCACTCCCAGAAGTAATGAGCCAGGCAGCAGTATAAGGGTGTAGTCACAGCCTAAGTGGTACACAGTGCCCACTACCCCCCTTACAGTCACAAAGGCTTTCTACTCTTTCAAGGCTAAAGTGTCCTTTCGCTCAAAGCCTCCAGCATCCTCCATAGGTTCCAGCCAGCTGTCGAAGAGCAGATGCTTCAGTAGGAAGAACAATCCTGTTCCTTTATCCTCAACAGTGACCAATAAGTCCCAATGACTTCCCCAAGGATCCCCGTTCACCCACTGCACCACCTCAGGTGGTCCATAAACTGCGGGGCCGGATGCCGTTCTCTCCCCTACTATCACTGGACCATTGAGTAGGCCACTCTGTGGACAGGATGACTATAGTCTGCATCTCCCTCAACTATCACTATGCAAGATATTTCTGCTTCAGAAGACATCCTGAGATATTATGTTCTGAGTTATTAAGAGGTTCCTCCTTTTAGAGTGTGCCCGCTTACTTATAAGACATAAGGAAATGAAATTCCACTGCCTTCAGTACTTCTACTACCTGAACAGGTTATTCCTCCTACAGGTACTAGCAGTCTTCCAGAACAACAATGGACTGTGGATCTAAATGGCCCTTACTTTCATATACGAGTTCTACTCGAATGCAGGAATAGCCTGGTTCACAGTGGGAAATCAATATTACCTGTATAGGATGCTGTCTAGCCGCCAACCCAATTCTTTACCAAGGTCCTAGCCATGGTGGATGCCTTTTATCAGCTGCAAAAGTTACATCCTTACATGGCATGCATACTGTCTCATCAGAGTGGCATCAAGGGTGGGTGTAGAGTCAGCTCTTGCCCTGTCCCTCAAGGCTCACTTCACTCTTGGATCCTCCTTTAAAATGCCCTAAATGGTTCCCTCCATGTAGGCCAGCGTGGCAAAGGTGCTTCATCTTCCAGAAAGCACAGTGGCCATCTGCCTTTTACAGTGTCAGACTGCTAGTTTCATGGGTGTGCACAACTCTTCAGAGTACACGTGTGTGTGTGTGTGTGTGTGTGTGTGGGGGGGGGGGTGATCTGTCACACAGGGCTGTGCTATGGAGTGCATATAATCCCGTTGGTTCCACTGGCTTCAGGCAGTCCCTGCCTCTACAATTGAGGGCACACTGGGACCAGTCACCTCATGACTTGTTCAAGTGTGTCCCACTCCTTCCATTCTTGGCCCTAATCTTAGTATGGTGGATTCTCAGTCTCAACCTCCTAGTTTAAAAAAAAAAGAATTTAATTAGGTGACGTGTGACGTGTGAATATCTTTATTGTTTAAGTTAATTAAAACCATAACAATTTCATAATACAAATATAAGGTCAATATAAAATATTAAAAAAGAATGATATGATTTTTTTCTAAAAAGCATGAACCCACTTATAAATTAAAAATTATCTTAGTAAACAACAGCAATGTCTTTCTCATTATGCCAATTTAAAATTTGTCTCATAATACAGTAAAAATTTCATTATTTTGCGAGCCAGCTGAGGGTCAGTCGTGCCAAGTCCTTTAATTATTGCCCCTCTACATGTTCGAATACCTCTGTCATTAAATGCCTTTTTCAGTAATCGCATACGTTGCATTTTTAAATTAGGACAAACGCATATTAGATGGATGATGTCTTGCCAGGCTTCCCCACATAAACCACAAGATTTGGTGGACTATATTTCCATAATTGTTGCTCCACTCTGCTTGGCAATACTCCAAATCTAGATGCCATTAATTTGAGTTTTAAGTGCGGCGAGTATGTTGCGCCGAGGTATTCCGCCGGTCGAAGTGTAGTATATGATTGGAGAACCATCCATCCGTGCGATCTTTTTGCTAAGGTGGCTTTGTCTGCCAATAATGATTGCAGTTTTGATGACTTATTTGCTAAGCCACGGACAATTTGAAATGACGGGTTCTTAGACCACAACTCCTTCATCTTTGTAGCATCTAATGCCTTTTTTAAGTATTTACCGTAACTTGAATGTGGATCCTCCTGGGCTTGCCACAGGGCATCATTTAGCAGATTGGATCTATTTTGCCATAGTTTATACCAAGTTTTAATTATCGCATATTGTCTACCAATGTCCTGCTTGATTAGGCCAAATTAAAGTCGGACCTGTGCCGGGGCTGCTGACTGTGGTAGCCTGAAAACTTTTTTGTATGCCTTTGTCTATATTGAATCTAAGATTTTGACATCTTTCCCATTTAGCGCTATGCTCCCGTATGTGATTGACGGTAGGAGTTTTGCGGCCATCACAGAGATTAAAGGTGAGAATGACGGGCCGTGTAGCTTCTTCGCAATAGCACAAAAGGCATAAATATTTCCGTTTCCTTTTTTTCCCCAGAGATTGAATCTGTGGTTGGAAGTTCAGACATTTGTCAATATATACCCCTAAGTACTTATAGGTTTTTACTATTTCAAGGCGCTTTTCTCTTAATTTAAATTGATACTGTAGTCGTGGGCTGTTCGTGAACGACATCGTTTTTGTTTTTGTCTCATTGATCTCTAGTGCATTGGTGTTGGCAAACAGCAAAAGTTCGTTAAGTGCCCTTTGAAGCCCTACACGGGTCAGACTAAACAGAACTATATCGTCGGCATATGAAAGATGCATTATGGGTAATCTTTCCAGCCGTGGTGGGTGAGCATTTGCTTGATCCAATCGAGGTGAAAGGTCGGCCATAAAAAGATTGAATAGATGGGGGGCTAATACACAGCCTTGTTTTAATCCAATCTCCGTTGGTATTTTTTTTGATAATTTGGTACCATTCATTAGTTTTACACGGACCAACGTGTTTGTGTAGAGTTCGATAATAGGGCGTAATATTGTTTCCGTAAGCCCCAGTTTATATAGTTTGGCCCACAGTAGTCCACGTTTCACTCGATCGAACGCCGATTTGAAGTCTATAAAACATGCATGTACCGGTCTTCGCTGGCGTTTGCATTTATCGACCATAGTTACCAGAGCTAAGATGTTTGTTGTGGTGCCACAACCTTTACGAAATCCTGTTTGATTAACAGGAATCAGGCCATTTGTATTGGACCATTCCACCAGATGCTCCAGGATTAGTGTGGCGAAGTATTTTGCTTCCACGTCCATGAGTGCAATTAACCGGTAGTTTGCCGGCTCTGCTCGTTCACCACCCTTGTAGATCGGATTAATGATTGAGCCCTTCCAGCTTGTCGGGAGGGTATTTGTTAAGGTGATTTCATTGTATAGACCATGCAGCGATTTCCCCCAGTATTCTGGATCCGTCCGAAAAATGGCCTGGGGGATGCCATTTGGACCTGGAGCGCCATCGTTGCGACCCTTTTTTATTATGGTTGTAATGTCTTCTACTGAATGGCTTTGAATTTCCTGGGGTGCAGTTGTTCCATGGTCTAGTAAGCCAGCAACATTCTTTACTGTGTTTAAGGCCTTGGTACACAATGTGATTGGCTGATTCCCAGATGTTTTTGGTCATCAAATATTTTAGTTAAATGGGATGCCCACGCATTCTCTGATATAGATGCGTTATTTATCACTTTTTATGATCTTATCAATTTATTAACTTGTTCCCAGAAAAGCCTATTATTTGTTTGTTTGGCACTGAAAAGTAATTTTGTCCAGAGACTTTCCTGTTGTGCTTTAAGGTCCTTCCAAATTTGGATTTTGTACTGTTTTTTGGCAATCTTTATATCCTGCCATGTATATTTGGGGGTGTTTTGTGTATTATTTTTTCTCACCATCTTTCTTAATTCTTTCCTTAATACGTAGGCTGTTCTGGACATATTTGTTTTAGGCTTAATCCTCCTAGTCTGTAGGAAATTAATTTTTGGTGCCTTAAACAATAGCATTTCGGTGAAGATAGACCAAGATTCTACTGTGTTTTTGCCTGTTATATTTGTGGCTTTGACGATTTATTTTGCCAATGTTGATAGTTCTGGTAGGGTTTCTGTTGACCATCGAATTCTTTTAAGATTTGCCGTGGTTAGCTGACCCAGCTCCACAGGCGCTGCACTATGTTTATTATAACCTAGTTCCAGTTCCAATACTTGATATGCATGATCACTTCGGGTGGAGTATTTAATCTTATATTTCGTCACGCACGCCATTAGGGGAAGAGTTAACATAGTGTAGTCTAGAATTGACTGCCCATGAGTCCCTTGATAGGTCCAGTGTGGTGGATTGTCTTCTTTTGTTCTACCATTTATGACTCGCAGTCGTAGATGTTCCAGTGTCTGAACCAGCTGTTGCCCCTTTAGGTCCTGTCTCTTTGTTATTGCACATGCTTGTGGAGGAATGGACCATTGCTCGTTGTCTACTAACAACTGATCATCATTGTCTGGTGTATAGATTAGATTTGAATTGAAATCACCAGTTATAATTATTTCCCAGTCTGGATTATCAAATCTGATCGAGGCCACTAATGAGGTTAAAGTTTCAATTTGTTCCTTTTTTTCTTTAGCTTCGGGTGAATGTACAAGTTTATTAAAATTACTGTTGTATTATTTTTTTGACATTGTTCCATTTTTATAACTTGTACGTCGTGTGTAGTACTCTGTAATTGTTCTGTGTGAATGTTTAGCGCGGTTGAAATATAGGTTGCTAAACCGCCCTTCGGCCTTCCACACTTGTGTGTTCTGGTGGCTTTTACTTGGTGGAGAGTATAGTGGGTACATCCTTACACTCCAGCATCCATGTTTCTTGCAGTGTGATGATGTCATAAGTCTCCCAATAAGATGGGGCTGTGTCTTCCTCTAGTTCTTTTTTGGCACCCGCGATGTTCCAAGATAAAAGTCTTATGTTATTCCTGGTGGAGCTTTTTACCTTTGCGGCTGGTCATTCCATATTCCTTACATTTAAGGTTGTAGCCATCCAGTTCCATTTATTGTCCTCTTGTTGAAGAGTAGGACTTACTGTAGCCTCTCTAGCCGGGTTGGTTTTCCCTCTTGGGTTGTGGAGTACTGAGTATGCAGGTACGATCTGTAATTCCTCTCTTTTTTTCTCTTTATCTCTGTTAGTAGAGGTATAGGATATCGTCTCTTTACTGGTCTTGTCATTGTGATACCCCAACTTTCAAAAATTTCTCTTGCATTCATTATTAGTGCTACGATATCTTTGTTTTTCCACGTTGATAATGTTTTTTCGGTACTACTATTCTCCTCTTTCTCGAGAAATTCAATTGACAACAAGTCGGAAGTAGACAAATGCTTCAGTGACGGAATTTCAGCTATTAATTTTAATAAATTCCCTCGATTGAGAAGGTCTTGTTGTCCCTGAGAAATATAATGGGGTGTCAATATGATCTGTTTTTCCTGGTTCTTTTCTCGATTTGCGCTCAGATGTATGAGACTTGGTTCGGAGCGTTGGAATACCTCTCTTTGAGTCGTTCCCTGTCTGTCACCTTCGTGTTTAATGATTTTAATTATAAAGTTTTCATTGGGTATGTCTCCTACCGGAGGTTTTCTATGCTCCCTCTCTATACATTCCTTCCTTTGCCCTGGGTTATTCTGGTGATCACCAGCTTGAGTCGGTGCGGTATGATGTATTACTTCCCTGTGGATGCTACCATATCTAACTCCAGTTTGTGTATTGATTGTGATGCTCAGTTTTTCCTTCAATTCCTGTTCGTTTGGACAATTTCTGAAGTCAAGATCTTCTGTGCCATTTCTTCCCATGGTATTACTCCTGCCACCCAAAGGTGGTCTTTCTTGAGATTCTTCAACTGTCACTCTTTGTACCTTGTCCTTCGATTCCTGTTTGTTTGGATAATTTCTCAAATCTAGATCTTCTCTGCCATTTCTTCCCATTGTGTTGCTCCTATCACCCAATGGTAGCCTTTCTGGCGGTTCTTCTACTGTCACTCGTTGTACCTTTCCTGAGAGATCCCCTTGTGCGTAGTTTTCCTTTTTTTCCATCTCAGGCGGGTGATCTATACGCCCCTTCTGTGGGCAACCCGTGGTTTTTGGCTGAATATTCCTGCTGGTAGTTGTGCATTTTGCGATGGTTCTTTTTGATGCACATACAATTTGATGTTGATTTATCTGCATTATTTCACATGAGTCATCAGTTTGTATACTATGGCTTAATGATGTCCATTGGGTAAGATCTTCTTGTTGACAGTCTTCCTCCACTATAGATTTTTGATTTGCTTGTACGACTTGCGTCACTGGGTCTGCGTCAAGTTTTTTATTCTCAAAGATGGGGAACCATTTCCTACTCGTCGAAGTTTCCTGTATTACGTTGAGATTATTCTTTCTGGATTTTCTTGCTCTTTTTCTCTGTCTCTTCGTTTGTCGGATCATCTCTATCTTGTTTTGACCTTCTTGTCGCTGCTGCTCACTAGGACCCTCTATTGTATTTTTTACTGTGGTCATATGTCCATCACTTTTCATATTTTGTGGTTCCTTACCCTCTTTGCCCTTTTTTTGTTTATGACTTTCGATATCAATACGGCTTATTGGAATTTCTGCCACGTTTGATACTGCAGTTTTTGTTGGACAGTTTATTATTCCCTCCCGATCATTGTTCCTTTTTATATCGTTTAAAATACTTGTTAGAATCGCTGGGACGTTGCTTAACTTATCAATAATAGGACCACACACACAGTCTTTACTTAATACCGTTTTTGATACTCGGTCTTTCATTGTTAGATCAGCTAGTGTTTCCAGTTTCGTATTTATTCCTACAATATACGAGGCTATAATGTTCATTAAGTCAATCTGGGTATCTAACTTATCAGACTGCATGTTCAGGACTGTTATTGTTGTTTCCAGCACTTTGAGTAATGATGTGTATGCTGCCTGCTGTGTCCCCCATTCTGCTTCTGATATATGCGTAACTCCCTTATTATCTTGGCTTATTCCTTTACTCGCAACATTATCTGCGGTTCTGTTGGTGCTCTGACTTGGGGTTGTTATGTCAGTGCTAGGGGGGGGGGCTCAACAAGATGTTCTTGATCTGCTTTTTTTGTATTATGAATTGATAGACTCTGGATTGGCAGGTCCAGAGTGCTTGATATTTCAATTGTTGTGAGCGTTGGCTCTATCCTTTTTTTTGTTAATTCTATTGAGTTTCTATTCACTAGAGCATTTGGCTTTTCAACTTCTAGATCATGCATAATATCTGTGTTGTTTGATAGGGTCTGAGATTCGATTGGCTCCGTTGTATTTGATATATTAATTCTCGAATGCTTTGGATCTATCCATTTTTTTATTGATACTTTACTCTTTCTATTCTCTGGGGAATTTGTATTTTCAACTTCCAGAGCTTGAAGGAGATCGGTGTTGTTTGTTGATGAAATTGAATGTAGCCATAAATTGTTCTGTAGAAGCTTTGCAGATTTAAGGGTATCCGAAATTTCCAAATGCATTTCTTCTGGTATTTGTGTAAATGATATTGCTTGTAATGCTGACTTTGGTGTTGAATGTGAGTATTCTGCATGGTCCGTGGCGTGAACTTGAGCTTGGATAACTATGTGGCTGTTATTCCGAGTTCCTGTACTCTCCATGTTGTTAATCTCGGGACTTAAATGATTTCTCTGCGGTGTTAATGGGTTTGGAAGACCCTCTAATTGGCCTGTTTCTGAAAAGATTGCTGTCGTAGGGTCTTTTAATAACATGAATTTCCTATTGATAGCTGGCTTTCCGAATATAGAATATTGTAGGGGGATTAACGGACTTGTTTTTTCCTGAGATTTTTTTTCCGGAGAGTCCTCGGTTTCCTTAACTTTCTTTCCCCCTTGCTTGACCGCTTTTTTTGACAGTTGTTTTCTGGTTCTCCCAGACCTCATACTTCTTACAGATTATGCGTTTAGCTTTTGGAATTGTTTAGAAATGGTTTTACTTCCTATGAGAGAGGTCTGGTCCTTCCAGTGACAGACGGCACCCCCCTAGACACCACCGTGCCAGTCTTCTCTTCACACCTCCCTGGTTTTCCCACCTATGGCTAATTCAAATTTGCCTCCAAGCACGACTTTCAATACTCCAGCTGATCCCCGTTACGTGCTGCTTGCCGTAGTCTCCTCCCCCAACTGCCTCGGCTGCTTCCGTTAACACTTTCTTTTAGCAGCTCTCCGGGTATATCTCGCATAACACCTCAAAATCCTCCGGACGTAATTGCATGTAATTGTGATTGAATGTGGCCAGGGCTAAGACCAGAAGCCGCGGTACACTAAGTCAATACTCATGCTGGCTCTGGACACTGACCCCTGGCTCGTATCAATCACCTTCTGCTGGCCTGCTGCTACTGCTGTGGATTGATTCTCTAGTCCCCTTATTTATTATTGTTAACTGGGTATTTAGCTTGGAGTCAACTTATATTCAGTTTGAGCTTACTGCTCCTGCTCCTGTTCACAAAGCTGTTCTAATGCTGTTCTAATGCAGTTCAATGCAATGCAGTTCAAGCTTCAAACGAGAAAATACCTTCCCCGCCTCTTGCCACTTCTATTAAATCTGCCGATTTACTCAGCTTCGCCGCTTCGCCTGCCCGCCCTTAGCCCTTAGCCATCTCCTCGTTTGCTCACCTTCCGGCTGGGCTGACCGGGCTGCAGCAGGGCACGAGGGTTTTGGAGAAGTGGTTCGCGGTTCACCGTTCCCGGTCTCTTTACTCCTGCTGCTCCGCTCCGCTTTAATGACTGCGGGGGTTCCTGCGGGGGTTCCTCTACTGGCAGCGACTGAGAAATTGCTGTAAACTGTTTAAATCCCGATTCCCGGTCTCGGCGGCCTCACGGTGACCTCCGCAGCTCCTCAGCTCCGCCGCGTTGCAAGTCTCGGCTCTCGCTCGCTCTCGCTTCCGGCAACTTGCAAAAGCCGCTTCTTTCTGTCCCGTCCCGATCTTGCGCTCACAAACAGTTCTTTAGAGTACGGTTGGTGGGCTCACTTCGGCCCAGTCTCCTTTTGTGCCATATGGGGAAGATCAGATTTCTCCCACTATATAAACATGTTGGCCAAAGAACCACCCTTACCCTACCATTGCGGAACTGGAACACAGGATTTCTGAGACGCTAGCCTTTACCCACCTTGGCCTCTATGCGGATTTCCTGGACAGCACAGAGACTTACTGGCCATTCTCCACTTGAGCATTGTACTAAATGGCTGAGTTTATGCCACTGGAGCCTGTTGAAGGAGAGCAATACACTTGCTTGCCCAGTGGGTCATTGTATGTGTCTTTTTGTCATCATCTGGTTAGTTCAGGTATGCAGATTAACACCTCCAATACCTACCCAGCAGCTTCCTAGCATGCCATCCACAATGGCTGCCAGCTGGGCCGTAAAATACACATTCATCTGGGCAGAAGGTGACATGAGAGGCACAGTTGGCAACTAGGCTTTACCCACGAGCACCTTTCCTCTTCTAGAGAACATTTTCTGAAAAATTCTCAAGGCCAGCCTTGGATTTGGCTATGTGGAAACAGGGCAGTGCCAGTAGTGATGGCTCAGAAATACTTTATGGTAAAACGTGGGTTGTTTTCCCACGAACCTCAGTTCAACTCCCACGAACCCTAGTGCTGGTCTCATGAATCCCAGTGCAGTGCCTATGAACCCTAGTGCAGCTCCCATGAACCCCAGTGCAGTTCCTTTGAACCCCAGTAAAGCTCCCATGAGTCCCAGTGCAGCTCCCATGAACCCTAGATCTGCTCTCATGAACCCCAGTGCAGTTCCCATGAACCTCAGTGCAACTCCCACGAACCCTAGTGCTGCTCCCATGAATCCCAATGCAGCTCTCATGAATCCCAGTTCAGTTCCTATGAACCCCAGTGCAGCTCCCATTAACCCCAGCACAGCTCCCATGAACCCCATCCCAGCTCCCATGAACCCCATCCCAGCTCCCATGAATGCCACTGCTGCTCTCATGAATCCCATTGCAGCTCCCATGAGTCCCACTGTAGCTCCCCTGAATCCCAGTACAGCTGCCATTCTTAACCGCTCCAAAAGGACCTCTGGGTTGGCTGATGCTACTTTGGATCCACCCCCCCGCCCCCCCCAATCCTCCTCGTTGCAAGAGGATGTGAATGGGTGGCTGTAGACACGAACATCAGCTGGTACGGGAGCCCACTAACAACTGCACCCAACCAGGCACTACTATTCTGTCATGGTCATGGTCAAAGCTTTTCAGGGACAATCCACTGAATCCCTTGCACCACTCCTCTGGTGGAAGTAAACCTTACATCACTAAAGTCAGGCCATTGAGCCTCAGGTCCACAAACCGGCCTAGCCTCGATGTGGCTGGACAAGTAGGCAGCTCCCAAAGAAAACGTTATCCTGGTCTCCAGAAATCAGTAAGATGTTACTTACTGGTGACAGCATCCACCTGTAAAGACGAGGCACTACCTTCCACACAGGGAGGCCAAACTTCTTCTACATTTAGGGAGAATGTGTACCATTCAGGCAATCTCTCTGCAGACTAGCCAATGCATGGTCACTGTGGCTAGCTACGAACTGTACCTGTGGCATAAATGTGACCACTATATCTCCTTGCTTCTGGATTCTGCCCAGGAGGAGTATATGGTTATTTTTAATTTGGGTAAGGAGGCAGCTGTACGGAAACTGTCAATGTTGCATTACCTCGTAAGTTAATATGCAGAATGCCTAACTATAGTAACTCACAGCAGCCACATTTGCATGCTCATGCTAACATTGTCCAGCAGATATGCCAATCTTCGAGATGAGATGCATCTTGTTACCAGACGCGTGAATTCTTCAACTCTAGCTTCCTCACCTAAACTGTTTACCTATGAAGGCCCTCTACGAGCGAACTCACGAGCTCATCTACGCACCTGCCTGTGTTCTTGGTGAGAATACAGTAATATGATAGATACCAGAAACTTGCATGTTGGGACATATAGCTGTACTATGTCCTTTCTACGGGAGTTTGTCTTTGTTTCCAGTTCTGGGAGAGCCCCTTGTTGGTTTGCTCTGTGACTCAGACTATACATTTTTATAATACTTTTCAGACACAACCTAAACATGAGATAGAATTTTCTTTCAAACCCTCATTTGTAATGCTGTTAGAAGCATGAACTCTGGTTTGTCCACGCACGGATACTTTCAGACTTCATGCTAAAAGCCCAGGAAAAATCCATCACCTCACTTTCTAAATGGTAGGATTTTGTTCACTCCCAGAAGTAATGAGCCAGGCAGCAGTATAAGGGTGTAGTCACAGCCTAAGTGGTACACAGTGCCCACTACCCCCCTTACAGTCACAAAGGCTTTCTACTCTTTCAAGGCTAAAGTGTCCTTTCGCTCAAAGCCTCCAGCATCCTCCATAGGTTCCAGCCAGCTGTCGAAGAGCAGATGCTTCAGTAGGAAGAACAATCCTGTTCCTTTATCCTCAACAGTGACCAATAAGTCCCAATGACTTCCCCAAGGATCCCCGTTCACCCACTGCACCACCTCAGGTGGTCCATAAACTGCGGGGCCGGATGCCGTTCTCTCCCCTACTATCACTGGACCATTGAGTAGGCCACTCTGTGGACAGGATGACTATAGTCTGCATCTCCCTCAACTATCACTATGCAAGATATTTCTGCTTCAGAAGACATCCTGAGATATTATGTTCTGAGTTATTAAGAGGTTCCTCCTTTTAGAGTGTGCCCGCTTACTTATAAGACATAAGGAAATGAAATTCCACTGCCTTCAGTACTTCTACTACCTGAACAGGTTATTCCTCCTACAGGTACTAGCAGTCTTCCAGAACAACAATGGACTGTGGATCTAAATGGCCCTTACTTTCATATACGAGTTCTACTCGAATGCAGGAATAGCCTGGTTCACAGTGGGAAATCAATATTACCTGTATAGGATGCTGTCTAGCCGCCAACCCAATTCTTTACCAAGGTCCTAGCCATGGTGGATGCCTTTTATCAGCTGCAAAAGTTACATCCTTACATGGCATGCATACTGTCTCATCAGAGTGGCATCAAGGGTGGGTGTAGAGTCAGCTCTTGCCCTGTCCCTCAAGGCTCACTTCACTCTTGGATCCTCCTTTAAAATGCCCTAAATGGTTCCCTCCATGTAGGCCAGCGTGGCAAAGGTGCTTCATCTTCCAGAAAGCACAGTGGCCATCTGCCTTTTACAGTGTCAGACTGCTAGTTTCATGGGTGTGCACAACTCTTCAGAGTACACGTGTGTGTGTGTGTGTGTGTGTGTGGGGGGGGGGGGGTGATCTGTCACACAGGGCTGTGCTATGGAGTGCATATAATCCCGTTGGTTCCACTGGCTTCAGGCAGTCCCTGCCTCTACAATTGAGGGCACACTGGGACCAGTCACCTCATGACTTGTTCAAGTGTGTCCCACTCCTTCCATTCTTGGCCCTAATCTTAGTATGGTGGATTCTCAGTCTCAACCTCCTAGTTTAAAAAAAAAAGAATTTAATTAGGTGACGTGTGACGTGTGAATATCTTTATTGTTTAAGTTAATTAAAACCATAACAATTTCATAATACAAATATAAGGTCAATATAAAATATTAAAAAAGAATGATATGATTTTTTTCTAAAAAGCATGAACCCACTTATAAATTAAAAATTATCTTAGTAAACAACAGCAATGTCTTTCTCATTATGCCAATTTAAAATTTGTCTCATAATACAGTAAAAATTTCATTATTTTGCGAGCCAGCTGAGGGTCAGTCGTGCCAAGTCCTTTAATTATTGCCCCTCTACATGTTCGAATACCTCTGTCATTAAATGCCTTTTTCAGTAATCGCATACGTTGCATTTTTAAATTAGGACAAACGCATATTAGATGGATGATGTCTTGCCAGGCTTCCCCACATAAACCACAAGATTTGGTGGACTATATTTCCATAATTGTTGCTCCACTCTGCTTGGCAATACTCCAAATCTAGATGCCATTAATTTGAGTTTTAAGTGCGGCGAGTATGTTGCGCCGAGGTATTCCGCCGGTCGAAGTGTAGTATATGATTGGAGAACCATCCATCCGTGCGATCTTTTTGCTAAGGTGGCTTTGTCTGCCAATAATGATTGCAGTTTTGATGACTTATTTGCTAAGCCACGGACAATTTGAAATGACGGGTTCTTAGACCACAACTCCTTCATCTTTGTAGCATCTAATGCCTTTTTTAAGTATTTACCGTAACTTGAATGTGGATCCTCCTGGGCTTGCCACAGGGCATCATTTAGCAGATTGGATCTATTTTGCCATAGTTTATACCAAGTTTTAATTATCGCATATTGTCTACCAATGTCCTGCTTGATTAGGCCAAATTAAAGTCGGACCTGTGCCGGGGCTGCTGACTGTGGTAGCCTGAAAACTTTTTTGTATGCCTTTGTCTATATTGAATCTAAGATTTTGACATCTTTCCCATTTAGCGCTATGCTCCCGTATGTGATTGACGGTAGGAGTTTTGCGGCCATCACAGAGATTAAAGGTGAGAATGACGGGCCGTGTAGCTTCTTCGCAATAGCACAAAAGGCATAAATATTTTCGTTTCCTTTTTTTCCCCAGAGATTGAATCTGTGGTTGGAAGTTCAGACATTTGTCAATATATACCCCTAAGTACTTATAGGTTTTTACTATTTCAAGGCGCTTTTCTCTTAATTTAAATTGATACTGTAGTCGTGGGCTGTTCGTGAACGACATCGTTTTTGTTTTTGTCTCATTGATCTCTAGTGCATTGGTGTTGGCAAACAGCAAAAGTTCGTTAAGTGCCCTTTGAAGCCCTACACGGGTCAGACTAAACAGAACTATATCGTCGGCATATGAAAGATGCATTATGGGTAATCTTTCCAGCCGTGGTGGGTGAGCATTTGCTTGATCCAATCGAGGTGAAAGGTCGGCCATAAAAAGATTGAATAGATGGGGGGCTAATACACAGCCTTGTTTTAATCCAATCTCCGTTGGTATTTTTTTTGATAATTTGGTACCATTCATTAGTTTTACACGGACCAACGTGTTTGTGTAGAGTTCGATAATAGGGCGTAATATTGTTTCCGTAAGCCCCAGTTTATATAGTTTGGCCCACAGTAGTCCACGTTTCACTCGATCGAACGCCGATTTGAAGTCTATAAAACATGCATGTACCGGTCTTCGCTGGCGTTTGCATTTATCGACCATAGTTACCAGAGCTAAGATGTTTGTTGTGGTGCCACAACCTTTACGAAATCCTGTTTGATTAACAGGAATCAGGCCATTTGTATTGGACCATTCCACCAGATGCTCCAGGATTAGTGTGGCGAAGTATTTTGCTTCCACGTCCATGAGTGCAATTAACCGGTAGTTTGCCGGCTCTGCTCGTTCACCACCCTTGTAGATCGGATTAATGATTGAGCCCTTCCAGCTTGTCGGGAGGGTATTTGTTAAGGTGATTTCATTGTATAGACCATGCAGCGATTTCCCCCAGTATTCTGGATCCGTCCGAAAAATGGCCTGGGGGATGCCATTTGGACCTGGAGCGCCATCGTTGCGACCCTTTTTTATTATGGTTGTAATGTCTTCTACTGAATGGCTTTGAATTTCCTGGGGTGCAGTTGTTCCATGGTCTAGTAAGCCAGCAACATTCTTTACTGTGTTTAAGGCCTTGGTACACAATGTGATTGGCTGATTCCCAGATGTTTTTGGTCATCGAATATTTTAGTTAAATGGGATGCCCACGCATTCTCTGATATAGATGCGTTATTTATCACTTTTTATGATCTTATCAATTTATTAACTTGTTCCCAGAAAAGCCTATTATTTGTTTGTTTGGCACTGAAAAGTAATTTTGTCCAGAGACTTTCCTGTTGTGCTTTAAGGTCCTTCCAAATTTGGATTTTGTACTGTTTTTTGGCAATCTTTATATCCTGCCATGTATATTTGGGGGTGTTTTGTGTATTATTTTTTCTCACCATCTTTCTTAATTCTTTCCTTAATACGTAGGCTGTTCTGGACATATTTGTTTTAGGCTTAATCCTCCTAGTCTGTAGGAAATTAATTTTTGGTGCCTTAAACAATAGCATTTCGGTGAAGATAGACCAAGATTCTACTGTGTTTTTGCCTGTTATATTTGTGGCTTTGACGATTTATTTTGCCAATGTTGATAGTTCTGGTAGGGTTTCTGTTGACCATCGAATTCTTTTAAGATTTGCCGTGGTTAGCTGACCCAGCTCCACAGGCGCTGCACTATGTTTATTATAACCTAGTTCCAGTTCCAATACTTGATATGCATGATCACTTCGGGTGGAGTATTTAATCTTATATTTCGTCACGCACGCCATTAGGGGAAGAGTTAACATAGTGTAGTCTAGAATTGACTGCCCATGAGTCCCTTGATAGGTCCAGTGTGGTGGATTGTCTTCTTTTGTTCTACCATTTATGACTCGCAGTCGTAGATGTTCCAGTGTCTGAACCAGCTGTTGCCCCTTTAGGTCCTGTCTCTTTGTTATTGCACATGCTTGTGGAGGAATGGACCATTGCTCGTTGTCTACTAACAACTGATCATCATTGTCTGGTGTATAGATTAGATTTGAATTGAAATCACCAGTTATAATTATTTCCCAGTCTGGATTATCAAATCTGATCGAGGCCACTAATGAGGTTAAAGTTTCAATTTGTTCCTTTTTTTCTTTAGCTTCGGGTGAATGTACAAGTTTATTAAAATTACTGTTGTATTATTTTTTTGACATTGTTCCATTTTTATAACTTGTACGTCGTGTGTAGTACTCTGTAATTGTTCTGTGTGAATGTTTAGCGCGGTTGAAATATAGGTTGCTAAACCGCCCTTCGGCCTTCCACACTTGTGTGTTCTGGTGGCTTTTACTTGGTGGAGAGTATAGTGGGTACATCCTTACACTCCAGCATCCATGTTTCTTGCAGTGTGATGATGTCATAAGTCTCCCAATAAGATGGGGCTGTGTCTTCCTCTAGTTCTTTTTTGGCACCCGCGATGTTCCAAGATAAAAGTCTTATGTTATTCCTGGTGGAGCTTTTTACCTTTGCGGCTGGTCATTCCATATTCCTTACATTTAAGGTTGTAGCCATCCAGTTCCATTTATTGTCCTCTTGTTGAAGAGTAGGACTTACTGTAGCCTCTCTAGCCGGGTTGGTTTTCCCTCTTGGGTTGTGGAGTACTGAGTATGCAGGTACGATCTGTAATTCCTCTCTTTTTTTCTCTTTATCTCTGTTAGTAGAGGTATAGGATATCGTCTCTTTACTGGTCTTGTCATTGTGATACCCCAACTTTCAAAAATTTCTCTTGCATTCATTATTAGTGCTACGATATCTTTGTTTTTCCACGTTGATAATGTTTTTTCGGTACTACTATTCTCCTCTTTCTCGAGAAATTCAATTGACAACAAGTCGGAAGTAGACAAATGCTTCAGTGACGGAATTTCAGCTATTAATTTTAATAAATTCCCTCGATTGAGAAGGTCTTGTTGTCCCTGAGAAATATAATGGGGTGTCAATATGATCTGTTTTTCCTGGTTCTTTTCTCGATTTGCGCTCAGATGTATGAGACTTGGTTCGGAGCGTTGGAATACCTCTCTTTGAGTCGTTCCCTGTCTGTCACCTTCGTGTTTAATGATTTTAATTATAAAGTTTTCATTGGGTATGTCTCCTACCGGAGGTTTTCTATGCTCCCTCTCTATACATTCCTTCCTTTGCCCTGGGTTATTCTGGTGATCACCAGCTTGAGTCGGTGCGGTATGATGTATTACTTCCCTGTGGATGCTACCATATCTAACTCCAGTTTGTGTATTGATTGTGATGCTCAGTTTTTCCTTCAATTCCTGTTCGTTTGGACAATTTCTGAAGTCAAGATCTTCTGTGCCATTTCTTCCCATGGTATTACTCCTGCCACCCAAAGGTGGTCTTTCTTGAGATTCTTCAACTGTCACTCTTTGTACCTTGTCCTTCGATTCCTGTTTGTTTGGATAATTTCTCAAATCTAGATCTTCTCTGCCATTTCTTCCCATTGTGTTGCTCCTATCACCCAATGGTAGCCTTTCTGGCGGTTCTTCTACTGTCACTCGTTGTACCTTTCCTGAGAGATCCCCTTGTGCGTAGTTTTCCTTTTTTTCCATCTCAGGCGGGTGATCTATACGCCCCTTCTGTGGGCAACCCGTGGTTTTTGGCTGAATATTCCTGCTGGTAGTTGTGCATTTTGCGATGGTTCTTTTTGATGCACATACAATTTGATGTTGATTTATCTGCATTATTTCACATGAGTCATCAGTTTGTATACTATGGCTTAATGATGTCCATTGGGTAAGATCTTCTTGTTGACAGTCTTCCTCCACTATAGATTTTTGATTTGCTTGTACGACTTGCGTCACTGGGTCTGCGTCAAGTTTTTTATTCTCAAAGATGGGGAACCATTTCCTACTCGTCGAAGTTTCCTGTATTACGTTGAGATTATTCTTTCTGGATTTTCTTGCTCTTTTTCTCTGTCTCTTCGTTTGTCGGATCATCTCTATCTTGTTTTGACCTTCTTGTCGCTGCTGCTCACTAGGACCCTCTATTGTATTTTTTACTGTGGTCATATGTCCATCACTTTTCATATTTTGTGGTTCCTTACCCTCTTTGCCCTTTTTTTGTTTATGACTTTCGATATCAATACGGCTTATTGGAATTTCTGCCACGTTTGATACTGCAGTTTTTGTTGGACAGTTTATTATTCCCTCCCGATCATTGTTCCTTTTTATATCGTTTAAAATACTTGTTAGAATCGCTGGGACGTTGCTTAACTTATCAATAATAGGACCACACACACAGTCTTTACTTAATACCGTTTTTGATACTCGGTCTTTCATTGTTAGATCAGCTAGTGTTTCCAGTTTCGTATTTATTCCTACAATATACGAGGCTATAATGTTCATTAAGTCAATCTGGGTATCTAACTTATCAGACTGCATGTTCAGGACTGTTATTGTTGTTTCCAGCACTTTGAGTAATGATGTGTATGCTGCCTGCTGTGTCCCCCATTCTGCTTCTGATATATGCGTAACTCCCTTATTATCTTGGCTTATTCCTTTACTCGCAACATTATCTGCGGTTCTGTTGGTGCTCTGACTTGGGGTTGTTATGTCAGTGCTAGGGGGGGGGGCTCAACAAGATGTTCTTGATCTGCTTTTTTTGTATTATGAATTGATAGACTCTGGATTGGCAGGTCCAGAGTGCTTGATATTTCAATTGTTGTGAGCGTTGGCTCTATCCTTTTTTTTGTTAATTCTATTGAGTTTCTATTCACTAGAGCATTTGGCTTTTCAACTTCTAGATCATGCATAATATCTGTGTTGTTTGATAGGGTCTGAGATTCGATTGGCTCCGTTGTATTTGATATATTAATTCTCGAATGCTTTGGATCTATCCATTTTTTTATTGATACTTTACTCTTTCTATTCTCTGGGGAATTTGTATTTTCAACTTCCAGAGCTTGAAGGAGATCGGTGTTGTTTGTTGATGAAATTGAATGTAGCCATAAATTGTTCTGTAGAAGCTTTGCAGATTTAAGGGTATCCGAAATTTCCAAATGCATTTCTTCTGGTATTTGTGTAAATGATATTGCTTGTAATGCTGACTTTGGTGTTGAATGTGAGTATTCTGCATGGTCCGTGGCGTGAACTTGAGCTTGGATAACTATGTGGCTGTTATTCCGAGTTCCTGTACTCTCCATGTTGTTAATCTCGGGACTTAAATGATTTCTCTGCGGTGTTAATGGGTTTGGAAGACCCTCTAATTGGCCTGTTTCTGAAAAGATTGCTGTCGTAGGGTCTTTTAATAACATGAATTTCCTATTGATAGCTGGCTTTCCGAATATAGAATATTGTAGGGGGATTAACGGACTTGTTTTTTCCTGAGATTTTTTTTCCGGAGAGTCCTCGGTTTCCTTAACTTTCTTTCCCCCTTGCTTGACCGCTTTTTTTGACAGTTGTTTTCTGGTTCTCCCAGACCTCATACTTCTTACAGATTATGCGTTTAGCTTTTGGAATTGTTTAGAAATGGTTTTACTTCCTATGAGAGAGGTCTGGTCCTTCCAGTGACAGACGGCACCCCCCTAGACACCACCGTGCCAGTCTTCTCTTCACACCTCCCTGGTTTTCCCACCTATGGCTAATTCAAATTTGCCTCCAAGCACGACTTTCAATACTCCAGCTGATCCCCGTTACGTGCTGCTTGCCGTAGTCTCCTCCCCCAACTGCCTCGGCTGCTTCCGTTAACACTTTCTTTTAGCAGCTCTCCGGGTATATCTCGCATAACACCTCAAAATCCTCCGGACGTAATTGCATGTAATTGTGATTGAATGTGGCCAGGGCTAAGACCAGAAGCCGCGGTACACTAAGTCAATACTCATGCTGGCTCTGGACACTGACCCCTGGCTCGTATCAATCACCTTCTGCTGGCCTGCTGCTACTGCTGTGGATTGATTCTCTAGTCCCCTTATTTATTATTGTTAACTGGGTATTTAGCTTGGAGTCAACTTATATTCAGTTTGAGCTTACTGCTCCTGCTCCTGTTCACAAAGCTGTTCTAATGCTGTTCTAATGCAGTTCAATGCAATGCAGTTCAAGCTTCAAACGAGAAAATACCTTCCCCGCCTCTTGCCACTTCTATTAAATCTGCCGATTTACTCAGCTTCGCCGCTTCGCCTGCCCGCCCTTAGCCCTTAGCCATCTCCTCGTTTGCTCACCTTCCGGCTGGGCTGACCGGGCTGCAGCAGGGCACGAGGGTTTTGGAGAAGTGGTTCGCGGTTCACCGTTCCCGGTCTCTTTACTCCTGCTGCTCCGCTCCGCTTTAATGACTGCGGGGGTTCCTGCGGGGGTTCCTCTACTGGCAGCGACTGAGAAATTGCTGTAAACTGTTTAAATCCCGATTCCCGGTCTCGGCGGCCTCACGGTGACCTCCGCAGCTCCTCAGCTCCGCCGCGTTGCAAGTCTCGGCTCTCGCTCGCTCTCGCTTCCGGCAACTTGCAAAAGCCGCTTCTTTCTGTCCCGTCCCGATCTTGCGCTCACAAACAGTTCTTTAGAGTACGGTTGGTGGGCTCACTTCGGCCCAGTCTCCTTTTGTGCCATATGGGGAAGATCAGATTTCTCCCACTATATAAACATGTTGGCCAAAGAACCACCCTTACCCTACCATTGCGGAACTGGAACACAGGATTTCTGAGACGCTAGCCTTTACCCACCTTGGCCTCTATGCGGATTTCCTGGACAGCACAGAGACTTACTGGCCATTCTCCACTTGAGCATTGTACTAAATGGCTGAGTTTATGCCACTGGAGCCTGTTGAAGGAGAGCAATACACTTGCTTGCCCAGTGGGTCATTGTATGTGTCTTTTTGTCATCATCTGGTTAGTTCAGGTATGCAGATTAACACCTCCAATACCTACCCAGCAGCTTCCTAGCATGCCATCCACAATGGCTGCCAGCTGGGCCGTAAAATACACATTCATCTGGGCAGAAGGTGACATGAGAGGCACAGTTGGCAACTAGGCTTTACCCACGAGCACCTTTCCTCTTCTAGAGAACATTTTCTGAAAAATTCTCAAGGCCAGCCTTGGATTTGGCTATGTGGAAACAGGGCAGTGCCAGTAGTGATGGCTCAGAAATACTTTATGGTAAAACGTGGGTTGTTTTTTGATTGGGAAGTGCATTATACTGTTAGGGCGAGCCCATGAGCAGTGCAGTTGTAGGGTCACCGGGAGATCCTGCATGTAAGCAAGCAGGCTGGTGGAGTGCGACACGTGTACACTCTCACTCGCCATCTTCACTCGCCATCTTCACTCACCATCTCCCCTTGGCATTTTTGATATGACGTGCCTTAAAATTCCACCTTGGCCACTAGCTTCCCCGGATACTACTAATAGTGGTCGAGCCACTGAAAGCTCGAGCCATGCCCGACTCTGGCTTAGCTCGAGGTCCTCTTGATCCCCCGAGACTAAAACGAGCCAAGCTTTCACGTGGCTGCTGACAGCTCAGGCTGTCACCTCACGCGCCAAGAAGTAAAGACAAGGCTTTGATGACAAACCTTTGATGTGAGACGGAGAAGAGAGAAACAGATACCCATCTAGTGGCCAGATTGCTCAGTGTAAAACAAGAAATGTTGGCTTCCCCTCTAGACGAATCGTGTGAGCTTACGCAATTCTTTTCACCAACTCATTTTTCTTTGTTATCACATTTCAGTGATTTTTCAGATATGTACTTTCAGGATGTGTTTTATAAAAAAAATTAAAAAACACTTTTCTTTGTTTAATTATGACTTTTAATTATGACTTCTCAATGCAGTAACATAATTTTGAAGTACTGAACCACTTCAGAATGTTAAAGAGTACATAAAAAAAATGTTAAGTGACTTTATAGTTTAACATGATACTTGTTGCATGGTTTATGTGGCAAGGATTTGCAGGGCTCGGCTCGTGCACAGCTCTTAGAGCCAGGCCAGGCCTTGGTTCGGCTCTCCCTGTTCACCTGTTGGCTCGCCCCCCATAAGATACTACTAAAACAATCCTAAGCGAAACGTCTTGAATCGTGAGCTGAATTGCGGGACACTTTTCTTTGTGAAACACGAGCTATTTTAGTCCCATTACGACCCCGCTCAGTCTGAAGTGAATCGGAAAATTCTCATCCGTGCTGCAAATAAGCCTTTCGTCGGAACTAGGCGCTAGACAGCCTCGTGTTGTCACGTGAAACTTGCATAAAAGCCGTAGTGTGAGGGTGAAAACAGAGGTTCGCTCTCACTCTGGACAGTGCGCCTGTCAGACACCAGGCCACTGACTGACCTTGACGTCAGCGGCCACGCCCTGGTGCCTCGGTGGCTGGGGTGTCCAAGCCTTGCGCACACGGAGCAAGCAGCATATGTAAGCATGGGCCGGAGATGTGAATGTAGCGAGCCCACGCTAGCCCTTTCATCTGTGGCGGCCAACGTCAGGGTCGGCGGCTCCATACTGGGCTGGCATGGTGTCCACGTGTTCCCTCACTGCACTAAATCCGATGTCAGGAGCAGGGTCGGATTGGGATCACAATTAGGCCCAGCACTCCCATGGAAAGTGGCGCACCTTACCGGATCGTCCCTTTCATCGATCATCATCATCTGCTTAGTCTCAGACTCGTTTTTTTAAGGAATGTTCGGTAAATTCAATATTTTAAAGCTTCCTAGGGGCCACAACACTGAGGGGCATATGTACTAAGAAGTGGCGGAGTGAGGCATTAGCCGTCATGCAGGGGCGCCCTTAGGCATGTGCAAGCTGTGCACCTGCACAGGGCCGCCAAACCCCAGGGGCCGCCAAACCCCAGGGGCCACCATGCCAATATATATCCTTAATTTAATAATCCTCGGAGGCTGGATACATATTTGCGTGGTGGCCCATGGCGTGGATTTGGTGGCCTCCGGCTCTGTTTCACTTCCAAGCACCCTGACCCCCCCCCCACTCTTCACTGGCCTCCATGCTTGCGTTCCTCTGGGGGCCCCCTACCTACTCTCCCTGCCCAGGGCCGCCATGAGCCTAGAGCCGCCCCTGCGTCATGGCTTAACGCCTTCCTCCGCCACTTCGAACCAAAATTTACAATGATATGGTACAGCCCTACGTTTCCCCTAGCGCTGGCACTACACTTAGCAGGTAGCTCCAAAGCAGGCGTGCAGGGGAAAGATTATTTATGTGTAGGAAGGTTTCCCTTCCTGCACATAAACAATCCAAAAATGCCATTTGTCATATTTTCGTGTGCTGCTCCACGCAGCACACATGAAAGTCACAAAATTGAATTTTTTTTGTACAGACTGTTTTTGTACAGGAAGGGGGACTTTCCTGTACATAAACAATCCATGGCAGTTTGTTATTTCCATGTGTGCTGCACAAGGCAGCACACATGGAAAAAGCAACAACGAGGAGAAATAATGCATTTCTTCTCGTTTCGCCTACTTAAGACCAGGTTTTCCCTGGTCTTAATTTTGGTGCTGCCTCCTATGTACCCTGTCCTTGTACATAGGGGGCGGCATCAAAATCAATGGGTGTTGCGGTGGAACACCCACCGCAACACCCACTGCCCACCCCTTTCACACTAACCATAGCGTAAAAGGGGGCCTTATTTGCTAAATGCTGCCTTGTGAATAAGGCTAAGCCCCTATCCCCACCACAACATCGGAAAAAGTGACGTAGTGGTGGCAATAGGGGCTTGTACATATGCCACCTAAAACATTCGATTATTTGGGTATTAGAATCTCAGATAAATTTACCTGGAAACCACATATTGATAAAATGACCTTAAACCATAAGCGGGTTGTGGGTGTTATAGGTAGAGAGCATCGCTCTTCAAGATCTAGTCCAATTGCTCCTGCCCTTGTGATTTATGCTGCCAAGGCCGTAGGCTCGGCACTATATGGTGCTGAGCTCTGGGGCTTTGAGAAAATCGACGATATGGTAAAGGCAGAAAATAAATTCTTTAGAGAATTGGTCTCACTCCCACAGGGAACTCCAACCAAGCCATTATTGAGCGATTTGGGACGCCGCTCATTGAAAGATCTCGCCACTCTACGTCCTCTTCTCTATTGGGCTCGCCTTTGGCGTACACCCAAGTTATCCAAATACGCCGACGGCCTAAGAGAAGTGATGCGTCTTGAAGGATCCTACAAGATCAGTTGGCTTGCAAAACTTAAAAAGTTTGTTATAGTATTGGGATTCAGAGAAGCTTGGGACTCAGGGATCCCGCTGAACAAGACAGTCATCAAAAGTGCCTACCGGGCTTGGGTTGACAGTCAGGAGACTAGAAACCACAACCTAAGTAGGCTGACTGATGATTTTACCTTGCATAAACAGATTCCAAGCCTAGAACCCGATCTAGATTTTATCCAGAAACCCAGAGACAGGGCTCTTTACATCCAGTTTAGATTGGGCACACTTCCTGTCCGTGAATACACTAGCAGTTGGA
Source organism: Lissotriton helveticus (assembly GCF_964261635.1). Taxonomy (NCBI): domain Eukaryota; kingdom Metazoa; phylum Chordata; class Amphibia; order Caudata; family Salamandridae; genus Lissotriton; species Lissotriton helveticus. Next base: position 238,185,123 of record NC_136071.1, read on the forward strand.
AGCCTCCCTATCAGACGCATTTATTTTGCCCACACTGCGATGGAGTGGTTGAAAGCATCCCGCACCTAGTGTTCGCATGCATTGCTTTTTCTAATCCAAGAAGAAAATGGTTGAATCCTGTTTGTCGTCAATTAGGAACCAGGAATCACCGTGAAGCATTGAGAATATTACGAACAGACACTAACACCACTCTGGCCTGTGGTGTGGCCAAACTTCTCAGTTGGGCATGGGTGATCAGATCGAAAAAGTTATGCTCCGGATGATGATCCTTTTTTTAAATCTTGTTTTTATTCTGTTTCGAAGCTGAAATAGTTTAATCTATTTTTAAAACATGTGTTGTGTGTTCTTGTTTTGATACATTGTTATTTATGGATTGCACAATTATGCATGGGAGATATGGAGAAAGGAAAAGGGAAAGTCGCATTACCTTGTTGTGTTTTTAATTAGTTGCTACTATGGTACCCCTGTCCAATTTATTTTTATATTTTGTACCCTCTTTACATAATTTGTAAAATGCTTTTATGATATATTTATATCGAAATAAAGCTTTGATGATGATGATGATATGCCACCCAATCTGGCTAGGGTTGCACCTGGACGGGATTTTAATGTCTTGGACAGAACGAAACGGAAGAAAATCACCCAAAGCTGGTATTTTTTTACCCTGACCAGTATGTATTTTAAATAGTAAAACGTAAGTCGAAAGCACTTTAAAGGGTGTTTCCACGTGGCATTAATGATCTATGGCTGAATATTAAACTAAACAAAAAATGTTTGTATAAAGAGTCCTCTTTAATTATCATTGCCAAGCCTTTGCAGAATCTGGTTGGTTATTTTTTTAGTGTTATTTCTGTTGTTGTTTTATGTAGTGTGAATTCGCCCCAGAGGCATTGGGTTCCAGTTACATTACACAAGATTAAGTTCATGTTATTTAAGTTAGGGTCAGGCCTCAGACCTGTTAGCTCTGACCATAATGCCACATTCAATTATTTAATCTCCCCACCCCCATCAAAGCCTAAAAGACACTGGGGCAGAGATGACAACACCATAGGAAGGTCACTTCTCTTATCCTCTCCCCAGCCCACCTTGATAGCCTCAGGGAGATGGCCTGGTAGGAAGGGGTCAAGAAAGGCACAGAGCTGCTGCTGCTCCAGGGGGGCTTAGGTGAAAATGGCCCAAGTTCCACAAAATCACCTGCCCCCCTCCCACAAGGCCCCTACATAGACCCTTTTATCCCCAGGGCCTCCATAACCTGAACGTGATCATGATGGTCCATAACCTGAACGTGATCATGATGGTCCGGCAGGGGATGAGACTGTTTCTGGCCGAGCTGGTCACATGAGGTAGAGGGCCGAGGTGAGAATGCCATAAAGGCCAGAGCAATACCAGGCCCCCAGCTTCAATTTACAGCATGTCAGGGGAGTGCCCTTTATGCTGGCATCACATGATAGTGGCCTGGTGGGAACTAGGGACGACAGTGAGTCTCAGCTGCTTTAGAAAGGCCCTAAAAACCGACCCACAGCGCCCATGAAGCACCGACCCATCACCCAATGCCCCACTGTCCGCCTTCTCAACCCGAACCTGCCAGGATTTTGTTGAATGTTTGCATTCTCAGCACCTCGTAGTCGCTACAATTGGTGCAGAAGGTGTAGTGGCACAGAGGTCCAGAGCCCTGCGTTACCCTGACAATTCTTTTTGCAATTATAGATATCACAAACTCAACCCAAAGGTATTGGAGCGCTTTATATGAGCACCAGTTTCATTTTACAAGGACACAATCATTTGTGCTTTTTTTCGGCACTGAGAAATCTGGTGATTTGCCTAAAATTTCAGTATGTTGAGTCAACGCCAACACTGGAACCTGGTTGCCAAGTTCCAGATCGGCAGCTCTGACCCCTAGAACAACATCCTCTTCCCAATTGGCCATATTTTACTACCACAGCAGCAGCCAAAGAGAAAATGTTCCTTGCTTGCACCTGGGACTATGGTATCTTTGCTATCTACCGACTAGCACAACATCCTCATTCAAAAAACTTCCCAATGATGTCACTTTAACTGTTACTCTCCTTTAATGAGGTGCGTACCACATAGTTAAGCTGCGCTTGTTGCATCAGTCATGTGGACTTCGACAGCATTCTGTTTTCCAGGACAGTCCCCCAGATGCATCAAGCATCCATATTGCGATTCCTTATTAGCGAAAAATAAGGATTCGCTAATAAGGAATAGCAAAATGCTATGCATGAAGAAATCGCTAAAAAAATTGCGATTTCTTAATATTCCTTAATTGCGAGTCGCAAATTGCGAGTCGCAATTAAGGAATACCTCCCCATTCATTCCTATGGGCCTCTAGGCCCATAGGAATGAATGGGAAGATATTCTCAATTTGCGATTCGCAATTAGCGAATCGCAAATTGAGAATGCAATTTCAAGGGTGCAGGGGTGTCCAAAGGACACCCTGTTGAAACTTTGAAAAATGCACAAAAGTGCATTTTTCAAAGTTTTTGCAAATTACCAGGAAGTTCAACTTCATGGCAATTTGCTCCCCCTATTAGGGAAATTGCTATTTTTTTTTACTTTGTTGCATTGCATTTAAGGAATCTCAATTTGGGATTCCTTAAATGCAATTGTAATTTAAGGAATCTCAATTTTAGAGATTCCTTAAATTGCGATTTTTGCATTTGGGATGATGCATCCCAAATGCAAAAATACCGGTCGCAAAGGGGCAGATTCTGACAATCTGCTCCTTTGCGACCAGATTTCCTTTCATGCATCTGGGCCGGTGTATTTTTATTAGGATAAGCAAATGTCTGCAGAGAGAAAGTAAGGACTGGCAAAGCCAATATGGTTCGCCTATGCAAGATCTATTGGCTATGTCATTGTTTTTAGATATTACACAGCAACGCGTCTCCTGTGCAACATGGCTTAAAGTAAAGAAAAATAAAGCACTATGGTGCAGCTTGCAACAACAGCGTCACAGCGCTTTTCTCTTTACTTTAAGCCATGTCGCACAGCAGCCCAAGCTGCGGTATGTCTAAAAAACATTAACAGCCAAATATCTCTTGCGTAGGCTAATTTTTTTGTGCCGGATGGAACGCTGCAACATAATGAATGGCGGGAGGGCCAAGCAAACAAGGGAGGGAGGTCCTTGATGAAGGAAGTGCTGTTACAGCCAGAGCTGCAGACACTTGGGTATTCAACTTTGAGTCTCAGTGTTCGCTCCACATCCTGTGATTCTGGGCAAATCACTTAATCTCCCCGTGCCTAAACAAATGAATGAATTTGATGTTGTGTCTTAAACCTGGTGGTCCTGTAAAAGCGATTCAATACCTTCGAGACGAGTTGGTCCTATGTTAAAGTGCACACAAAAAAAGCACGGACAGCAGGAGTAGGGCAGAGGGGCAAGCAACACAAGGGGCTGGGGATGGGGGAGGGAGGTTGGGGCAATAGCACGTGTGAGCAAGCAAAAACACAGAGAGTGGTGAGAGGAAGGACGTACTGCAGACACATGCACCCTTATAAGAGTGCATTAAATAAATGAATGGAAGGACACTGGCCACAGACAGGAAGCTGTACTTGCCCCATGCTCTATGGCAGTACAAACACGCAAAGCCCCAGTAGGAAGCAAGAGGCGCAGACAAAAAGAACAAAGGAAACAAAAGTGATGCTTAAGCCAACCAATGGTTAAGTAATGGGTAGGCTCTAAACTATTTAATATTTTCATTTTCAAGATATTTCACAAGCGCTGTGCAGGCGAAACCTCAAAACACACACCCGCTACTGCAGTCATTTAAGGCTATGGACTAAGGCATGCCATATCACTCCATTAAATGCTATTTTTATTTGTATTTCTGCATAAACATTTTACATATGTTTACAGTACATCAGTACTAACAATTATAGAAAAGTACTTTAAAGTGCAGTTCTTGAGATTAATTGATAGAAGAATTTGCACATAACAGGTTTCAGATGACGCATGGGTATAGATTTTCGACTTTTTGGAATTCACAAACATTTACCAGATCGTGCATGGAAACCTGTGTCAGTCTCAGGCTTCCAGAAATTTTCCTGCAAAATATTTGTAATTCAAGTTTCTTGTGTTAAAATATACACATGTATAAACATACACAGGTATATTTTTTCAGGAGAAAATAATCACAACCATTTCAAATTCACTTGCTAACTTTTTTGTTTTTCTCTTTGCGAAAAATATTTGTCCCCTTTGCCTACACTATCTTCAATTTGGAAGATATGCCCAACATACCTCCCACCCAGCCGTGGCCAGTGCATGTAAAAGCAATGGGGCCAAGGGCATTTTCGACAGACATCGATGAGGGAACATTAATTATTTATTTAATTTTCCCTCGTGGTCGTCTGTCGAATCCCCCATGCAGTACCCCCCAACCCGGCCCCAACGCCCTTACCTGCACAGGCCGTGGCTGCTCTACCATTGAAAGATATTTACTCTTGCCTTTGACACAGGTATATTACCAACCTTTTTCAGAGTGGGAAGGAGTTGTGGATGAGTTTGCAGATACCTTCAGATGTTTAAGTTTGTGGGTGTTCACAAACTCCCAGGGCATTCCTGCCCATGACACCCACTCCATGTCCACTCTTTTTTTCTACTCATGGATTTACTTACACACTAATCTTCATGTGGGTAAATCATTTTATGAGTAAACAAATAGCTCTAAATTAAAAAAAAGTGGTTTTGCCCTTGTAAATAACACTAGTTGCTTGTTTAGGTGCGACTTAATCCTTGCAGATACCTTTGAAAATCGGGCCCTCTGCATTTATGTTCAACATTCCTAAATATGCAGAAATTCACCCCTTAACTGCTAGGGCTTCTCAACCACGAATGCTGAACCCTTTTGTGACTATTTTGGGTGGTTCGTACTTAGGGCCCCATGACGATTTTCTCCCCTTTAAGGTATCCACCCCAAACGTGTGTCCTTTTTCCCAACATCCTGGGGATTCCAAAAGTATCAAGGGTTTGTGGACTCCCCTGGAGTGGACAGATAAATTAGGCAAAATACAGTTAAATGTTTTGTTTTTGGGGAAAAACTGGAAACACGTGCGCTTGGATAAAAGTATCTGGTTTTCTCCCTAAAACTAGCATCAATGAACAGTTTGCTGTGCTAAAGTCTCCATCTTTCCAACTTTTAGAAACATGCAGAGCTGAATACAAAAGCTATCTTTTTACCATTGTTTTAGGATTTTCCACAGAGGTAGCCCATTTTTCCGATTTTTGGTGCTCTCAACCTACTACCAGTTCGTAGAGTAAACCAGAATGAAACCCATGGGTGATCCAGAAAAGCTATAGGTTTCTGAAAAGTAGACATAATTCTGAATTTTGAAAGAGGTCAAATGTGTAGATCCCTCAAAATGTTCCCAAAGAAACTAGCTGATGAAATAAAGAATAAAGAAAAAGAGTAGCATAAAAACGGTCATTTGTGACAACGTTTTCATCTGTCACAATGTCTGATTTACAAAAGCAATATACCATTACATCCGCCAGGCACTTCTAGCTGAGGGTATATATAGGGTTTGTAAGTTCTCCAAGAATTCAAGGTACCTAGAGCCAAAAACTGACCTGCACCATACAATCGTTTTTCATTGTATACCAAGTACAGACCAATTCATATGGTGAAATATGTCGATTGAAAAATGGGTATCAAGGAAACCTATGTATTTCTGAAATGGGCAGAAGATATGGGGCCTCATTTATGAGGCCTTGCGTCAGTTTTGCGCTTCTGATGCGTCACTTTTTGGGACGCCTTGGCGGCGTAAAACATGACTCTTGTTGCGCACTATTTACAAAGTGACGCATCTAAGCAGATGCGTCACTTTGTAAACCCCTATGCTACATTATACCTGCGTCAGGTATAATGTATGCGTGGGGGGGGGGCGTTCCCCCGCAAAAAGCCTCGTAGAAGTGCCGCAGTGAAATCTATGAGATTTCACGGCGTCACTTCTAGGACGCCGTTGCGTCAAAATCTTGCGCCTGCCTCACAGCAGGCGTAAGACTGAAGCAGGCCCTTTCACATGGGGCTTGCCCCATGTGAAAGTACGCATTGCTGGAGTTGCGGCACTTTTGTGACACACTCCAGCAATGCGTCACTTTTGTGCTTCCAGATACATCAGAAATACTGACGTATCTGTAACTCCTTGCGACATGATGCGTCATACATTAAATATGACGCATCAGGTATGTCGCAAGGAGTGCGCACTGAGAAGTGACGCATCGCTGCGTGACTGCTGCTTACACGCAGCGATGCGTCATTTCTCATTAATGAGGCCCATGGAGTTTATGAGTAGTCATTACTTGCACATCTATGAATTTGTGGGTACCTGTACTAGCATATTACTTAAGAGTTTTTTTTTATTTTCAAAATGTCTTCTTTCTTACACACTGGCATACATTTGGAAGGCACAAATGCAGCAAAATGTAATTGATAATAACACGTTCTACTATTCTATGCTCCCACATGACTGCCGATAAAAGTGGTACACCTCACTTGTGTGGATAGGCCTAGTGCCTGCGACAGAAAAGGGCCCAAAACACAACATGGACACATCACATTTTTCAAAACAGATACTTTTTTTGCAAAGTGGTAAGCCATTGATTTTAGGCCCAAGCTCAGCCGGCACCAAGGGAAACCTAGCAAACTTGCAAATTTTTGAAAACTGTACACCTGAGGGAATCAATGGTGGGATGACTTGCATGGCTCTCACTAGATTTATTTTTTACCCTGAATCCCTTGCAAACCTCCTACTTTGACCAACAAACACATTTCGGCACATTTCTGTGGTGGAAAGTTCTGCAATCTGTGAGGAGCCACAAACTTCCTAGCATCCCCCAAGTCTCCCAATACAAATGGTACCTCAATTGTGCCTGTGACAGGAAGTGGGCAAAATGCAACATCAATACATCACATTTTTCCACAAAAAACTGACCCTTTCTGTGCTAAATGGGTAGCTGTGGATTTTAGGACCTATCTCAGCCGATACCTAGGGACACTTAGCAAATATGCACATTTTTTAAAGTAGACACCTGCGGGATTCCAGGATGGGGTGGCTTGACGTAAAGTTCTGAAGTCTGTGGAAATCCAAATATTTCCTTCTACCCCGAGTTCCCATTTGTCCCCCGATAAGAACAGCACCCCTCTTGTATAGGTGGGTCATGAGACCATGACACAAAAAGCGTCTAAAGCACTACATCGAGAGACAAGCAATCAGGGTAGCTGCAACATTTGGGGTTGCGCACTGGAGCCACCTGTGCAAACCTACAAACCACAGACATATTTAAAAACTAGGCCACCAGGGGAATCCAGGGTGATGTGCCTAGCGTGGATCCCATGAGGTTTTCATATCCACAATGCCCTGCAAACCTCATACTATGCCTTAAATCATACATTTTCTTACATTTCTGTGATGGAAACTTCAGAAATCCACAAAAATGCTACCACTAAGGGTTACCCCACATGTGGTGATAAAAACACTGTACCACTTGTGTGGCTAGGGCTAGTGCCCTTGACAGGAACAGATTAAACCAAGGTCAATGGGAGTCCCCTCGCAAGGAGAATTGGGAAATTCTATAGGGCCGCGTGATGGGAGAGAGTAGGGTCCATGCCCAGTGGATACTGCATAAATGTTGTCCCTGGTGTTTAGTGGGCTTTCTGCCGGGGGGGGGGGGAGCAAATTGGGTAAGTCCTCCAATCCACCCTGAGGGGGGCAGAAAGACTGTTTGACTTCTTGTTAGGGTGGGGACATGGCCATTACCATAGTAGGCAGCCCCCACCCCCTATATTACAAAAAAATCCCTGGTTTCTAGTGAGCTTTCTGGCCCACTCAGGAGACAGGTTGGGGGGGGGGGGGTAATCACCCTATGTGCCCTCAAGGCGGGCAGAAAGACTGTCTCTGTAGTTTTCAGGGAGGGTGGCATGGCCATGCCCATAGTGAGTAGCCCCCACCCCTATATTTATTTACAAAAATAGATCCTGGTGTCTAGAGACTTTCTGCCCCTGGGGAAGGGCAGATTGAGGTAATAATCCCCACCCACCCCCTGGGGGGCAGAAAGACTGTTCTCACATGGGGGTGGCTGTAGGACAGGCCCTTGCCAAAGGTGCTGCTTCACCAAACTCCCTGGTGTCTATTTGGTGGCTCCTTGCTTGGGGAGCACTCTCCTATGGCGATCCTCAAATAGGGATCGACTGGGCTGAGATATCATTGGAAAGGGGAGATTCTCCCATTTCCAATAATACCTCTCCCACCAGTCACAATCAGTGCTCGGGGGCTGAGATATGATCCCTGCTTGGAGGAGGCTGAGATATGCCCTCTAGCACTGATGCAGTGAAAGTAAAACAAGCCGTCCACATACTAAAGAAGAAGAATGACTCGGGCAACTTGGAAAGCTCTCTCTGAGCAGCCCGAGGTTAAAAAATAATGAAGGAATCTCAAGGGGCCTTTCTTTACCTCCACAGTGTTGGGCAATGGCTGGCACCCGCACTAAAGGGATTACACTTGCTAAGTGAAATATGTAGGGGCTGTGTCTCCCTCATACTTTTCTTCTACCCTTCGTGAGACCTGATGTCAAGGTCTCTGTATCCCTCACACACCTGTACCCTTGCTTATCTTTGAGAGGCCTGTGTCTTAAATCAAGGGTATCACGCTTTTCTCAGGCTCCCTCTAGCATGTTTCTACACATACCGGTTTACTACGTTGTTTGGGGCTACAGGTCAGAGCCTCTGCTTAGTGGGTAAGTGATTTGAGCTAGTGGTTTAGCGACAAGGCCCCAGTTATGAGATGCACGGTACTGGCAGGGTGCAAGCTCCATACCTGTAAAGGCCCATGCAGACACACCCCACCAGGAATGTGCATTTATGAGTTAATCCCCAAGTAACGAGGAAAAACCATGCAGACCCTTTTTTAATGTTGAAATTATGCATGCAATTCCCAATTATATCTGGATTAAAGTGGGTGTAAATGAGAGAACGGGTGGATGGTTGTCAATGTGCAGGGGAGGCTGGAGCCAAGCAAATCAGAGCCACTCGTGTTCCCTTCATAGTGTAAGATCAGGTCGGGTGAGGGTCCGCCTACGCCTGTGTCACCAGGTCCTTCCTGGTCCTCCTGTAGTTTTACCGGCTGTGCTTCCCAGATGGAAAATCAGACCTCGTGTTCCTGCAGCTGTGATCAATTGCAGTTATGACCAACCAGTGGTGGTGTTCCACCTGGGATACCCCTCCACCTGACTCATAATGGGGTCCAAAGACTCCTTGCACAGTATCATAGTGCACAGCCCAACAGGCACCTCAGCAGGTCCACTGTTACAATTAATGAATACCTTAGTCAGTGTTTGGCGTGTGGGTAATAATCGTAATAGACGCCACATCTATTGCCGCTCTTTGGCTGCATCGTTTCTGCTTCCTTTCTGATACTTCTGCAAGCATACAGGCAGAGTTAGAACACTGTATGTATTTTTTTTTTTTAAATCGCAAATCTGGAGAAAAAAAATTAAAGTATGCAGAAAACTAAGAAATGTAACCAAACTTGAAATAAGCGGCTGAGCTCTCTTGCCCTCACAAGGAAGTCGTCCTTGAAATTGTATAATGTGTTTTTAAAGGTTCTGGCATGAGTTTGAACAACAGGAGAGCAGAACCTGTTCAAGGCCCAGCCTGCAGCTGTTTGAGCCCCTTCCATCCGGTTAGCACCAGCCGAAGAGATAGCCTCGAGCATCAGTCTACTGAGAAATGTTGTAAGAGTCAGTAGGTGAAGCCTCTGCTAGGACAGTGGGCGTGGGAATAACCAGAACATAAGTCAGCCCTCAGGTGGATAATGCCTGTGTATTCACAGAAGGTTATATACACACTTTAATTTCCTAGAGACTGAGAAGGGACACGTGGCCTCTTTACTGATTGGTCACCTGGAGCAACAGTTCAAGACTGTTCTGTTTACTAGTGGCGGCTGCATCTGAACGGGGATGCTGGGGTGAGGCGGCGGGGTCGGGGGAAGCAATAAAAAAATCACTTACCTGGGTACAGTCACCTCAACGCCGCCTCTCAACACACAGGCTTCCTCTAAGCCAATCACAACTCTGCTGTCACCATGAGAGCAGCATCATGATTGTTCTGAGTGTCATGGTTCAGTGCTCCGACGGGGACGATGAGCCAGTGCATGTTCTCCACCCAGACTGTGCATTACAGCCCAGTGGAGAACATGCAAAGTGGGCATGACTGTTTGACCTGCCCAAGACTGCCATCCAAACTGTCATGCGCACTTACGTGCTCACCACTCCTCCCCCTGCTCCGCACAGCCCAGCCCCACCCCGAGAACTGAGCAAGTACGGAAAAGTAAAATGATAATAACAATGCATTATTATTATTTTATTTTTCCTTTTTTAACTGGTGAGAGGGCAGTGAAGCAACCCTAGTGTGGCGACGGTCCTCCGACTTAGCGAGGATCCGCCACTGCTGTTTATGTGTGGGAAAGGACCTGCTTGAATGTATGGCCTATGTGTACATATGTATGCTTAATGGCCTGTTTGATTGTTACATCAGTTCAGTTCAGTTAAAATAACTTTATTAGATTCGAAAACAATCATAAAAGTATACTATTAAAAATATCAAATATTATACATACAAATCACAAATTGTATTTCAATTTCCAAAATTCACGGACGATAAACAATATACAAAGAATCATATCACTATGCATTTTTGGGCTAGATCATTAGATAAGCAGGGGTTTAGCCTCTCACACCAACCCCCATGCCTAAAGAGAAAAACTACAAAGTGCAGTGCATTGAGGTAAATTTCACATATACAAATCACTAATATCCTTTCATATTCACAAGAAGAGATCGTGGACAAATACACAATACACAATATAGCATATTAAAAACATACATAAAATCAATAAAAAGTAAGTTCATAATTCATAACGATTCCTAATTAAAAGAGCAGATCTAATAAAACTAAGCATAGAGCTACATATAGCAGGAGTTGATAATGATCTCAAGTATTCAACGCCTTCCATGTATGTGCAAGGTCTAATATCCCTCAAGAGAGGTTTAATAAAGCAATCTCTTGGGGCTTTTTAAAGCGAACAGAAGAGTACAAAGTGCACTGTGCATTGTTGGGCTACATTATTACATGGTCAGGGGGGCAGCCTCTCACACCAACCCCCTTGCTTCAGGAAAGCAACCAAAAAGTGCAGTGCTTTTAACCGGAATCTGGTCAAGTAAAAACGCCATTGTATATGTGTGGAGAAAGACAAGTAAAACTGTTGCTGTAATGTAACCACTTGGTCAGATGTATGTTTATCTTGTCTAAACAATCCTAAAGCAGTATGATAGGCATTCTTAATGACCCTCTTCATGTCCGGATTAATAGAGCCAGGATTTTCATAAAGATTTTCTAGGCCTATTTTATAAAAGGTTTCCTTCACATAACGTAACCAAGGTATCATCATGGCATTGTCGAGATTCATACAATCCTTTAAAATTTCTTTTGAAAACAACAAATCCTCGGAGGTCCATATTTTTCCCCAGAGGAGGAAAGGGGACACATGAATTCTGTCGCTCACGAAATATAGACCCACCTCCGAATGACAGAAAATGTTTGGAGAACTATTAGGAATAGATAAAAGTCGTTTAAAAAACTTGTTCTCCATAATTTGTATTTGTTCGCTTTTGTGGTCTCCCCATACCTCTGCCCCGTAAGTCGCCACTGGCAAACATTTAGATTTATACAAAATCAATTCTGCTATTGGTTTTTGACCCAGTTTACTAGCGAGGAGGAAAAGGGCCTCTACTGATCTATTTGTTTTTTGAAGCCGGGTCGATTCCTGGACTTTGCTTTTACATATCAATGCATTCTGGTACTTGTAATTTTGAAAAAGAAATTGTGGTTAAATAGCACTTACTGCATCTGTCGAGGCATTAAAGCATTTTATGGTGAGTAGAACGTTACTAGGGAGGCCAAAATTAGTGGTCAGTCCATTGGTTTTTGGAGTTAGTCTTGCATGCTAAAGGAAACCATTCTGTGGATTTAATGCAGTTTCCTTGTGGTTCATTAATGACTTAGGTGTCATCATAAGACTAGGCTGTTTGAGAAGCAAATGCTTTCTGGAATTCATTTCTAAGAGTAGGAAGGAGTGGCTAATGAGTTTGTAAATACCTTCAGATGTTTAGGTATGTGGGTATTCTCAAACTCATAGGTAATTTCTTCCCCGTGAAACCCACTCTGTGTCCAATCCCCTTTTCTTCTCATGGATTTATTCACACAATAATCTTCATGAGTGTAAATCAATTTATCAGTAAACAAATAGCTCTACATTTAAAAAGTGGTTTTGCACTTGTAAATAATGCTACATGCACGTTTAGGTGTGACTCAAAACCTGCAAGTAACTTTGAGAATCAGGACCGCTGTATTTATCTTAAAAATACAGAATTATGCAGATGGAAAGCAAATTGAAATATATAGGGGCTCTTTCTCCTTCCCATATTTCTTTTAAGACAGGCAGGCATGAGATTTAGAGTAGTCTATATACAGAAGATGCGTGCAGAAGGTAGGAGGGAAGGAGAGGTGCATTCAAAATAAATAAGGGAGGGAAATAGTAAAAGTTTAATTCAAGGTCAGTTTTCAATGCAGGGTTTTAAGGAGTATGGCAGGTGGAGATTCTTAGCAATAGTACACAATCTGTGGATGTATACCTGTAGAAAGAAACAGTTTTGAATTCTGCTCTAAAAGAATGTGGCCTTTAATTGTCTTTCTCTAGAAACACTTTAACTTTCAAAGAGGTGGTGAATAGTTGCCAAACTGCCAAAAGCATTCCCATAGCTTGTTGAGAACAACTTTACGAGTGACATTCTAGCAATAGGACCCTTTCTGTGCTAAATGGGTAGCTGTGGATTTTAGGGCCTAGCTCAGAGGGTACCTAGGGAAACCTAGGAAACGTGCAAGTTTTTGAAAACTAGACACCTGGGGGATTCCAGGATGGAGTGACTTGACGTAAAGTAATGCAATCTGTGGAAATATACATAATTCGTAACACCCTGAGTTCCAACTTGGTCCCCGATAAGAATACCACCCCACTTGTGTAGGCGGGCCATGAGACCATGACACAAAAGGCCCTAAAAGCGCTTCATTGAGAAATAAACAATTGGGGTAGCTGCAGTATTTGGGACTTTGAATAACCCAACAACGATGAGGGTAGCACTTAGTATGCACTGGTGAGATATTTCTTTGTCAGTCCAATCGAGTCCTTATTAGTTTGAGCGCTCCAGTTCCTATGGCCCACCGTTAAGACTAATAACGTGCCAAAAACAGAAATAAATTTTGAAGTCTGTATCAGTTCCATTCTTTTCAATTTCTTTATTCGCCAGAAATATTTCTCCACAATTCAAATCAAGAAAAGTCAGGAAGTCCAAGTCCAAATTCCAACAAAAGTGTTCATCAGTTCATAAATCCAATACGATGATTATTTCATCCAGATCATTAGTTTAACACAAACAGAACAGTCCTTGTTTAAGAGCAGCCTAAGCGTTTCGTCCTCCTTAGGACATCATCAGGGCTGCAAAGTAAAGAACAAAAAATCACAATCCATTTCTTGAAAGAACAATAGAAATATACATTTTCATTCTATGACCGTGTACAAAATAAAATTGATCCAATATTTTGATACCCCTACTCGTCCTGCCTGTATAACATTCTAAAAATGCACACCATCCACCCACCTTGATAACATATTCCCCATAATTCTCCAAAACACATGATGTTCAATCATTGTACTCTTCAATCCAAAATGAACATACCTCATCATTTTATAGCTTATAGATGCTGGTACTGTATCCTACTTCTCCTTGTGCATTAACGTATTTTTCACCCCAATATTATTCGAAACAGAGCCTTTATTTGAAAATAAACTATAATTTCATGTTGCAGATTTATAGTCAAGTTTAACTAATCCAATTCCACCTAAAATACTCATTATGACTAGTTTCCCACTGTTTTATCCCCTCCAAACCGGAGCCTCTAAATACCAAAAAGCTACCGCTATATAAAAATTACGTTATCAATGCTGGGGCTGAATCAATCCCATAACCATCCTGCAATTATAAGCTAAACTTCATCCCTTACTTAATATTCCCTGAATAAATCGGTCTGTTCCCTACTTTAGTGTGAGTACAACCCAAGTCTTCAATTCAAACAGTAAGACACTTACAATTATATATTTCACCCTTTCAAAAGCGATTGTTCTTATTCCAGGCTCTGTGATCTATAGTCCTGAGCGCATATAGCCCAATGTCAATCTGTCAAGACATGGCCAAATACAAAACAAAGCACTCGCATCAGATTACTGTCACTAAAATATTTAAAATGTTTACGGTGTTCAACTACGGAGTATACAATAATATTTATTATCTAATTCTCACCTTAAAATCCAAATCCTTTTCACTGTTCCAGTTATAGTCATCGCCGACAGCAGGTCCTGATAAATCTGCTGCGAATTCTAAACCGCGCCATTCCGTCTTTTTAAACACCTCAACTACCAATCCTGTTCACGCATTTCCATTCCTAATTAACTCTAACCCTTGTCCCGCTGTGGTCCGCTATTACAGCGTCCAATCACAATTGTTCAGGCCATCAACTGTCACATGCCTGAATCAACCAATCCTGAACTCCAATTTAGTGACCACCCCGTTCTCATTGTGGTTCGCTACCTTATTTCCGCTCCTCCCTGTTTGTTATTACCGGAAACACTTTGTTATCCAATCCCCTTTCACCACCACTTTATTGACTAGTCCGCCGAAACCGGATGTCCCATGAGAGTCATTTCCTAGTAATCCGCTTGTTGCCGATACACATTCTGATACCATCCCGCAACGAATAAAAATACAAACCCAAGCTTTGTAATGTGATTTAGGAGCCTATTTCTATATTGTGCCTCTGATGAACCATTGTTTAATAAACTTTCACATCGATCGCTCTCACTTATCGCAACTCTTTAAGGACCAAGTATTGGGGGGAGGAGCCAAGATGGCGATCGGAACGGTCGCATAAACGCCTCGCTCCGAGATCCCTTCCTCCCCGCCACCTATCCTGTCTTTAATCCTGTTCGGGGCGTTCCGAATTCGGTTACTAAGGAAGAGCCTTCACTTACCGTCTGTTTCCGGGGCTCCGGCGTGCAGTGGTTTCTGTGTTCTGCCCTTGTCGTCTTGCCGGCCTTCCCGGCCCTGACGCCGGGGCCTCGAGTGCAGTGCCTGCCCGGAGGTGTTCGGAGTGCCGACGGTCCGGAACCGGTGTAGAGTCCCGATGGTGGGAGCCTGAGAGCCGCGAGCCGGTAGCACTGGAGCGGGCCCACCCCCGATAGTGGGCCGCCCTACATGCCCGATTGCCTGCCGGACCAGAGAGAGAAGCCGCGTTGTCCGGCACCCCTCGGGTGAGACGCCCACTCCTGTTGATTGTCCCGCCTGGGATCCGGTGCAGGGCTCCCCGAGAGTTGTGGGGAGCACGCCCGTTCTTCTGGTGACTCTCCTTTCTCCGCCAGGCGCCATCCGCCGCGGATCGGCTGTGTGTCCTGGGGCCTCCGGCACTCATGGTGGACTTGGAGGCGGACGAGACAATGGCGGCGGGCGATTTGTTCAAGATGGCGGATGGCCCCTCAGAGAGTCCTCCTCCTGGAGACAGGGACATTGCTGCATTTGCTCTCCCCGGACCTCGTTTGCTTTGGGCGGCCCCTACACGAAGTGATGTCTCGCTTGCCCTGGCTGCTCTGCGGATCGACCTGTCCTTGAAATGCCGGGACTTGGAGTTGCGGATCGCCGCCATGGTTGCTCCGCCATTTTGTGACGCTGTGTCGTCTCCCCGAGTTGGTATTGTTGAGACTCCTCTAGCTGCTGTGCTGGGATCTACAAATGGGTGTTCGATTCTATGGGATCAAGTGGACCCGGTGCCGATGCTGCAGTGTTTCCTACATCCTGATTTCTTTGCTTCGTGCTGGACAGCCCAGATTTTGTGCTTGGCCACATGGATATTTGGTGTACTTTTGCATTCTGACTGCTGCCGAGTTTTCCTGGTTACTTCTTGGTGGCCGGGACGGTGTTCCCGCGAAGATTCCACTTGTTTGCCCTGACTGGTATGATCCCACTATGTCGTACTGTTTCTTGGCCATGCCGGGGTCTGGCAGTTCTGCTCTTCATAGAAGTGGACAGGGGTGATTGTGCCTGGGTGCCTGCGGGACTTTCGTTTTGTTAATGGCGTCTCCGGGCCTCGTTATTTGAACAGTTCCTGTCTCCATCCTCTGTGTAGGCTTTTCTCAGTATCCTCTTTGACCTCGATTATTGATCCTTTGTTGCGGGTGGGGAGGTGTTTTGTATTTCGATCGCCGGCTCCTCTCCTCTCTCTCTCCTTTTTCTTCTTCTTCTCTCTTTTTCACCTTTTTCTTTCTCCGTTATTTCTCCCTTTCTCTTTTCTTCTATATTTCGGGTGACTCTGGGGCGACAGGCACGCTGTTTAGTGGGGTAGGCCATAGCCATTACAGTGATGTAGGGTGGGGGGGGTGTTTGTTATTTTAGCTTGTTTTGTTCTATGGTCCCTTTTTGCTTCCTTTCTAGGGGGTGGGCTATGTCCCTTTGTTCTTTCTCCTTCGATTCGCAGGTGTCTGCACTTTCTCCTTTTTCGGGGCGGGTGGGCTGTCTATGTGGCGTCCTGTTCAATTGTTTGCTATGACTTGTCCTTTATTTTTGACCCCTTTGATGGGCATGGGATGTCGTTGGGCCTTGCCCTACTATGGTTGCCTGATTGCGTGGGGGGTTATTTCCCTCCCGTCCCCCCCCTTTTTTCTGTGTATGTTGCATGACGCCCTGGTAGATATGGCTACTGCCTCCTCTATAAAGCATAAAATGGAACCTTTCTTATCCTGGCGCTTACTGTGTGGCGACTTTATTCCACGTCTATACTGTACTCATTTTGCCGTACACATTGATGTTGCTCCTTTTTGGCTCTCCTGATTTTGCGGCCGGCCCCTGTGGTTGTAGGCCTGCGCTTGTACTGATGCGCGTATTTCAATAAAGGTTTTAAAAAAAAAAAAAAAAAAAAAAAGGACCAAGTATTATGTATTATGTGCTGACTTCCATGTTCGAATGGCTCAAATAAACTGAACGTATACACATTATTTTCGATCAATACATTTTAAGTACTAAATTTAACTCGAATATACAACTGCCCTAGCTCCATCTGGGTGGAACAGTATCTTTTATCTGTGTTATGACTCCCAAAAGTTTCACCAAGCGCAACCAGGTAAGTTAGTATTGTATACATAAAATGTTTTTAAATGTCTCAGTACAGGGGGGAGGTGCTACGCTAGCAACCAAGATGGCCGCTTAGGCTCCCGGCTCCGCCGACCTCCGTATCCTGCCAGATGATCCTGTCGATAATCCTGATTTTACGCCCGACCTCCGTGTAGATGAACCGATGTACGCTCCAATGGTGCAATTCCGAAAACTTAATCTGCTTGGTTGACGGAGCTGCATTGAGTTGAAGTTTGCGGCCTAGTCCAGCAGGAGAGCCGGGGCCTCGAGTTTTGATCCGGCCGAGTTGCAGTTGAACAACATCGGCCGTGAGAACCAATCAGGGTCCGGTCTACCGCAGTGGAGGTTTTTATTTGCTCGATCTTGACGGCGTTCATTTTGATTGACCAACATCGAGGGAGGAGTGACGTGGCACAACAGTGGCCGTGGGTGGAGGTCCCTGTCCCGCGGACCCGGTGTGCCCCTGTCGGGGTTCGATGGGCCGGGGTCTTTGCTCGCGGGAGCGGAATACAGATTGTTGCCGCTGAAACCGATCAGTCACCTTCCGATGCCGTCCGTTCCGCTCCTGTCTGTTCCCCCGGAGAACCCGGGCTCTCTAGGGGAGGTGAATGAGATCGGTACGGAGCGTGGAGAAATGGACCGGACGGAGCGCGAGCCGTCGCTGAAGACAGTATTGGCAGCCATCGGGGCATTTCATTCACATGTGGATGCCCTGGTTCACAAAATGATGACGGGCTTATTGGAGATGGGTGCGTGGAACCGGACCCTGCTACACCTCAGGTACTGCCACCAGCTACGATTTCCATGACGACCATTTTGATTCTAGACAAGGACCCCGTGCGACAAGAGGCGCCGCAGCCCTTGGTTGGTATCCTGGAGAATCCCGAACCCAGTGTTTTGAACGTATTAACTCACCTACCATCATTGCTGACTTTGGAAGAATCGATTGGCGTTCCCTTCCCGGAGACTCCTGAGGGTGATTATTCTTGGACTTCTGTTACATCCTTTCCCTCTTTAGTGACTTTACGATCTTGGAGGAAACTACATTGGGACTATCCGTCCATGAGGGAGTGTTCCTGTGCTGCTGAAGTTCTTGAGGAATTACTGACTTTGAATTGTTTTGGACTGAATTTTTTCAGACTCTTTTTGCACTTTGATTCTCCTGTAGCAGTAATGGTCCCCCGGGAGGGGTTCTCATAATGGTTCGGAAGGGCCAGGGCTGAGATTGATTGACTGTGGTTGGTACTATGGCCTTAATGGATGTAGAATTCGTGGCTGTTGGTCTCACGGGAGGTTGGGCGGTACATCACAGCTCCCACTAATTTATTTTTCTGTGCTCTCAGATACAATTGAATTTTCATCATAGGGGGTGCTGGTCTCTGGCGGGGGGGAAGGGGACCGGGAGCTCTTTTTCTCTTTTCTACTTTTAGAACCTAGTTAGTTGGGGCGAAAGGCACACTGCTAGTTGGGGTTAGGCAATAGCCATATGCAGGGTGGGGGGATGGGTTTATTGTTTTATTTCTGTTTTCGCTCCTATGATTTTCTTTTCTTCAATCTTCTCTTTAGTTTTTCCTTTACTAGTAATATTGGCGAAATATCCTGATTTTGTTTTAAATTCTAGTGTCTGGTTGCCATGATTCTTTTGCTGTTTTGATTTTATGGGTGGGCGGGTCTTGAGGGTCCGCGTTTAAATTGTTTATCGATTGTAATGTTGCAAGTCCTACTTCGTACTCATTAGCGCGGGCCTCTCAGTGATTCTTCTGTTGTTCCACGACTATCCTGTTATTATACCTGTTCACCCTATTATCAATGTATGTATGTATGGCACCGGATATGTCTATTCCCTTTTCCTTGTTTTTAAAATAATAAAAAAATTTAAAAAATAAAAAAAAAAAAAAAATGTCTCATTACAACCAATTTCTGGTCATACTAAGTATAAACTCTATCCCTTTCTACCATTTCCGATGCTGAGTGCTGCGTGAAATAACTCATTTCCGATTGAAGAGTATCATGTTATTCCCTAAATTAAATATCAAAATGCACATATCATAATGTGTTTAAAATAACAGATAAATCAAGGGGGAGGAGCTATGCTCGCAAACAAGATGGCCGCTTAGGCTCCCAGCTCCGCCGACCTCTGTCTCCTGACGGATTATCCTGTAATAAATCCTGACTTCACGCCCGACCTCCGTATGGATGAATAGTTGCTGAACCCGGTGGTGCAATTCCGATCATTCTACGAACTTGTTTGACGCAGCTACACCGTGTTGCAATTCTCGGCCTAGCCCGCCTGATAAGCCGGGGTCTCGAGTACTGGCCCGGCCGGGTTACAGTTGAACAACATCGGCCGTGGGACCCAGGTTGGGACCGGTCTCTTGCTGCGGAGGTCATTTTGCCCGATTCTGATGGCGGTCGCTTGGTCTGTTTAACACCGAAGAAGTGGTGCCGAGACGCTACTGAGGCCGCGGGCCGGGGTCCCCTGTCCCGGAGACCGGGTGCGCCCCCTCCCCGAGTTCGAAGGGTCGGGGTCCTCGCTCGCGGTAGCAGAGAATAGACTGCAACGCTGCATACGATCAACCGCCCTCCGTGAACATCCGCTCCGTTCTTGCCTGTTCCTCCGGAGATCCGGAGCTCTGGGGACATAGACTCGGATAGTAATTAATCAAACGGAGATGGGTCGGACGGAGTGAGAACTGTCGCTGAGGACCTCCTTGACCGCCATCGGGGCTCTACATTCCCATGTGGTGGTTTTGATCCACAAAATGTCCGCTTGTGCAGTCGGGATTGAGTGCCTGAGACCGGACTCTGCTCCATTGCAAGATCTCAAGTGTGCTGGGCCTACCACGGTGAATGCCTTGTCGGTGGATGATGGCCGCGTGCTGGATGTAGTGTTGGAGCCCTTGGTTGGTGTGGATATATTTGATTGCAACCTTGGAATCGTGAGTGCATCGCCACAACTGAAAGTTCTTCCTATGAAGATGGAACCACTCGTCTCCCCGTTCCCGGAGCCTCTTTTCAATCACTCCCGAACTACAACAACAACTTCTTCCCCCCTGGCAGTTTCATTATGTTCTTGGATGAAACGACAACGGGACTTACTGTCGGAGAGGGGGTGCTTACATGCGATTGGAGTTATTGATGGACTACTATTATTGACTTTATCTGGACCTAACATTCCTGGCTCCTTATCCCATCTCATCTATCCCGTTGAGGGAGTGGTTCCGTCGGTGGGAGTTCGTATTGCAGATCGTAAGGGCCAAGGTTGAGATTGATGGAAAGGGTCTTGTACCGTGGCTTCAATGGACATGGGATTGCTACCACTATTCTAGCGGAGGGTTGGGCGGTGTTTATAACTTCCCCTATATGTTCTGATTGAATATCCTGAATGATTTTGGTTATACGTTTAGGGGTCATTTGTTTCTGGCAGGGGGGAGAGGGAGACCGGGAGCCTGTATGTCGATTTCCTCCTCCGCTTCCTTTTCTTACTACTTTTAGTAACCAGTTCTTTGGGGCGACAGGCACACTGCTAGTTGGGGTTGGGCGGAAGCCATATGCAGGGGTGCAGGGTGGGGGGTAGGGTTTGTTGTTCTTCCTTTCTTTTTTGGTTTTATGTTCATTATCCTGCTCCTCTTCTGTAATTAGACGCCTTCCAGAGGGGTTGTTTTGATTGGTGGGTGGACGGGTCCTAGGGGTGGGAGTGTACACGATATCCTTATAATGACTTGCCTTCAATTGCTGCACACAGGGAGTAATAGCTGCTGACACTCAACTTTTTGGTTCTCTCTCTCCTTAATAATCCTATTCCTAAGGGTAGTGGATTTATGAAAGGGTCGTGGGTCGAAATTATATTTCCTGTGTTTTAATAATTGCATGCCATTGTTGTTTTATATTTAGCTTTCATTCTGTGGATTTTCCGTAGGTTACCCACCGCTGGCTTATACAATTGCTGCTTTCTCCGTAATGTAAGGCATCTGCTGTTTGTTTTTCTTGTATTTTATTAATAAAAAGATTTTAAAAAATAAATAAAAAAATAACAGATAAATGCTGCTAAAATTTCCAACATCAGCTAAAGTCCTCATATTTATATAATCATTCAATTATTTTGCTGATATGAATTCATTCAGTTGAAAATACCCCAAAATGCTCGATAAATCATCATTGCTTGGATGCCAATCCCATTCATAAATAAATATGAGGACTGTAGTGATGTCTGAAACTTTAGCAGCATTTATCTCTCTCCTATGGCGAACCCCAAGCAGGTATCCACTGGGCTGAGATATCATTGGAAAGGGGAGATTCTCCCCTTTCCAACAATAACTCTCCCACCACAATCAGTGGTGAGGTGGCTGAGCTATGGCCCGTGCTTGTGGGCTGAGATATGCCCCCTATCATTGATGCAGTAAAAGCAAAACAAGCACTCAATACACTAAAGATGAAAAAAGACTTGGGAGGCTTGGAAAGCAATTTCTAAGCAGCTAGAGTGTCATGTACTACCAATAAATCTATATAGGATTTGAACGTTTAGACAACATAGACTGTGTGATTGGTGTCCAGACTGATTCCAGACACCCCCACCAGGTATGATCACCTGTATACCAGCTGGCTCACAGTGCCACTGCAAACTCCTCTTACCATGGAGAGAATAGTGCTTGGCAACTATCGATTATGACAACCCTGTCCCATCAGAAATTGTGGCAACAGTACAGTACTTTTCGCTCAGTCACTGGTGCTCCCTTTATCTCGGAGAGATACACAGAATAAACGGTGGAGACGTTTGCAATAAGCATTAATTGAACCAGCTTTCTTCTAGTGTAAAATAGGTGTGCTGAAACAACCATAAGAAAGAAACAGATATAAATGATTATACGCATCAACAGACTAAATGGATGGTAGATTCCTACCCTAGTGCTAAAACAATGAATATAGGCAGGTATAAAAATACATGACAATAATAATGTGTACTCCTATTATGCAACCCTAACTAGATGTACCTAAGTGTACCTAGCATGTATGTAGGTGTAGAGTCAAGAATCCCATTAGGTTGAAGCCGACCCCATTACTTGGTGTGAGAGAATGAAAGACCCCGTCTCTGTTCTCGAGATGGACACCCCACGAGGGATGACAGACCACTGTATGCTGAAGTGTCTGCATGCAGGAACTCAGCGTCTCGTGTCAGTGTGTCAGTGTGGAAGTCTTTTTCCTCTGCCTCCTCAAAAGGTATCCTCAGGGGTTCTACCTTGCTGTGTCAGGTTGGCCGAGGATGACGAAAGGAATGACCCTTACACATAGTTATTATGCAGAAGATGGTTAATCCTGCTGTGATTCTGAGAATCATCATGCATAACGAATGAGGCTATTTTTCTGGGAAAACGACACAACATTTTATGCAGCACCTAACTAGGTAAAAGGTCAATATCAAAAACCGTTATGTAGTGCAATGGCAGGAAAAATGTAGGTGAAAGATTAGGTGACTACTCGGGCCTCTATTGGGGTACATTACAAAACATAACAAGAGGTTAAAAAATAATAAAGGAAACCAAGGGGCCTTTATTTACCTGCCCATTGTTGTCCAATGGCTGGCACCTGCACTAAAGGGGTTCGACTAGCTAAGTGAAATATGTAGGTGCTCTGCCTCCCTCACAGTTTTCTTCTACTCTTTGTGAGACCTAATGTCAAGGTCTCTGTATCATAGTAATGTCCGCAGCACTTAGGATAAGTGCTAACTCTCTGAGCACAACCTTTAGAAAACGAAAAACGTTTTATGGATGATTGGCAATCAAATTCAATTCCATATTGTAGTGCATTACTTCTTTATTTATTCATTGTTGTTTGTCACATGAATAATTTCATATTCCACGTTAAACTTTTGGTGAATTCATCGTCACCCAATGCATTTCGGACCAGTGGTCCTTCATCAGGGGTGTTCGATAGTATGGCGTGGACTCGCGCGCCTGTTTCACATATGAAACGCGTCCAGTTACTAGTATTGCAACGCCTCTTGTCAGGGGGTGATATCTTTGAAGCACACCACAACCTTTCATTCTGATCTAAAAGTGGTAGTGCGCAATCCAACCCCCTTTTCTTTGAAAGGTCTCTGTATCTCACACACAGCTGCACCCTTTCACATCTGTGAGAAGCCTGTGTCTGAATGCTAGGGTATCACGCTTTTCTCAGGCTCCCTCTAGCATGTTTATACACATAGCAGTTTACTGCGTTGTTATGTGCGATAGGTAAGAGCCGCTGTTTAGAGGGTGAGTGATTTGCGCTAGTGGTTTAGCAACAAGGCCCTCATTTTGAGATGCAGGGTGCAAACTCTACACCTGTAAAGGCCCTTGCAGACATACCCCACCAGAAATGTGCATTTATGAGTAAATCCCCAAGTAACAAGGAATAACCATGCAGACCGTTATTTTCTTGCTGAAATTATGCATGGGATTCCCAATGCCATCTGGATTAATGCTATAAATGGGTGTAAATGAGAGAACAGGTGGATGGTTGTCAGTGGGCAGGGGAGGCTGGAGCGAAGCAGCTTAGTGCTACCCATATTCCCTTTATAATGTAGGATCAGGCCGGGTGAGGGTCCGCCTACGCCTGTGTCACCAGGTCCTTCCTGGTCCTCCTGTAGTTTTACCGGCTGTGCTTCCCAGATGGAAAATCAGACTCCCTGTTCCTGCAGCTGTGATCAATTGCAGTTATGACCAACCAGTGGTGGTGTTCCACCTGGGGATATCCCTTCGCCTGACTCATAATGGGGTCCAAAGACTCCTTGCACAGTATCATAGTGCACAGCCCAGGCGACACCTCGGCAGGTCCACTGTTACAATTAATGAATACCTTAGTCAGTGCTTGCCGTGTTGGTAATTATCTTAATAGACACCATATCTATTGCAGGTCTTTGGTTGCATCATTTCTGCTACTTCAGCACACGTACAGGCAGAGGTAGAGCCCTGTATGCAATTAAAAAAATATTAAAGTATGCAGAAAACTAAGAAATGCAACCAAACTTGAAATAAGCTGCTAAGCTCCCGCAGAGAAGTCGCCCTTGAAATTGTATAATGTGTTTTTAAAGGTTCTTGCATGAGGTTGAACAACAGGAGAGCAGAACTTGTTCAAGGCCCAGCCTGCAGCTGTTTGAGCCTCTTCCATCCGGTTAGCCCCGGCCGAAGAGACAGCCTCGAGCATCAGCCTACCGAGAAATGTGAGTGTCAGCAGGTGAAGCCTCTGCTAGGACAGTGGGCGCGGGAATTTCCGGAACATAAGTAATCCCCCAGGCAGATATGCCTGTATATTCACAAAAGGTTACATACACACTTTACTTTCCTAGACACTAAGAAGGGACAAGTAGGCACTGTACGGATTGGCTACCTAGAGCCACTGTTCAAGACTGTTCTGTTTACCAGTGGCGGCTGCACCTGACTGGGGTGGTGAGGCGGGAGGGGTAGGGGTTGGGGGAAGGAATAAAAACAAACTCACTTGGGTACAGTCACTGCCACGCTACCTCTCCTTGGGCCAGATGTAGGTGTCCAAATACCGGTCGGAAACGGCCGAAAATACCGATTTTCGGCCGTTTCCGACCGGTATTTGGACATTGGTATGTAGGGGCATGTAAAATTACAGAATCTGTAATTTTACCGATTCTGTAATTTTACCGATTCGGTAAAATACCGAATTGGTAAAATTACCGATTCTGTAATTTCAGATGTAGGTAGCACTGTTTTCAGTGCTACAATGGTTTAAGAATTCTTAATTTACCACCAACTAGCAGTTGGTGGTAAATTAAGAAAACCATTTCAAAAGCATTTTTTTTGCTTTTTAAACAGTGCCATGTTGCAGACATACATGCCCTAGCAACATGTGCACCCATGCACAATTGAGGGGTGCACCCTGCCACCCTTCAATATTTCCCCCAATTACCGAATCGGTATTTACCGATTCGGTAATTGACATTGATTCCTATGGGCCTCAAGGCCCATAGGAAACAATGGCAGTTACAGACTCGGTAAATACCGATTCATTAATTACCGAATCATACCGATTCGGTAATTAATTCGGTAAATATACCTACATCCCGATTGCCAGTTCTTAAATACCGAATCCGTATGATTCGGTATTTAAGAATCGGTAATCGGGGATTACCTACATCTGACCCCTTGTCTCTTCTGATTCCCGGAACAGAAGCAGGAAACACACAGGCTTCCCCATAGCCAATCAATCACAACTCTGCTGTCACCATGACAGCAGCGTCATGATTAGTCTGAGCGCTGTGCTTCGGCGCTCAGATGGGGACTATGAGCCTGTGTACGTTCTCCACCCAGGCTGTGCATTACAGCCCAATGGAGAACATGCAATGTGCACATGACTCTTTGGCCAGTCCAAAACAGCTGGCCAAACCATCATGCACACTTACGTGCTCACCATTCCTCCTCCTGCTCTGCACAGCCCAGCCCCGCCCGAGAACGGAAAAGTAAAATGATGATAACAATGTGTTATTATTATTTTATTTTTCCTTTTTATCAGCTCAGAGGGCAGTTGGGAGACACTAGTGGGGGCGACGCTCCTCCGCCTCAGCGGAGGAGCCGCCACTGCTGTTTAGGTTTGGGAAAAGACCCTCTTTTTTTTTTTTAAATATTTTTATTAATTATAACACAAGAGTAAAAATATACATATCGGGCATCATTCGGAGGAACATATCATAATGGTGGACGGGCAAAACAATTGAGGAAATACACATCGAATACAAGCATCTGAAAGACGTCAATGGGTGTGTAGGGCAAAGGTAAAACAACACGCTACCGTTAACCTAAGCAAACATCGCCGAATCCCGCCCACCCAGAATACAGGATATGAAACCAGACACTCGATATCCGAATATGATGAATAAAGATCAGGAGAACACGCCACATCTCTTGTGAAGAAGGGAAAAGGGAAATAGAAAGGCCATAGAACAAAAGAAAGGAAAAATAACAAACCCCCCCTCAACCCCCCTGCACCCCTGCGGATGGCTACGACCTAGCCCACTAGCAGCGTGCCTGTCGCCCACTAAACTAACCCCAAGGAAGGGAAAAGATGGAGGAGGGAATGTCGTAAAAGCAAACACACCCCCGGTCTCCCATACCCCCCACCAGCAGTGACCACCCCGAGATATAATCGAACCAACATTTAGCAAAATATACAAACCAATCGGGGGAGTATAACAAAGCACCACCCAACTCCCAGCACATTACATGTGACAATCCCGGCATTGAGTCAAGCCATATTATCAAGTCCAAGCCCTCAAGGTCAACCCTGACCAGTACGGTATTTCGGGAGAGTCTCTTTCACTCGAACCACCACCACAAAGGAAAAGGCAGAATGTTCATTAAAGTCCACATCAGTGTTGCAGGATCGACAGAAGGATAGAGGGTCACGATAGCCACAAAACGAGTGAGGGAATGTGTCCAGAAATAGCAAATCCCCCCAACAGTCACTTTGGAGCTTGTTACAGCACGGAAGACTGTCCATATCTGTACGAGGCGGCAGCAGGATCGAGCAGGGAACGATAGCGACAATCACGGGCTCGCTGAGTGTGAATTGGGGGCCGACAAAGCACAGTGAATCCAGGTTCTGCCCGGGGACCTCGGTCTCAGGCGTACGTTGCACTGCTGGTACCACAGATGTAGTAGGACTAAACGGAGAGTCGTGTGCCGGTCCCAAGATACCGTCCACTTGCACGATCAGCGTCCGGAATACAGCGGTGGATTGTGAATGGAGCGCCTCAATGGCGGCCATGACTGCCTGTAGCGATGGCGTACTTTCCGTCCGCCCCATCTCCTCTCACGAAGAGGCAGAGCAGGATTCGAACCCCGGAGGCCGGCTTCTCCGGGGTAACAGGCCACGCAAATCCGATGACAATAATGGGCGCTCTCCGTCGTGCCAAATTGACACCTTCGCCGGCAGCGAGTGCCCCGGCCCGTCAACCCCGGGAAGGGGCAGGGTCTCCGGGCGTCGGACCCCCGAACACGGCAACCGGTGCGGTACGCTGTTGTCTCCACGGTGTAGACCGCTCACAATGTCAGCATCAAACAAGCAGTTCACGATGCATTCCGGCGGACCGGGCTCAGTCCAGGTCCAGCGGCCGTTGTTGATCAACTCCAACCCGGATAGGCTAGAAATCAAGGCCCCGGCTTCCACACGATGTTAGGCCGAGAATGGAAACACGGCGTATCTTTGGCATCCGACAAGATAAAAAGCTCGGGATTACACCTTTAGAAACAGGATGCTTCACGAACCCGGGAGAGTGGAGCGAATTCAGGATTGAGAACAGGATATACGAGCTGCTGGCGGAGGTCAGCGGAGCCGGGAGCTTACGCGGCCATCTTGGTTGCTGGCGTAGCTCCTCCTCGGAAAAGACCTTCTTGAATGTATGTCCTATGTGTACATATGTTTGATTAATGACTAGTTTGATTGTTACATGAATTGTCACTCTAATACACCATATAGGGCAAGGAATCACTGTGTAGATATCAGTCCTCTATTATCGAGCAGAGAACTGGCAAGCAGCAACCTCATTTCATAATCCTTTCTGGTGACCTATCTTTTTCTCTGGCAGTGCACAGTCAGAAGCTGATCAGGACACACTTACTCCTAGAAGGGCACCAAAGATTGAGGTGTAAAAGCATCACTGAGGGGCAAGAATGGATGAAGCTCATGATGCATTGTAAGTGCCAAGGTGCATCCTGCAGTGCATAACAAACAATGGGTTTTGGCTTTGTATAGTTAAAATCGTTTTTGTGTTCAAACACTAAAAGATACAAGTCAGGCAGGCATTAACAGTGAATGAGCGAGGTAAAAGAGAACTGTTACTTGATGACAAAGCTATGCCAAGGAAAGAGGATTGCGCACCGGGTTGCGGGCGAGACATGGTCATCGCTGTTGCGAGCAGGGACTCAGCGGAACATGCAGGGATTATTATGAGCTCTACACGCCATGTGTCACACAACTCACAAGGAGCTGGAGCTGTCTCATAGGCACCTGGAAGGCAGGATCTCCTCACCTGAGGACACCTTCCACTTGTTTGCCACTTCTTTATTGATTTAGTCCCTGACTGAGAACAACAATACATTCACGTTGAGAAATAAAAAAAAATGTAAGGGTAATATATCAAAGGATTTTATTTATCAGAGCCACCAAAAGTGCCAAAGTGTCTTTTCCAGTATACACTTACAAAGCACTAAAACAAGAATCTAAATATTTGGATTGATATTGCACAAGCACCTGGCATTTAATGCAAGTATGATCTAGATCCTCTACCCCACAATAAAATGACGAGCACGTATGATTTTCTATAGGAGTACCCCTCTCTTCTATATGTTCTTCTAGAGGAATACCACACTCCTGTGACTGCAACTACCGGCATTCTGTCCGCTCTAGTCTTATGTCCAATGGCCATTGTTTGGTCTGGTTGCATTTTTACCCCAAACTGCTGAATTTACAATTTCACTGCAGCTCCTCTAAGACAGTGAAATCTATTGATTTACAAACTGGTCAGTGGGATAAGTCTTCTTTAAAGACAATTTCATATGATTATATTTCCAGTCCACTAGATACTCAGTGGGAATTAAAAAAAAGGTTTTGGGCTTGTTTACAGTTTTGATTAAAAACAGTTAACACATTTTTATCTGAAAGCAGCTCTCCCTTTAAAATCCACCTTAGTGTTCCTTCTTTGGAATATAAAAGTTTAAAATCCCCATCTCCCTACCCCAATGCAGAGTAAAATAAACAAACCAATAATACCCACTTCTAAACAAAGTGCTTGTACTGGAGTTCAATGTGATACTGAGAAAAATGTATGTAAATGTATTCCCTCTACTTTTTCCAGTAAGTTCTACTCTCTATAATAAATGGATTCCTGGGAGGAATCTGTGCACTATATATCAATATGAGATATTTCGTTACAATCACACATTTCATCATCAGGATGAGGGTATCTGTGGTACCGGAGCCTCTGTCAGAGCGTGGGTGCTGAAATTGTACTGCAGCATCTATATAGGACTTCATGCCCTATTTTGGGGTGTGGAAACACTCCACTATTTGCCAGCAATTTTAGGTTTACATTTCTTTATTGCTTTATGGAAAGTACAGAAAAAACACAGAACAAGTAAGAAAAACGTATGCTATTTGAGCATCCTACTGTTGTAGGGAAGGCATATGAAATCGTCAATACAAACATCCCCCAACCCCCACCTCCCCCCAACTAGTCCCTCCCTCCACCCTCAGTAATCATCTGATTTATTTATGGCCGCCTGCGTTGTACCTCGGGGAGCCGCCAGTAAAGGTTCTGTGAGTCTCAAGAGTCACAAGTACTTTGGGCATGTGAGTTCTCTGAATTCAGAGGAAAGCATTGTTAGGAACGGTTTCCAAAGGTCAGGGAACGGGGCACTCTGGTTAGTAAGAGAGAGAGGAAATGTGTTACTTACCTGTAACTGCAGTTATCCAGTATTGGTATCTTTCATAGATTCACATGCCTGAATCATTCCCCGTCGTCGGGGTGGGAGTCCCCGGTATATAAAAAGAGCAATGTCATATAGACATGTACATAGTAATAGGCCAGAGGCCTCTCATTAGTAACATATCCATGTCCTTTTGTAAAAAGGACTAAACTTTGGCAAAGAGCCAATCAGATATCACCACCCTCTAGAACCTTCCTGGAAGGAGCCCTAGTCCCTCAGATTTTCGTAAGCACAGTGCTAAGTAGTACCTACTGAGAGAAACAAGGTGAGCCCTTCCAGGGGAGGTGGGTGGGTTGCATATGAATCTATGAAAGATACCAATACTAGATAACTGCAGTTACAGGTAAGTAACGCATTTCTTATCCAGTATTATAGGTATCTTTCATAGGTTCACATGCCTGAATCAGAGTAGCAAGCAATAACCAGCACATTTCGTAGAGAACAACCTGTAAAATCACATGATAATAGAATATCAAGCATGAAATACAGTTAGAGAAATGTGCAAGAAGGTAATAGGATGGAGGGATGAAAGGAAGAAGGCTCACCTCTAGTGAAATAGATGGCGTAGCACCGCTTGACCCACTGCTGCATCCTTCATCAGCTCTGAATCCAAGCAGTATTGCTTGGTGAAGGTATGAGGTGTCTTCCATGTTGCCGCTCTGCATATGTCAATGATGGTACCCAGCGAAGAGCGCCATCGAGGTGGAGACCGCTCTAGTGGAGTGGGCCCGACTTTAGAATGCAGAGGATGTCCTGCCTGCTGGTGGCAGAAAGTAATGGCTGCCGAGATCCACCTTGAGATGGACTGCTTTGTCAATGGAAGACCTTTCCTGGGCCTGCTAAAGGCAATAAATGGTTGGTTTTTCGAAATTGTTCTGTTCTATGGATGTAGAACTTCAGATATCTCTTGAGGTCTAAGGAATGAAGAGACCTTTCTGCTGCGCTGCGTGGATTTGGGAAGAAGAACCGCAGAACTATAGGTTCATTCAGGTAAAAGTTGGATGGCACCTTTGGTATGAATTTAGGATTAGTTCTTAAGATAACTCTGTCCTGTTTGAACTGTAAGAAAGAATCTTGAATGGAGAAGGCTTGGAGCTCACTCACTCTTCTTGCTGATGTGAGCGCTAGTAAGAGAGCTGCTTTCCACGATAGATATTTGATGTCAGCTTTGCGTATTGGCTCCAAGGGGTGCTTCATTAACTGAGCCAGTACGATGTTGAGCTGCCAGGTGGGTGGCAAAGCCCTCACTGGAGGGAATGTCCTGAACAATCCTTTCAGAAACTGCTTGATCCGTCTATTGGACCAGAGAGAAACACCAGACGAAGAACCCCTATACCGAGATACAGCCGCCAGGAGAACTTTTATTGGGGCGTGGGCCAACCCCGAGTGAGCCAAATGAAGCAGATAAGGCAGAATCTGTGCCGGCGAAGATTCAAATGGGTTTATTCTGTTTGTCTTACATGATATACAGAATCTTTTCCACTTCAGCGAATACGTCTTGTTGGTACTGTCAGCCAGGGCCCGGGCCAAGACTACCCTGCATTCTTGAGGAATGTCTACGTTCTGGAACTCTCTGTACTCAGGAGCCAAGCCGATAATTTGAGAGATTGCGGATCCGGATGTTGGACTTGCCCGTTGTTCATTGTCAGGGGAGTCGGGCTTGGCCTGAATGGAATTGGCGGTTCCAGCGATCCGAGGTGAAGTTCCATAAACCAGTGTTGGCGTGGCCACGCCGGGGCTATCAGGATTAGGGTGCAATGCTCCGTCTTCATTTTCCTGAGAACTCTGGGAATCAGGGGAAATGGAGGAAATGCGTAAGCGAAGACATTGCACCATGCGATGGAAAATGCATTCCCGAGAGACCCCTTCTGGGGATGCCAGCTTGCGTAGTATTGGCATTTTGCGTTGAGTTGTGTCGCAAACAGATCCAGGTGAGGCTTGCCCCAACGGGAGAATACGGAGTTGAGAAGATGTTGATCCAGCTCCCACTCGTGGCAGATGGAGCGTTGCCTGCTTAGAGAGTCCGCCAGGGTATTGTCTGCCCCTGGGACATACTCTGGCCGTAAAGAAATATTGTTTCGAAGCAGCCACTTCCAAATACGTTGAGATTCTAGCGACAGCGTCAGAGAACGAGTTCCCCCTTGTTTGTTCAGATAGTGCATTGTGGTGGTGTTGTCCGTTCTCACAAGCACTGGGGAATCCTTGATCCGAGGCAGGAATGCTCTCAGTGCCAGGTAGACTGCCCTCAATTTGAGAAGGTTGATATGCATCTGCTTCTCTGTCTGAGACCATAGTCCATTGATCTGGAGTTCTTGCAGATACGCACCCCATCCCTCCAATGAAGCATCTGTGGTGATCACATGTGGAGAGATTGGTAGTAGGAATGGAAGGCCCTGGTCCAGATTTTGAGGTTGAAGCCACTAGTCTAGGGCCTGCACAATGAATGGAGTGATCCGGATTAGATCATCGAAGGATCCTGCACACTGGATCCACTAAGTGGATAGTGCCTCCTGCAGCGGCCGCATATGAAGACGGCAGTGTGGGCTCAGCAGGATGTTGGAGGACATCATCCCCAATAATGACTAGTACAGGCGTACTGTGATGGTCTTCTTGGCCTGAATCCGGGCTGCTAGAGATCTGAGTTTGAGCTGACGTTCCTGTGAAGGAAAGGCTTTTTCCTGATCCGTATCCAGGAATGCCCCCAAGAATGTGAGGCGTTGGGAAGGCTGAAGTACAGACTTTTCTTGGTTGAGAGTGAGTTCCAGGTTTTGGAAGAGTTGCAGACAGCGTCTGAGGACCTGCTCACGCCTGCGAAAATAGGCGCCTTGACGAGCCAGTCGTCCAAGTAGGGGAAGACTTGGTGATGGTGTTGGCGAAGATATGCTGCCACCGGAGACAGACACTTTGTAAAAATGCGAGGAGCCGATTTCAGTCCGAAAGGCAGCACCCTGAATTGGTAGTGTCTGCCCGCCACTGCAAACCTGAGGAATTGTCTGTGGTTTTTGTGGATAGGTATGTGGAAATAGGCGTCTTGGAGGTCCAAAGACACCATGAAGTCTTTTGAATCGAGGAGCTGCAGCACACCTCCTGAATGGACACCATACGGAACGACTGTTTCTTGAGGTATCCGTTCAGGTCTCGTAAGTCCAATATAGGTCTCCATTTTTTCTCCTTCTTCCTTATTAGGAAGAATCGGGAATAGAATCCTTTGCCTTTCTGATCCCGAGGCACTTTTTCTATAGCTCTTTTGTGGAGCATTATAGAGAGTTCTTTTTGTAGGAGATGTAGATTCTTGTGGTTCATTGGACGTGGAGGATTTGAAGGAGGACTCTCCACAAACTCCAGAGAATGTCCGAACTGGACTAGCTGAAGGACCCAACGATCCGTTGTAATCTGCTGCCAATTGTGGAGGAAAAATGAGATTTTTCCTCCAATTGCGTAAGGTGGAGAAGAAATGGAGGCCTGTGGTAGAAAAAGGTCATTGCCTTCTGGCTGTGTCTTTCTTCCCTCCGCGTCCAC
This sequence comes from Lissotriton helveticus, assembly GCF_964261635.1. NCBI lineage: Eukaryota > Metazoa > Chordata > Amphibia > Caudata > Salamandridae > Lissotriton > Lissotriton helveticus. The sequence goes on from NC_136071.1 coordinate 238,218,438, forward strand.
TAAAGGAAGATTTGTTGTATGATGACTGATTTTGATGCTGCTGCCTTTGTTGGTACTGGGGTTTGTACTGCTGGTTTGAGTTGTACGATGATTTGTACCCCTGATAGCTACCCCGTGAAGGTTGTCCTCTTCCTCTGGAGCCCCGAAAGGAAGTATTTCTGAACTGAAGAGTACCCAGGGCTTTTAATACCTTGCAGCATGTCGTCTATGTCTTTCCCAAACAGTAGCTGGCCATCGAACGGCATGTCCAATATCTTGGCCTGCACTTCCAGTCGGAAAGATGTGGCCTTAAGCCACCCATGGCGCCTTAGGACCGCAGCCCCTGCCAATTGTCTGAATCCTGTGGAGGCGATATCCATTCCCACGTCGATCATTTCAGAGGCTGAACGTTCGTCCTCAAGAAGGATCTTTTTTGCTTCCTCTTTTTGGTCTTCTGGGATAGTACCCAAATATGGAGCAATATCCACCCACATTTGGCGGTTGTAGCGCCGTAACAGGGCTAAGGAGTTAGGCGCTCGTACAGTGAGGGTCGACATGGATGAAAACCTTTTGCCAATGTTATCCAGTTTACGACCCTCTTTATCTGGTGGCGCAGTCAACGCCGCCGATGGATTATTAGATTTACGCTGCGCAGCTTGGGTAATCACAGAGTCTGGTTTTGTGTGTCCTGTAAGGCATGCAGGAGCTGTGGCAGGAGCCTTATACTTTTTGTCGAGCCTGGGTATGACTGGAGGCAAAGATGAAGGATTCTTCATTATTTTCACCCCCTGATCCCAAATATACTCAATAATGGGAATGGATCTCACAGCCTTTTGAAATGGCTCTTTAAAGTCATACAGGAAACAATCCTGAGGTTGCGTGGACATTTTGATTTTGAATCTTGAAGCAGCCCTTTCTAAGATGTTGTGGAACCCTACGATGTCTTCCGGAGGCGAGTCTGCCTGTGCTTGGTCAGGGGAAGCCGGAGCTGGAATAACGTATTCATTCCATTCGTCTTCCTGCAATTCTCCTTCCTCTTGCTGTTCGCCCTCGTCCTGTGCTCCTCCTCCTTCTTCTTCATCAGAAGACTGTAAAGGAGGCAAATAAGCAGTGTCCGGTTGAATGACCAGTGGAGGCGGCCTAGGGCGAGATGGAGGGGTCGGTATCACAACTGGCGGTTGCGGCCCTGCCGTAGGAGGCGGATTGGACGGAAACCGCTGCTTATAATCCGCAATGAGAAATTGTAAATCCGTCACTATGGATGCTGGAAGACACACCATAGGTTGTGAAGGTGGAGGTGGAGTAGAGTGATATTCCTCCTGGAAATCCATTCCTTCCTGATCCAGATCTTCACACTCTGAACTTTCATGGATTTTAATGTTAAGTTCTGATGGATTGGTAGCAGTCTGAAACAGTGAGCCATCCTCAGAATCCTCCGTGTCCAACAATTGAGCCGGCGGCAGTGGCTGGACTCTACTTGGTGAGCTCAATTCTGGCATCAAAGTACGCTTAGTTATCCTGAAGTGTGTATACGAGTACTTCAAAGAAGGCGATCCTGTCGTCAGTGAGCCCGTCGACGGTATGGTCGTCGACGGGGGAACGTCGACGGTTATAGCCGGCGTCCTCGTCGATGATGGAACTGTCGACGGCAGCGTTGTCGACGGTGTTTTGTTCGTCGACGCTGGAGACGTCGTCGATGGTCCCGTCGACGGCTTCGTTTTCGTCGACGCTGGTGTCGACGTCGATGGTCTCGTCGACGATGGGACTGTCGACGGAGGTTTCACTGACGTCGACGAGGATTTCGTCGACGATGAAGAAGGTTTCATCGACGTTGATGGGGCTTTAGTCATCGACGATGATTTTTGTTTCGTCGACGAGGGAGCACTCGTCGACAAAGGCTTCGTCGTCGATTTTTTAATTATTATAACAGACGGAATGGACCTACCCGTCGACGACGAGGCTGAAGTAGTCGTCGACGTTGAGGAGAATGACGATGCCAGCGATGTGGAGATTGTTGTCGTCGACGTTGTTACAGTCACCACTGAGGATGTCCTGACAGGCTTTTTGAAGGTAGTATCCTGAAGAGAAACCTTCTCAGCCATGGCCTTTGAACGAACCTCTGAAGACTTGGGAGTCTTCTTTTGAGGTAGCTCCAAAGATGGTCCTGGGGATGACGCTCTAGGCCTTTTGGGAGAGGAATGAGTACTTTTAATGGAACACTCACTCTCCCCTGAAGAGACAACCCGGTCCTTGTCTTTAAGTCTCTGGAACCAGAGCAGCAGGCGCCCCTCTCTGTCCTTCAGAGTTTTTGTCGAAAAAATGCGGCAGACGTTGCAATCCTTTGCAGAGTGGTCAGGGTAGAGACAGTAAAGGCAGTCTTCATGCCTGTCATCAACATGAAACCTCTTTTTCCCACAAGAGGCACAGGATCTAAAGAGACCCTTTTTAGGAGTGTCAGCCATGATCAACTGAAAAAACTCCTCACAGAGAACAAATTCTGAGAGAAAAATATTGAAAAAGGTAAAGAATACCAGAAAACTGAGCAGAGCTCAGAGGAGACTCCCTTAGCACGACGTGCGGTAGAGAATCTGAGGGACTAGGGCTCCTTCCAGGAAGGTTCTAGAGGGTGGTGATATCTGATTGGCTCTTGGCCAAAGTTTAGTCCTTTTTACAAAAGGACATGGATATGTTACTAATGAGAGGTCTCTGGCCTATTACTATGTACATGCCTATATGGCATTGCTCTTTTTATATACCAGGGACTCCCACCCCGACGACGGGGAATGATTCAGGCATGTGAATCTATGAAAGATACCTATAATACTGGATAAAAATACCTTCCATGCCCAGAATGTTCCATATGCAGTGTAACCACCTTGAATAGGTGGGGAGGCGGGCTTCCCCCACTATGCCAAGATGTTTTGAAGGGCCACGTCCAGTGTCAGGCCTATTTAACGACCTCTGAGCGTTTAAGAGGGATTGTGAGAGCGTTGGATAAACCTAACAGAGTGTATGCCGGAAAGCGGGGGAGCTGTGTATCAAGATAAGTGTCTATGTCATTGATCACCTGCGTCCGGTAGTTGGATGGTTGGGGACACTCCCACAATATATGTGTTAGAGTGCCGGGAGACACGCAGCAGCACAAACATAACAGATCTCTAGTTGGATTCCCTTTGGGGAGTCTAGTGGGCGTAAGATACCAGTAAGTAGCTATTTAAGTGGCCGTCTCTATACTTGCAACATTACACGCTGTGTGCCGGTCTTATAATATATTTCTTCCCATTCACATTGTGTAAGTGTAGTGCCTAATTCTAGTTCTCACCTTCTTTGACTCAGAGACTTATCGGGCACTGGGGGCAGTCTTAGTAAACTATATAAGTCAGATGTGAGGTGGGTATCAGAGGTTTTAGATAGCAGCCACTTCTCGAATGCTGTTAGGTGGTGTTGTGCCTGGGGATGAACCCCTGGGTGCATCACCCAGTGTCTAATTTGCTGATATCTGTACCGTTTGGGTTCCGGGAGCCCCTGCTGTAAACGAAAACCCTTAAAGGTCATGGGGCCAGTCTCATCAAATAAATGCCCGATGGACCTATGACCCTCCAGGTCCACTGGGTAAAGGTCCCTGCGTCCATCCCAGGGGTAAATTCTCCACTGCTTTGTCCCATGCCACCGTGTGACGGGCGAGAGATAAAGGGTCTTAGGGCGAGCTTGTTTAGGTAGGAAAGGGATCTTCCACAGTGACCACCCTCCACTGTCCTGTCCATGAAAAGCCAATGTTTTTCTGATTCAGGGCGCAACCACTCTACAAACGCCTTGATCTGAACCACCCAATAATACTCCTGTAAATTTGGGACCCCAAGACCTCCCTCTTTTGGGGAGCTGTAACTCAGTTCCTGTTGTAGTCGAGGTCTCTAGTCACCCCAAATAAAACATTCCGCCTTTCGCAGTGAGGTGCGTAGGGTGCCAGGAGGAGGTTCTAGTGGGAGGCTCTGAAAATGGAATAGTATTTCTGGTAGTATGATAATTTTTACTGCCGCTATATGGCCTAGCCAGGACAGTGTGTGCTTTCTCCAACGGCATAGATCTGTACGTATTTAGTGGAGTAATGCGGTATAGTTCAAAGCTGTGGTGTGCTGCAGAGATGCAGTAAGTTGTTTCCCTAGATATGGTACTGCTACCGGTGCCCACTGGATGGGGTAGGTGCTTTGCAATGTTGCTAGTGTGGGGGGCTTAAGAGAGAGACTGAGGGCCTGAGACTTATAGATATTAATCTTGAAGCGCGCTGCTAGGGAAAATTGCTCTAATTCATTCTAAAAGGCTGGGTGGGAAGTGCGGGGATCCTCCAATGTTGCTATCACGTCATCCACGTATAAGCTAAGTGTATGTTTGTCGCTTATCCTTTCCGGGCTTGGATATAATGACTACCGAGGCTTCTAACATGGTTGGGGGGAGTGGTGAGGAGATACCAATGGTGTTGTATACTCTAGTGAGAACCGGAGCTAGGATGTGGCAAAAGGTCCTATAAAACAAGGCTAGGAACGTTTCCGGGCCTGGGGATTTGAGCGGTTTCTGTTTAGAGATAACAGATATTACTTCCTCTATCCTAATAGGGGACGCAATTGTCTCTGCCTTACTTTGGGTAATTTTGGAAGTGGCCGCGTCCTGGAGAAACGGGGCAGGGCGCTCTGGGGAAAGATATTTTGCTTCATAAAGCCCCGCATAATATTGGTGGAATGTTTCGGTAATCTGTTGGTCGGTAACCCTCTCCTCTCCTGTCGGGTCAAGCACTGATGTGATCCTGGATGCCTGTCTCTGTATCCTCAGTCTGTTGGCCAACAGCCTTACACATCTGTCTCCCCAGTGTAGAAGGTATGGCGGAGTCTACGCACTGCATACTCTGCCCTGTCTATGTCTAGTGCGGTTAGTTGGCTTTGTGCAGCTTCCAGCTGTCTCCAGACCCTAGGGGCGCTGGTCCTCTGGTGCATGCTCTCTAGTTCCTGTACTTGTTTCCTCAGGAGATCTCTTTTTTCTCTGCGTATTTTGTTTGCTGAGGCTGCAATTGGTATAAATACCCCTTTGACCACTGCTTTCAGGGCATCCCAAAGGGTAGCTATGGGGGTCTCGGGAATGTCGTTTATCACCAGGTTGTCCTGCAAAGCCTTCGACATTTACTGGATCACCTGGGGGCAATGTAATAACGTATCTCGGAGGTGCCAGTTTCTTGGCAGGGCAGGTGCATGGTAGGGAGAGAGCCAGCATTACCGCTGAATGGTTTGAGTGTGCGTTGTAGTATCTCTATTTGCTGGGTGTAAGACTGCAAATTCTGCGTGCCCAAGAAGTAGTCAATTCTTGCATAGGTCTTGTGAGAGTAAAATGAGTGTTCTCAGGGCTGTGGGGTGCATGTCCCTCCACATGTCAGTTAGTCCTGCCCTTTTTAGTGTCTGGAATCTCTAACCTGAAAGTGCCCCGGATTGTCCCTGCCTCTGGGCCGATCTACCTAAGGCATTATCGAAGTCCAAGTTCAAGTCTCACTCCAGTAATAGCTTCCTTTCGAAGGATACACTGATTTCTTTCACTACCTTTTGTAGGAATCTCTCCTGTCCCTCATTTGGGACGTAGACCGAACCAATTGTAAGAGTGTGGGAGCCTATGAGAAAGGAATACGCTAACAGTCTACCCTTGAGTTCCGCTTGCCTAGGACCTAGCTTTCCAGGAAACTTATTAGAGATGAGGATGGCTACTCCTGCAGTTTTTGTGGACTGGGAGGAAAAGAGCTAGTGGGGGAATACTGAGTCTGTGTGTGTCCCCTGGGAGAAGAAGAGTTTCCTGGAGGAGGCAGATTTGTGCTCCTGAGTGTTCATGATAAGAAAGGATAGTGTGACACTTAATTGGACTATTAAGCCTTTTGACATTCAAGGTAAGTATTTTAAGAGTCTGTGACATTGCGACAGTCGTGGTGTGAAGCTACAGTAGTGCGCTGCTGAAGAGAGGGGTAAATACTGTGGGTGTGTAGCAGAGGGATGTTCATCCTAGGCCAGTGACATAGCAGCATGGAAGACCCGAGAGACGTGTCAAGAGATCGTGAGGAGGAAAGGAGACCCTACAAACCCATGTAAACATAATGAACAAACAACATTTCCTAGAATATTACTGTAAATATCCTGGGTGATTAGACCCACAGGAGAGGGTGGAAGCGTTCCGGACCATCATGTCGCCCCACCCCTCATGGGTCCCCCGCAGTGCTTAATTTGTAAAATATGAAGTGCAGGTGCTGAAATGTTTGTCGGAGGCTACACCTACTTTTCGCTGGCTCCACCCACTTCCTTTACTGGCTCCACCCACTTACAACGCATCATCAAAAAGTCTGCAACCTTGAATTTTTCTTCACAGGACTCAAAATCAGCCTCAGAACCTTGCCACCCAAAAGAACATACGTCAAAATCGGGAAACATCCTTTACAACGCAACTTTTACCACACAGTGCCTTTACGACGCAACTTTTACAACGCAAACCATTACAACGCATTGCGCTGTTGGGCGCTCTAGGATAGGGAACAGGTTTATTGTACTATCCAACACCTTCCCTACTATCCACGGGGACTGGAGTTGGAATAGTAAATTAAACAATTCACTATCCAGCGCCCCAAAGCACTATGCGTTGTAAAGGCATGCGTTGTAAAAACCGCGTTGTAAAGGCATGCGATGTAAAAGCATGCGTTGTGATGTCATACATCCGTCAAAATCATCTAACATTCTCCTAGAAAACAGAGTTGATTTCTCAAAGCACTTCATTTAATATTTCATGGACAGCCAAATGTTCTCCACAGAAAATAACATCCATGGTGACTTCAGCACTAAGAGGGAAAAGAAAAACAAGAAGTGTTCTTGCAACATCAATATTCATGTGAAGAAATTCAACTTTCATTGACCCACTAATACCCACCTCCCACAAAGCCAGAAAAACACTGGAGTCATCGTTGTCCCTTTCATCTAACTTTTGCACAGACCATCATGGTCAACGGGCCCTATCATCGCCTGTAGCCTTTCAATATAAAACAAGTGAACCCATATCACACTATCCAAAAATGTCCAAAGAAGATCCTGAAAAACCCTACTACCAAATAAAGCAAAAAGTTATAGGGGCTCTCCTCAGCCAGGCACTGGAAAACATCGAACACATCACTGAAGTCAACTGCCATGTAAAAGAATATATCACAAAAATCTAACCATACTCAAATAAAAGCACCCCATTAGCCATCAAAAAACATCTTTGGATGGCAAGCAATGCATGCTTTTGAGACAAATCAAACAAACAAATTATGACCTAGGAAAAAGAAGAATCAGCGGTGCACCGAAAGAACAAATTAATATTGACACTCTTTCTGGTGGATATTTAACTGCAGAATCCTCACATTAAAATATACCCCGGGCACCACAATAGGTCCAGAGAAATTCGTAGCATTGCTGAGGCACACTGCTATGTTGCCATGTGGCTCCACTTTGTCCCTCCACCGCCCCTAAAATGATATAGTGGAGTCACGGTTGCCTTCCACCCTACTGCACCCTCATAGGCAAGTGTGAACAACAGTTGGTAAAGGTAACAGTGTGCTGATCACTAACTTGGGAACTCTTAAGTTGTTAAAAGAAAAGAGAAAGCTGAGATGGGACGGCAGCGAGGCATCTGAGGTTAAAAAAATCACCAGAAAGAGCGTGACTCTAGGTAACTATGTGGATAATGCGTCCTGCCAGTCATGGATCGTCCTGTTTTGGGATTTTCTTTTTGAAAAGAAAAAAGAAAAGAAAACTGTTCAAACAGTGAAATGCAGCAGCAGGAACTGGTGTGACAGTGGTTACTGCCAATGCATTCTAAATGACCGCCAGCTTGGCAGTCATTTCTAAATGTGGCGAGTGGTCCCTCGACCAGGAGGACATGGTAATTTACTCCATCCCCCAGACAGAACAATGGCCTGTCCATCCATTTATGAATAAGCCCCTGCGTAATATATGTTATTGCTCTACACATTTCTTCAATAATAACAACCTGTAAATGTTATCTTTCCGTGACAATACTAATGTGATAACCAGAGGTTTCCATCTCACTACACAAGGCGAGGAACATATTTGATAACTAGAAGCAAGACTGTCTAAAACTGCTGTGTCTTTGAAGACATCTACTCTGGCTTTTTCTGCCTCACATGAGTTCAGCACTGTGCATTATTGGGGACTACGTCTAGAAACGTCCACAATTTGAGTAAACATATTTGTACTTTCCCTTAGAGAGTTCAATTTCTGTTTTCTTGTAACTTGTAAAGCCTCACATATATACTCATTTTGCAGGGGGCTATAAAAAACAAACAAAAATCATAAATGATCCTGCCCATATCTTGCACAGCACAACACATTAGCAGGCAGGGTTTTAGTGATGCATTCCCGGGCCCGCACACACTCCCTATGTTTTCCCCTTGCCCTGCATCTCTTATCTGGGTGGGTGGGGTGGGGGTGGGGGGGTTGTGGCAGCATGCCCATGGGTATGCCCCCCCAAAGTTACTTCCGGGTTGGGGTGGGCTTTATGGAGGGCATTTATAAGCCTAAGCCCACATGGCTTACTCCTTTTTGTAGCTTTGGTGGTCTCTGGTTCAAGTATGTTAACATGCCTCCACCCAAATATAAATTCGGGAGACAAAAGATTCAGGCCCCAGTGGGATCTGCCATACAGGACATAATACAAACATCAAAACATGTTTACTATTGAGCTGTCTGTGCATGAAAGTCAGGAAATCCATTTGCTAATGCTCGAATATCTACATTGAAGGTATTAAGTGCCAACCCAAGAAAGGACCCCATTTGCTTCGATTTCATGGTGTTGTGGAGGATATACTTACTTTGAACACGGTTTTCCAGCTGGACATGTTTACTTGCTAGTGGCCTGTTAATGATTCTGCGGTGGAAGCAGTTTCAGTATCTTTCATCCTACGTTTTGTTCAGCAATCTCAGTGCACGTTACCCCATGAGAGTCTTTAATTGAGTGAGTATTCAAGATGTGATTCGTGAACGTACATCTTGTAGAATGATTTGTAAACTTCCTGTAGCTAATAGTGCAATAGTAAATCAACGTCAAACCCACATATCACAAACTACTCCAAAGTATAATCAATGGTTCAGTGAGAATTTCAGATAAATAATAACACTTGTCCCTCTCTGCTCGGCGTACTTGAAGGATGCTTCAAAAACATTTCTGAAATGGCCTCAATTATATCAAAAAAACTGTCATAACTAAAAACAAATCAATGCCATTGTACTTGCACAAGGTGCCCAGCGCTGGAGGCTGCGAGACATCCGTGGGTCACTTCAGTTCATACGCATATGAACAAAGTGAATTGTAAAGTAAACGGAGTGACGAGTCCAAGGCTTGCCCTTTGAAATGATGCCTCGCAGCCCCTGGCCCCGGGCACCGTGTGCAAGTACAATGCCACTGACTGCCCGGGCCAAGAGGATAAGGCTGGAATTTAAGAAGCGCAGGGGCCGGGCAAGGCCTTAACCCCTGCCCTATCAATATAACAGTCCGATCTAAAAGAGGACTTCAAGCTCTTTTTCTTTTTTTTTAACGTTTTGTTGATTTTTAAGTCAATGGTTGAACACTCGACCGGCCAGGCTGTAGTTCTCTGCACTGGGGCAACTTAACCCTCTGCTGACAACACCACAGGCCTCTCCCAACAGCCCTGTGTTAATTCACTTAAATGATTTGTACTGCAGGACACACAAACACTTCACTCTGCCATACTTCTCAGCAGCATCTATTCTACTGCACATGCCAGAGGCTGGGGCCCTGTGCAATCATCGATTCTTCATCTGCGGGAGCTGGAGCTAACGCGGTGACCGTGACATCACACACCACACACCACAGCCATGCTCATAAAAAAAAAACAACCATTGGTTCTACACTTACGGTTAGGTGATGGCGGGCAGTGGCTGTCTGCCTTTATTAATGGATAACAAAATAGCCACAGCAAATGGGCTGAAGCAGGGGTGCGTGCTCGCCCCCATCCTATTTAATCTATATACCGTGGATTTAGGTGAGTCCCTAAAAGGTGCCAGTCTAGCTGCCCCCAGACTAGGAAGACTGAGGCTACCAGTTTTACAGTATGCGGATGACACAGCCATTATGGATCACACGAAGATAGGCCTATAAAGAGCTTTAACAGCCCTAAACAGCTTTAACATCGCCAACAGCCTGACAGTCAACAAAGGGAAAACTAAGGTGATTATCTTTGGATCCTACCATCAGAAACGGCAAGCACAGTGGCAGCTGGGAAATGCTCAAATTCACTCAGTGGCCTCTTATAACTACCTGGGGGTCTGGTTCTCGGAACGGGCCAAAGCAAATATCCATCTCAATCAGATGGCCTCGAAAGCCAACAAGGTAACACATTTGCTAAGACAACCTAGCCAGAACCTCATCAGCCCCTCTGCAAGTCCAATACTGATAGCTTTAAGAGCAAAGCTTCTTCCTGCAATCTCCTACGGACACTTGGCCTTCCCTGGGAAGCTGGACGCCCTTCTTAATTCCGCCCAAGTCAAGGCTTACAAGTCAGTGTTACATATACCAAGGTCTGCAAGAAGAACCAGGCTGAGACTGGAGCTTGGCCTAGCAAGGCCAGATGTGACCAACCAGGGGGAGCTTATCAAGTTATATCTAAGGGTATTAAAGGCCCCGGCTAACTCCTTAAAACAGCACTTGAGATCTATTTTTGAAGACCCAGTATCGACATGGCACACTAGGTTGGTAAAAGCAACCAAAGCGCTTAAATTAGTGGAAGAAAATCTCACGCGGCAGGATATCCCTCTGAATGTTTGGAAGAGAGCCATTAACAAACAAGTATATGAAATCTCCTTCGAACTTGATTACAGCTCCCTTCGTCGAAGCTCTGCTTTGGAACCGCTAAATAAGTCATACTCAGTGGGCAAAGCACAACCATACCTAAGCGAGGCTATTTCAACACCGGCCCGAATTAAAATACTAACCATGAGGCTGATCACACTCGGGATAGTAGATTTTAACCCCGCTTGGGCCAACAGACGGGACCCCACATCCTGTAGGCTATGTACATATAAAAGGGAATCCTGGCTGCATCTACTTTGCTGCTGTCCTTATTTCAAGAACGATCGCCGGCGACTGCTGCGCCCGATCGGCCTTAATCAAAGCATAACAACATGCTCGGTAGCATCAGCCCTGTGTTTGTCAACCACCACCACCATGACATTAGCAAGACTGGCGAAATTTGTTCACCAAATTAGACTAGCACTAAAAGCCCACAACGATAGCATTTCGTCATTCGGGAAGTTGACTCCAAATGCAACGGATCAGAGTTGAAGTGAACCTGCTATGTAGTACTATTGACAGCGCCAGTTACACGCCCACCAACGAAAGAAAGCAAAGACTTACTCCTACGCCTATAAGGCTGGGAAAGGCCAATCAAATGGGACCAAGACTGGGGGTGCCGTACCCTTCTCCCTATTCGGTTCTTTTTTTGTATTAATCTTTTAACTATTACAGACGTACACCTTTTTTTTTTTTTTTTTTAAAACAAGCAAAAGAATGTTATTGTTCTCTGTATTTTCTATTTCTACTGTAAAGATTTTAATTAATTGTACAGTTAATAAACAAACAAACAATAATGGATAACTGTGATGGGCCTGCTGCTGCCTGCACTCAATGTCGTCACGCATTAACCACCAGTTAGTTACCACTCGCTGATGTTTCTTGGCGGGGAACAGGTGTGCCGTGCAGGGGCATGGCATTTAAAAGAAAATCTATGCAGGCTGCCTGCCGCATAGCCCTACGGGCGCGCAGAACTAAATCCAGCTCAAATTGAGCCCAATCAGTGTCCCGCCCACCGGAAACACTGAACTAAGGACGGACGTCCGCTGCTTAAGTAAAGCAAATTCGTAATGAGCATCCTCACGACCAGTTAAATTTGAATGCGGAATTTGGAAATGGAAAAATCAATAAATGATGGTTAGAGTCGGACGGTCTGGAAGCAGAAATGAATCTTAAAATATCATATGTGATCGATGTGAATATTTTTATTGGCTCTCACAGCCACTGCCACAACACTCTGACTTCAGTGCAGACTCTGCAGTACTGCTTCACCGGGACTCGGCCTCGGGAGACGAACACTGCGAACAGCCGGGTCAGTGAGGTAATTTTATATACTGCCTACGCGCATCACAGTGGCATATCGTGGTAGACCCAGCCCTGATCAGTAAGTGCCGGTGCTAAGCACCGGAAAGCACCGGCATAAATTAAGCACTGGTCCCCCACCCTTTCTGAGTGGACTAGTGAGGGACCGTGAGAGCCCTGTGTCAGTACAGTGCCATGGAAACAACAGCAGGGCAAGGATCCCCTCACGCCGGCCCAGTTGAGTCTTTCCCCAGGGACGCCAGGACTGCCTGCAGCTCTTTGGCTATTGGATCAGGGAGCAGTTGAGTCGAAGTGTGGCCCACCATTTTCCATTTACCAGTTTCCCACCCTCTGCCCGAGCATGCAGTTGGTGGTGGGCTTGCTGAGGGGTCATCTCAAAAGTTCAACAGTTGGCGAGCTTCCTTCATTGAGTGGACTTGCTGTATTTTTCCGTGGAGGCAAAAAATTTGACGAAATGGATGCCCCCAAGAGTACGGGATTTTGATGTCGTGTGGTGTGACGTGACCGGACGGAATGCCCTCCTTTTTCGGAGCGTGGAGGCACAAGGTCCTGAAAGAGGGCAGGCCGATGCCCCTGATATTGGACTGGATAGCTGTCTCTGGCTTTTTGGAGAATGCGTTCCTTTAGGTGAAAGTAATGAACATATGTGAGAATATCAGCATGGGGTGCTGGAGAATGTCTTCTCGGCCTACCCGATGTGTGCGGTCGAGTTTGACCTCCAGATCAGAGGGAGCCACCAGGATTGATCTGAAAAGGCTGTCCACGAATGCGACAATGTTCTGGCCCTCTGCTCTGTGCGAAATACCCTGAATGCATATATTTTTACGCCTTGAGCAGTTCTCCAGGTCCTCGGCATGTGCTTGGAGGTCTAGATGTTGATCCTTGAGGCAGATTAATTCTTGCTGGAGTTGTTCGATCTCCTTGTCTCTACTCATGCTCTGTTACTCCAACATGTTGATCCTTTCTCCCAAGGTATTTACATCTTTCCTCACCTCCCTGATCTCCTGAGCTAGCTTCATTGTTTTCAAGTCTTCCCGCAAGGAGGGAAGAGCGTTTCAACCCAGCCCATGCCAACTGAACTTCGTCCTCTCTGGCATCAAACCTGTGCGGGCCTCGGCTACAGTTTTGATTTAGTACGGGTATGAGTTGTGGCCTCCTCAGCATGCCGCTGTGTTGTCCTCCATCTGTTGGTGTTTCTGGCCCATCGGCCAGAATTCAGGGCCGTCACCTCATCAGCTCCACTGAGTTCTACACGTAGTGCAGCGTCTCACAGTGCCAGCCTGCACCTTGTCAGTGTTTAGACTGCCGCCACACCTTGCCTCTGTTGCGGTCTCAGCCACCCGGCCCTTCCCACCTTAGCTTGCGTTCTTTGCTGCTGGAGCTCGCCCCTGGTATGCGGTATAGCTCGGACGTCAGATAAGGAAGGGCATCAACAGGCTCCCACACCACCATGGGAAATGCAGCCTGGAGTCGATCACTGCCTGAGTCAGCGCTGGTGTGAATTGCTCAGCTTATCCAGCCTTTCGCTGTCGCTACGGGCTGGCTTGGAATCACCCTAGCTCTCAGGAGCGTGTGGTCTGACCTGTCGTCGCTCCCACGGGTCTCTGTTGCAGGTCGGCGGTCGCTCCCCAGCTGAATGCAACATCTCTGCGTGGCCCTGGCTTTCCTCCTCGTGGTCTCAGGCAAACCTCTAAGGGGCTGACCCGCCCCTGCCTCGCCAGCGTTGGGGGCTGCCAGTCGTCACTCCGATGCTGGAGGGGCTCACCTTATAGGTTTTGCCCGGTCCCTGCTGTGTGCTGCTCTCCCGGTCCAATGGCTGCTCCCGGCCTGATGCTGTGCCTCTGTGGGGCTTTAGAGGGGCTTGGGAGGACTCCCTCGCAATCTCCAGCGGGCCTATTCGGGGCCGGTCTGCGCCCGCCTCCCGGGTGCCAGGGGCCGTCCATTGTCGCTCCAAAGCCGGCAGAGTTTACCTCCCCAGCTTCCGCCAGCCACCCCCGGTAGTCAGGAAAGGCTCTCAGGGTCCAGCTACTCAATGCTTGGGCAGTAGAGCTAGTCAGTAGGAAGGAGCGACGAGCAGGCACGTCCTACTCGTTCGCCATCTTGGCCACACCCAAAGTCAGCAATTTTGACCATCAAGTACTGTAAAACTGTGTTTGCTATAGCAGCCATGTTTGGGGTGTCCAGGTAGCTTCCTAGCACCGGACACTGTGTTTCGATTCCTGGACTTTGCTTTTACATATCAATGCATTCTGGTACTTGTAATTTTGAAATTGAAATTGTCATTAAACAATGCTTACTGCACCTGTCAAAGTATTGAAGCAATTTATGGTGAGTAGAACGATACTTGGGAGCTCAAAGTTAGTGGTCAGTCCATTGGTTATTAGAGTTAGTCTTGTATGCTAAAGGAAATCATTCTGTGGATTTAATCCAGTTTCTTTGTGGTAAATTAATGACTTAGCTAATTATTATTAGACTGAACTAATGTGCTTCTCAAAAGAAGCAAATGCTTTCTAGAATTATTAGATAATGTTAAACTGCATGGCTATGGTTTAAAAAAAAGAGATCACATGGGAACGGGTTGCACACCAATTAATTCACCCAAGTATTTCCTCACTTCTTAATGTCTGATTTTACGTGTTGCGTGCTCACTGTTTGACGTGCCTAGCCCACACTGCACGTAATGAACTTGAACATCAAAGTTATGAGGCTTATTTTTAGCCCCAAATCAGTGGCAACAGCATTTTTTTAAATTTGCATTTGCATCATTTTAATTCGTCTGTCCTTTTCTCATCCCAAGAACACGTACTGAAGCAAAATTCTTTTCAAGCAGTTTTATTTGATACCCAATGCATTTCGAGAGAGAGAAATTGTTAGGACAGAACTCTAAAAAACGGCACTGTCCTGGAAACCCAGGATGCCTGGTCACCCTATACCAGGGGCGTTGATGCCATTGGTGCACCAGGTGCAGTTATGTATTTTTGTTGAGCTAGAATGGAACATTTGTGGGGCGTAGCTCAGAAAGTGTAAAGTTATTCGTTATGCTTACATAAGTGATACAAATTATAGAAAAGTATTTTATAGGGCACAGTTTGGAACTAACTGATATCTTAATATAACAGGTTTCAGACGTGGCATGGATACAGATTTCTGTCTTTTTGGAATTCACAAACATTTAAATAACCGTATGTGGAAACATGCGTCAGTCTAAGGAGGCTTCCAGATATTCTTCTGAAAATGGTGTGAAGAACAAGTTATTTACCTTCGGTAACACTTTTTCTGGTGGATACAGTATCTGCCTGTGGATTCCTCACCTTGTGAATATCCCCTGTGCAGCAGCCACTCGGAAACTTTTTGTAGCTCTCCACGCCGGCGAGGTCACGGACGACGTCACAGAGGGTACGACTTCGCCTGCGACCCCGCTGACATCACTGGATCCATAATAGGGCCTACTCGGCGTGATGACGTCAGTTCCGCCCCTTTTTTCCGTGCCCCCGAGGCACACGGACGGACCGACATAAACAAGTATAATATAAACAATACGCAGTATTTGAACCAACACACATAGTGTGAAAACAAATCAAAAGGTAAAAACAATTAAACATTCCATTGTAAAATACAACATAAATACTTGCCACAATTGCAGGTATAGAAGAGTGGACAACGGGGAGGCGGGTGGGCATGTGAAGAATCCACAGGCAGATACTGTATCCACCAGAACAAGCGTTACCGAAGGTAAGTAACTTGTTCTTCTGATGGATACATCTGCCAGTGGATTCCTCACCTTGTGAATAGAATCCCACAGCAGTTCCCACTCCCGGAGGAGGGTGTCCACTCTTTTATACCAGAAAATCTTGGAGGACAGAACGCGCAAAGTGGCCGTCCCTCCTCACTTCGGAATCTAAGCAGTAATGCTTCGCGAAAGTGTGGAGGGAGGCCCAAGTTGCCGCTCTACAAATGTCCTCTACAGGTACACCCCTAGACAAAGCAGACGTAGAAGACTTTGCTCTAGTAGAGTGAGCTCTTATACCCTCTGGAGGATCCTTACCAGCCAGGGCGTAGCAGATCTTAATGCACAAGAAAATCCATCTTGAAAGTGTGCGCTTGTGCACCTCTCTTCCATTCTTGCAACCGCAAATCCAACAAAGAGCTGGTCATCCACACGATAGTCTTTAGTCCTATCTAGATAAAAGCTCACCGCCCTCCTAGGGTCCAGACGGTAAAGCCGCTCCTCTTCCTTGGAAGGCTGAGGGGGAGGATAGAAGGTAGGAAGGGTAATGGACTGCCCCAGATGGAAGGGAGTTACCACCTTAGGCAAAAAAGCAGCCCTGGTCCTGAGTACCATTCTTTCAGCATGAATGGTCAAGAATGGGGGTTTCGAACTTAGAGCTTGAAGCTCACTTACCCTCCTTGCCGAGGTAATTGCCACAAGAAAAACAGTCTTAAAAGACAGAAGTCTCATGGGACACTTGTGCAAAGGTTCAAAGGGTGAACCCATCAAGTAGGTTAACACAAGATTGAGGCACACTAAAATGAGTAGGAGGGAATTTGTTGGTAAGACCCTTAATGAAACGTAACACAATAAGTGACTTAAAGAAAGACGGCAGGTCCGGCAAACAAAGGAATGCCGACAAGGCCGATAAATAACCTTTTACAGTTGACACAGCAAACCCCTGCTGGGCCAAAGAAAGAGCAAACTGAAGTATATTGGACAAACGGGCCCTTAAGGGGTCAATATAATTCTCTCCACACCACGAAACAAATTTGGACCACTTATAAGAATAAATTGACTTGGTGGACAGCCGCCTGGCTGAAAGAATAACATCCATCACGTCAGGCGGGAGAGAAAAAGAATTCAGGTTGCCCTGTTCAATCTCCAGGCATGAAGGTGTAAGCTCTGGAGGTGGGGGTGTAGAACCTGCCCCTCCATCTGAGAGAGGAGGTCTGCCCTGAGAGGGAGACGGAGCGGCGGGCACGAGGAGAGGTGGAGAAGATCTGTGTACCACGCCCGGTCTTGGCGAATCTTCCTCAGAACCCAAGGAATCAAGGGAATGGGAGGAAACGCGTAAAGGAGTTGCGAGCCCCAACTCAACTGAAAAGCATCCCCCAAAGCTTCCTGCATCGGATGGATGTATGCCATTACAACGCATGCTTTTACCACGCATGCCTTTACATCGCAGTTTTTACAACGCATGCTGTTACTACGCATAGCGCTTAGGGGTGCTGGATAGTGAATAGTTTAATTTACTATTCCAACTCCAGTCCCCGTGGATAGTAGGGAAGGTGTTGGATAGTAAATTAAATCCATTCCCTATCCTAGAGCGCCCCCCAGCGCAATGCGTTGTAATGACATGCGTTGTAATAGTTGCGTCGTAAAGGCACTGCGTGGTAAAAGTTGCGTTGTAAAGGATGTTTCCCGCATCGGATACTGGAGACTGCAAAATGATGGGCAGTGAGCGTTCTCGTGAGTGGCGAACATGTCCTCCTGGGGGGTTCCCCACGTCCAAAAGACGTGACAAACTACCTCTGGATGAAGCCTCCACTCGTGGTCGGCTGAGAGCTGCCGACTGAGGCTGTCTGCACGCACGTTCAGAACTCCAGCCAGATGATTTGCCATCAGACAAATCTGATGGTCCTGAACCACCAGAGATGCAGAGCCTCTCTGCAGAGACACTGTGACCCTACTCCTCCCTGCTTGTTGACATACCACATCGCGATAGTGTTGTCCGTCAGGACTTGAACCGACTGACCGCGATGGGAGGGGAGGAAGGCCTTGAGCGCCAGACGTATCGCCCGCAACTCTAGAAGGTTGATGTGAAGCAACCTTTCCCCTGGAGACCAAAGACCCTTGGTCTCCAGGTCCCCCAGATGAGCACCCCACCCTAGAGTGGATGCATCCGTAATCACTGTGGCCACCAATGGAGGCAGATGGAAGGGCTTTCCTTGAGACAGGTTGCCCTCCACGCTCCACCAAGACAGATCCGCTGCAGCTTCTCTGGAGATCCTTACTGACTCCCTGAGATCTCTTTGTGCTGATACCACTGCCTGCGGCGGCACCACTGGAGCGCCCTCATGTGGCAGTGTGCATGGTTGACTAACAGAATGCAGGAAACCATCAGACCGAGCAGGCGGAGGACCTTCAGGACTGGAACGACTTCTCTATTGTAAAACAAGGGAATAATTTCCTGAATCTTGAGAATCCTTTAAGGAGGAGGGAATGCTCGACAGACAGTAGTGTCCAGTACCGCCCCTATAAACAGGTTGCACTGTGAGTCCACCAGGTGAGATTTGGGTACATTTATCGAAAACCCCAACTTGTACAACAACTGGGTTGTCACTTGCAGATGATGAGAAACCTTCTCTGGCGACTCCGCTTTGATCAGCCAATCATCCAGATAGGGAAAAAAAGGAATCCCATATCTTCTGAGATGGGCTGCCACCACCGCCATCACCTTGGTGAAGAGTCAAGGTGCAGTAGTAAGACCAAACAGAAGGACCGCAAACTGATAATGTTGCGATCCCACCGTGAACGGGGAGATACTTCCTGTGCGACTTCAGGATGAGAATATGAAAATACGTATCCTGCAAGCCGATCGACACCATCCAGTCTTCTTCCAGCAGCGCCTGAAGAACCTGCGCAAGGGTAAGCATCTTGAACTTCTCTTGCTTCAGATAAAGATTCAAGACCCTGAGATCCAGAATTGGATGTAACCTGCCCTCCTTCTTGGGAATCAGGAAGTACCGGTAGTAGCATCCCTGACCCCTTTCCTGCTCTGGAACCCTCTCTATCGCACCTTTTTTTGAGCAAGGTCAGAACTTCCTCATGTAGGAGAAGGAGATGTTCTTCTGAGCAAGCACCTTGGCAAGGAGGGTAATTTGGAGGGAATTCCAGAAAGGGAAGAGCATACCCATTTTCTACAAGATTGAGAACCCATAGGTCTGTAGAGACCGATTCCCAATCCTGAAGAAAATGAGGAAACCGACCCCCCACAGGACCAACATGATCCGGAATGGGGTATCTAGGGCTGCTTTGCTGCGGTGATAGGAGGGGAGGTAGATGAAGAGGAGGAGGAGGGTTGACGGCCTCGTGGACGACCTCTACTTTTTCCTCTATACGATTTGTATAGAGTATTCTGTTGTTGTTGTTGCTGCTGCTGACGAGGCTGGCCATATGAACGAAAGGATGACTTCCCAAATCCTCTGTATTTTCGAAAAGAGCCTCTAGGTTGAGCTTGCAAGCCAAGTGATTTTGCTAGAGCTTTGCTATCTTTAAACCTCTCTAAGGCAGTGTCCGCTTTCCTACCAAAGAGTCCTGAACCATCACATGGTAAGTCCAACAGAGTAGCTTGAACATCTGTCGAAAAATCCGTAGACTTCAACCAAGCACCTCTTCTAGTGAATACTGCAGAACCCATAATCCTTGCCACCGAGTCAGCTGTGTCTAGCCCACTCTGAATGACCTGACGTGCAGCAGCCTGGGTATCGTTTAACACCTCCTGAAAATTCTTCCTGTCTTCCTCAGACAGCTTAGGCAGAAACTGTTTAGATGAGTCCATCAAAGCATGGATGTACCTACCCATCAAACAGGTAGCATTCGTAGATTTCAACGCCATGCTTGCAGAGGAAAATACCTTCTTGGCACACTGATTAAACCTTTTTGATTCCCTGTCAGCTGGAAGTTGAGGGAAAGCTCCCGAAGATCTCTTTGAGCATGCAGCTTGAACCACTAAGCTCTCTGGAGAAGGATGAGCAGATAAAAACTCCAGATTGCCAGGAACCACCCTATATCTTCTTGCTATAGGCCTAGAAACTGCAGGCGCAGAATGAGGTCTTCGCCAAACCTCTAGCACAGGTTCAAGAATTGCCTCATTGAAAGGCAAGAGAGGCTCAACAACTGAAGAAGGCGAATGGGGAACCTCCGTTAATAAATTTGGCTTGAACTCAGTAGTGGGGAGTTGAATGTCCAATAATTCAGCTGCCTTTCTAACAACCACATGATATGGTGCTACATCTTTCGAAGGAGCATCAGAATCAGGAGAAAAATCCCATTCAGGAGAAATGTCCATGCCGCTGGCCTCTCTCAATTCAGCAAAGTACTGATCTGAATCATGCAGTTCACATTCTTCCATTTCCTCACGACACCTATCCTCTTCTAAAAACCTCTGGATCGTATCCTTATCACAGGCGTCGACGGGTCCATAACCGACTCCGTCGGATTCGGAGCCGGTGTCGTGCACGGATCCGATGGCGCCGCTTGTGCCGAACGAGGCCGAACAGAAGGCGCCGGTGAAGATGGAAACGGCGTCGAAGCCCTCGGCGCCGGGAAACTCCATGACGGCGCCGTCAGAAGGAACGGCATAAAGGGGGTCTGGGCATAGGCCTGAGGAACCCCCAAATTGAAAGCTAGTGGACCCATGGGACCCGCAGGTGCACCAGAGGAGTACACAGCCCTATGAAAGACTCCATACATGGCATTAAGGTAATGCGATGGGTCTTGCCCTGGAGCTGGGAATGGAGGGTAAGCTCCTGGTACCGACTCCGAAGCAGTAGTTCCTGTATTCAGGCCAGGCGGCGCCGATGTCGGAACTTCTTCTGGATTTACCTGCTCTTCCGGCACAGGATGTTCTTGATCTGGAGCCGGAGAATGGACCGAATCCGGTGATGGAGCCGGCGTCGGTGATCGACGCAGAGAGACTTCAGGCAAAGCCGACTTCTCTGGTGAAACCGGATTCGATAACGAAGGAGAGATATGATCCTTCCTGTGATGTCGAGGCGAGATCGATATCGGCGCTGCTTCTTTATCAGATCGATGTCTTGAAGAGTGCTTCTTTTTCTTATGTTTCTTCGGCTTCGAGTGCCCAGACGTCGACTTTGAGCCCGACCTCGACTCGGAACGAGACCTCGACCTTGATCTCGACCTCCTCCTACCTCTTTTTTTATCCTTTCTCATCCTGGCCATAAAGAGCTTCGCCTCTCTCTCTTTCAACGCCTTTGGATTCATCTTCCTGCAGCATGGACATCCATTGGCGTCATGGTCGGAAGACAAGCACCAAACACAATCTTCGTGCGGGTCAGTGATGGACATCTGCTTACTGTACTCAATGCAGGGCTTAAAACCAGATTTCCTTGCAGACATCTCCGAAGGAAACAAGAGAAACAGAGCAAAACAGCTAGATATACAAAGTAACTACGGAGAGTCCCAAAAAACCGTTGGCCTCGACGGCGCGGAAAAAAGGGAACTGACGTCATCACGCCGACGAGGCCCTATTATGGATCCAGTGATGTCAGCGGGGTCGCGAGCGGAGTCGTACCCTCTGTGACGTCGTCCATGACCTCGCCGGCGTGGAGAGCTACAAAAAGTTTCAGAGTGGCTGCTGCGCAGGGGATATTCACAAGGTGAGGAATCCACTGGCAGATGTATCCATCAAAATTAAGTTTCCTGTAGTAAAATATACACATGTATAAATGTAGAGAAGTATATCTTTGCAGGAGAAAATCGTAACCACCATTTTAAATTCTCTTGCTACCTTTTTTGTTTTTCTCTTTGCAAATAATATGTGTCCCCTTCCCGTGCACTACCTCCAATTTGGAGGGTATTCCCATCCCACTGCCATCATTATAAGAGATGTACTCCTGCCCTTGACACGATATGTTTCCACCCTTTTCAAGAGTGGGAATGAGTTGTTAATAAGTTCGTAAATGCCTTTAGATGTTTATGTATGTGGGTGTTCCCAAACTCAAAGGGCATTTCTTCCCAATCCGTGTACAATCCCTTTTTCTGCTCACGGATTTACTCACACAATAATCCTCATGTGGGTAATTCGATTTATGATTAAACAAATAGCTGTAAATTTTAAAAAGTGCTTGTGCACTAGTAAATAATGCTATTTGCACGTTTAGGTGTGACTCAAATCCTGCAAATACTTTTGAGAATAAGGACCGCTGTATTAGTCTTCAAAATCCAGAATTATGCAGATGGAAAGCTAATTGAAATATATAGGGGCTCTGTCTCCTTCACATATTTCTTTTAAAACAGGCAGGCATGAGATTTAGAGTAGTCTATATACAGAAGAGGCATGCAGAAGGTAGGAGGGAAGGAGAGGTGCATTCAAAATAAAGAAGAGAGGGGAAAAAGTAAAAGTTTATTTGTAATTGAAGGTCAGTTTTCCATGCAGGGTTTTAGGGAGTATAGCAGGTGGAGATTCATAGCGATAGCATGCGATACGTGGATGTAAACCTGTAGAAAGAAACCGTTTTAATTCTGCTGTAAAGGAATGTGTCTTTTAATTGTCTTTCTCTAGAAACACTTTAAGTTTCAAAGAGGATGTTTTTTTATTGTCTTTCTCTAGAAACACTTTAACTTTCCAAAGAGGTGGTGGGTGGATAGTTGCCTCACTGTCAAACGCGTGCCCAGAGCTTGTTGAGACCAACTTAAAGTGACATTTAAGCACATCTCAGCACCTGTAATTGCAATTTGACACCACCATCACCCCACTATTTGTAATAAAAGCAATACTTTCAAATCCAGAAAAATCCTGACGTGTACCTACTACAGCAGTACATTAAGTACTATGAAGGTTTGTTAAAGTTTTTCCAAATGACTTTATGCCAATCATAAACTACAAATATAATATATACATATTCTATGTAAACACCCTCCATCTTAACGTATAGCAACACAGTTGATAAACACACTGCAACAACCATCATTAGTAAATTCAGTGCATGTTTATGTGACCCATTCACTACCTGGTTCGGTAGATTCTTTCCCTTGTGTCCACCTCAAAAGCACCAGGCCACACAAAGCGGACAACATGTTCTACAGAACTGATGTGTCTGAGGTCATCTTGACCCTCCAGCATCCACCGTACTTTATAGTGGTTGAGTAGGATAAATTTGCCCCACTGCCTCAGGGGTGCACATGGGGAGGCCACCCAGAGTCACTAAAGCCGGCATTCTGGACTGTGATCCAGGCCCTTCAGAAATGCCTTTGCCAAGCCAATTTGTGAAAATTGGTATTGCTTTTCCCTGTGCGCAACCTTTAGTCGCACGGAATAACCCACTGATGCCAGACTTTCCTCACCAGAAGTTCTCTGATGCAGCCGCGGCCGCTGCAGGTAAGAGTGGTGAGGCCAGGTGAGGGGGGATTTCGAGACACGAGACACGACCACGAGGGAAAATTTATTATTTATTTAATTTTCCCTCGTGGTCATGTCTTAAATCCCCCCTCACCTGGCCCCACCACTCTTACCTGATCTGCTTATGTCCAGTAATGCCCCTAGGGTGTTTGGATTAAAATATGGAAACAACTTCAGTCATGGTTCCACTTTCATCAAACTCTTTTCCTGCGTAACAACTTTAATGATGTCATCCCTCAACTCTTGGTTCCTTTTATTTGAGCCAGTTGGGCCAACACAACTGATAACAAATATATGGAAAAGCAAAGTTCAGGAGTAGAAAAATGGTGTCCTAGAGATGTGGAGCCATCACCCTACCAATGTGCCCCTGTGTTTCAGCTCCTACGGCTTCATAGTTCTCACACTTGCTTTTCATACGTGTCTGCTAAAGTTTCAAGGTGCACAGGGTTGTGGCTGTTTTGCAATGAAATAAAGAAATGTAGTAGGCAGTGGACCTAGAAAGCCTTCCTACTTCCTTGCCGCTCGAAAAATGCTAACAGGTCAACTAAAGGGGGAGCTGCTAACACTTCAAATAAAGGGTTGGAGCTATCATTGGAGCCAATACAAGAAAAAAGATGATAAACTGTGTTTTTTTTTAAATATTGTCCAAGCCTGATATATTACAACAAACAGGTTTTAGTGGATTTTGACTATAGACTACTGAGATCTTGAAACAAAAAAATGGGAATAAGTGATTTGAAAACCTAAAACACAGCTATTACAGATTTTATTACAAAGCACTTTAGAACCAGTTTTCGCAAAGTTAGTTGAAGACAACGACCCCTTTTGACAGTTCTCCAAAAATCCTGTCTAGAAAATGACAATCAGCTAATGAAATATTTTTCATTTTATTTTCAGAAACAGGCTTCTGTTTGACGGTTGACCAAAGATATGTTTTGCAGGCTGCTCATCGGGACATTGATACTGCACATGTATACTTGCATAATATTGAACTAACTGGGTTAATGCACTCAATTTTAGGATGTGTAACGGCCAAGTTTCAGGTTTGATTCCTAATGAATCTTTCATTCCTCCGGAGATTGAATAAGTGAGCGACAACATAGCCGCCTGTAAATTACTCCATCAGGAATCTTTGCTGTTCTAAATCAAAATAAATACGTTTTTTGAGCACCCCCCATTCAGCAGTTCTCATAGGAGATGGCTGAGCTATATTCATGAAGGAAGGCAGAAGGCTTAAGAATTGTCAAAAAGATAGTTGCCTTGAAAAACTTTGCATCAAATGGTGTTCCAGCGTGCGAAAGATACAAGGATTGCTTCAAGCTCCAGAATATAAAGAATGTGCGACCCCTTTCTTCCATCCAATAGGGAAGTGCCAGATGAAAAGAGGTGTTAATGATGAGGGTAAAAGCAGGTGTAACAATTGCAGATACAGATTTTAGAGTCCTGACTGGACATACAATATCTGGATTATTAGAGGCTATGAAGTTACAGCAGAAAGAAAAATGGTCAATCTAGGTGTGTTTGGTGACCCCACCCCAAATCGAATATATTGTAAGCCATGTACCATTCTGGATATTATCAAGATAGAAGCACAAATGCATGTTTGGAGAATAAAACCATGGTTTCCTTATATGAAGAATTTGTGAGATCATTAGTGCAGACAATTGGTGATACCCTAGTGTGTTAATTGAATGGGTAACATAATTAACTTCTCCTGAGCTCCCCACCACAAAAAAAACAACATGTGGAAGTGGTGTCTAACACACTAATTTGAATCATGTGTTGCATTTATGCCTTAGCATGTTATACCAATAGTTTTCACAAACAACATCTAAAAAGCTAACTCTGTGAGCTGGTCAAACAATACATCCCTACCCGTCATCTTCGCTCGTTGAATCAGGCTAAATTCGTGGTCCCTAGATTCAAACGACTGCGGATGGGCGGTCGCTCCTTTGCTCAGCTCACTGGCCCCTGTCCTGTGGAATTCGCTACCTCTCCCGCTCCAGCTTGAACAGAACTATGTAAAATTTCGAAAAGGCATTAAGACTTGGTTGTTCAATCAATAACTTCTTTGACTCTTCCTTAACTTAGTGCAGGTCCAGGGCGCCAGGAAACCTCCGGGTAGCTGTTGCGCCATATAAATTCATTAAATAAATAAAATAAGTAAAATAAAATCTGTTAAGAGAAAATTGGTAACTGATGCAAAACTCAAAATTCTGATCTGCGTGCTCAAGAATCGGAATTTAAAACACAACTTTGTATCAAGTCTAAAAAGTCTAAATATTTTATAGAACAGAGGGGATAGTATGTCAATAAAGATTTGCCTAGTTGTATATTGCAATTAATATAGCATCACAGTGCTATAGGTTGGGTTTAGGGTTTGTAGTGTGGGCGTTTGGTGCTCTTAGCGAGGTGTCAAAGCTCCTTAGTGGAGGGGTAGCTTGTGGAGTGGAATAAATGGAACAGTTTGTGGTGCGGGCTATATGGAGAGTTCTTTGATTTTATGCGTCAGGACCAGATTTATGCACTTAATAAGTTTAGTTGCTATGTCTCTGCGTGAATTTAAAGAGAAATAAGTCAGAGAGAGATTCTTAAGTATTCAATTCTAATGATGGACAGAAGTGTGCGAGTGCAGTCTGGCCTATGCTTGAAGTGTTTCAGTTTGTGGATATGGCAGAACACCAGTGGGCATTTGGCATGAGACTTGCAAAATTAGAGGACGAGTGGCATCAATACTGCAGTGCCTTAGACATTAAATGTCACATAAGGACGTGCAACACCAGAGGACATTTCACATCTGAACTTTCAACACCAGAAGATATTTCAAATTAAACCATGCAACACTAAGGACATTTTACATCAGTACTTGCAGCAATAGAGGACATTCCAGTTTATTACATGCGACACTTGACGATATTTGGCAGCAGAACGTTCAACACTAGAAGACCATTCGCATCAATGCTTGCAATTTCCTAAAACCATACATTTCCTCGTCATCTCTTCCAATGCACAAGAGCTTCCAATGTCAGACAAACTCTTGCACCAGTTCTTCCAACACAGAAGGCATTTTACACCTAGAATACCAATACCAGTGGACATTTAGCATCAGGACCTGCAAGGCCGGTGGACTATTGGCACAAATTCTTAATATATTTTTGAACATTTATTTCACTTTAGGCCTTCCAACATCTGAGGGATTTTTACTGCAAGGTGTACAACAACATTACGATTACCAACAAAAAAGGACCTTTCACATCAGGAATTCCAGCAAAAGAAGATATTTTGCAACAGGACTTCCAACTGCTTGGACATTTGGCAACAACAGAGGACCACTGAAATTAAAATTTGAAAAGTCAAAGAAAATCAATTTTGGCATCAGGACCTCAATACAGAGGACGTTTCAACCATAACTTCCAACATTAGAGGGCATTTCACTTCAGGATTCCAACATAGAGGGCCTTTCTGATCGGGCCACCCAACACTAGAGCAGATATTGCATGAGTACTTCCAAGACTAGCAAACAATTGGCATCAATACTTGCAACAGCGTAGAAATTAAAATCTGCTTCAGGACTTGTAACACCAGAGGACATTTCAGAATAGGACTTGCAATACAAAACGACATGCCACATCAGGATTTGCAACAACAGAGGACATTTGTTATCAGAACTCACAACTTCAGAAGATAATTGGATACTTGCAAGATCTTACAGATGTGATCTGGCATCAGAACTTGGCATCAGATCTTGCAACATCTCAGAGAGGATTTTTGACAATTTGAAGTCGTAACTTTGGACTCTTATAAAAGCTCTGTGGTCATTCCTCTTCTGCCTCTAGTTATTACACCACATACTCTATTCTCTCTCATTTTCCGCCTCTTCCTCACTACTCACAATCTGATTTACCCTGTTTCTCCTCTCTTCTTATAGTGCATTTCTTTCTTATCTCCTTTTCCTTTGTAATTAAGATAACAATGTTGATGCTGCTTCCTTATATTTTCAATGTTGCTGTATCTATTTTTATTCTGAGGTAGTTCTTTATTTGTATGTACATTTTGTATCTCTTTCTTGATACCTATCATCTTATTGTTTTCTGCTTACTCAACTCTTATCTAATCATACTTTAAATATCGTCTTCCTTGTTGTTTAATTAACGCCACCAGAATGCTGTGTAACTTTATGCTTGTAACTTTTTTTCCTGTACATGTAAAGCAGTCTAACGTTATTGGGCCCTATCCCCGGTATAATTATAAAAAGAAATTAAACAGAAAAATAAGTACATATACCTTCCCATGGCAGGCGGTGCACTACAACAAAATATAGGTATAATTAATGATGGCATCTTTCGTACAGTCCCCCCTGTCCACTCAGAAGGATATAATTGAGGACCAGTCAGTGACAAAAGCATCCAGACTCCCCGGCGCATGTGGCACCATCACTGGGGCAATCTCAACGAGCAGTTCCATCTTTTAGCACATTCTTAGTAGGCGGGAGCAAGTGGATAGACTGAATCTACAATTTTAAATGACCCAGAATAACCTTCATCCAGGTTCACACTGCTGATGCTAGTACGCGTTGTGTGGCTCCATTTGCCCAGTTACAAGCATCACAAAGCCTTTACACTGGTTCCATTTAGCTAAGAAGAGTGACTGATAATATCATCAATGGGAACCACTGATAGTTTTCAAACGTGCAAGTTTTAGTGGAAAAACGTTGTCATGAAGCTTTACTGTGCGCCCGCAAATCCTTTATAAGCCCTGCAGAAGGACACAATGCTCCTGAACCCAGGTCGCTGTGGGCAAATGTGCCGTAAGGCGAGATGCTGCCTCGGGACTGCGAGCGCGAGTAGACACAGCTATCACCCGTGGCCTCCACTGTGGAACATAGATTTCCCTTTTAGAGATTAGAACAGGTACAGGTAAACACTTTCATAGTGGTGTGTCACAGATTGTCAGTATCCATGGGTTCAAATATCTCTTTGTTGTATCCTGAAAATGAACTTCCTGTGCTTCCATTGCGGCCTACGTCTAGAAAGCTCTAAGCACCTGAGAGGGCAGCAAGTAATGAAGCAGCAGTGTGGAACTGGGCAAACACACGGAACGGAAGTTCCACGTCGATCGTTTTTTTATAAATAAGTTTTATGCCCCTCAGCCCCTGTCATGACTAAAGCCTCCTCTTTACCATCCTGACACTGCGCCCAGACAGCATCTTTTTCATGTCTCCTACAGTGTGTGTGACATAAAGTATCCTGATAGGCAGTATAGTCGGGCTATGGGAAATAAAGGGCTTCACAAGTCGGATAACTTTGCCTAGTGCAAAAGTGGTTGAGTTTGCCCACTTCACTTGATTTCACTGAGGTGAAGTTTGGGCTGCGAAGACCCTGAAAATGTATGTCTTGTCTCCTCCTGGTCATGACTAAAGACATTGGCTGTGACTATAAAGAGTGATTTGCTTCCTTGCTATGAAGACTTCACTTACCTCTGAGTGGCAGTAAGTATAAATAGTTCTTCTCTGCAGCTGCGAATTGATCAGTCACCTCTGAAAGCACTACTTCTTAAGGTGGAACTTCTGATGGTCGGTAAACATTGGTGTATGGTTTGGCAGCGAACACTTCAGGGATCTGAGCAGTGGAATGGTTAATGATGTAGTACAGGGCCTCTCTCAGTTCTTTTTAGGTCTGGGTTTTGACTGTCTAGGTGTCAAAAACACATTTTGCTTACAGGGTCCATAGAGTGGATGTTTGGGTCCACCCTTTCCAAGCATTGGCTTTGTTTGACCAGCCTGTTTCAGCCATTGGTTTGTAACTTTGCTAACAATGTCTTCGCTCAGCTGAGTGAAGTGTGTATCTCTCACGTATGCTATTGGCTATTTGTATATATTCTTCCATCTCACCTGGAGTGCTAGCATTGCATTGCATGAAGAACTACTTTACAGTGTAGCCCTCTGAATCTCCACCTGCGGGCTCCCTTTCCTGTGTTCCACTGCAATGTGTTAATGCTGCATTTGTGAGCATATTAAACCCACAACTGCCTTTGCGTTCGCATGTTTTATTTAAATTCTTTAGATTCTCACTTGGAAAAGTTGCAAAAGTTATTTAAAATAAGCAAAGTCGGAATACATCTACTTAAGTTCGCACTGAACAAAGAGGAGCAAGAGGCTAAATGTCTTCTTCAGGATTTACGTCTTAGTCACCGTCGCTACACAGTCGCCAAGCCACCACTTTGGGCAAAGGGAAGCAGGAGCTATGTGAGTGACTGCTACAGGGATGGGCTGTGCTACAAGTGGGAGAGGGTGCAGGACAGGAACATAGATAAGCATTCCATTGGTGAAAGTTGAAAATCTGTTCGATTCTTTATCTGGCCTCTGAGTCTAGTGTTCAACAGAAGCGTGAGGTCTGAGCTCACCTTCCCTAGGCGGTAGGGTGACCAACCGTCCGTAAATTTCACGGACAGTCTGTAATTTTGGCCGTCTGTCCGTTGTCCATGAAGGATCTTCTAACGGACGCCATTTGTCCGTAATTTTAACCGGGCACCAGTCGCAACTCCCTGAAGCTGGCACAGCTTCCACCCACCTCCCTCCTTGACTCCTATGCTGAGGTCGGATGTAATAGACTCCGAGGCAGTACAAAATCTAAGATACCCGGCAGCATTGGAGAGACACAGCGGGGTGGCAACCCTCAGACCTTCAGCCTTTGATGAGCTGTTAAAGGTGCTGGCTTGAAGGTGACTGAGAGGTGGGGGGGGCGGCAGCTTCAGGAGCAGGGGCATCTATTCAGATGCAAACAGCCATGAATGCGGCATGTCTCCGCAATTTAGAGGGGCTTTACACATTCCATTTCTGCCCAGGGCCCCAAACATCCTAGAACCAGCCCTGATTACACCGAGGCAGCACGTGGTTCTCTTCACAGAGCGTAATTACTGTCACTAAATTATAAGCAAACCTCGGTTCTTCAAACATGCAGTCTATAATGTAAGAAAATAAAGAAATCACACAATCGCACCCACACTGATTAACAAAGAATGGACTACAATCAGTTAAATCAGTTTTCTTGGAGTATCTCCTTTAAGTACTGTCCATCACAGTGGGGGATGGCAAAACTAACATTTTGGAAAGAGGGCCTGTCTTCTCGTTGTCTTGTCCAGGAAGGGGTGAGGAGCCTACCCCACCCTGACTGAGACCAAGATGATACGAGAACACTGCATGCCCACCCCTGTGCCCACCCTGGTGGATCCTGTTTCCCCTCCTGTGATGGCTCCTGCCCCCCCCCCCCAGTGATGGCTCCTGTCCCCCCATGTGGTGGCTCCTGCCCCCCCCCCCCGGCCTGTGATGGCTCCTGTCCCCCCTGTGGTGGATCCTGTCTCTGCACTGGGTGGCTTCTGTCCCAGTCCTGGAATGGCTCCTGCAGAGAGGGTGAAGTTCTTGATGGACCTCTTCTCAAAAAGGCTCAGCTCAAAATTAATATGAAAAGGTGGGCGAGTGAGCAAGTGAAGGGATGGCTGGATGAATTAGTGAAAGGGTGAATGGTTGAATGAATGATTGACTAGATGGATAATGAGGATGGATGGATAGATGAGTGAGTGGAAGGATGGAGAGAGAAAAGGTAAATAGCTGGATGTATGGGTGGAAGGGTAGCTGGATGGGTAAAAGGGTGGATGGATGAGTGAAAGGATGGATGAGTGAAAAGGTGGATGATGAGTGAGTGGGTGGATGCTTGAGTGAAATGATGGATGGATTGATGAACTGATAAGTGCAAGGGTGAATGGATGGACAGATGAGAGAAAGGGTGGATGTAAGGATGGATGAGTGAGTGAGTGAGAAGGAAGGTAGCTGGACAAAAGGATGTATAGATGAGTGAAGGAGTGAAAGGATAAATGGATGAGAAAAATGATGGATGAGTGATAGGGTCAATGGATGGATTCATGAGTGGATGAGTAGATGGGTGGGTGGGTGGATGGATGGAAGGAAGGTTTACTAAGTGAAAGGGTCGATGGAGCGAGAAAGGGAGGATGGATGACTGAAAGGGTGGAAGGATGAGTGACTGGGTGGATGGATAGTAAGTGAAAGGATGGCTGGGTAGGTGAAAGGGTAAATGGCTGGATTGATGAGTGAATGAATGGATGGATGGGTAGAAGAGTGGATGGATGAGTGTACAGATGGATAGGGTGAAAGGGTGGATGGATGGATAATGGATGGATGAGTGAAATGATGAATGAAGGGATGGATGAGTGAAATGATAGATGGAAGGATACATGATGGATAGGTTTGCAAATGGTTGAATATGTTTGGATATGGCTGGGCTTACTTATATACTATTGCGCGACCTCTGATGTGACTGTAAAACGTATCCAATTGTCCTGAAGTTTTATCCTGAATTTTGACCTCCTGTCCTGAATTTGTGTCCTGAATTTTGACCCTTTGGCCTGAATTTTTACACTCACCATCCTGAATTTGCACCAATGCCAGTTGGTCACCCTACCTAGGCATGGATCCTGAATAGACTGGCCACAAGAACAGTGCTTAATTTGAGCAGGTGGTTTCCTGTGCTCTGCACCGGCACTTTATTACCGGAACCTGCATTTATGACCGCTGCCGCACAGTGGCACTGTTTATGTAATTTGAAGATGAACAGAAAAACAGTTGTTAATTCAAGATACATTCAAAACAACTAATACCTGCCACCTAAGCCATTCTTTTCTTTTTTTTAAACGTTTTTATTAGCTTTTCTCATCATAAACGTAAACATCCAGCATGCCAATGTCGAGCAGCACACCCATTTCCCCACCTCCCCACCCACCATTCCTTCCCTTAAATCAAAAACACAATTCGTACTATTCAATTGAGCAGTTATTCCTCTCACCCAGTTCCCTTCACACGACAGCCTCAGACCCTTCATCCGGAAAGCCATTCTTAAAGCTTTGGTGGCCTCGAACAGTCTGAATTATCACACTTGTAGCAGTGTGATGGTTAATTGATGGTTAATAGTTGTGTAAGTAAAGTGGCAATATGTGGTGCAAACTGCGATGGCCTACTGCCGAGGGCTCGGCACATTTTCTTTGATAAATTAAGCACTGCACGAGAATCACTGATGACCAAAGCACTGTTAACTTCCCACATGTCCAGGAACCGGTTATTAGAGTGTGTGTGGAGAGTCATGGCAGGAATGCATCACCTACACTACAGAATGCCAGGAGATGCAAGTTCAAAGGCAAAGCCGCTCAGCGCTCAGTGGATCCCACCCTTGCACTGACACTACAGTGCAGAAGATTAATTAACTTATTTGAGGCTTGGGCAGGAATGGATCAAAGCCAGGGGCCTCTGCGCTGTACAGTAAGCACGAAAAACCTAAGGAAGCTTGATCCATGCAGGGGCATTGCAGTTTAGAACAAAGGATACAATGGTCAGATTAGCAGGTAACAACTTGAAAATGTAGTACACAGTGAGAGAGCTTTGAAGTGGTGTTGACTTTTGGCGTAAAATCCTGTCTACATCTCTTTGTAGATATGGTTTTACATCAAAAATCATAGATGGTTGCATAGGAACAACCATTTACTATCCATGTAACGCCCTTTCGACGCTAAGTAAGGCAAAGCAGTGCTTTGAGCTGCTTTGCACTACTTTTAGAGTGCTTTTCAGCGCAAAACGCACTGGTTAGCGTCACTTTGTGATACAAACCCAGCGCAAATTGTTTGAAAATCTACCCTTAAATGTGAATAGCAGCCTAGAAGTAGACCTGGGGTACACCCACTTGTGGAGATGTAGGGAATCAGTGAGTGCATTTAATGACCAGAGTGGGGTTGATGTGTGGTTGAAACTTTGTGCTGATCATTAACAGGCGTGGGCAGAAGTGAATGCTGGAACCATGTTTTCATTACTTAAGTTAGCATTGTCATTAGATTTTACCTAATAGAAGGAGGCAAAGCAATTAAAGGTTATTGGTCCAATGGTTGCGGTATAGAGTACAGTTAAAAGGGTTGGAAGTAATAATATGTCACAGAACCATGCAAATCACACTTCAAGAATGGGAAGGACAGATGAATGAAACACCAAAATAGGCATGGATAGAACTATTGCTGGACATGCACTGGCACCTGATGGGGATGGAAGATAAGGACAAATACTGTTGATCAATTTAATGATATGTTAATTGCTATAAAATGTGTTTTTTTTAAAGATGCTTCCAACGGCCAGACCTACTCTTTGCCAATGTTTGTTTTAATACCAGCATTGAATCCTTCAATGAACAGGTGCTGTTTAAAAAAAAAAAAAAATCACAGTTGGGAATGTAGACACTGGGATGGTGGTTTGCTGTTTGCAGCCAATCACAGGAAGTCCAAGAGATCAACCCGCCTGATTAATAGTCATTAGTTACGCCGTCCTGTGACTAGAAATGTGGCGATTAGAACTTAGGGCCCGATGTAGGTGGCAAATACCGGTCGGAAACGGCCGAATTCGGCCGTTTCCGACCGGTATTTGGCATCTTGAGATGTAGGGGGCCAGATTTGACAGATTCTGTAAATTTACCGAATCGGTAAATTTACAGAATCTGTAAAATACCGAATCGGTATTTTTACCGATTCGGTACCTTCCAGATGTAGGTGGGACTCTTCAGAGTCCCTAAGGCCTTACAGAATCGGTATTTTACCACCCAATCCAATTGGGTGGTAAAATACCGATTCCAGGTGTGCATGCACATGTGTGCATGCACACCTAGCCATGTGACAGACAGACATTCCCTTAGGGCATGTCTGTGTGCCACATGGCAAACATGCCCGTCTTTGGGGTGCTAGAGGGTGTCAAAGTGACACCCCCTGCACCCTTGCTAAAATCGGTATTTACCGATTCTGTAATTACAGATTCGGTATTGCCCATTGATTCCTATGGGCTTCAAGGCCCATAGGAATCAATGGGCAATACCGATTCGGTATTTACAGAATCGGTAAATACCGAATCTTAAAGATTCGGTATTTACAGATTCTGTAATACCTACATCTCCCCCCTTCATATTTACCGACTCTTAAATACCGAATCGGTAAAATTCGGTATTTAAGAGTCGGTAAATATGAATTACCTACATCTGGCCCTAGGTCTCATAACATCAACAAGACTAATAATAAATGCTCAGGATACAATTTACATCCATTTTTTGCGACTAGGCTTAGTACAGCCGACCAATAGACTAAACAAGGTATAGCTGTGACATTTCTGTACACTAAGGGCCTGATTATGAGTTTGGTGGTGTGGGAGCGAGGCAGCACACTACTGCCCCGCTCCCTCACTGTTAAATCTCAGCGCCACCCACCCGCCAGATTACGAGTTTTCTTGTAGTCCGGTGGGCAGTCCTTTGGCGTTACCACTGCAGTGTCTACTGAAAAGGCACCGTAATGGGAACTCAAAGCCCGTTCCTGCACAGCATGGACGGTGTAGTCCATGCCGTGCAGGAAAGGGGGTGCATGCAGACAAGGCGGCACACCATGTGCCCCCCTGTATGCATCCTCAGGCCATGAGGGAACAGGATCCAGTTTCCTCACTGCCACAAGTATCATGGCGGGCTCACCTTTATGAAATCTTTGGCAGTGAGGAAACCCGTAATATGCTGGGCGGTGCTGCAGCGGCATCACCAGCATATTGCAGCCCTCAGACCGCCACGCCACTACCGGGGATGTGAATCCCTGGCAGTTGCATTGCCCTACGGCAGTTGGAACACTGGTGTGGCAGTACCCGACCGCCACAGCAAGTTTGGCGGTCCTATGGACTGCCAAACTCATAATTAGACCCTTAATTTGAGTGCAGTGTAGCTGAACATGTCATGTTATTCGTTTACTATCACATTACGGTTATTATTAGATTAATCTATGCAGCAAGATGAAATAAATAACGGAATCTTCCTATTTCTCCATATGATGCATGGAGCAGACGTCTCACCTGACGCACTTCCAAGGACACACCAGTGCCCTGGTCAAAAAGGAAGATCATCCTGGAGTGATTCTGAAGTCATTGGATGACTTCTCCTGCAATTATCTGGGGACGTCATCCCAAACCATCCTGAAGTCTGCCCACAGGGGAAAAAATGTATATGGGATGACTCTTACTGTAATCACAAAAACTATTCTAGGATGGTGTTCTGATGACTCTCTTACTGTAATCACAAAAACAATTCTAGGATGGTGTTCTGATGACTTCCACTGGCAGGGAGTGATTACCTTTTACAACTCCACGAATACTAATTGACAACTTTAGGATGAGTGTGAATTACTCCAGGATGGGCTCCAGACAATTTAAGGATGATTGTGGATTATTCCTGGATGATCCTATTACTGCTTTAGGATGGAAGTGGATTACTCTGGAATGACCCCCATGATAATTTCAGGAAGAGTGTGGATTACTCCAGGATAATTTAATGATAACTCAAAAATGAGCATAGATTATTTAGGGTTATATTGGGACAACTACAGAATGAGCGTGGATTACTAGACAAGGACTACATAAGGGCTTCAAGATGGCTATGAAAAACTCTTGCAGGTTTTTATACCAACGGCAGGCCAAGTGTAGATAGCTCCCAGGTGATTTAATGAATAACTTAGCGTGCTGTGGATCACTAATAAATCGTTACGGGCTGGATTACACCTTAAAAATTCCATGTTACAAGTACATTAGCCGACTGCCAGTATTCCCTTGCAGGGTCCCACTATTAGTTTAGGAATATGGATTTGGTGGTAGGGAAATATTTAGAGGATCACCTCCTCAATGAACCTTCCTGTCAAAAACAGGCCTCTTGGATGCAATATGCCCTCTTTATACAATACCATGAATTATTTGCAATGCCATGAGTTCTAAAGTAAGGCCTAGATTTACAATAGTGTCACTTAACGCAGCACAACACCCAAATGTGCTGCGTTGCATCACAGGGAGAGAGCAGGAAAGTGCCATGTCTACCCCTCTCCCTTACACCACTGCACCATTAGGCAGTCGAGCACCATGCACATGCTTTTGCACTATGGTGCAGAGGTGTCTAGCTTAGATTTTTTACTGGAAGGGCCCCCTTGCAGTACAAAAAATACTATGCCTAGAAAAACCTGAAAACTTTTCCCATGTGGATGAGTGTTGTAACAAATACCAATTTGCTCTGGTTTATAAATCCTGAAAAGATTGTGTCAAGTCCGCATTATAAAGCTTAAGCAAACCAAAAACAATACTTCCATAAATCTGGTCCCAATTATAACATCAATATTCTCCTACTCTGGAAAGATTATTTTTTTAACTCTACTGTGAGATGGGTTCACTGTACAAAATAAATCTTCGAAAGATTCCTTCTGGCTAGCTTTGTGCTGTAGCAAGACCATATGCATACAAAAGTTGTGGCTTCAACAATGTTATATTTTGCATTCAGATAAGATTAACAACTTGGGCAGCTACTCCCATATTCCTGACTCACTGGGACTTGCCTTACTTTGAGGTACAGAGCATTAGCTGAAGCTGTTTAATGTGGTGACCAGTGGCAAAAGACTGAAAAAAGTAATAATTAAATGAAAAAGCATCAAAGGGGATGTGTTAAGATGTAATTTTATTGATCTAAAACACACCTGTGGCCTCATAGGAGCCAGGATACTGAACAAGAGAACATAGAGAAAGTCCAGGACACTGTTCAAGAGGGGAAAAATGCCAGAATAATACAAAAAGAACAAAACGGCTTAATGAAAGCCAGCAACTTCAATTTTTGTTTTTAGATTCAGAGTTTTCTTTAGTCCTCTTCCAGTATTGCAAATCTTTATAGCCAGCTTCCTTCTCATAGTTCTGTTTTCCAGTGATGGCCAGCCTTTATCCGTGCACATAGACTTCAAAGAGTCTGGAGGAAAAAGAAATTAACATACATCAGTATCATGTTAACACCACTATTTTAGGTTTTTAATAGGACGGGGCTGCCTTTAAAATATTCCAATCTATTTATTTCATATAGTGTGCCCGATGAGATATGCTTACAAGGGTTCATAAGTTTAACATTAAGGTTACTTGGTCAAAGAGGTATGGTGAGAGCAAGGCATCGAAGAAGAGGTAGGCAGGAGGTAAAGATGACTCACCTGTCCAAGTGAAGAAACTGCTGCTGTTCACCAGACGCTGTCACACTTCCTCTGCAAACAGAAAGCAATCAATACCAGATTTCATTTACAAAACCATCATGGAGGCAGCCATGTTGAGCCTGAACTCTACTTACAGTATTCTTATTTGGAAAACAGTCTAAAGAAATACCATACTGACCAGAAATCCAAATAGGAGCTTACAACCAAATGCTAGGAACTGATCTAATTATTGGGAGAGCTGAAATTAAATCCCAACTCAAGGTTATGTGCCAGATTTGCATGTCATTTGTAGCACAAATTCTCAATGAGTTACAACCCCTCCCCCATTGCTCTTTTGCAGACGGCTGTTAGTTAAGTGTGAAGGAGTCTGTGTACAATAATATGATCCAGGACCACATATGCAAACATATATTTTAACACTGTATGTATATTCATGTATTTTCATAGTCCTAAATCAATCAGAGTGGAAATTGTGCCAGTTGTGGCTGGGTGTGGTTCTGCTTGGGCAACAGAATCCCCCAATACTAGTTGACAAGTGCAAACAGAGCCATGAGGCCAAGCCTAGTAATAGCAAAGCAAGGCAAATTTGCCCCATGGCACTGTTCACCGCCATGCGGAATGGGGCACTCACCACATAACTTAATGGACTCATGATTATTAGGAACTGGGCACAACTCTGTTCTCCAGACCAAGGACAATGGATATATAATGTCAGGTCACCTGTTGCTATTTCTTTTTTCAGGCTGTAAGTTGCTTAGTCTTACTGGCTGAGAAAAACTTGGAAAAACTAGGGGTTCACTATATATTAGCACATGGACATACTTTTTTGCCACGGTAGCATGAGAAAGGTAATATCGCTGCAAGGGTTCAAACATTTTTGTAAGACTGAATCTCAATGCACAGCCACAGTTGCAGTGGCTTTCACATGGCCAAGTGATGGTGCAGGTCTGAAATAGACGTCTAAGACATTCAGAGACAGGAGAGAGATATCCTGTGTGTTCTTTTCCAGCTTGAGGAAGTGAGAAGTTTGGCATTCAACAGATGACTGATTCAATGTTGTCCCTTTACAGTTGCATGACTGAGGCACCAATCCCCTTCACCACTCATTCAAACAAATATGCCTCTGGAAATACTATCAGGGCAGATTGATAGCTTTCCAGGAGACCAGTGATCTATCTGTTCCATAACTCCCAAAGCATTTCAAATTTGTTAAACAAGGATCCATTCTACATCCTTTCAGCATCTAAAACAGGTAATATTGAAGATGGCTATAATCTACGACACAAAAGCTGATTCACAAAAAATAAGGCCCTAAACACCCAGCATTAGACATAACAAGGCTCAAGGAGATCAGGGTGCGGCCATTGTCAGTCAAGCCCGCTCCTATTGCAGACAGGGAGCTGGGTAGGGTCAAGTGTGGATAAATTGGTTGGTTTGTGACAAGAACGTGGTTCGCATTCAGTTACAGATCTGCCTAGCATTTCCCGCACTCCCTTTGTGTTTTCTACTTACCTGCTCGAGTCCTGTTGTCCCGCATTCGGGAATTCGTGGTACCTTGATTGGACGTCTCTGACATGTTACGGCTCCTTTACGCGGGTCTGCCTCTTACAGGTCGTTGATCTCTTCTTCCAGGTTCCTGTCCACATCCATGTTCCCTTGCCAGAGGTACCTGCTTGTGTAACTGTTTCTTCGCGCCAGAGTTTCTTCTGCCTCTCGTCCTGTAAAGAATACAATGAGAGAAGAAAGATATATTTAACCAAAGAATCCTCGTCTATCAGGTATATGATAGGATGATGATGTTATATATGGTTAGAAGGACATAGTTACTTATCTGATTTATCTGATAAACGCACAGCGGAAAAACGGTTATTCTTTTGTTTTCCGTATTTAACATGGGCTGGAAATAAAGAGAAAATAGATGCAAGTTAGTTTCCCGATTTCTTAAGGAGACGCTATATTCTTATCTGACCCAGCACCTTTTTGTGTAGATTTTTCATATTACATCCTATCTAGGAAAATATGATTTTTGCCTAGTATTAACTAGGATGTATATTTTGGGGGTCTAATTGATGGCTACAGTGGCATTTGTTAAGGTTAGTTTTTTTGCAATTATACATATAACTTCTTTTACCATAAGGTAAATAACTAAGCTCACAAAAAAGGGCCACTGCCCATTCTGCAGAACCAGGCAAACAAAGATGTGGGCTCTCAGCCATGCTGCATAACCAGGCTAAGAAAAAGCAGGGCCCTGGCCGAAGGTGCATAACATAGACTCAAATACAATATACCAGTGCTTAGCTGCATAGAACATATTTAATTCATGCTACATACACTAGATGTGGAGCACTGATCTGTGCCAGACACAAGACCTCACATTTATATGGGGTCACTGGTCCGTGATTCATACTCTGGCTTCACCCACAGCATCACTTAACGTCCGAGAGACCATGGAACGGACAAACAAGTGCAAGATTGGGAGAACTGACAAGCACACCCAGGCTATATAAAATGAAAAACACATCCATTAAATTTTTGGGGGGAGGGTCGTGAGGTGAAGAGACTGGATGCGTACTCATTGCACTTATGCTTATATATTTCTATTTATCCAACATACAAAACAAACAAACACAAAATCCTAAATTCTTCCATCCCCTCACTATCATTTTCAATCCAAATAACAGACTAACATGTCCACCTCTTAAATTAGTTCCATATTTCACTATACTAATTCACCACTAACACTGTACGAGTTCCTGAGTAGCGTGCTACTTGCCGAAAAAGAGCTTCGACGCCTCATCAGGGGTAGTAAGCGATATATAAATGCAATTACATATACATTTTAATTTATCATATCTGTTATGCAGTTCAGTAATACTAGAAAGATAAAAGGCAGTGTTCATCTCACCAGGATTTAAACTGTTCCCAAAGCTGTGACCCTTAACTCACTGAGCTACCTTACACTGAATAGGTTTAATGTCAAATATTAGAAACTCTATCTATAACAACGCAGTAGGTTAATGTGCCTGGTGCAAATAGCCTTATCCAACATGCAAATCAGGGTTTGCAATTTTGCATTCTTAATTCGGACTTTCACCCGCTCATTATAGATACGATTTGGAACCTTTATATTTAAAAATCCTTATTTACTGATGAGTAAAGGGCTTAGAGTGGGGAAAAAAGCTGCCAAGGCTTAGTGCACCAGAAGGAAGCATGGTAACTGTCCGTGTCGCTGCAAATATATTTTAGGCAGTTTTTCAAAGTGTGAACTCAACCCGAGGTTATTGTGAGTGTAAGACTACCTCTCACATTGCACAAGGTCATATTAATCATTTTTCAGACTTTAAATGATTAAGTGATTTGCCCAGAATCACTTTTGCAGCAGACCAAAATAAAGTTGTGCATATGTTAAAAAAAAAAACGAAAATAGCATTGTCTATGCATTTTTTTCAACTTCCAGTGCATTTTACATCAATTACAATTTTACATCAGGTCAAGAATTTTATATCGAAGCTCTTTCCGTTGCAGTTAAGTGAGCAAAATGACTCCCATAATCAGGAAGAACATAACTCCATAGCTGCCAAGGTTTCAGATTGCTTATGTGTGACATTTTCGTAATTTCAGTGTAATTATGAGTGACATTCAATGACTTTGAGTGA
The DNA here is from genome assembly GCF_964261635.1 of Lissotriton helveticus. Lineage (NCBI taxonomy): Eukaryota > Metazoa > Chordata > Amphibia > Caudata > Salamandridae > Lissotriton > Lissotriton helveticus. The sequence goes on from NC_136071.1 coordinate 238,259,482, forward strand.
CACAAACTTGCAAGCAAAAATAAAGCAATGAAGACAAGGGAAATTTATGAATATCAGAAATTACACCCATTTGAGCAACGAGAAACTCGAAAAGATCTTCAAACTGCTGCAAATCACCAGAAACATAGCAGCCAAGTTTACAGACTGCTCAAGTGTGACATTTTGGTGGTGTCCATGTGCATATGTGCAGGGCCACTGGAATTAGGTGATTGTGCTGGTATTTTCGCCTAATTGTAGATTTGCCGCATTTGCCACATAATCTATCATCTGCTGCATAATCTGCAGATTTTAAAAACAACTTTGTTTCTACCTCAAACGGTTCAAATTTTAGTAACAACACAACAACACGTTGCTGAGCAGTGGAAGGCCCTTTGCAAAGGTTGACTGGTCAACTTTGTATATTGCTATAGTTTGGTGTTAAAATGGTAGTAATGAGGCACAACAAATGCCCACACACGGTTAACAAGCTTAAAAATGTCAAAATACGGAAGTAGTACCATCACAAAATGTGCCGCATACGACTTTTCTTGCCTCACAAATAGCTCTACCGTGTTGCATTATTTGACCCTCCCCTACAATAATTCCAGTGGGCCTGCATATGAGCGACACTGAGTGATATTTTCTTGCAAGTAAATGTAAGCAGTAATTAACCATTACTAAGATCTGTGAAAGGGCTACTAGCCTTCGGAGTTTCTGATCGCTCCTGTTCTCTTTTCAAACTGCTTTCATTTGCAGTCTTTCACCATTAGCCACAGGTCCCCCCTTTTCTCCGCATCTTTTTGAATAACTTATTCTGCATATATTACATCATCTCTTTCCTCAGCCTCTTATTTTTCAGTGTCGTGCAAGCACTACGTGTATGGCCCCCTTCACCACGCACCTACCCACCCTCTCTTTCCTCACCTTCAACCACACTTTCCTTTTTGTGCACTCAGTATTTTGACATCTGCTTATTACTCCTTCACACACTTTTATATAAGATAGAAATCACAATAGGCACTCATGTGAACATCTCTCTGTAGAGAGGCCAAGGTGTTGAATAGTCTGTACCTTTATTTGACCTACCGACAGGCACTGCGGGAAGCTCTCTAAGCCTTCAGCCTCAGCCACACAGCGCTCTATCATACCCCATAATAAGCACTAACCTATAAGTTTAAACTGACTCAGACAGCTATAACCAACTAACTCAGTCAGTGCACTGTAGAAGAGGTCTATCTGTTTCATTAAACACTACATTAAAATGCAAATACTTTTATGGAATTTAAGATAAAGTCAAAATAGTTTTAAGGGTTTGGATTTTGTTATAATGCGTCACTCTGGGGTAGTGTACCACTGTGAAACAATGGTAAAAAAGAAATGCCAGGCCTGAATCGATGCATGTTTACTTCTCTGTCACGCCGACCCCAATGCTGTGTGGCTGACATGGGGCTGTCTCAAATGTGGTAGTGGCTCTATTACCTTGAGTCAAACAAAGACTCTTGTTTTTGCCCACAATAACAGGTTTACACAGCAGCTTCCGAGCAGGGTGGCAGGTCCCGGCAGAGGCGATCTGTCTGAGATCTGATCCAGAGATAGCGCTGTATGTAACCCTGCCGCACACACACACACACAATAGCCTACGGGAGCATGAGCAGCATGACAAATACAAGATTACGGAATTTAAACAATAATGTAACAAAATCATGGAGTGCAACATTCAGTAAAACATGGCATTATTGCTAAACCAAGTTACCTAGAGGCAGAGTGCTGCTGGTGGATTCACGTTCGTTCATACTTGGCGGTCACAGCCTTTGACCTGCTCTCGCTGCAAGATACCACAGCTCCAAATCTTTAACAGACCATTGCAGAAAGCAAGCTAGTTTTAGCCTTGAAAGTCACCAATTAGCTGTTTTTTTCTAAATTAGGCACATTCTACTGTTGTGATAGAAACCTCCAAACTCTGAGAAAAAAATGTCCCGGACCATACTTACGATCAGTAATCCAATCACTGGCTGTTTCCGATCACTGGCTGCTGAAAACTCGAAATCTGTCCCTTCGAAAAGAAAGTCTTGAGGCTTTTAAAAAGCAAACAATATCCAGCGGGGGAAATCAACATAGTCCCCTTTTGCAATGACCTCGCCAACTTCCTCACGACCTCGCCACCAGTTCTTGCAAACAGTAGAGAAAAGTGACGTATTTCCGGCAGCGCCGGATGTGCATGTTACCTAAAAGGCATTTTATCTCTATTAGTTTTATACTGAGCGAACTCCACAAGTCACGATTCAAAATATTTATCTGAGCCCGAGCATTACAATTGTTCCTATGGCAATTGCTGAAACAAAACACTGTAAAATAACACTTTATTAAAGACGTACTGTATCATTGTTAAGAGAAATCCCTCCCGCGTCTCGTATGCTGTGATGCAGTTTAAAAGAGGGAGGGTGACACTGGCCTCTGGCTGAATGTCTCCTCAAGGCTCACAGCACTTTACCGCCCGCTGTGCTGCATGAATAGCTCCTAGCAATGCATCTGGGAACGCCTTTGAACAATTAACTTCTATTCGAGGCCTGCTGTAAAGTGAGAGGGGATTGTAATGCGTTAAAGATTTAACGCTGCTTAAGTGGGAACCGGGGAAGCTCGGTGTCAGCTCACAATCTGTGACTACATTAAGTCTGAAAAGGGTTGTTACAATTGGGTTTTTTCGTTTTATGCCTGCACAATGCAAATAATGCAGATTACGAATTCATGTTCATTTGTTGTGTTTTCTTTACTAAAGCACAGATGAAACTTTAGCCAGTCTAGGTTTTATAATCTGCAGTTTATCTATGGTTTGGTATTTACGTTTTGAAAATGAAGACTACATGTCCCACAATGCAACCAAATCACACAATGAGCTATTAATGTGTGGCATCACCATTATTTCTTCCTTTGGCTTTAATATATTCCTGAAAGAGCAGAGTTTTTGAAACACATGTAGTTCTTATCTGTAACTGGCATCAAGAATAAATGTGACAATAAATCTGTTTTTGCTTATTTGATTGGGCACAAACAGGCTGCATTTTAAACATCTCACAGGGGTTAGGCACATGCTGCAGAATTTGTGTGTGTCCAGTAATATGCAAGCACCTTAACCAAAGTAACACAACTTTGAGGGTTAAACCTCTTGCTGAAGAGTTCTATGTATTGTCTAGTCCCAGTTTTCATTCTTCATAAAGTAGCATTGAGGATCAATGTGTCTGCTGCAAAATAAAACATGGAACATGCAGCTCACAAATTTGTATTTTATGTGATAGTCCAGTTAAGTAGGTTACTGCTTTTGTCACAAAAAATACTTTTGTTACTTACAGTTCATAAACTACAATACTGCTAATATGGCACAGTGAGCTCAAAAACGACATGAAGGAGCAGCATGCAAACATCAAAGCATAGATTGAAAAATGTATAGTTTGATTTTATTTTGTAATCTTTTGTTATTCCAACTTTGCGAAAAAGGGTTTCTTTTAATAAGGTCTTAATCGTCAAGAGTAAACTCATCTTGTGAAGACATCAGTCACTAATTTTCAAGCCATCCTAAAATCATCAGTAACAACCTCAGCTAGAGGAGTCATCGAATACTCATTTTCAAGTCATCCTTAAGTCAGCAGGAATACTCACACCTTGTGAAGTCATCAAACACTCATTTTCAAGTCATCCTCAAATCATCAAGCACAGGTTTCTAAGCATTGCTGATTACTTCAAGAGCTTGATGATGTCTGAAGATGTGAAAATGACTTCTAAAGTAGTTGAATGATCATCCAATGGCTCTGGGATGGCTTCTAAAGTAATCCTGTTTGACCTGGGTGATGGGCCTGCAAGAAGGGCGCGCGGTTACTCAGCAATGATTTTAACATATTCGTGGGAAACTCTTCCCCGAAAGGGGGGCTCTGGGAGAGGCCTGCCTTCTGGTCCTCACACACTGCAGTGACAGATCACTGCCTGGCAGCCAGATACATAAGAGCTGTGATTCTTTTAGCTTCTAAGCTAAATTCCTGGAAAATTGGAGGCGGCAATTACCGGTAATAGACACAGTCGTGGTGCGTTCTCTCTCTGAAAGAGCAGGCGAGGTTTTTGCTGGGGTCCAAGCCCTCGAAACCAGTAGCTGCCTCTTGTATGGTTTTCTCGCTCTCATTCTTTAAACGTTGTTTTGGAAATCATTAATGGGGTTTTCGAGAAATGTTTTGGTGTGAGGGTTTCAAAGGCTGGATCAATAGCTCTGGAAACGGATCTGGGAAAATGCTATTGAGACCGTGCATGCTTTATTAGTGACAGTGCAGACTGCATCACAGATTGTGGCAGCTTCGTCAGAGGAAGGGGATGCTTGACCAGTCGACGTGCGGGCTTCATCAGGGATAGCGCAAGCATCATCCTTAATAGCGCAGGCGTCATCCGTGAAAGTGGAAGAAGGGGGGTTTGGGGGCACCTTGAGGTCTGCCCCCCAGGCAGATTGGCAGGGACTGGCCGATACCGGCCATTTTGTGCATTGGACTAAGTGGGGATTTGGCACGCTCCCAGCCACCATTTTAGGTTTGGTGACCTGGTGGCTGGGAGTGTTGTAGGTAGCTTAGCGTTTTTGTGGAGTTAGTGTGTGAGTAGGCCTAGATCCTTTAATTGATCTGTTAATTGAGAGGCGTATTTTAGGGCATGTCCGGAGAAGATTACCGCATTTTGGAGGCAGTGCGGCTGTTGAGTGAGGCCGGCCCGCTTGATCTCTTATTGCCGGAGGCCTCAGGGAGCACGTGCCCTGCTAGGCGCTGAACGGGCCGCGTTGTTAATGAAGGTGTTACCCCGTTGGTTGTTCCTGCGCCGTGGCGTCATGTAAGAGACGAGTCCGCGGCGGAGAAGGGGGGCCCACCGGAGGAGCGTGTCCAGCATCTCCCCGGCCGGGTCTCCCAAGGTCCAGGTCCTGTATGTCAGGAGAGCGGCTCCGCTTGTGAGCAGGGATCGGAGCCTCCCGTGTTGGGAGAGGCTCCGGCAGGAAAGCATAGGGGCGGGGCCCGCCGGACGAGCAAGTCACTGCATGGCTCCCCCGGCGGGTCTCCGGACGATAGTATGCCATGGCGGAGGGGCGGGAAAGGGGTCCTGGGTCCGCGAAGGCTGGGAAATCCAAGGAGTGGTGAGAAAAAGGGCAAAAAGGGAGTTGTGGTCTTTACTGTCCACGGTGAGTGAGGCGTGTTGGCTGGAGAAGCCCCAGGTTTGGGTGGGCATGCAGGGCTTATGGGGAGACAGGCAGTCAGTCCTGGTGGGGGGGGGTTAGGGCTGGGTTTTCTGTCCCCCGGCTGGCTGTGTGGGTGAGGCAGTGGATGCGGGAGGAGCTTTCGGGGAAAGACGTTTGCCCTGGGGCGGCAGGGGTTGCAAAGGGGGTGGGGGGACGATACCTGGTCGTTAGAGGAGGAGGATGATTGTTTGCCTGATGAGCTTGAGGAGGCAGTGGGTGGCAGGGATTGGGAGGGCCTGGACCTTTTCACCTCCTGGAACGAGGAGGTGAGAGAGTTAGATATGGTGGGCCAGTTGGTTGGGTATATGGTGCAAGGGAGATCGCTGGGTTCGGGGCTGGGGGCTGCGTGGGCCAGCAGAGGGGAAGGGGGGTCTTGGCAGGGGGTCCTTGGGGGCCGGGGCAGGGCCCTGTTGGGCTACGGCTGTGGGCCCTGCTGGGTTGGAGTGGAGTGACGAGGGGGAAGAAGGGGGTGATAGGGGGGGATGTTTTAGGCCTTAGCAAGGTGGGGCTCGTGTGGGCGGCTCGTAATTTAGCCGGTAGAAAGAGGAATTCGGAGGGGAGGGGTAGGGAAGGTAGGCCCAGCACACCAGACTGGTCCTTTTTGTTTCAGGCGGTGAAGCGACAGCAGGAGCCAGACTTGGCAGAGCTGAGAGCGGCTCCGAGGCGCCGAGGAGAAGGGAGGGTGGAGCCTTGCGCGGCGTGCCCAGTACCGGTGTGGGACCTCAATACGGCTGGCGCAAGTAGACCCCGCGCGGTCTCGCTGGCCCCAACACCCGACGGTCCGCGGGGCATCGAGGACACAGGAGCAAAAGCGGGAAAGTATTAGGGTGCCTAGGAGAGTGCAGTCGGCACCTCCGGTTGGGAGGAAATGGGGTCGTGGGGAGCCTGAGGAGTTAGATTATGAGAAAGACAGCCTCGAAGAGGGCGAGTCACGCAAATGTGAGTAAAGGAGTGCAGGGGCCGAGTAATGGTTATTCTAGCATTTTGCAGGTGTCACGACGCCCGGCAGAAAATACGGGTTGGACATCGCAGTTGGTGGAACCTTCTGCGCCCTTAGCAAGGTGGACTGCAGTACGACGGGCACCCTCCTTAGAGCCTGGTAAAAGGAGGGATGGAGGGGCGAAACCAACAATGGTATCAGTGGGGATTGGAGGGGGGAGGGGATGAGGAGGAGGGGGGTTAAGAAGAGGCAAGCATGTTTTGGATGTGGAAGTGGGCACAGATGACTCATGTATGGTGTCAATGAGCGCAGTTGAAGACACTAAGATGAAAAGTGATGCAGAGATAACAAAGACAGGCGAGATGGTTGACAAGTTAGAGATCAGAGTTAAAAATAAAACAATTGTCTTATATGGGGAAATCAAAACCGCTGGGCGCACACCTAATATTGGCCACTAAAGAGCGGATTTGGAAAGGCGGGTATGTGGAAATGCTAAAATTGCTGCACAGGGAAGTCCGTGCGAAGGAGGGATCAAAGGAGGAGGAATACGAATTGGCTAAACGGCCAAGGGTGGCTCTCACCACAGAGAACTGGACAGCGGCCTTTTTTTATATACGCCAGCCATACTGTGAAAAATACCCAGAGGGGTGTGTGGCGCTGTTCAAATACATAGACGTGATCCGGAAGGCACAAATCACGGGAGGTGGATACGCATGGGCTCAACACGACGAGGAATTCAGGGCACGAATGGGACACCGAGGCAAAATGGGGGGAAATAGAAATAGACCTGTGGCAGCATACCAAGGGAGTGTCCCGGGCAGGGAAGACAATTTTCACAGTCAGCGGGCTACCGCTCGTGTATCGACCCTTTCAGGGGCGACCCACCCGGGGAGGGGTGAGTGGGACAGGCAGAGGGCAGACAGCATCAGGACGGGCCTGCTGCGATTTTAATAAGGGCATGTGCATCCAGGATTTCTGTAGATTTAGGCATGACTGCTCGAAATGTGAAGGCAGACACGCCTTGGTCAATTACTTCAGGGGAGGGTCAGGCCAGGAGCAAGGGGGCCAGCAATGACAGCAAGGGGGGTTCCAGGCAACAGCAGCCCTTCACGGGAGGACAGGGTGGGCTAAAGGGGCTGGGCCAAAGGGCTCATACACCGGTTAGGGTGCTCAGGTTAGTTGCAGCCTTACAGGGTTATGGCAACCAGAAGGCTGCAAAAACATTACAAGGTTTTCAAGAAGGTTTTAGGCTAGGGTATAGGGGTCCAAGGACTAGACGGTGGGCGGACAATTTACAATCGGCAAAGGAACATCCTGAAATTGTGCCACAGAAATTGGACAGAGAAGTCCGTGACAGTCGCATTGCAGGCCCATTTGAGGATTGGCCTTTGGAGAATTTGATTGTTTCTCCAGTGGGTGTTGTGCCAAAGAAGGAACAAGGGCAGTGCCCGTTAATACACCATTTATCATGGCCAGAGGGGAACTCAGTGAATGTTTTCATTGATGAAAAAGAGGCTACTGTGTTCTATTCGTCAGTTGACGTGGCCATGTCACTATCAGTGACCGCGGGCGCGAGAGCAGAAATGGCAAAATGGGACATAAAATCAGCTTTCCGATTACTTCCAGTTCACCCGGAGGATTGGGATCTCCTGGGTATCCATTTCAATGGTAAATGGTACGTGGACAAAGCATTACCGATGGGTTGTTCTACGTCTTGCGCATTATTTGAATGTTTTAGCACGTTCCTCCAACGGTTGTTTTCCAAGCGCACGAGTCACCACTTGGTAACGCATTACCTGGATGACTTTTTCTATGTTGGCACCTCAGACTCCACAGAGTGCCTGGCAGCCCTGGGCAGTTTCAAAGAGATCATGAGAAAGCTTGGGGTGCCTTTGGCACTGGAAAAGACAATGGATTCCAGTACGGCTCTCTCATTTTTGAGTATCGAACTGGACTCTCAATCAATGGAGGCGCGACTTCTGAAGATAAGAAGCAGCAATTGCTTGGGCTCCTAGAGACAATGCTGAGTAGAGCCAAGGTCACAGTGAAGGGGATTCAGGTATTACTGGGACACCTCAACTTTGCCTGCTGGGTGGTGAGAGTAGGGAGGACATTTTGTAGACGACTAGGTAGGGCACTGACGGGACAGAGACCACCACATCACCATGTCCGCTTGTCGGCTGGGGTAAAGGAAGACTTGAGGATGTGGAAGTTTTTCTTGCAGGATTTCAATGGCATTCCACTGGCAAGGGGGGAGGACATGGTTTGGGATGTTCACATTTTTTCAGATGTCGCAGGCAGCAAAGGTTTTGGCCTCTATTGGGAGGGAAAATGGTGCGCAGAGCAGTGGCAGTGGAGTGGGGGGTAGGAGTATCACATTTGGGAGTTTTTTTTCCCTTGGTGATGGCAGGGACTTTGTGGTAGGAACAACTGGCGCACAAGAAAGTGATTTTCAGGATTGACAACATGGCAGTGGTGGAGATTGTCAACCGACAGTCCGCCAGGGACGAGCAACTATTGAAGTTGTTGAGGGCGTTTGTCTTGGTCTGTTTGCGTTTTGATATCACTTTTAAAGCAGTGCATGTGCTAGGTGTGGACAATGACATAGCAGATGCCTTGCGTCGTTCACAGTGGGGGAGATTCTGTGGGCTAGCCAATGATTTAGACAGGACTCCGACCCCCATGCCGCGGCAGTTGTGGTATGTAGGCGAGACCGGATGCTACAACTGGTGGTAGAGTCCCTGGCATACTCCACAAGGAAGGCATACAGTTTAGCTTGGGAGGAATTCCTGCACTCAGAAGCCCAATGGCGGTCCACGACAGAGCATAGGCGGGAAGATGGGATACAGTTTATCTTGATCTGATTGACAGAGAGCTATCTAAGGTGACTATCACTGGCAAGTTAGCAGTAATTGCATTTGTAGGAAAGCTGCTATGGGGTTATGCTCCATCTGCTGGTGAACTCGGCTCGCACATGTTAGAGGGGTGGGCGAGGGAGCAAGTTCAGGTGGGCCGGTTGAGGCAGCCTTTGTCTTGGAATTTTCTGGGCAGGGGGATTCGGGTTTTGTCCACGGTATGCTCTGACGGTTTTGAGGCGTGCCTTTTCTTTACGGTGATGTCATAGATGTTTTTCGGGGCTTTTTGGATGTTGGAACTGTTGGAAAAAAATTTAAGTGAGGTATTGAAGGGGGGATGTGGTACAGCATCAGGACAGAGTATGTATATGGCTACGTAAATTGAAAACATATCAGCGGGGTATAGGTAAATGGGTGTCCCTACAGGCGGCAGACCCCCCTTTGAATTGCCCTTGCAGGTGGGAAGCAAGATGCAGGGAGCTTTTGGGCAGACAGGTTGGGTCGGTATTTGTACACCAAAATGGTTGTAGGGTGACAGCGTTTCAGCTATTGACAATGTTGGGCAAAGCGCTGACGGAGCTGGGTATTGATGGCAAGAGTTTTGGGACCCATTCTTTTCGGTTTGGTGTAGCATCAGGAGCAAATAACAGGGCGTAGGTCGGGGGGAGATCAAGAGATTGAGAAGATGGACTTCAGATTGCTATCAGTGATACCTTTGCAGCAATGCAGGGGGGTGTAGCGCGGTTTCTTTTTTTTTCTCCTGCTCATTCAGTTTTTCTTGTTTTAGGTTTGGTGGCTGGCCCCCTCGCCAGTAAAATGTCCATATAGATAGTGGGGCATTCATTTGTGAAGTGGGCCAAAGTCCAGGCATGCGCCAGTTATTTTGAAGAGAATTTGGTTTTCAATAAAGAATTGTTTAAAGTATCCTGGAAGGGGCAGGAGGGCATGCGCTGAAGGAGCTTTTGAGGACATTAAACAGTTTGTTAGTGGCTGGTAGGTGCCCCGACATTTTGTTGCTTCATCTGGGTGAAAATGACCTGGTCAGGGAAAAAGGGATGGTGCTTATGAGAAGCATGAAAAAGGACCTGGCCCTACTAAAACGGCAGTGGTCCGGGTGCTCCGTAATTTGGACTGAGTTTGTTCCATGCAGGGCTTAGAGGCACAGTTAACCCAGGGGCAGTGGACAGGGCAAGGAGGACGCTGAATACGGAAATTGTCCATTTTTGCAAGGAGCTTGGTTTTCAGAGAATCGCGCACATGGAGATCAGGTTTGACACCGAGGAATTTTTCAGGGGTGATGGTATTTATTTGTCACCTTTGGGCATGGACTTATATTTGCTGGAAATCAGAGAGGTCCTGTCGAGGGTGTTGAATGTGCAAAGGCTTGTGTTCCTATTAGGTCAGAGGGGGCAGTAAAAAGGGGAAACAGCGTACCCGCATACACTGCCGCTTTTCCTGGGTGGCGGGGTTGTAAAAAGTTGGCCAAGATTGGCAGAAGTTTTTAGTTAAGTGTTGGAAGTTTGTGAGCAGGGGCAGGGAAAGGGTAGACAGTAAGGCAAAGTTTAGACTAGATGTTTGATAGTTACAGTTGCAGAAAGGCAGGTAGGGGGTTGGGTTTAATTGGAGGGCAGGATATGTAAATGCAATACTGTGTAATGTGGTTCTTATGTAATGTTATTATGTTATCGGTAGGGTGGGGGATTTGATGTTTTGGATCGTAGGGGTGGGGGGGAACGGGGGATCAGTTATTTTATGTATAGTGAGGTTTTAGTTTGTAAGGCAGTTGCCTAGGTTGGGCATTGTGATATGCACCTGTTTCAATAAAGCGCCCTTTTACACACACAAAATTAGTCTTTGTTTTGGCTTTGCCCCTGCCTCCCAAACGTTATCAGTGGCAGTAGGATTATCAACTACAACTGCAGACGTTTCAATAATGATAGCGGAAGCTTTTTCATTGATAGTGGTAGATTAATTAGTGGTACTATTAGCTGCATCAGTGACAGTGTAGGCTGCATCAACGATAGCACAATCTTTATAATTATTAGGGCGTTTGGAAATAAGCTACAGTGAAGGACCAGGATATGCGGCAGGGGTAATGTGATGCGTTTTGTGATAGTATTACACCTGTTAACACTGTCTGGGCAAAGGTTTCATCTAATTAGAACCAGTTTAACACCAAAATGCAGCAATAAGCAACATAAAGGTGACCAGTTAATCTTTGTGAACGGCTTTTGACTGTGTGGCAATATGCTTTGCTTTGGTTTTAGTAGATTCGTTTGAGCTAGTTTTTTTGTGGAAATCTGCAGATTATCCAGCAGATGATAGATTATGTGGCAAATGTGTAAAATCCCTAATTAGGTAGAAAATTATGCAGCCGAAAAATCACATAATTTGAGTGCTCAGATCACATAATTTCATTGGCCATGGTAATAGTGGAAGCTTCATCATTGATAGAGCACACTTCATCAATGATAGTGAAAACTTCATCACATATAGTGTAAACTTCACCTACGACAGTGGAAGCTGATGAGCCCATAATTAGGGTGAAACCGGTCCTGGGTTGCTTGTGTTCCAGTTCAGGGAGGATCTGGCTTGGCAGTTTGGACTGGACTGTTCCCATTGAAGCAGGATCAAGACTGATTTGCATGTTGCCGGGTCCAAACTGAGGTGGCATGGTGTGCAGAATAACGATGGATTGGTATGCTGCCCTGACCTGTGGCTGAGATTAATTCAAGCATTCCATCCATCACTGTTTTGTATCCTTACAGCCATCTGGGACAAGCAGGTAGTTAAGAATCAGTGTACAATTTCCCACACGTGATAGACTCCGACTGATCACAAGGGCTGCCCAGTATATCTGGTTTTCTTTGCATTAAGCCATGGCTACTGTGAATTAGACTTAGAGAAAGAAATGATGAGATAGGCAGAATTAGACATGGTTTGGTTCAAAGGGTTCAGCAGGCACTTGTAACTTCTTGCATGACCCCAGACCACTAGTTTGATTCCTGATAAAGTCAATTAATCCCTTCATCCTTCTGAGCTTGATTTTTTGAGTCCTATTGCACTGGGTAATAGTCTATTATTTATGGTGCAAATAACTGCAAACACATAGGCCCAGATTTAATAGTGTTTTGCCCTGGGCTTGCATCACTTATGTGTTGCAAACCAGTGCAAAGCGCTAGGCTGGGATTTACAATATAACACAAATCAGGATTTGGGTTGGATAGTATTTCAAAGTAACACAAAGTTGCATATAGGCTGCTTTGGGGTACTTTGCGTCAAGGGGACGTTCCATGGGTGGTGCGTGAATGTTCCCCTGCAACAACCCATGGTTTTGATGCAAATCCTTATGTGCAAACAATTGTAATGGGAATCAAAATACTGTAGTTTCTTTTAATATAGTGTTTTGATACTCCACATTAACACACAAATTAAGCATCCACCTATGGAGTGAATAAACAGTAATTTAATCACGTTTGTGACAATATTATCTAAGTATAATCATAGGAAAGTAAGTGCTCCATAGGACAGCACAGTGATAGTGCTTAGTGACAAAAGTGACCGGAAGTGTGCTGCGATTATATAAAAGACAATGTTGACTGAAAGACATTTAACTTTCACAAAATACAGACTCTGATTTGAGTAAAATATTGAAAACTAAACACTTTGATGATTTAGTGAAATCAGGTGTACATTGTCATTTCGACCCCCGTCTATGTGATTAAAGATCTGAACTTCCTCAGGACAAAATAGGATAGCAAACTAAAACCAGCATTGGAAATGCAATAGGGCTCGCATTAGGAAAGTTTGAGCTATTGGTCTTATAAATTAATTTTATTTTATTTATGTGTTATTTTTTAAAATAGCTAAATTAATAGCTTTGTCATTTACAATGCCAATAGTTATAACTTTCGCAAATGTGACACCTATAGCATTTGTAATGCAACATGTTTTGTATTTATGTGACTTAGATGTATTGATATTACAAATAAGGAAAAAAAGAAAGAAAAATGGACCAACAAAAGAAGAAACGGGTATGAAGAGAAAATGCAAAACAGGAAAAGGACAGAAGAATGAAAACAAAACTTTTAACAAAGCTTGAAACCAAGGGCAAGAAAATCAGAGACAAACAAGTTTATACAGTCATACATTGCTGGTCAAACAGCGAAGTATGCAAACAAATTTGTGCAGCCATGTAAAGTTAAATAAATGCCCAATAAAATAATACAAGTGTCGTATAAACAAACAAATGTAGCCGTGCCTGGGCAGTGAAAGGGGAGGAGGGAGGAGAAATGCGAGTCACGGCAGCAGCAGCCTTTGATGTGCCGGCCGGCTGTGCAGTGAATAATTAGGGAAGGAGAAATGCCGGCTGGGGGAAGCTTGAGATGCCTGGTGGCTTTGATGTGCACACGCTTTTTGCAAATGCGCTTGCTTTTCTCGGGCACAGCAACAAATCGCCGAGATGGTTAAGCTCTGTTTAAGCCACAATATAGCTCGCCAGCTATGCGCAAGCGCATCAGCAGGCGAGCCCTAAAAATGAATGAATGGACAAACAATTACTCCGTTGAATTCACAAAAATAAAGAGGTAGTGCAAAATCCTGTGCTAAACGTGGATCCATATGTCTCACATAATTGCTTCCAATAACGGACCAAAACCATATGAAATTAAAGGTAGTGAGACAACAATGACTTAGTGGAATGAAAACCATATGTTCCTTGAAAGAAATATACATTTGTCTTACTCCCAAGGTGGGAAGCTGTTGTAAAGACACAGCCATACACCGGTGAACTAGGCAAGGATGTGTCAAAACAGAAGCATACTGTGAGACACAATGGAAAACTGGTTGTTAAATGGAGGGTCTTCAGTAGACACGTACATGGGGCCGTCATACCGTTATAGCTATATAACATGGGTAACAAGATCTCCAAATTGTTTTGCTAAACTAAGCGAAAACCCATATTATATGATCTATTATTATTCTAAGAATTGTAACAAAAAAAAAAAAAAAAGAAGACAACAGACCATTACCAGCAATGCACCTAGGACCTCAAACAACATCCCTGTTTCCATCAGGTCAAGCCCAATGCTGCTCCAATTTAAGAAGAATTTGGCGACTCACATCTTTAAAGAATACTACATCATAATGCATTAACTGTCAATAACCCAGATTCCTTTGCTATTAATTGTTCACTTTAATCTTCTCTTTGACCGTGATGGAACCGGGTTCCACGTTCTAGACTTACTCTAGTACCCCTGGTCGATGGCTCGTTAGCGCCTGATTAAAAGTGTGGAGGGGAGAAAATTAATTGACCAATTTATCACTATCATTCCTATTGCCCATGTTACTAAAGGAAAACAGACTCCAAATTGAGGATTACTGGGTTTATAACAAAACCAAGAAAAGTTGAATATACCAACACGTCAAGACGAGCGTTTAAAAATACAGGAAAAAGGTGCCAGAGCGTGATGACTTTCTAAGAATTACACTCACGTTGAACGGGTCAAGTAGCATAAAGCTACAGAGCTCGTTCTAAGATGCTCTACCCTCTTCAGTCTTCCCCGAAGTCCCTCCGGAATCTGTCCCTAACCCCAACACCAAATCATAGGACACACCCATCATCACATCACGAGATCTACCCATCCAACTGCACACCTCCTAATAGGAAACTTTCCATTGGGTAGCAATGCTCCCATGCTCTTGCTCAATGACCTTGATTCCCAAGCCTTCTCCTGTGAGAAAGAACACCACCCCACGTTATCGGGATATCGGTGTTTGGGGGCAATTATAGGTACTCATACACCAAGACGCTGCTTGGAAAGATTATATATTAAGGGGTATTAATCGTCTAAAATTGGCACAGAGGCTTCAGCACGCCAAGTTTCTGTAATACACATATATGTGTGTCTCCTCAAGCCCAATTCATTTGCCCAACTGGGGGCCCTACTTTCCTTCCGGTGCTTCTTAGATGGGACTCTGAAATGGCCCTACATGCCTCGAGACTGTATATGTATCTGTCATTGAAGTCTACCTGTGTGCCTCCTGCTCTACGGATTTGCTTTCAGATGGGCCTGTGAGTCTAAAAAGACTCCATAGATGAGCTCTGAGACTGGCCTATTGGTCTTCTCATACTCCAGCGCCACAGATTAGCCTTTGGGGTAGGGTGACCAACTGTCTGTATATTTCACAGACCGTCCATTAATTAGAAGTCACGTTGGTTGTCCTTGATGATCCCTCTTACGGACACCTTTTGTCCGTAATTTGGGGGGTTACAGTGACCTGCATTGATCACCTTCAGGAAGCCTCTCTGCTGGGGCTGCCTTGCACTCCTCTGTGATTGTGGCATACAGAATGACAATGGGCCAGTCTGGGCAGTTAAGGCATGTGGTGGGCCTGAAAGCATGGAAGAAAAAATGTTACACATTAGATGGAAGTAACATTGTCCATTTATTTTTAGAAAACAGGCATATGCATTCTGTCCCGCACTTTTACAAATTAGAGCTTTTGGCATTGAAAATAACAATGCTTTTTACCTTTTTTTATTTGCAGTGTAGTGATTATATTGTCAATTGTATGACCTTGCAGCGCTGGAGAACCAGAAAATAGGAAATAGGTTATGAAGGAAGGGAGACCAGAGTAACATGCTGTGTTTAAAAAAAAAAGTAGCGACATCCTGGAAAAATCAAACCTTTACAGGGAATCCAAGATTAAGTAAAGCAGAGCAATATAGTTACCTGTCAGTTTATACTTATTATTTAAAAATGAATGAGTGGTTTGCCTGAAAAGTTAAGGTCATGACAACAGTGCCCAGGAAGCACTACAGGGACCAGCATGCACTGCTAAAAGCCAACAAAAGCTAATCAGGCCAATTAAGAGAAGTAATGTAATGTAATAAAAATGCTTATAAAGCGCTCAAATGCCGAGGCGTCTTGGCGCTGAGGTGCGTAAGTGGAGCAGAGCAAAGAGAAGACTGACAACTACCCGACATTAAACAGCCAGGATTTTAAGATTTTCCTGAACGATGAAAGGTTCGGCTGAAGTCTAAGGGCCACCGGCAGCTTGTTCCACAATTGGGCCTTGAAGCTAGAAAATAGACGGCCACCCCATCTAGCACGTCTATACCTCGTAGTAACGATCAAGCCAGAAGTGAGTGTAAAAAGAGCAACAAGTGAGATAAAACGTGCGCAATGCATTATACAAGGTTAAGACTTTTGCAGCAGAGCAAGTGGTCTCGGGCCATATGGCCCTGTTAACCCCTTCCGCGCTCATGAAGAGCTGAGCTCGTCATGAGTTGCGCCGCTCGCACGCTCATGACGAGCTCAGCTCGTCATGTAACGCGGCTTTTTCAAAAACGCAGCGCGCAGCGGGAAAACCGCTAGCGCGCATGCGGTTAACAAATGTTCACATCAGGAGAAAACCTCCGGCTAGACTACTTTATTTTGAAACTTTAAATGAAACAAACCAAGACAAGCGAGGCATCAATTCTTGACATACCCTGATTGTGTCTCATGACCTTTCATCTCAATGTCGGCTGTGTACTTTAAAAACAGGCCTATCTAATATTAAGAGGTGCGTTTCTAAAACTTTAATTAATGGCACTTAGTTTGCAGCCTTCGAAATGAAAGGATGAAAGCGTGAGTTGGCCTTTCTCGTGACAGGCAGATTACAGTAGTTGCGAGCAATGAGCGTTTAAATGCCTGTACACCTCTTGCATGTGATAGGGACTGGAGTTAAGATCTGTTCCCACCTCTCCTGTGGACAGTTTTACAGGCTGTTTACTGGGTGTAGGAGGTGGCAATGGTGAAGTTCCCATGCATGATCAGTGTAAACTTGTGTAAAGCAGGTAAATACATGTAGGATGTATATGCAAGGGTAAGCCTGGCACCCATGTGCAGTTTATGTAAGAAAGAATAAAACTGAACACCATGCATGGTCTAATTTGGAAGGGAGTATCCAGAGTACAGGCTGTTTTTATTCCCCAGAAAATATCAAGTGAATTATTTTACCACCTTTAGGCAAAGTGTGGGCACGTTAATTCACACTGCTCATGGGTCCTGTACCAGATTTGAATGGTTCCTACATGTATCGTTAGAGCCCTTTATAAAAGCCAACTATTTTCACTAAACATATTTAGAAAATTTTGCTGCAGAAATAAAAGTTGGCCCCATTAAAATAAAAAATCTTGGTGATGGGTTCCACCTTCTGTCCCAAGCCCTTTTATGCAGGGCCAGTTTTGCTCATAAACTGTGTGCAATATGTGGCAGGTTCCAGCGCGGCATTTGGCTGCTTTTCACACTTTGATGAGGTGGCCTGAAGCACAAAGCCTGTGGAAGGACTACACTATCCATTCCTCATCTGTCACTGATTCAAGGCCAGAGTATGTAAAGGTGCAAGGATTTTTGGCGTTACAAGTAAAATAGGATTTTGGTGTGGCGTGCCCCCTCGGCTGAAAAAAAAAGGCTGTTTTCAGACCTTTATTGTTTTCGGTATAACGCAGTGGCAGTGCTTAACCGCTACCGCGCTAGCGGGTTTTCCCGCTGTGCGCTGAAATTTGAAAATCTCGCGGTTTGTGACAAAGCCAGCTCGTCATCCGCGTAGCGCAGGTAACGCCCATGACGAGCTGGCTTTGTCATCTGCATCGAAGGGGTTAAAGGGTCCTGTCTTACCTAGCTTTATGAAGTGCCGGCCCTGCCTCGTGGCTCCATGTTTCCATTCCTGGTCTTTTCATTTGCAAACCATTGCTATCTGTTGTGTTAGTCTAAATAGGTCAATGTAAACAATAGTTTTAAGTAAAAGCAACCCCAACCAACATGTGATGTTTTAAATCCTGAGTTTCTATATTTCTCCAGGTCACACACTCTTAAGATATAATACCTACCAAAATGGATGACATCTGACTCTTACACCTTGTAGCCCTCATTGTCTTAAGTAACATTTCTTAAACATTGACTTACACATTTATACGAGTCACTGTCTCTATATAATATGTGTGTGACTTAACACACTCTGACTCCCTGCCCTAGGTACTTGGCAAGATTAGCACTGTAAAAGAAATTAAAAATACACATGAGAGAGGGTGTAGGTGAAGGTGAGGGGCACCATTGGTGGATGGGCCGTTCCAGGCATCAGGAGTTTCCCTGGGAAGCTGGAAGGGTAGGGGGCTGGTTTTGTTACTGTGGTAAAGGTTTTGTAGCAGTGCAGCAGTTTTTAAAAGCACTGCAAGGTTCCTTGTATAGCCAGCAGTTTTCAGGCAACAATAAAAGTGTCACAATAACCTTGTGATTAATGTGCCTGCTGGAGAGAGATGAGAGTTTTGTCTAGTGGCAGTTTTGATTCATCTACGGTAGTTTAGAGGGTTAATATGCCTGCTGGAAAGAATGTGTACCATGCATATCAAAGAACAGTATTTTTTGTGCACGACTCAGTGGATAACTGCTTTTGTCAGAGAGATTCTTTTGTTACCGTGCAGTTCATAAATTACAATCATAATCTAGCACAGTGAGCTATGAACTACCATCAAAGAGATGCATGCAAGCTAAGCTGCATGGTACAGGTTAGAAAGTTATGTCTTCATCCCAGTCTTTCATTTGCCTGATGTTGCTAAAAAAGGTATGTTTGGGTGGAAATAAATTTGTACTAACCACTGTATTATATTCTGATTTCTCTGTGCATCTTCAGACCAACAACTCTAAAAAAATGCCTAGCGGAATGGGTGACAAGTGCATCCTACAACTTCTAGTCCCCTTTACCTTATGTAACATTTTTTATACACTGATTTGCATACATATGATTCATTGTCTCTGCATGCGTGTGTGTCTGTGTGTGTGTGTGATGTAAAGTGCTCAGACACCTTATACTGGTATGAGAAGGGTCATAAAGAAAATGAGATACATGTGAGAGAGGAACTACGAAGAGTTAAGAGGAACTGTTGGTGATAGCGAGGGAATCGTTGAAGAGCCCCAACAAAGATTGGTGTATCCTGGTGCACAGTAAGGTCTTCATTTACTAAGCTTTAGAAGCTAATAAAGTTTAATATCTAATGACAAATGTGATGTGGAGTGCACCATATATTCCCACATTTTCTTGGTGGTTTGAAAACAAAGGTTGGAGACTGTAATTATTTTGTAACACATAACAACTTTTGTAAAATGCAACACTGTTACCCCTAGGGGTATGTGGGCACTGTGTCTCAGTCAAAGAGCCCGGTCTTGAGTCTCTTTCTGAAGTGTGCCAGTGAGGGGGCCGTACAGAGCTGGAGGGAAAGGTTGTTGCAGGTCTTGGCAGCGATGTAGGAGGAACAGCTGCTACTGCGGGGAGTATGTGCGAGGGCGAGTGAAGAGGAGCGCAGGTGTCTAGCGGGTTGGTGGAAGTTCATTCAATGGTTGAGTTATGCAGGTCCTAGGTCATTAGAGTGCTCTGTAGACATGCATGAGGATCTTGAACTGGCATCTTTTCTGGATGAGGAGCCAGTGGAGGTCTCTCAGGTAGAAGGCAGTGTGAGTTTGCTTGGGAAGGTCCAGGATGAGTCTGGCTGCATCATTCTGTATGGTCTGGAGTCTTGTGAGGAGCTGGGTGGAGATGCCAGCATAGAGGGCATTTCCGTAGTAGAGGCAGCTGGTGAGGAATGCCTGAGTGACAGCCTTTCTGGTGTTGGTTGGGGTCCATTTAAACATTCTGCAGAACATATGAAGGTTGTGGAAGCAGGAGCAGGCAACTGCGTTGACTTGTTGTTTCATGGTGAATTGGCTGTCGAGGATGATGCAGAGGTTGCGTGCATGGTCGGTTATTCAATGTGGGCATGGGTCCAAGTTCTGCCGGGCTACAGCTGTGGTCCCATGCGGAAGTGTTCTTCCCGGAGATCAGTACTTCAGTTGTGTAGGAGTTGAGTTGGAGGCAGTTGTCTCTCATCCATTTGACTACGTGGATCATGGTGCTGCAGAAGTTGGTTTAGGCATTGGAGGGGTCCTGGGTGAGTGAGAGGATAAGTCGAGTGTCGTCTGCGAAGGAGGTTATGTTGGGTCCCTGAGATCTGACGACATCTGCGAGGGGGGTCATGTAGGTGTTGAACAGGGTGGGGCAGAGGGATGATCCTTGTGGCATGCCGTATATGATGTCTTTGGGTGCAGAGGTGAAGGGAGGCAGTTGGATGCTCTGTGTGCATCCTGTAAGGAAGAAGGCAATCCACTTGAGGGGGTCTTGCAGTATGCCTATGTTGTAGAGTCTGTTGATAAGGGTGTTGTGGGAGACTGTGTTGAACACTGTGTAGAGGTCGAGGAGGATCAGCACCACAGTTTCTCCATGGTAGAGGAGCGCTCTGACGTCGTCTGTGGCAGCAATCAGCACGGTCTCAGTGCTGTGGTTGGCACAGATTCTTGATTGAGAGGTGTTTAATAGGTGGTTTTGTTCCAGGCATTTGGTGAGCTGCGGTCTGGTGTTTCCATCTGTCCGTGAAGGTTGCTGTGGAGATGGCGGTGTTGAGGATGCTGGTAAGTTGTGTGCTGATTAGGTTTTTTGCAAGGTTGTAGAGGTGGTGGGGGCAGCTGTCGGAGGGGCGCCCTGTTTTGAATGGAAGACATGATGGCAGAGGTGGTCAGGGTGGTGAGCGGTGACCAGGTGGTGATGGTTTGGCTGGTTGATTGAGGTCGTCAGGGTTGAGGGTGGCAGGTTGGATGTTGAAATTGTTGTAGATGTTGGTGATCTTGCTGTGGAAGTAGTCTGAGAGGGTGCCGCAGAGTTCTTGGGAGGGGTGGATGGTGTTCTCTATGACTGTCTGGATGGAGAATTCTTTGATTATTTTGAAGAGCTCCTTTGTGTGGTTGGCGGCGGAGTTGATGAACTGTGCAAATGTCTAAAATATATCAGCAGTTAGGAAACCACAAATGGACCACTTGTTTGTACTTAAGAAGTGTGCTGGAAGCAAAGCTTTAATGTGATAAAAACAATCAAGGCACTTTACTTGGTGATGTTCAAATGATACATATTTGCTGAAACCACGTTTCCACATATTATTGGTTGTGTGCTATATAGTTTTATCAGTAAAACTGCACATTGGCATTGTGCTTCCATTTCAAAAGAAAATGTTTTGTATGTTTAACACAGTGCCTCCTTCTGACCTACAATAAAGCCTCAACAACGTATACAGATTCTAGTCTGTAGCAGACTTCTGTGCATCAGTGAGAATCTTCAGTTTACAGTTCACACAAATGAAACAGCCCAATCTGTATTCGGATTGGGCTGATTTATCATATACATGTAAAATAAGGAGGGCTGATATATGGCTAGCCAGGGAATTATATAGTAATGTAAACTCCTATCTAGCTGTCTGTAGCCATGTATTGCTCATGCAGGCAGGTTAATGCATTTCAGTGTAGTGCCCGCATCACCGCCCTGAAATGCATTGTCACGCATTTGCATAGTGTCCAAGCCTCATGAAGCACTGCATAAAACTAATAGTGTGGTGTGGTTACTGCCCGCCCTTGCCTTGCGCTCGCTGCTCCTGCAGGTTTGGTGCTTGTAGCTGAGCTAAGACTGCTGCTGGCAGGCAGCTCACAACTACATTGTATTTAATTATTTCCTGGGGCGCCGCTCTCAGATAGCTTGACTTCATTGTTAGGCCAAATGGCTACTACCTTCACAGCCAGGGCGGGACAGACCGGTCAGATTAAGTTGATTTATTTTATAACATCTTGCGCCGCGACAGGGGAGGGGGGTGAGATGTGACGTTACGTCCTGCTGCCAAAGACGGGGAGTTTATTATGGGAGAATTTGTGGTGGTGCTTTAATCATGGCGCGTGCAGCGCTGCCTCCTTCTGCTTCTCGCACCGGCCCGGGCTGCTGCGTGCAGTCAAAAATCTAATGTGACCGGCCGCCACGCCTTATCAGTTACAGCCGAGCTTCATGTCACAGCAGTGATCGGCGATAGTAGCAGCCGGAACGCAACGCAAAGAAAGAAAGAGGTAACTGTGTTTTACTCTTTGGATTACTTGTAAACTGTGCCCCTCCTAAGTTAAACGTTGTTGCTTCTGATAGCCCTAACTGCTGCCTTTGTTGGTGCTGCTCCATTGTCGGGATCAAAGGGCAGAGTCTTCAGGATGTCTGAGGGCGTCAGGATGCCAGAAAGATGCCTCTGCACATAAAATGAGTACTGTTGGTTCAACTATGGGGTGAGGGTACAGCGTGCCCTGTTACACCTGAAGTTAGTCTCTCTGAGTCACGTGACATAAAGCCCACCAACTCGTGATGGGACGGTCGGGGTCACTGAGTCACTCTGACTGACTATGTGTGGTGCCGCTGCCCGTCCAATTACTTTCAGTGCCAGTGGTGTCATCAAAGTCAGCAGAGCCTCTGTGATAGCCGGTTGGTCATGTTAATGTGTGCTGATGCCTGCGGGGTTGGGCAGGTAGCAGCGCACCAACAGGGGCGGCCGCTCAGGGTTAATGATTTTATTAGTGTTTGAGCGGAGTTCATTTGTGATATTTACAGTTTTGTTAACAAGACGCTGTACTCATTTGCGTAAAGTCTTATTTATTCAGCCTATACCTATTTCCATCATTTTCATTGCTTGATTTTGCACGCGAGAAAGTGTCACTCGCAATCATTAAATGTCACTCATAATTTAACTAAAATTATGAAAATGTCACACATAGCAATCTGATACCTTGGCAGCTATGCAGACTGGACAACCTAGTGCAGTAACCATATAGATGATGATCTAATGAAATACCACAAAAGCACTGCACAGTTGCTCAAAGCTGCGTGAAAAACTGTGAGTGCACAATTTTTCTCAACCTAATATAAATGTATTTTGACGTACTTATGTTGGTTGTCTATTTACATATATAATATTGCTGGACTTTCTTTGATGCGTATGTAAAACTTACCTTTTGTCCCAAAGTTTGGTCCTGAATTTTGACCTTCTGTCCTGAATTTTGACCCTGTCATGAATTTTTACACTCACCATCCTGAATTTGCACCCATGCCAGTTGGTCACCCTACTTTGAAATAGGCCTGTAACTCTCCTCATGGCCCAGCACCCCCAGAATAGCCTCCGAGATGGACTACCAGTCTCCTTATTCCCGAGCACCACAGATTAGCCTCTAAAGTGGGCATGTGGCTTTCCTCATGCGCCATCACCGAGGGTTCGCCTTTGAGTTGGGCGGTTGGGCTGCGGGTCAACTCGTGAACCCGGACTCACGCCTAGGAAGGTCACAGTGGCTGCACGTGCGTCTCGTCTCGCCGTCGCGCATGCCTGACCCTGACCATGCGTACGTGGCTGCACGTGCTCCTCGTCCTGCCCTCGCGCATGCCTGACCCTGCCCGTACGTACACGATACTGCCTCGCTAAGTGCGTAGGTTGCTGAAGAGAGCAGCAGGGATGGCGGGCGCCTGATATATTTACCTTTTTGCCCTTTCATGTTGTGCCAGTGCTGCTTTTGAAAACGCTTCAGTCGTCCCAAGTCAAAAAGGAAGATCATCCTGGAGTGATTCTGAAGTCATTCGATGACTTCAGCCAGGCGATTCCTGCAATTAACTGGAGATGTCATCCGAAGCCATCCTGAAGTCTGCCCACAGGGCCGAAAATTTAAATGGGATGACTTTATCTAGAGTCATCAGAGAAACTACTCCAGGATTAGGGGCTGATTACTTCAGTGGAAAAGATGTGATGAGCTTGAACTACTGCCAGATGATCCCATGCTGATTACAGGATTAGGGTGGATTACTCCAGGATGGGTCCCAGATTACTTCAGTGGAAAACATGTGATGACCTTGTACTACTCCAGAATGATCCCATGATGATTTCAGATTAGGCTCGATTACTCCAGGATGATCCTTTGAGTATTTCAGGATGGGGCTGTATTATTACAGAATCATTTTGTGATGACTTCAGAATAAGGCTGCATTACTCATGGATGATCCAAGGATAACTTTAGAACGTGACTGGAACCGTACTAGTTGATTAATTAATAATGGGTATGTATTACTGCAGGATGGGTTCTGGCTGTATTACTGCATGGCGGTGTCAATATGCAGAAGTATTATTCTAGGATGACCTCCAGTAGTAATACTTGTTTCCATTCACAAGATGTTAAGAAATACGGTTTTATTACTTTGATAGCAGAGTAAATAATGGTTACAAAAACAAGCATTGGCAAAGCCAATAGGTTTTGCCTTTTCACCATGTGACTTGCCAATGTCTTTTGTCGATGGTCTGTAGTATCGGTTAAAATGAAAAAGCATTGGCAAAGCCAAATGGGCTGGCCTTTGCAAGAGCTATTGTCTTTGCCAATATGTTTTAGCCATATTGTACACGAGCGTGGCTGTTCAGTACGGCTAAAAGTTAGTGGGGTAAAGAAGAGTTGCATGTTGAAAAGTGCAATGTGATGAAGTAGCATAGATTCTAGCGACAGTGTGTCATGGAGTGGTGTAGAACAGAGTGCCGTTAAGTGTTGCGTAGGCTAGATTGCTGTGGAGTGGCATTAAGTGGAGTCGTGTAGGAGAGTGGAGTAAAGTGTTGCAGAACCGTATTGTTAATATATCTGGAAGAGTAATGTGTAAACCTTTGCCATACACAAGAAGTTAGGAAATCAGTAGTTTTTTTTCACCTATGTGATCAATAATAGGCTGGTATTTTGTTGTGAGTTATAGGTTGCTGAGTAGTTGTACAATATAAGTTACAGAAACTGTTAAAGTGTTATGACTCATTTATGTACAAAAAGGCAAAATACTGTGCTGTTACTAGTGGTTTAGTGCTGGTAAGCAATAGCAAACTTTTGAAAGAGGGAAATAACAGCATTAATTGATGTAATAGCAATACTATGTGTTTAGTAAAGTTCTGACAACTTTTGGCCCGGTGCAACTAAACCTGCTGCACCATTCAAATCATTCCCCTAATGCCTGAAAGGTAACATCACTTGTGACTGCTTATTTAGTAGTTAAACATAGCAATATTTGATGTTAGGAGTTCTGACAACTTTTAGGCCCGGTGCCACTGGACCTGCTGCACCATTTAAATCATGACCCTATTGCTGGTAAGGTAGCTGCACTTGTAACTGCCCGTTTAGTAGTAAAATATTGCAATATTTGGTGTTTGGAGGGGTTCCTAGAGCTTTGGAACCCGGTGTCACTGCACCTGCTGCACCATTGAAATGATGACCCTGTTGCCTGCAAGCTAACTGCACTTGTGGCTGCCTGTTTAGGAATAACATATAGCAATACTTGGTGTTTAGTAGGGTGCCTGGAGCTTTTGGTCCTGATGACATTGCACCTGCTGCACTATTGAAATCGTGGCCCTAGTGCTTGCTAGTTAACTGCATGTGTGACTGCCTGTTTAGTAATAAAATATAGCAATATTTGGTGTTTAGTGGAGTTATGACAACTTTTGGCTCCGGTGCCACTGCACCTGCTGCACTATTTAAATCAAACCCCTTTCACATGCAAGGTAACTGCAATTGTGACTGCCTATTTAGTTTTAAATGTTAGAAATACTCTGGATTTAGTGGAGTCCCTGGAGCTTTTGGCACCGGTGCCACTGCACCTGCTGCACCATTCAAATCAAGTGCCTTTAACTGCAATTGTGGCTGTTTTTTTAGTAGTAAAATATAGCATAGTTCTTATGTATTAACTTTATTTTTAACATCCAGTGTTTATTACATTATTTAGAATATGATCATAATGATCAAATAGGTTAAGTAGAAAAAAAATCAATCACATAATGCCTACAAAGTGCAAAGAAAAGCACTGGGGGCATGAATAGGAAATGCCACAAACGTTCTAAGGATGAAGCATCTGGTTTACACAACTAAATAATATCAAGCATTGGCATAGCCAATAGGTCTCGCCTTTGGAAACTTTTAAGTGTTTAGCAAGTATATTGACTTTACCAATGTCTTTAAGCTGTGCGGTACAGATTCTGCTGCATGCTGAAAAGTTATAATAAAGAAGTGGCAGAAGCATTTTTGTTACCTTAGATATGACCAAAATACCATTATGTACAACTGAATGACCGTATTAAAAAAGTATCAAAAATAACGTCTGGAGTTTTTTTTGGCCTTTCAATACTGACAACTTGTATCTGCCTGTCCCAATGGTTGCTTGTTGTGGGTTTTTTTCTTTATGGAGGGGGCATAAATAACAGGAGGGTGAAGGTAAGTCAGTGAGTGAGTATGAGAGAGAGAGCGCGAGTCAGAGAGAGAGAGAGAGAGAGAGAGAGAGAGAGAGCGCGAGTCAGAGAGAGAGAGAGAGAGAGAGAGAGAGAGAGAGCGCGAGTCAGAGAGAGAGAGAGAGCGCGAGTCAGAGAGAGAGAGAGAGCACGAGTCAGAGAGAGAGAGAGAGAGCGCGCGAGTCAGAGAGAGAGAGCGCGCGCGAGTCAGAGAGAGAGAGCGCGCGCGAGTCAGAGAGAGAGAGCGCGCGCGAGTCAGAGAGAGAGAGCGCGCGCGAGTCAGAGAGAGAGAGCGCGCGCGAGTCAGAGAGAGAGAGCGCGCGCGAGTCAGAGAGAGAGAGCGCGCGCGAGTCAGAGAGAGAGAGAGCGCGCGCGAGTCAGAGAGAGAGAGCGCGCGCGAGTCAGAGAGAGAGAGCGCGCGCGAGTCAGAGAGAGAGAGCGCGCGCGAGTCAGAGAGAGAGAGAGCGCGCGCGTCAGAGAGAGAGAGCGCGCGCGTCAGAGAGAGAGAGCGCGCGCGTCAGAGAGAGAGAGCGCGCGCGAGTCAGAGAGAGAGAGCGCGCGCGAGTCAGAGAGAGAGAGCGAGCGCGAGTCAGAGAGAGAGAGAGAGTGCGAGTCAGAGAGAGAGAGAGCGCGAGTCAGAGAGAGAGAGAGAGCGCGAGTCAGAGAGAGAGAGCGCGAGTCAGAGAGAGAGAGAGAGAGCGCGAGTCAGAGAGAGAGAGCGCGAGTCAGAGAGAGAGAGAGCGAGTCAGAGAGAGAGAGAGCGCGAGCCAGAGAGAGAGAGAGCGCGAGCCAGAGAGAGAGAGAGCGCGAGCCAGAGAGAGAGAGAGCGCGAGCCAGAGAGAGAGAGCGCGAGTCAGAGAGAGAGAGAGCGCGAGTCAGAGAGAGAGAGAGAGAGAGCGCGAGTCAGAGAGAGAGAGCGCGAGTCAGAGAGAGAGAGAGAGCGCGAGTCAGAGAGAGAGAGAGCGCGAGTCAGAGAGAGAGAGAGCGCGAGTCAGAGAGAGAGAGAGCGCGAGTCAGAGACAGAGAGAGCGCGAGTCAGAGAGAGAGAGAGCGCGAGTCAGAGAGAGAGAGAGCGCGAGTCAGAGAGAGAGAGAGCGTGAGCCAGAGAGAGAGAGAGCGCGCGAGCCAGAGAGAGAGAGCGCGATCCAGAGAGAGAGAGCGCGATCCAGAGAGAGAGAGAGCGCGAGTCAGAGAGAGAGAGAGCGCGAGTCAGAGAGAGAGAGAGCGCGAGTCAGAGAGAGAGAGAGAGCGTGAGTCAGAGAGAGAGAGAGAGCGTGAGTCAGAGAGAGAGAGAGAGCGCGAGTCAGAGAGAGAGAGAGAGCGCGAGTCAGAGAGAGAGAGCGCGAGTCAGAGAGAGAGAGCGCGCGAGTCAGAGAGAGAGAGCGCGCGAGTCAGAGAGAGAGCGCGCGAGTCAGAGAGAGAGCGCGCGAGTCAGAGAGAGAGCCCGCGAGTCAGAGAGAGAGCCCGCGAGTCAGAGAGAGAGCGCGCGAGTCAGAGAGAGAGCGCGCGAGTCAGAGAGAGAGAGAGAGAGCGCGCGCGAGTCAGAGAGAGAGAGCGCGAGTCAGAGAGAGAGAGAGCGCGCGCGTCAGAGAGAGAGCGCGAGCCAGAGAGAGAGCGCGAGCCAGAGAGAGAGAGAGCGCGAGCCAGAGAGAGAGAGAGCGCGAGTCAGAGAGAGAGAGAGCGCGAGTCAGAGAGAGAGAGAGCTAGAGTCAGAGAGAGAGAGAGAGCACGAGTCAGAGAGAGAGAGAGAGCACGAGTCAGAGAGAGAGAGAGAGCGCGAGTCAGAGAGAGAGAGAGAGCGCGAGTCAGAGAGAGAGAGAGAGCGCGAGTCAGGGAGAGAGCGCAAGTCAGAGAGAGAGAGCGCGAGTCAGAGAGAGAGAGAGCGCGAGTCAGAGAGAGCGCGAGTCAGAGAGAGAGAGCGCGCGAGTCAGAGAGAGAGAGCGCGCGAGTCAGAGAGAGAGAGCGCGAGTCAGAGAGAGCGAGCGCGAGTCAGAGAGAGAGAGCGCGAGTCAGAGAGAGAGAGCGCGAGTCAGAGAGAGAGAGCGCGAGTCAGAGAGAGAGAGCGCGAGTCAGAGAGAGAGAGCGCGAGTCAGAGAGAGAGAGCGCGAGTCAGAGAGAGTCAGCGAGCGAGTCAGAGAGAGCGAGTCAGAGAGAGCGAGTCAGTGAAAGAGCGAGTCAGTGAGTGAAAGAGCGAGTCAGTGAGTGAAAGAGCGAGTCAGTGAGTGAAAGAACGAGTCAGTGAGTGAAAGAGCGAGTCAGTGAGTGAAAGAGCGAGTCAGTGAGTGAAAGAGCGAGTCAGTGAGAGAAAGAGTGAGTCAGTGAGAGTGAGCCAGGCAAGTGATAAGAGTTGTTGAGAGGATTGGCGGGTGAGGGGGGCACATGTGGGGAGTGAGGGGGCGCATGTGGGGGGTGAGGGGGTGCATGTGGGGGGCGCATGTGGGGGCTGAGGGGGTGCAAGTGGGGGGTGCAAGAAGGGGGGCGCATGTGTGGGGGTGAGGGGGGTGAGTGTGGGGGCAAGTGGGGGGTGCAAGAAGGGGGGCGCATGTGTGGGGGTGAGGGGGTGCGTGTGGGGGTGAGGGGGTGCGTGTGGGGGGTGAGGGGGCGCATGTGGGGGGTGAGGGGGGCGCGTGTGGGGGGGTGAGGGGAGCGCGTGTGGGGGGGTGAGGGGAGCGCGTGTGGGGGGTGAGGGGAGCGCGTGTGGGGGTGAGGGGAGCGCGTGTGGGGGTGAGGGGAGCGCGTGTGGGGGTGAGGGGAGCGCGTGTGGGCGGGGTTGGTGGAAGCACATGTGGGGGTAATATGCAGAGTGGATAGAGTTGTAGAGAGGATGGTGAGGGTGGAAAGCAGCAGAGCAGGGAGGAGAGAAAATGTGCAAAGAAAGGATGAATAGGGTGGCGATTGTATAGAGGATTTAGATAAAATGGGGAGCATAGACAAGATGTCTGGGGTGGAGAGATGTGCACGTTAGAGAGCAGTAGAACGAGAATGTGGATTTTGGAGAGTTGATGTTGAGAGAATATGGAGGATTGAGAGCAGATGTGCAGTATGTAAAGTATATTTATACAGTGGTGAACAGAATGTTCAGAGAATAAAGCGCAAGTGGAGAGATTAAGAATATATGTGAGTAGAGGGTGGGGGTATGGTTAACATGGTGGACAGCAGATGTATAGTTTGCACAGCAAATTTTACAAAGAAAAGCATCTATCCAAAGTATAGAAAACAAGTGGTGTACATGGAGGGCTGAGAGTAGCTGTAGCGAGTGTATGCGGCTGTTAAAGGATGCAGACCGTGGATGTATAGAGTGCCGATTTGGACAGGTGGACGCAGGGTAAATGCAGTACAGAGAGCAGTAATGGAGAGTGGACCTACAAGGTCAAATGCACGAGGAAGAATAGGGTGTTTGTAGGTGTTGAAAATGGATAGAAATCTAACACGCTGGAAAATATTGCTTTGCAACAAAAGAAAAAATATTTGAATCGGAAAGAAAGAAGGCGTGCTAAAAGGGCAGCGAGTATTCGGATTCCCACCCCATACTTACAAATTACAAAACAAATAAATCTCACCTAGGAGGCGATTTACAATTAGAGGGAAAGATAACAAATTAAAACATGAGTCTAACATGGAGAATATAATAGGCATTGAATCAAATAGTGCCCACATAACAGCTCATTTATAAAACCGGAGTGGGCTATATGATGGAGCAGTGATATAAGGGGAGTAAGTGAAAATCATATACAGGAATAATAACCAATACCAAATAATCTAAAGATGAGTCAAATGGGACGTCTAATAGGCATTGAATCAAGTGGTGAGCATCTAATAGATAGTCTTAGGAAGTCGTAACGGTTTTGGGATTTTAAGTGGTGGTTTGGTGTCATTGCGTTTGGTGCATACATTCATCCTCACCATAACTGGTTACCACTTTTCCTTCTCACTCAGATTGTGGGAACTTTTTGGCTGTAGTTCTTTAGTTATTCTTTACCTGTAGATATCGGCTCCTGCGGTCGCTTCTAATTCTACTTACTTACTGGTTTGCCTTTCATTGAAAGATATTTTAGGATGGATAAAGCTTTCCTTAAAAAGCTGGAAAATATTAACTTTTTGGTGAAAAAAGGGCGCCCCTCTTAAACAGGAGGAATTAAAATGTATACTTTGAATTCGCACTATGGGGAATTACAGAAATAAAAGTATAAATGATGAATGGAGCCATCACAGAGTCCACCTGCACCTTCACCCCCACGAGGTTCTGCAAATCAGAGCTCATCACCACACGTTGAATTTTGGACCTGGTTAATGCTGCACAAAGAAGACCTGATGTACTTCACATCAAACACGATTTCCCGGCTAAATGACGGTGTTACTGTTGTTCAGTTTGCTGATATATTGGTTATCAACATAAGAAAGGTGAAAATTGGAGTCCATATTGCCTGGATTCACATAAGTGACCTGCCAGATAACCACCAATAGTCACCGTAAATACACAACTTACTGAGCTAACTTACCGGGGTCCAGACTAATTCCACTATTGTGTGTTAACTTTACTCAAGGAAAAAAAGGATTCTTGAATGAATTTGTCTCCTTTTGAAACAGGTCACAGCTTTAGCTGTATATTTTACGGAGCTGCATATTTCGTGCTCAGTTGGACACATTATGCCAACGCTCAATGTATAGCGTATGTCACCGGAGTACGCTCTTGGCACTAGGAAAGTATCCTACACCCCTCTCAAGCCGGAGGCAAATGCTATGCGCAGATTATCGATTTGAAGCAGAATTCCAATTCTAATTTTGGCAATCATACAAAGTCATACATTGTCCACAGCACCGTGGTCCTAAATCTTAATTCAGGTTCCTTATGACTTGTTAACAGTTGAAGGGCATGCTATACAAGGCTACTGTACTCAAGTGAACCTAAAGGAACGCACGTGAGGCAGCGTGACTGGTGTCTGGACTCCCAGCAGCCGGGTGCCAGGCAGGCTTCGACTGGCCCGCAGTCCACCCTCTCCCTCCCTCCTCCCGCGGCAATCACCGTGAACGGAATCACGGGTCATCATTACATTGGTACAGCTAAAAAGCTAAAGGGAAACTGGCGGCCGAGTGAACCCACACTATGCATATAACTATAATCTAGGTATGCAGCAAGGTTTTTCTGCCAAAAACACAGATTCCTTCGTCCCATACGGATTTTGCACATTTATCTTGCCCGAGACCTTACAGCGCCGCATCTTAAAGAATGGCGGGCTCCCGCCTTTTAAACAAAGGCGCAGCAGAGTACTCCGAAGTGGAGGAGAGGCGGGAAATCACACCCACCTCACTTCCACGTCTCACCTGCACCCTTAGCCCACCGAAAAAAAAATACCAAAGAAATTAAGCACTTTTCTTGTTTCCTTCTCAGCCCGATCATTGTGCCCACACTCCGGTGCAGCACCACGTTTAAACTCCTCACTCATCTCAGATTAGTGCAGCTCTGCTTCCGCTTCCGGTCCAGCCGGGGACGGCTGCGGCATGGTAGGCCTGGATCCTACCAAAAAGAGCCCAAAGCAGCCTGTAGTGCTGCTCCGAGGCTGGAGGGGCTGGGGTAATTAATGCAAGCAAGGAAAGAAAGACGATGGAGACAGCGGCGACTTTGAAGCTGGGGGACAGTCTGAGTCTCCACAGGAGGCGCAACATCCTATAATTCTGTGCAAATCATTTAATTTCACCATAACTAAATGTAGAAAGCAATGTGTTTGTCTAATCCACTGTTACTCGTAATTCTGTCTATAAGGCTCCAAACTGCATCTCCTTAACAGATCCCTGCAGCAAATCTGTGAGCGCTTTAAAGTCATGTAAGGTGCGAGGACGCCCAAAGGCTTAAAACAACGCAAGTGGCTCTTCACCAATCCACCCCGCCCCTTTTCACCTTGCCAACTCCGGTCGGACTGTGTTTCGAAAGTGTAATCGGATGAGACATCTTTATTGTTTTCTGTCACCATGTGTCAGTTTTTTTTAATGTTTTATTACTACTTGCATTTAGATTAATTCATGTTTGGTTATAACGGCAGACCGGTGTCAACATTTTACAGGTATTTCTGTAATATCTGGTTGCATGGCAGCGTGTGCTGCATTTTTATTCGTTTAACCGTGTTACTGCACCTATACTTACTCTAACTTCATTTATTTACAAACGGACAACAGCTACTTTATATTTTTTTAAGCAACAGAGAGAGGATGTGGCCTAACAGCTACAGCAACTGCTTCGCAGCTTGGAAACCGAGTTAGAGTCTCCCTCAACATCCAGTCATTCTGAGCAAATCACTAATGTATCCGTTTCAACAATAAATGTGCCTTTCGTGATTTATATCTGTATTTCACAGCGATATAGTGTCAAAGGAACCAACAGCGTTATCGTGCTTATTTTAATGAAAGAAGCTTTTAGGTTTGCAATTTGTACAAAAATGAAACAAATGTAACTTTGGATAAGGAAACATATGCAATGGCCATAAACAAACAGTGAGCCGTCTAATCATTATATAGTGCTAAAAACGGACCAAATGCAGTGATGTAAATGACACTTGACTGAACTGCTTAAAGTAGCCCTATGACTTCCTTCCCTTACAGAGTTTGGCCTCTCCACTAAAGGCTTCTCTGATAAAAGAGACAGAAAAGCCAGTTCCAGAGCTCTCAAGTTTCGCGAGAAACTCAAAGAGACCAGCAGTTTTCATCACAAGATCTGTAGCCCTGTTTGTGCCTCTATAAAATCGGGCCTACGAGTCCAAAATGTAAAGCTAAGACCAGAACTAGATGAGTACCTCATATGTGGACCTGTTAAACGTGAACGCTGTGCACTAGCGATGGTGTATGAAGGGCACAAGTCCTATAAACAGAAGTGGGGGGACTGACCAAGTTAGGCAGTATAGTATGCAAGTGACATAATGACGAGTGCCACATGACGCCACAATGCGTGACATTCCACATGGCATCACAGTAAGTGACCTCACTGGAAGTGATATCAGTTACTAAGATCACACACATATATTTATCAGGTGTATCATGAGTACATTTAATTCTGCCGCCACTTTTTTGGCACAACCCTAACCCCGAATCCTCAACTAATACATTTTTTTTAACTCACCCACTGTTCTCGGGGGTGGGATTGTTGAACCTCTATTTTGTTGCTACCTTCTTCAGGTTTGCTATTCATGATATCATAACACACAAGGTGTGCATTTTATACAATATTGTGAGCATTAATGTACCACTTAATTATGCAATAGTGCTCTGATATGTATATTACGTTGATTTGTACAATTACTTGATTTCTTTTGCATGGATAATGTGTAAGTTATGTTAAGCGCTCTAACACTCTGCATTGAGATGAGAAGCGCTATACTGAAAATGCAATCGGTCTCGCATTTGTTTGTGTTAGAGTTATTGGCATAGCACCCAGTCCTTCTAGCATTGAAGTCTCCGCTTATGCATGCACTATCGGTGTAATTGCAGAATTAAAATGCAGTAGTATGTAAATGGTGTTCATTATGCAGTAAAAAGGAGATTCTGAAATCTTCCAAAGGGTTGAATGTATCTAAAAAGAAAGAAATAAACTAAAATGTTGGACGTGTCCCTGAAGCAATAAACAAATCATCCTAGAATTATTAAGAACCAGTCTTTTTAATTAGAAGACTGTGGTGCTAGTCAAGTAATTCAACAGTCATTTTCAAACAATCTTAAAACCACCAGTAGCAATGCATCTTGTGAAGTAATCCATCACTCAGCTTCAAGTCATCCTCAAATTATCAGTAACAGTCACATCTTGTGAAGTCATTGGATAATCATTTTCAAGTGATCTTGAAATCATCAGGGTTAATCACATCTTGTGAAGTCATCAGATACTCATTTTCAAGTCATCTTCAAATCATCAGGCTCAAGTTTCTAAACTCTGCTGATGACTTTAAGAGCTTGATGACGTCTGACAACATGAAAATGACTTCTAGAGTAGTTGAATGATCATTCAACAACTCTGGGATGGCTTCTAAAGTAATCCTGTTTGACCTGGGGTAGCGGCAAGAGGGGAAGATAGAGCCTGACCTCAGCTACAAAGGTAGGTTTCTAAACTTTGATGCGCTCAACTCACACGGTGAGAACGACGGGGCGCTGGCGTTCACATGCTCCCAATGAGGCCCCGCAATTTCACGTGTGTGTGAGACTCTCGCTCCAGAATGCGTCATAGAGTTTCAGATATGGATAAAGTTAAATAAAACTCGTAAGTATAGTTAAAATAAAAAACTCACGTACACGCCGGCCCTTCCTCATACATATAAGGGCTCTGGAGTTATGGTTTAGAAGTCAATGAACATGGTTGCAACAAGAGAGAGAAAATAAATATATAGAGAGACAATGAGGAAACACAAATATACAACTCTACTAAGCACACTGTAATGGATTTACAGACACGCAGAAACGCAAAGAAACTGATATAAAGAAGATAGTTCAGTCTATAGCAATCACTATAATGAGAGATGAATATACAGATATATACATACATGTATAACGAACTGCTAAAAAAAATATGGTTCTTGCACCTTTTATTACCATAAAACCTGAAAAAGATTTGATCTGTGTCCTAAACTTGTGTACCAGGACATCCATCCTGGGAACACCCTGTATTTGCAGGAGAGCACAGGTACCACTACTGCTGGAGGACTGAGTAGACAAGGGGATGAAGTGTGGCACTGGACAGTACTAGGAAGATAAATGCAGTAAACGAGCCAAAGACTCCCACCACAACTGCCTTTAGATTTGGGCTGTGGAAGTACCACTATTGCTCGGCGCAGGAAGAGCGATGGAGAATACTCTGTCTGGAGGCAATGTTGGGAAGAGACAGCACTGTACCTCTTGGACTCAGGCCTTCCTCTCATACACTTGGACCACTCTCACTGCCCCTTATTTCTAACCCACACAGGCATTGATTCATCTGCTGTCCCACCCAATTTCTAACCACATCACTTCATTATTCCTTTCATTCTGCTGTCTTGTCCAACCTCATCCATTGCATCCGGGATCCCCTCCTGAACTATTAAAAATTCAGTTTCTAGTTTGCATATTTATAAATAGTATATCTCACTGTCATCTGTAGCATCTATCTCACTGTTGGGTACTCATTCTTTTCCTACGGCTAATAAACTTCCTCAATGTATATAGACCCTTGTGCCAAAAAGCTTCAAGGCACTATCTCTGTATCCACATCATCATTACCTAGTCCTGTTTACTCTCTTTACTACAACTATCGCTACTAATATTAAAACATTTATACAGCGCTATGTGGCCACAAGCCTCAAAGCGCTTCCCTTGGATCACATCTAGCCGTATCCTCTGCTCTTATGGTCGTGGTCTCAAAGCCATCCCTAGGCATAATTCAGTTTTTAGTGGGTACTTTGGAAGCAACCGAATTGATACAATATATACTATTGCAATGAAGACCATAAAATCCATCTTCCCCCGATAATACGGTGTGCTCCCTAACAGGATCTCTGTCCTCTGATATATTAACCCATGCCTGTGAGCTTACCCTACCTTTGAATAACAGAGTCCTTCTTAAAGTACTTCAGCACTACCCATGATAGCGTAGGTTCCATCATATAGTGCTTAAACTACATCCTTAAAAATCTCATGGAAAAGAACATTAGCCCTCCTTCCCTGCCACAGCGAGTGATGTACATGTTCACCCGGCCTCAGAGTCCATAATGCTGATCTTAACTTCCCTCTCCTTCAAGCTAAAGTCTATTATCAGTCTTCTTCCTACACCTTACCCATGTCATCTATTCACCTAGGCTAGCAAATATTTTCACTGTCTCTGAAGATTTAACAGGGTCGAGGAGCAAGGACTCTTGAGACAGCAAAATTCATCACAACTTCAGCCTTAAAGCAGAACTTTAAATTACACCTCGTAATTTTAGGAATTTTATGTTACACTTGATATGCTAAATTCTCAAAAGCAGCCCATTAAACCACTTTGCATAATTATGCACCATTCGCTGTTAACATTTATTGCGAATGGTGCAATTCACAGTAAAAATGTATTTCAAATATATGGGAACAACTGAACGCGAGTGGCTGTTGTTTGTGGTGCTTTTGTTCTTGTGCCAAAAATTGATAAAGAGGATGCATTTTGGGCTAAAATACAGAGCAAAATGATGTATGTCTCATGTAATTACACTTAGTTATGCCAAATTTTGTCGTGATTATGCCAATGCAAATTTGAATTCTGCACACCCCTAATGTTATTCACACCCACCTACGAAGACTGAGATGCATTATGTTTACATATATTTATCTACTGGATGTTTCTCCTCTTCTGTTATGCCCCCTTTGTTGTTCTAAATGTTTCTGATCTATTTTTATTCGGTCACATGTAAAGCAGTAGTGGTTGTCCATAGGGAGCACTAGGGCCTCTACCCACTGCCTCGCTCTGCCACTACTGCTCCACATGTTACAGCTTTTACATGGAAACAGTCTCATGGATCATTTGTTTGCATTAAAAGCTGTAATATTACCTTGCCAGCAGAAGAGGTTCCACTTACTGTTTTGCGCATGTGTCAGGCGGAGGCTGTAACAGCCCGGTCTCGCACAGACACAATACAGTACATCCTGTACTAGTGCCAGGCAGTTCAGCATGCCATATAATGGAGCTTCAGGGCTTGTCTACAACATGCCCTATTTACCTATCAGCCGCTGGAATAGAGAACAAGCAATTACAGTTCAATAGGTCTTGCATTTTCGAGCGTTTGACCTATTGGCATTGTAAATGACAATGCCTTTTATTTATATGTTGTTTTTAAAACAGATAAATAAAAGGCATTGTCATTTAAAATGCCAATAGCTTAAACTCTGTCAAATGCAAGACTATTGCATTGCAAATGCGAACTGTAAAAAATAAAAAAGCATTAGGAGAGAGCGTGTCCTGTCTGCAACAGCAGGCAGAACAAAGCTATTTGAGAAAATAGTGCTCTGAGGCTGTAATTAAAGCTTACCGAGAAACAACACAAGTAACGTGGGGTGTCGCCATGTGAGGTTACAAAATGAGACAAGGCGGCACTAAGGAGGGGCTACTAAGCCTTTTGACCAATGAACAGCCACAGTTTATAGTGGACAATGACACAAGCCAATGAAAAATCTGGACGGAGAGTGGGCGGAGCTTCAAGTCACTACCTCAATACAGCATGCCTTGCAGAGCAGCACATGCCCCACCCAGGCTCGACCTAAAAAAGTTGTACCTCGGTACCTTCAACCCTATTCCAGCTTCTGATTTGGTGGAATCTCATGGGTCTGCCTGTGGTATGCTGCAGACGGACGGGGGAGTCGGAAATCGTGGGCCTACCACAAGTACGTTTTTGTGTTTGTCTGTGTGCCAGAGAGTGTGTGTATGTCTGTCTTTGTTTGTGTGCCTGCAACTGTGTGTATGTGTGTGTATGTGTGCGATCTGAAAGTCTTGCCCAGGGTTTGGCAAGGCATAGATAGTGCTTTTGGGCTTCTATGGGCCTCACCACTTCCATAATCCATCAGCTGCCACTGATGTAAAGTACGTTAATACCACGTGGTGCAGTTTCACTTTAGAACAATGTTAAAGGGGCCATTAAGTGAATGATGTCGCAGTAGGTTTTAAAAATCCAACATCATCAAACTAAGGAACATTTTGAAATGCCTGAGGGGATTGTTTGAGATGCAGGACTGGGAAAATACATCTGTTATTTTCTCATATCGGAATGCCCCTTTAAATAAACAATTACAATGATTCATACTATTGTTCAGTGAGTATCAGGCCAGGTGTCTACATATGAGTGTTTTGGAGTTTGCTAAGCACTGCTAATAGAGGTGGTCCCAAGTCTCCCACCATTTGTTTTAGCAGTTGTACTGTTATATGGTTAGGTGCACTTATTTGTTTGTAGTTTTATATAGTGTGGAAAAGGCCCGGATAGCATCACAGCACTTTACATTTAAATAAAAAACACAGAGGAACAGGTTTTGTTACAAACATATATACGAAAACAAAGAATGCAAACTGATTATGGGGGAGTCATGAGTACAAAAACATGAACAATGTTTCCAGAACAGCATCTTCAAACAAGCACTTGCAATGCAATAGGTTGACATTTGTGAGAGTTTAAGCTATTGGCATTGTAAATGACCATGCCTTTTATTGATCCGTTTTGATATAATTAACACATAAATAAAAGGCATTGTCATTTACAATGCCAATAGCTGAAATTCTTGTGCATGCAAGACTTATTTCATTTCAAAGAAGTGTCTGCCATTCTCCTGGGCTGCTTGGAAAGTGAAAGTGTGCTTAGTGTGCTGAATGTTGCAAGAAAGCATGTCGTGCCTTATTGCAACTTTTAGTTTCAGGAAGTTGTAGAGTTCTATGCTGTGTAGGTTGTGTTTCCCCTTTAGGGTGTCAAACGTTATGTCCGCGCCCTGGTTCTGGAGGTCTTTGGCGATGGAGATGCCTTGACTGTACCATTCGTGCATGTCTAGAACCTTATCCCTGTATTTTAGGGTGGGATTGTGCCAGATGGATTCAAATAGACCCCCCCTGATGCTTGTTGTCAGTAGTTTGTCTACCTTCAGGAGAGCTGTTTTTGTGTTCCTCAGGACGGGGTTGTCTTTGATTGCTGGGTGTCGGGTGGCGGTGAGGAGGGTGATGGGGTTCATGCCCTTTAGTAGCCCTCGCTCGAGTGCTAGCCACGCTGGGGTGTATTCCTGTCTTGGGTCCAGCCAGTGCAGTCCCTGTCTAGCTATACACGCCTCGTGGAATCGTTTGAAATTTGTCATGTTTAGGCCGCCCTGATCTTTTGGTAGTCTGAGCTTGTGTAGGCTTATTCTAGGCTTCTTCCCTCTCCATAAGAAGTTATTCAGTATCTTGTCTACCCTCTTGTGGAAGTCTTCTGTGTTAGTCAATGGGAGCATGGTTAGCATATAGTTCACCATCAGAACTCTACAACTTCCTGAAACTAAAAGTTGCAATAAGGAAGGCAAATTTAAACAGCCAGACTCCATCGCTAATACAACTCGCTGCTAGTCTGAACACACTAGGTCACCAGGTAGCACACCTATACAAGGCCCTCCGCCCCAAAAACTCCAAACTTAATGATAAGGTCACAAACTTCTGGGGGGGGGGGGTAGCAGGGAAGGAACTAAGTGAGG
Source organism: Lissotriton helveticus (assembly GCF_964261635.1). Lineage (NCBI taxonomy): Eukaryota > Metazoa > Chordata > Amphibia > Caudata > Salamandridae > Lissotriton > Lissotriton helveticus. The sequence goes on from NC_136071.1 coordinate 238,298,841, forward strand.
ACGAGAGAGCAGAGCTATGGAGATCCACAACTAGGAAAAAGATAACGGCAACGCTAAACCAGACGAAATTTTGGCTAGTGCACAAGGCATACTGGACACCGGCCCGACTGGCCACCCTGGGAATACGAGATAACGACGTATGCTGGAACTGCAACAAGGAGAGGGGAGACTTAGAACACCTCCTGCTCAAATGCCCAAAAATCAAGGACTTCTGGGGAAGAATTAGAATACTCATCCACGAGATCACAGGTATAGACATACAAATAGACTTCGCAAGTCTAGCCCTAGGCTTTACATCTCAGGCCATCACAACGACAGAGGATCGTGACCTCATTGACCTTATGCTGACGGCCGCAGTAAAAATAGTCCTAAGTAATTGGAAGGACACATCGAAAGCGGCCCCCCAGGCATGGCTCAACTGGGTCACGTTCCTAAGGGGGGCAGATAACATCACAGCGAAACACTCACCGAAAACGCACAGGCAGTCAAACATGTGGGAGCCTTTAGACCTCTACCTATCATCACATAAACCCCCGTAGATGCAGAACAAAGACATAACAGGCGGCACACTCTACAATCTAAGCGTTAACAAAAAGCCCGGCACACCTCTCATCTCCTACTCTTTACTGTTCCCTTAGGGTCCGGGCGAGGGGCGGGATACGGGCCAACATGGATAGGAGAACGGCAGGATACAACGTCAAACAGGACTTGGTAACGTGAACTATGGAATCCGAACTTCTCAATTATCGATCTATCGAACTACCTCAAGAATACGGACTAATGCCCGGCACCTCCCCCCCCCTTCTCTCTCCCTTTCTCCTTCCCTCCCCTTCTTTTTTTTCCTCCGTCTACTTTCTTCCTCCACTCATGTATAATCCCTGCTCCATGTAAATATATATATTTTTTTATATACAATAAAGAAATACAGAAAAAAAAGAAAGAAAGAAAGCATGTCGTGCCTGCAGTAGGAGAAACTCATTACAGAAAATAGTGCTTATAGACTAAAAAAGACATACCATGTTACAACAGAAGTAAAACAGCCAGTCCTCATGGGACTTTACAAATGAAGACAAGGCGGTACTAAGAAGGGACTAACAAGCCTATTAATGAATCAGAAGCCAGCATTTACAAAGGACACTGACACAAGCCAATGAAAAATATAGGCATTGAGTGGGCAGAGCTTCAACTCAATACTCAAATACAGCATGTGCTGCCCAGGCTTGACCTAAAAATCACTGGGAGTACATCAAAATTATCAGAGATCTGTAGAGTACAAAATTATATCAACAAAATAGCATAGTACATTAAACAGTATTACAGACTTTGTACAATTCTACGTTTGAGCAGAGTCAAAAAAGGATCTTGTTGAGTAAAACAGATTTGAAATGTAACTAAGAAAGGTGCGTTTCACATACAATGATATCAATAATTTGGAGTGTTTTCGAAGCTATCAAATAAGTGTGTCTCCATGGTAATAAAAACACACAGCCCAACATTGCAGAACATTATTACAAGAGATCGCGTGGGACGCAGTGAGTACAACAGTTGACCATTCATGACATCATGTTATAGGCACCACCTCTCCCACCCTGGCCCCATCAGAGCCTTCGGATCGACATAATTTAGGACGCATCCCGATATGTTCTCCAAGGTTGCTATATTTCCCCCCATTTTTGTGGCAATTCTTTGCTTTTGTAAACTGTTTTTCAGCCAGCACGGGTCAGTCAATATCGGCATTCTTAAGACTGTCCTCTAGAAAAGAGTCAAAATCACACAGTAAACATAAGGAGAGATGGAAACTCCAGGAACTCTAGTCAGCTTGTCATGAGGCTTTAATCAAGGAATGGAATCAGTGCCATGTTCCGCTATTTAACTTATAAAATGCAGCAGTAATTAGGGTTCAGTGGGCCTCCTAGGCCTCTGGGCGCAGGTACCTCTGAACCTGTGAACCTGCTCCACTAAATGAAGCTACATCCGAGTGGGTTTCAAGTTCGATTGTGGGGACTCTGCACACTTAAGATCCATCATGGTGTTCAGACCTACCCATCAGAAGTTGTGCCAGAATCCTTTGTTGTCCTTTCTGTGGAGGGTACACGTGATTACTCAGGCACCTTCTAGTCTCAAATGTCTCTCTCCATGGCCCAGTTTCCTACAATGTCCCTTGACCGTGGCTGCTCCGTCAGTGATAGGCTCAGGGCCTCTGTAGACACCACCACTTTCAGGCAAAGCCTTTCCCTCACACTGAAAATATTTTCGTAGTTGGCAGGTCATAGGTCAAGAAATATTGAGCCATGGTTCAATCTGACCCTTCTGTGTCTTATACTGACTTTACTGACTCAGACAGTGAGCCAAGGTACAGTCTGACCCTTCTGTGTCTTATACTGTCTCAAACAGCGTGCCTCCAGTCAGAACATTTTCATGGCTAACAGATGTGAACAATTCCAAAGGATGTACTCAGCTTGTAGGGCCATGGTGCTTAGGATTGCAGGTGGGCAGGCCTATGCAGAGAATGCCTCTCTCAGTATGAGGACCCTGAGAGGGATACAGGTTACTGAGGTCAGTGTCAAGACACACTCAAGTAGGCTTTATTAAGACCTACTTGGAAAATGTAATTTTGGAAAGTTTTATGGAGCTGCAGCTGGCCATTCCATAACTCACAGTTTCTCTTGAAACAGCTGGCAAGGGTGTGGGAGGAAGGCAGATGTAGGTCCTTTTTTAAGTCTCTCACGAGACAGCGCATGCGGTATTGCTTGCGAGACATTTTATGCTTACTTAGGGCTAGATGTAGGTAAAGCATATTTACCGACCCTTAAATACCGAATTTTACCGATTCGGTATTTAAAAGTCGGTAAATATGAAGGGGGGAGATGTAGGGAAATCCAGATGTTTATTTACCGAATCGGTAAAAGTCGGTATTTACCGATCGGTAAATACCGACCTGTAATGCTCCATTCATTCCTATGGGCTATGAAGCCCATAGGAATGAATGGGGCATTACAGGTCGGTATTTACCGATCGATAAATACAGATTTTTGGCAAGGGTGCAGGGGGTGTCACTTTGACACCCTCTAGCACCCCCAAAAAAGGTTCGGGGGCCATATGGCAGGCATACCTGCCCTAAGGGCAGGTCTGCCTGTCATATGGCACAGGTGTGCATGCGCACATTTGCATGCACACCTGAATCGGTATTTCACCATCAAATTGAATTTGATGGTAAAATACCGATTTCTAAGGCCTTGTGGGACTCATAAGAGTCCCACCTACATATCGATTTTACAGATTCTGTAAATATACCGGTCAGTAAATTTACCGACCGGTATATTTACAGATTCTGTAAAATTACCTATCGGTAAATTTACAGAACGGTAAATTTACCGATTCTGCCCCCTACATCTCAAATGCCTTTTACCGGTCGGTAACGGCCGAATTCGGCCGTTACCGACCGGTAAAAGCCTACCTACATCTGGCCCTTAGACGGAAGTAAGAGCCACTCATTGCTTACGATTGGTTGATTCACCTTCACTCTCACTCCCTTGTTTCTCTTTAGTCAGGGTATGCCAGTTTCACTTCCCCTTCCCCTTCCCGAAGTGGAATACTACATTTAGGGCCAGATGTAGGTAGGCTATTACCGATCGGAATCGGCCGAAAATACCGATTTTCGGCCGTTTCCGATCGGTAGTGAGCGTTCGATATGTAGGTGACCAAAAATAGGCTGAATCGGTAATTATACCGATCGTTATGATTACCGAGCAGTAAAATACCGAAAATTGAATGTTACCTATCGGTAATGTTACCTATCGGTAATGTTACCTATCGGTAATGTTACCTATCGGTAATGTTACCTATCGGTAATGTCACCGATCGGTAATGTTACCTATCGGTAATTTTACCTATCGGTAATGTCACCGATCGGTAAAGTTACCGATCGGAAATGTTACCGATCGGTAATGTCACAGATCGGTATTGTTACCGATCGGAAATGTTACAGATCGGTAAATAAAAGTAGGTAAAATTGAAAATCGAGATGTAGGGAGGCCCAGAAATACCGATTTTGCCTCAAAATCGGTATTTGAGAGTCGGAATTTACCATGGATTCAAATCAGGTGGTAACCAGGTGCAGCCTATAAAAAAGGACCCAAAATGCAATTCAGTTTGCACAATGGCGGCATTCTATGTAATAGCAAGACGTCTACGGCTACGGGAGGAAGGAGAGAGGGAATGGCTGAGACAGGAGCAGGTCTACAGGCAGAGGGTCACCCTGTTGATGCTGACAGAGGAGGAGATAGTACAAAGGTACAGGTTGGCTCCAGAAACCATCATGGAGCTCATCAGGGACCTTAAACCACTGTTGGAGCACCCCACCCCAAGGGCACATGCAATACCAGCACATGTGCAGGTGCTGTGCAGCCTCCACCTGCTGGCGTCAGGGAGCTACCAGAGCGTGGTTGCTGTGGCGGGAGGGGTGACCCAGAGCAGCCTCTCAAGGTTCTTCCACAGATTCCTTGACGCCATGTTGCACAGGATGGAGCATTATATTTCATTTCCATCCACCCATGCTGAACTGGTACAAACAAAATCAGACTTTTACCAGATGGCAAGATTTCCCCATATCATCGGATGCATTGATGGGACACACATCCCCATTTGTCCCCCTGCTGCCACCGAATACATTTACCGCAATAGGAAGTCAAGCCACACCATCAACGTCCAGGTGATTTGCAATGCAAAGTACGTTATCACAGACCTTGTAGCTAAATTCCCTGGAAGTACACATGACTCCTATATATTTCAGAACAGCGGCATCTATGAACGGCTGTCAGCAGGGGAATTTGGCGAAGGATACCTCCTAGGTAAGACAGAGTCTGCGACAGCATTCACACATATTGCAGTGAGACTTACAAGTATACATGTGACTAATGTACTCCCATTTCCCTTTTAGGAGACAGTGCATATGCCCTACGTTCTTTTATTCTCACTCCCTACCTCAACCCCTCCACACCCAGCCAAAGGAGGTATAACCGGGCACATAAAAGTACAAGGAATGTGGTTGAACGGACATTTGGCATCTGGAAGAGCCGATTTAGATGCCTTCACAAGAGTGGAGGCGCAAGGCAGTATACCCCCATAACATGCTGCAAAATCATAGCTGCCTGTGCCATGTTGCACAACTTGGCTGTCAAAAAGGGTACAGAGGTGGAGTTGGAGGAGTACGAGGACTATGATGACGACAATGCCGTGCCTGACATACAACCTGCTGGAGTCACAACACCAAGTGATGGGAGATACAGGCGTGACGAAATAACAGCCAACTATTTCTGAGTAAGTAATGACACACAGACAGGTTGTGAATGGTAGTAAAGTATTTATCTGTTGGCACGAACTTACAGCACTTAGGTGCAACAAATTAACATGTACAAAGGTGGGGACAACATGTCCAGGGTTACTTCACCCAAACTTTTAAAGTCACTTTCTCTGCCGCTTCCCAGACACACTGGGAGTATCCCCACTGCCTTCCTCCAGGCTTGAAGGCTCAGCTGTGCGCCTCCGGCCCCTACGAGCAGGCACCACAGCACTACCCAAGCTGCTGCGGCTACTACTGTCCTCCCCTTCAGCCACATCCAGGGCAGGATTGTGAGCAGCATTACTGATCATCATTGCCTCCAGGGCACTGGTTATTTTGGCTATGCCCCTTGTGACCTCTGCTGTATTTTGTGTCAGGCTTTCCTGCATATTGTTTCCTCTCCTGCATAGCTGTGCAGTGGCAGTGGCAAGGCGATTCAGCGCCCTGTTGGTAGCGCGGGTGTCCCTGCGCCTTGTATTCTCTATGTGGTCCATCTTGTCGCACAGCTGCGTGATAGCAGACGTAATACCAGCAACTAGGTTGTCATTTGATTTTACCATGTCCCTGCTGCAATTGGCTATATCAGTAATGCCCTTCCCCATCTCTCCTACAGTTTCATTGAGAGCACGGAATTGCCGGTGGCAGGCCTGGATGGATCTGCCCTGCATGCGCTGGATGCGCACCATGCTTCCCTCCAGCCCCCGGAAGACAGTGCCTTCTCCAGTGCCTCCTGCAGTGCTGTGCATGCGGCGACGTCTTGGCATGGTGTCTTCATCAGTGTTTGCCTGCGGTGCAGCATGAGGCATAGGTGGAGTTTGCTCAGCCTGATCTAATGCTGCCTCCATCAAGGGCAGTGTGGCCACGAGTCGCCTCCTGGCTGGTGGTGTTGCAGGTGCAGCCTGTTGCATTACTGGGGAAGTCTCCGGTGAGAATACCAATGCAGGTGATTGTGACAGGTGTGGGGAGTGTGGAAGGTCGGGGGTGAGGCCTGTCTCCTCCTCCTGTGCAATGCCACTTGTGTCCTCCTCATCTTGCGATGGTTGCTCATGGCTTGGCCCTGCCTCCTCACTCTCCTCCCTCGCTGCTGCAGTCCCTGGTGTCGATGTGCCTTGCTTGGCTGATGGTGCCCCTAGGTGTAAATAAGCGTATGTACATTGATTGTTACTGTGTCACAGTGACTATAAATAAATCTTTACACATTTAACTTTCATGATTCTGCAATACTTTCACTGCCTTGCTGATGTCTGTTCAGTTATACATGGTCTAATATTGGCAGACTACATTTCCCATTATGCATTGCTCCTGTATAGTGCTAGCAGTACTGGACTGGGCTTGGCCTGTGCTCAGAGGTTTAAGGGATGCTGCTTGGTATGGGGTGTTGTGCTGCGCATGCATCTTACCTTTTGATTTGGCTCGGGCTGAGCTGTCCACTGCTCCCAGTCCCACCACACTGTCTGGCTCGATGGTAGACGCCACCAACTCCTCCAGCTCAGTCAGGGGGGGTGCTGGATTCCTGCCTCCTCCAGTGACACCAGCCTGTTTATGCAGCTCTGCAAGCTTCCTCTTGGTTTGGCTCCTGAGGTCATAGAATCTCTTCTTTAAATCCTCCATGCTCCTGCTGGTGACTCCCACTGCATTTACCCTTTCCACTATGTGCAGCCACAGCTTTCGCTTAGCTGACTCAGCCATGGTGAGGGAGAGCTTCCCAAATAGTTGGGTGTGCACCTTGACCACCTCCTCGACTAGGAGTTCAAGCTCAGTGTTGCTGAACTTAATTTTTCTCTTTCTCTCACTGCTGCTTGACATTATTCCTGGGTTTTCAACACAAACAACTCTCTCCCTGCTCCTCTCTCTGTGTGCTCTGCTCTGCCTGTCTCCAGAACTTTCTAATGAGTTGCACCTGGCTGGGCAGGCACTTCCTGGGAGGAAGGGGGAGGGTGGTTGCACCTGATTGGCTGTTGTGTTCAGTTTCACTTTTGTTTGCTGCACGTTTGTTTGTAATACCGATCGGTATTTACCGATCGGTATTACCGATCGGTATTACCGATCGGTATTACAGATCGGTATTACAGATCGGTATTTCCAATGCATTCCTATGGGACTTTTGGCCCATAGGAATGCATTGGAAATACCGATCTGTAATACCGATCGGTATTTACCGATCGGTAATACCGATCGGTAAATACAGATCACCCGTTACCGATTTTTACCGATTCGGTATATTTTTCCGATTTTTTACCTACATATCATTTTCCGATTTTTAAATACCGAATCTGTAAAAATCGGTAAAATTCGGTATTTAAAAATCGGTAAAATGGATTTACCTACATCGGGCCCACAGTGGTTAACCTGTCTTTTTATAGCATTCGAAGACTAATTTATGCCAATTTTTGTATTCAATAGTATTCTTTTTGGGAAGGCTAGTGCATTGTGGAAAAGTAAATTTTGCCATGTTATATGGGCCTACGTGTTCCCCATATTATGCTATATGTGCATGATCGATATGCATATATCCCCCTATGATCGATTAAAGACGCAATTATAGTTGTGTCCAACTCTAAGTATGCCAGTTTCCGGTTCTCGTGAAAGCAACGAGTATTAGGCCTAAGTTGCCACCTTATACAGTGTGCACGTTAAATTCATTGAATTGTCCCCGTTTCTAGGCCTCAAAAGGGCCCGGACACCAGATTCAGCTCCTGTCTCCTGAACCCTCTCCGAGGAGCGATACAGCCCCCACCTGCATCCCTGACCCTTCACTTACTTCCTGCCTCACAGTGCCCGGCCCGGCCTGGCTCTGCCTCCCAGTCTGCCAAGAGTATGTTATGCTTCTAGTTATCAGTCCAGCCCTCCTTCTCTGCATTCCTAAGCTACTGAATCGCATCAATAGTTTCAGCCATGGTCTAGCCTTCCTGTCTCCATGTAAGAGAAATACTGTATTAATATTCATAGAATATTCCTAACACACGCAATACATGTAGAATTATGGACGCACCAGTCTTAGTGTCAAGTAGCCTTTGCCCTGATAACTTTTGGATTCTATCAACATGTACTCCAAACACCAGATACCAGATATGATATAGGTACAAGTCGTTCTGACACTGCAGACTTTAGTCTCCTCTTCTAGCGCAGAAGTCATAGCCCCCAGTTCCTCCTGGTAACACGTCATTGCCCGTTTGCGCGCACCACTAGGTTAAAGGTCCCAGCTGCTCAGGTAGCCCCCTCCATGTTTCCGCCCCGTTTATGACATTTCTGTTACGTTTACATCACATGTCTATGTATACGCCCTGTACACGCCTTCTTGTTACTCCCATTTTGTCTTATCTTTCGCGACTGCTACGAGTTACGCCTACTGCTACGCCTACTGTATTGAATGTAATGTAATTGTTTAAGGATATATATACTGTGTACTGTTACTGAAAGTTACCCATTACCCCTTCCTTATCCCGATTCCCATTTCCCCGGCAGCTGCCATCAGTCTATTCCCGTGCAGGCTGTCCGGTCCCTTCCCTTATGCCTGATTAAAGCCTGTAGACTCAAGATACCTCGAATCCTGTCTCTTATTTATTGAGCTATCTGTTTTATTCACTGTATTCAAAAATAGTACCGGTAATTAATTATTTATTTACCACATAATGGCGCCCGAATAGGGACTTGCCCTTTCCCCACGCGCCGGTGAAGCCACGCAGGCCCCCTGATCCTCTGCAGCCGTGACGGAACTATACCGTGCACGTGCAGATATTTCTGCTTCAAGTATCCCTCAGGCCCACGGAGGAGACGGAGGTTGCGGTCCAGCATCCAGACGAGGCGGTGAGGAACGCGGCGAGTCCCGACCAGAGCCCAAGCCGAGAGTACAAGGTCCGAGGTATCCGGAGGCCCACCTGAAACTGAAGTCCGAAGTTCGTAGTCCGACGTCGTAGCAGTCCAGTCCAGTCCGAGGCCTTCCGTTCTTGCTGCCCGGTGAGTACCGTTGCTGGGGTAGTATCTAGACAGGGTCAATTAATTTGTCTCTGGTCCGTGGGTTTGGGTACGCAGATCCAATCCGAAGTGTTCACCTAGGTGGATGCGGGTCCTGACGTGTCTCTTTATGGGACCGGTATGTTTCGTACTGTTTTAGCAGTGCATCTAGTCATTCTAGTAAGTTTCGTTCTCGAGAATTTCATGTGTTCTGTTCTCAGTATACCAGGTAATATTCTGTCCGAACTGTTATTCTAAATGTTATTCAATGTGTTTTCAATGTCGTGGTATGAGTGATCTGTTTTTCCAGTCATTATTGTGTTTATCGTGTATTGTATTGTGTTCGGATTCCAGCCTAGACAATGCCTCTATTCTCCAAGTTACGTCAGTTAAAAACCAGAAAAGGGTTGCTCGAGGAAGCAGTTCCTGTCCCGCCTAGGGACAGTCCAGGTCATTTTATGTATCATAAGCATGGCTTAAGTGCCATATTATATCTAGACTTATGGGTGGACTATACCAAGGAGTTAGAAGAGAAATATAGATGGCCCATATCAGGTACATGGGATGCCGAGTGCATCATGCGAGTAGAAGAAACATTATGGAAAAAGAAAGCCAGACAGTCCCAGAAAGATGCCATCGAGTTATGGCGCAAAGAATCTCATAGAAGAACCGAAAAAGAGATCAGAAAAACAGAATTAAGTAGGGAATCCTCAGAAAGAGCCCAAGAAAGGGAATTAATCGAAGTAGGTGAACGAGTTAAAGCAGAACAGTCAGACAGACAGAGAAATGCCCTTATTAAGGGTATGTATCCTCTTCTTGCTGAGGGCTTGCCAAAAGCAACCCCGGAAGCACCATGTAATTTTCCGCCGCCATTAGTTCCGATTAAGCTACGTCACAAACCGACCGCAGCTGATATTTTTCTCTCGTCCTATTTGGATGATACAGTCCCAGAATATGCAAATCCTGTTCCGCCTGCTCCCGTAAATAATGTAATTCCTGTTCTTCCAGCCACCGGGGCACCTGTTACAGCACCCCCGGTCCAGCCTACAGTACATGTACCCGCTACATCAGTCACTCTCCCAGCACGTACAATACCCATCGATGATTCTAGTTTAGGAGCCAGTCCTCCTGGAACCCCGCCTCAACACAGACGTATGACGCTACTTGAGCTACATGAACGAGCGTTACAGCGTACGCCAAAAATTCAAACATTTACAGATATCAAGCGAGCACTTACCGAATGTCGTTATGATCCAGTTCCAGGCGATGGTACTATGGTCATATATTCATTACGTTTAAGACGGGTGACCGACTATTTGGACACCCTGCCCGATATGAGAGAATATCTAGACAGAATATATCGTTTTATCCGTACAGGAGTGGATCCAGAAAGTATTCGCGACGCCATGGCTCAAAGAAAAGTCGAGACTCAGCTCATGCTTTTAAAGTTTTTAATTAATTGTTTAATAAGAGAACAAGATTATCCGGATAAAGATCCAGAAGAAATAAAAGTCCTGACCAAGTGGAGTGACCATATAACTGAGGGAAGACACAAGACACAGAACTGTATAGAGAGTATGTACAAAAAAATCCGTAGGGAAATAATAAAGTTACACGAAAAACGAGAAGCTACACAAGTAACCAAGAAAGAAGACGACTCTCCTACCGAAGAGGTAGACGACGAGAATCCCTCCAGAATAGCGTATGTAGGTAGAACTAGACTTCCCGACCGACATTCACGCCTAGATCACAAGAAAGTTTTCCCTCCTCCAGTACCAGAACAAGGTTCTCTTGAACAAGTATTCCAAGCTACCGATCACATTCTGAAATCACGAATCGGTTATAGTGAGCTTAGTACAATGCATGAACAAGAACTAGCCCGATCAGCAGTCCGATGGACTACTGATTCTACCACTTTTCCAGACGAAATAGTGGCACAAATGTTTCTGAAACTGCCCCCAGTCGAGCAGCGACTGGTGGGTATGTATATGATCCAGCACCTCATTACACTGTATGAGGGACAGCATTCCGATCCAGGTCCGCTACATGATGTTTTGAACGAGTTACTCCAGTATAGATGGAGAGGTCTAGGTACTGATTTAATTAGTATCATTCTAGAACAGCGCCACAAATATCGAACGTTTCTAAATCCACATTTTGTTCACGTCTCACCTCCAGAAAGTAAATCATTTTACATAGATAGACAGAATCCGTTACGAGAAGTACACCCAGTTAGGACAGCGGGTGGTGATCTAGAACGAGTATTTGTTTACACCCCCATCACTAAAATGGAACTCTTAGAGATGAAGAAGTTAATTCCCTGTCACGACAAAGATCCAGCAGGGTTCCACCGTGAATTAAAAGACATGCTCCGTATGGGAGAATATACTTATCCTGATATCATTAAAATGTTAAAGGTCCTGTTGCCTGCGGGCGTATATGAAAAACTCAAGGAAAAAGAATGGGAGGTGGGAGAGAAAAAGATCGATTGGACAGCTTTAGAAGCTGAAGATAACACACGAGTACCAGGTACCGGTCTTGGGGAGAAAGCTAGAGATTTGCCCGAGTTATTGATACAAGTTTTGCCAAGATTACTAGCCACGAAAAAGGAAGATTGGGATGCTATTTCAGCTTGTAAACAGAAACAAGACGAAGACACTAGTGATTTTTATTCTAGATTTGAAAAATGTTTTATTATTAATAGTGGTCTGAAAACAAGTAGTGAATCATACCCTCATCTTTTTGTTACCAAACTAGTCGAGAATTCAAGTCCACAAGTTAAAAATCGAGTATTGAAAGTTGAAAGTACCTGGCAAGCTAATACTCCGTCACAGATGTTACAAATGCTCCAGTATCACCAGAACAGAATCAGGGAAGAGCAGGAACACGAAAGGAGACGTATGAAAGACACGAAAATGAAAGTATTAGTTGCACAATCTGTTCCACAAGACAGTCAGAAGAGGGGTCCGAATCAAGCCAGTCATCCTGCAGCTCCCGTTAAAGGGACCTGCAATTACTGTAAACAGCCAGGTCATTTTATAAACGAGTGTGCAGTTCTGAAACACAACATAGCTACTGGTAAAACTAAAGAAAGACCACGTCCGCTTAGACAAGAACAAGTTTCACAGACTTCTCAGCCACCACAGAATGCACAACAGACAGTTACAGCACCGCAGCCTATTGCTGCAACACAGCATGTTACACAGCAGATGTACCAGTATGCACAGACAGAGTATCCAGATTATCAGCCGTATTCATGAAACAGCCTAGAGAGGGAAGTAGGCTTGCCTCTCATCGAGATACCTGTAGATCAAGAGGGTCCCTATGTACACAGTCAAGTATTAGGGAAAGACAGAAAGTTTTTGATTGATACAGGGGCAAGTAGGACTACCATCAGTCATGACGAGGTTCCAGGGGCTCCGCTCTCAGGCTCTAGAAATGTTTCCCTTGGATTTTCAGGAAAGCCTATTGTTAATGAAATATCGAAACCAGTTACTCTAGAAGTCGGTCCATTGTCCCGAACTACTGATTTGTTACTCACGAAATCTTGTCCAGAAAATCTGTTAGGCATTAAAACATTGAAAGAATTAGGAGCAGTAATTTGTTGTTCCCCAGAGGGGGTCCGCTTGTTTTTGAGAGACTTCAAAGGTCATTATGTATTACGTGATTTTGATCCAAGATTATTGAATGTACCACAGCATTTATGGGCGCAAGGTCCAACTGATGTAGGTTGTATGCATATCACACCCCATCGTGTGACTCTAAAGCAAGGTGTAGTTTTACCACGAATCAGACAGTACAAATTGCCACCTGAGGCTGTAGCAGCCTTATCCAAAATTATTGACGAGCTTATTGCCCAAGGAGTGGTTGTAGAAACTGACTCCAACGTATGTAATTCTCCTATCATTCCAGTCTTGAAACGTACTGATCCAAATGCACCTCCAGTATATCGATTAGTGATTGACCTACGAGAACTTAACAAATGTATCATACCCCAGTACCCAGTAGTCCCAGATATTACATCCCTTTTGACAGCCATTGATTCTGAAGCTACGTTCTTCACAGTTATCGATCTCAAGAACGCATTCTTCAGTGTCCCCATTCATCCAGACAGCCAGTACCTTTTCGGTTTCTGTTTAAATGGAAGAAGCTATAAATTCACACGAGCACCTCAAGGTTTTACAGAAAGTCCTAGTATTTACAGTCAAGCACTTAAAAGACAACTAGACAATATTCACATGCCAACGGACACTGCCCTGCTCCAGTATGTCGACGATCTACTGATCACAGCCCGTTCTGAACGTGACTGCGAGCGTGCGTCACTTACAGTTCTGTATTTTCTGGCCGAGATGGGGCACAAGGTGTCCCCTTCCAAATTACAATTCTGTGTCCAGCAAGTGGTATACTTGGGACACTTACTGTCCAAATGGGGTAGGCAGTTGACACCTGACCGTATCCAGTTAATAGCGAGTCTTCCACAGCCCAAGACACAGAAGGAGGTACGAGCTTTTATCGGCCTCACTTCTTACTGCAGACAATGGATTCCTCAGTATGCATTTCTAGCCAAGCCACTGATACAGTTAACGACACAGGAGGCAGCCGTATCGACTGTCCTCCCTTGGACCCAGGAACATACACTTGTTTTTAATAAGTTAAAGAAAGCCTTATGTCAAGCACCAGTTCTAGCAACACCGAACTACAGTAAGCCTTTTACACTTTTTGTCACAGAACGTGATGGTACTGCATTATCTGTTCTCACACAAGATCAAGCAGGACAATACAAGCCTTGTGCTTATTTTTCGAGCACATTAGATCCGGTGGCCCAGGCTCTGCCTGCGTGCCTCAAGTCAGTTGCAGCGACAGCTTTAGCTATCAGACAAAGTGATTCCATAGTGTTAGGACACTCCCTGACAGTACAAGTTCCACACTCCGTGGAAGTTCTTTTAAACCGAACACAGACTCAGCACTTGACAATTGCACGTTTAACAGGTTATGAACTTACACTGTTTCAGCCACACATAGAAATCAGACGCTGCAACATTCTAAATCCTGCTACACTGTTACCGTCAGTTACTTCAAATCCTGCCACACATGACTGTGTGGAAGTTGTTAACACTATGACAAAGCCAAGACAAGATCTGACAGATATTGCATTACCTGATCCCGACCTGACACTTTATGTGGATGGTTCATGTATGAGAACAAGTACAGGAGAACTAGTAGCCGCGTATGCAGTGACTACTGAGACCGAAGTTATAGAAACACACCGTATTGACACCCTGTCTGCTCAAGCAGCAGAGCTAGTTGCTCTGACCCAAGCCTGCATACGTGCCAAGAACCTGAAAGTAAACATATACACAGATTCACGGTATGCATTCGGAGTCGTACACGACTTTGGAGTGCTCTGGCAGGAACGAGGTTTTATGACTTCTCATGGAACCAAGATCCAGCATGGTCTCCTCATTCAAGCTCTGTTAGATGCAATACATTTACCGACAGCTATTGCTATCATGAAGTGCAAGGCACATACGAAAGTCACTGACATCATTTCCCAAGGTAACGATCTAGCAGATCGAACAGCCAAGCTCACAGCTCAGACTCCAGACATTCCAGTTAACACGACACAGACACTCACTCCAGATCAGACTACTTGTATGACAGTTAAGGACCCTACACAAGATGTCATAGACATACAGTTACATGCTACTCCCGAAGAAATCAAGAAATGGTCCGAACAAGGAGGGGTCCAGACAGATCAAGGATGGTTGACGAAGGGAAAAGCCACATGGTTTCTCCCCGACTCTATGGTTCAAGTCATTATTAATACCGCACATAGTCCAGCACATCTAGGAGAAAAAGCTATGTTAGACAGTATTCAGAACCTTTGGTTCAACAAGCATTTACGAGCAGCAGCCAAGCAGAAAGTCCGTACCTGTATGATATGTTGTCAGTTCAACCCAGGTAAAAGTGTCCCGGTGGAACAAGGGGGATTCCAACCTCCTGACCACCCTTTTGAAGTTCTCCAGATGGATTATATTCAAATGGAGCGATGTCGAGGTTTCAAGTATGTCCTCGTAGTTGTATGCGCTTTGTCCAGGTGGACAGAAGCATATCCAGTTCCAGATTACACAGCTGCGACCACTGCCAGGCAGTTGGTTCGTGAGTTCTTTCCCCGCTTTGGATTGCCTAGGGTCGTGTATTCAGATAACGGCCAGCCATTCTCATCCGAGCTCATGAAACATGTTTCCCTTCTGTTAGGGTACCAGTGGAAGTTCCATTGTGTACGCCATCCTGAAGCATCCGGTCTCGTAGAGAGACATAATCAGACTTTGAAAATCCGCATTGCTAAAGTATGTAGAGAAAAAGGTGTAGACTGGCTAGTAGCTCTGCCAGTTGCTCTATTCTACATGAGAATGGTTGCACATTCCAGATCAGGCCTGTCTCCTTACGAGGTCGTATTCGGCCGTCCTCCAAACATGTGGGGTACACCTAGACCCCGTAGTATTACAGATGTTTCCAGTAATATGCTGACAGATTACCTAGCTTCCTTGATGTCTGCCCTACACTCTTGTCGTTCACAGGTTGCCGCTGCATTTCCAGACAACACTGAGGTGAAACCGCATGAAGTCGTTCCGGGAGAATATGTCCTGGTGCGCAATTTTGATCGTTCAAGTCCGCTGGAGCCCCGTTGGAAGGAGCCTCAAATGGTGTTATTAACAACAAGGACCGCTGTCAAGCTAGAGGGCCGGAAGGGATGGGTCCACATCAGTCATATCAAGAAGTTCCATGGATTACGACAAAAGACATTTATTAAGGACTGCCTTATTCCTACGGACTGCCCAAAAACAGACTCTGAATTCAAAATTCCCCTGTTAGAGAAAACTCCGCAGCAGGAGTATAAAGTAAAGTTGAGGTCTAGTAAAATAAGTCAGCCAGTTTAATTGTCTAAGTCCCTCTCGGGTGAAACGGTTAGACAGGTTCCTGACGTGTATGAGACAGACCCACACAGTGAGAGAGTCAGTCAAAACTCTAAAAGATGTATTATCGTTCTATTTTTCCTGTTATTTTTGAGTCTCATGGTTACATGCATAAGTTATGCTTTACATTTATGTTTTCCAATTTCACATGTACATATGTTTTCTAATGCTACAGTAGAGCACACATTTAGTGATCTGCCTCCTCATGAGCTATCCTATCGTCTTGCTATGCGTAACAACACATTCATCCGAATGTTGCACTATTCACACCAGACCAGCAATGCCACTAATTGTTGGGTGTGTGGTCGACTCCCCCCTTTCCAGACCCCGAAGGGAGTTCTGCCACTCTTTCCTTATCCGTTTTCACATAATGGTTCGTGTGGAGCATGGTCCACGTTAACGTCATCCTCAACTGATATGTCTCTTCTGAATCGAACATGTTTTCCAGACAAGGAAGGTCTTTCCCATAGAACAGGGTTAGATCTAGAAAATGAAGTATATGATTTAGGTAATTATTCCTCGAATTTCATGGTCCTGAATGTTCAGTCCGATACTACTCCAGATTTGCCTGCTATTTCAGTACTACCAGTTAAAGGCGAATTATGTGTCAGAAAGAATGGTTCCGCACATGTAGGATATAGTGATTGTACTACTACTGTCAAGTATAGTGACAGTGGGAAATCTATTTTCAAAGCCTCACGTCATTCTTATTTTGTTTGTGGTCAGACCGCATATGTTCGTCTGCCCCTCGATTGGGATGGAACATGTTACATTGCCTTCCTACTGCCACCAGTTTTTCTAGCCCCATCTGATTATCACAGAAACACACATCTAGTACATGTCAGACCTAGAAGGGAGACCGAGTCCCCAATTGTCGATCAAACTGAAACTGCTCTAGAACAATATCAAGACTTCAATAAAGGTTTCTTCTTCTTTATAGGCCCTGTCCAGAATAGTAAGTTAATACGTAGGTTAACCAGAACCCTTGAAGCAGTAGTGAATGAGACTACTTCCGCTCTAGGTAACTTAACTGAAGAGCAATCTGATATGCGTTTTGTCGTGCTCCAAAATCGTCTCGTTCTTGACGTCATACTGGCCGATAGAGGAGGAGCATGTAGAGTCATCGGATCTAGTTGCTGCATTTTCATTCCTAATAACGCGCCGTCTGTTTATTCAGCTATAACCAGACTTCATAAATTTGCCCATCAGTTACACCAGAATCCAGGCACCTGGACGTGGTCCGGTTGGCTCTGGAGTATCATATCTGCCTGGGGATGGAAAGTATTGTCATTCCTGGGTATTGCAGTAATGATCGTATTCAGTTGCTGCCTCTGTATACAATGTGGCCCTGCGATTTGCGGCATGTGTGCTACCTCTTGTATTCCTAGTCCTAAATCCCGTTCCAAGACAATTCGAGACGAGCAAATGATGCTATATGAAATGATAGATGGTATCATGAATATTGATGTTTCCTGATGGAAACGTAGGGCACAAGGAGGGAATGTGGAAAAGTAAATTTTGCCATGTTATATGTGCCTACGTGTTCCCCATATTATGCTATATGTGCATGATCGAAATGCATATATCCCCCTATGATTGATTAAAGACGCAATTATAGTTGTGTCCAACTCTAAGTATGCCAGTTTCCGGTTCTCGTGAAAGCAACGAGTATTAGGCCTAAGTTGCTACCTTATACAGTGTGCACGTTAAATTCATTGAATTGTCCCCGTTTCTAGGCCTCAAAAGGGCCCGGACACCAGATTCAGCTCCTGTCTCCTGAACCCTCTCCGAGGAGCGATACAGCCCCCACCTGCATCCCTGACCCTTCACTTACTTCCTGCCTCACAGTGCCCGGCCCGGCCTGGCTCTGCCTCCCAGTCTGCCAAGAGTATGTTATGCTTCTAGTTATCAGTCCAGCCCTCCTTCTCTGCATTCCTAAGCTACTGAATCGCATCAATAGTTTCAGCCATGGTCTAGCCTTCCTGTCTCCATGTAAGAGAAATACTGTATTAATATTCATAGAATATTCCTAACACACGCAATACAATGTATCTTAATGTGATTATTCTGCGGCGCCACGCGGCTCTGATTCAGACAACCTGATTTAGGGCTGAGCCCAGTAAGGTTGTTTGATACGATTGGCCGGTGTGGACGTCACATCCTACTAGAGGGAGGCGGGAAGCCTGAGGGGAAGTTCGGCGCCATGGGGCATCACTGATAAGCGGGTGGCTGGCGCTGGCTTGTTTCAGTGCTGCTGTCTCTGTTGCTGAGTGCTCCTAGGGCATGCTGCCCGTGCTGTGGAGCATATGATGGCTGCCGCCTGCTGTGAATTCAATATTGCAGAGCCCGGCCGAGGGAGATTGCAGTCCGGTGGACGTCCGTCCCACTCACTGTAAGGTTCAGCGGCCGTCCGCCAGGAAGACAGAACTCACAGCAGGGACAATCAGCTGCTTGGAATAAGGTGAACGTCATGCAAAAGAAAAAAATAACCGATCATTTTCTGTTTATTCTGCGTTATCTTGTTTGAGCCTGGTAATTTAGGTTGATATAGTTGACAGTTGATAGTTACACACATTTAAAAATGTGGAGCAATGTGGTCTGCTAAATCCATATGGAAACAAGGAATCTTCGTATCTGGCATAAAAACCTTTCCGCATATTTGGACTAGCTCTATACGCAGAGTGGGCCCACTCAGCTGGCAGGTGCCTAGCCTTAAGTTTTGAGCAGTACCAAGTGCCTAGAGGTGATAAAGTTCACGATGATTGCAGCGGGGTGCAGAGCTTGCCTGGCACCCTGCTGCAGAGAGTCCCAAGCGCCAGTCACGCTGCCTCCCTGCCCATACATACTCTCTCACAAACTAACTGCGTACCCGCGTCACCTCTTGTCTTGAGAAGATGCAGGGCCTCAGAGTCCGAGGGCTCACTCATCTCTGGTCACACCCTGTGAACACCAGCAGCCATGATTTACGGTGAGCACAGAATATGCTGCTCCATCAGGCGACACAGTAAGGACCCCACTCAGGCTCTACTCTTGCCACGCTCTGGGATCTTCAGAGATCTCTTTTCTTAGCACTGCGCCGTCCTTGCGTGACCCCACGCTCAAGCCATCACTAATTGGAGCACAGAAATGAGCTTAATTCAGCTCACCATTTACACTAGTCACAACCAGTGCCCCTCACTTTCTATATTCACATAGTCATCTGTCTGGCTGCACTGTTACTTTAACAATACTTTTCATGAGTCCCGGAGTGGAGCGAGCACGCATCCTCTTGACATAGTTAAGTCGCACAGGATTTACTAACTTGATTTAATTATTTTTGGTGTCAGTGAGTGGAGGGGTAATTTTTTAGGGCTCGCCTGGCGTTGGAGCGCGAAGCGCTCCCGCCAGCGAGTTCTAGTCACCTTCCTCCCTGTCAAGGGAGTAGCAGCCCGACACAGAGCTGGGAACGAGCCGACTCAGGTCCGTGAACGCGCGGGAACGTCAACGTGCACGTTCACGCGCGTCACGCTCCTGTCCTCCCGCTTCTCTGCCGAGGCGCGCTCCAGGCCGACTTGCGGTTGCGGTGTGCGTCACAGCGTGTTCCAGCGGCCGGAGGTAGGTAAGTGAGGGACGGGGGGCGGCGGGATTTGTTTGCTTTGTTGCTAGCTTGTTTAGGTAGCAGCGCTGGCAGCAGGGGTGGGAGTGTGGGGGGGATGGGGGGTTGATGGGTATTAGGGATGGCCATACATGGAGTACTGTAAAATGTCCTAGAGCCCTGGGTTCCGATATGCCAATATGTTGATTGAGGTGGTTTAACAACGCAGCGCCAGGCCAGGTTTAGGATCTAAAGTGCCTTGTGGAATTGCTGGATTGTTGTCGAGCCTCTACTCATTACGAAATGAAGGACTCTTTGTGTCGTCTTTCAGTAAACAAGTGCTGGAGTTTAGTCTTGCAGGGCATGAAAAGCAGTATGCTGCGAGAGGTCATTGTGTAAGTACAACGTTTTATTTATTTCGCAACAAGCCGTTCTGTTGTTATGTTAGCAGGCACTGTTGTGAGACGCATTTGTGTTTTGTTTGCCCTGGTTCATTTTCCGTGTGCAGACTCTTTCATCACTGACGCTGTGCTCGTTGTTTTACTTTAGATGGCTATGTTAATTTATTTCACCGTTTCTTGTTTGATCTGTAAACGTAAACGTATTGAGCAAGGAACACTTACATGTGCAAAGGGAGGAGACTTTTCGTTTTTTGAGTAAACTTACGCAGTTAAGGGGCTAATACAAAACAATAAATGAGTGTGAGTGCAGCACTCTTTACGCATTCAGTATGGAAGAATTTACCCATGTTGGACTGCGGTATGGGTGGAAGCAACAAAATGAGGCGTAAATTACTGGTGACATTTATCTTGTGAAAACAGACCACACAGCTTCCTTTGATAAATAAGTCACCAGTAATTTACGGCGCATTTTGCAACAGGTGCATCCGTGTGTGAGACCTAAACGTTTTATTTTTTTAAATCAATCTTAAGATTTAAATATATGGTTTATTTCATTGCCAAATGCCTGCTCTTTCAATGTCCTCTGTGCCAGATATTCTCATCAGTGATAGCTAATACAATGAGAAGGAGAACAAGCTTGATTGTATATTGTACATGCCCTGCACTTGCGAGGCTGAGGATCATTTCAGCTGCATTTCAAACAGATGACAGTGTGCAGTCCTATTCAGCCTGTTATGCCTGTGTTTATATTTGGTTGCACGTGTCTCAATGTGTGTGTAGAGTGCGATATGTGACCCCCACGCCAGTCATCGGAGATGTAATGTGACAGTTTATGTGTGGATCTTGCTTAACTAAGTTTGCCTTCTCATGCTTAAGTAACTTACTTAAATATTATCTTATTGGCTATGACATGGATATGCAGCCCTGCCAGCACGATATGTGTTGCCTTGTTTTAACTTTTTATTGACTCGCCCAACCTCAGATCCCAACTGTTTCTCTGTGTTGTCTTCAACCTGCTCCCCCTATCAGCTCTTCCACTGCCATCAAGGTCCTCAAAGCCCAGCAGCTGCCACTTGCAACTAGGCTGCGCACTTTTTAAAAACATGCTTTCGCTCCAAATTGAGCCTGCCATCTTGTTATTAAAGCCAATCCTTCTAGAGTAATAGATGCATTGTGCCAATCTTTAAAAGATTTGTATGTACAACTAGGTTGTTGTATTTTAAATATGATCGTCACAACAAATATAGATTAATTTATGAAACAGCCACATATACAGCTATAGCCTTCTGCTATTGTTAAAACCAATTCCCAGAGTAATCGATATATTGTGCTCATCTTTGACAGAGTAACATCTACAGCCTCAGCATTATTTTATTATCCAAGGCCATAAATCGAGTCATAGGTAAATTGTGCTAATCTTTGTCAATCTAACATCTACAGCTACAACATTATTTTGCAGATAAAACCCGTTGATTGAATAATTGGTAAATTGCGCTAATCTTAAATATAGCAACATCTACAGCTAGATTGTTTTATTAATACAAGCATTTGCAATGCAGTAGGTCTCGCAGTTACACGAGTTAAAGCTATTGGCATTGTATATGACAATGCCTTTTATTTATGTTTTTCTCGCGTAAATGCGAGACCTATTGCATTGAAAATGCTTGTTTAATACTGCTGCCGGCTGTCAGAGACCTGTGTGCCTCAGTTGCTTAGTGCTTACTTCTTGCCCAATCAATGCCTGTGCCTGTGTGTGGCGATATCCACGAGCTGTGTTGATTGACTCTTAACTTTAAGTGTAGGCAGCTGATCTCACGTGCTCTCTGTGCCTGCAGCCTGGCTGTCCCCTTAGGAGTGTGAGAGGCACAGTAGGGCAGATAGAGCGCCATAGAATCAAAGAAGGGCTAGAGGTCCTGATTAGTAGTGGTATGTTTAAGAAACAGAGCACATTCACACATATAGCATGACCCTACTTGCGTTCTATATGTGAGTCTGCAGCCTGGGTGTCCCCTTAGGAGGGTGGGAGGCATAATAGGACAGAGGGAGCGCCTCTGAACTCAGGAAGGGCTGGAGATGCCAGGGGTCAGTGTCATGAAGTCCTTAGAAGCGCCTTGCACAATCCCATCTAAGTGCTCTTCCATTCCTGATGCTTTGCTGCAGTTTTTAAATCTTCTTAGAGTTTCTCATTGCTCCAGTGGGTATAATTTCTGATATTTATGTTTGTCTAAATTGCTTGATTTTGATCGCAAGAAAGTGTCACTCATAGTCGTTGAAATGTCACTCATAATTGCATTGAAATTATGAAAATGTACACATAGCAATCTAAAACCTTGGCAGCTAAGGCAGCAGCGAAGCAGTCTAGCCAAGTGTTGCAGTGATAAATAGTATGATAAAGGCCTCATCCCGTATAGATGATTTCTGAATGTCGCCATTGACCTAATATGTACAGTGAGCATTGTTGCATACAATGAGCAGGACATGTATCAATAAGCCTGATAGCACTATATGAATGACGGTGAGCTGTCGCAGAGAATTCCCAATAACAGTAATTGACCGGGAGAAACGCCATCTTTGAGACAGACAGCTGGGACTAGTTCCAAGCTCTGATTTCTCAGCAAAGCAAAGGTGGGTCAAGACTCTGAACCTTGATGTGAGCTGCTTGGACGAAAGAAGAATTACACAGCCTGGAGGAGGAATGAGAGCTAGGGAATGAAGAGTGAGCAGGAGAAGCTGGGTCTGTGTAAGCAGCTGCCCATATGAACAGGCAAACGGAGACGAGCAGTCTACCTGTGATGCAATGCCCATCCCAAAGCCCTCTGAAGGAGAAGAGCATGTCAAGTTGTGTAGTGATCTGACGAGAAAATAAAGTGTTATTCATGGGTTCAAACCCCAAAGCATTAAAGATTAATTTGGGCTGCAAATTTGGAGCAAACATGTCAAGCATTGTAGTTTAGACCATACGAGCTTGGTCAACGTTGTTGCAGTGAGGAGTATAATTGCCAACTGTTGCAGAGGGAATATATGCCCAGTATTGTGGGGCTTGGCTAATATGAGCACCGTTGATAACGTTGCAATGAACCTGGCTGAGTGTTGTGTTTATCATCGGGACGACACAGCAGGTGTTTGTGTGACGACATGACCACATGTAACCAAGTAGTGGTGCAGGTCAGGGCCTTGTACTCATGTCATGTGCATGTTAAGCATTACAGCAGTTATACAAGTTTGTTATTGCGCAACTGCTACAAGAAACCCTGATATAATGTACGCTTGCACATGAAAAATGAAAATCAAAAGTTGAGAGAATAATCCTTTCCTGTACTCCATGGTCCCCAAAAACTCATACATGCCTGTCACATGGAGATTAAGCAATATACCCAAAGGCCCAAAATGTCTTTACGTTTCGAATTCTTTTCATTGACACGACTCGGCAAACTCTATCTTTTAATACCGTATGTTTTTCTGCCATTAATCCATTCACCGTGCCTCGATCCGCCCCTTTCATTAAAACAGCAGAATCTCCCCAATTAGTGCATTCCCAGAACAATACATGATTGTTATTTGCACTGCTAGTGGGAACCGTTTACGCTACCATTGCTATAACCAGCGCTATGATATTGGCGGCATTTATCTAAAATAATAAAGAACCTCCATCTTTGCATTCGCCATCGAAATCACGCTTCTAACGAAGGACACGGCTATTTGGGGGTAACTTTGCTGGTGAAAGTGTTATCCAATGAGCAAGAGGTAAATAATTATATAACCAATAAGATACCGGGTAAACGTTTCCTGTCTCCACCGCCAATAAACAACGAGATAGCTGGTGACCAATTGAAGGCGTCTTCACTTTTAAACACGGCGCGCGCAGCGCGCTTCCTATACGTGTGTTTTACGCTCTAGCGCATGGCAGCGGCTCCACAGTAATGGCGAGAGAGTCCCAGCAAGCTGCACAAGACCTTAGCGCGAGAGGGCTCATTGCCCACACTCTTCGTCGCCCTTCTGGTGTTTGTTACGGCACGGCCTAGCCTGCCATATGCCATGAGGATGCTGCTGCAGCGGCGGCGGCTGCTAGTTGTAGGGGCCGGCTATCGCTGAGGAGCAATAATAAAAGGGACACTGACACAACTATAGGTTTGGTTGGACAGGAAGTCCCGAGCGACTTCCTCCCGTATATTTATAGCCTTCCGGCCACGCCTGGCCTGAAGGTGTTACAATGTGTGCAAGTGGTTCCGGGGCTCAGCCGAGACCCTCGGACCACTAGACCGCTACATCCCTTCCCAAGTTAGTTCTTGTTTGCTGTGTTCATACATTGTTCACGAGTAGCACATATATTCTGCTAGTCTCTGACTGGGCTTAGGGTTAGGTCGGAGATGGTACATCTGTCTTCCTCTCGCTGGCGTTGCTGTTCGCACAGGCGATTGCACTGGTGATACTGGTGCCGGTAGAGTCGGTTCCCCTTCATGTGATGTTGTCCTCGGTTGTTCTTCACGCCGTCCCGCTGGCTGGTCATCATTGTGGCTTTCAGAGTTTTCTTCAGCCTCTGCTGATTCCGCTGGGATGCGTTTAAACCAGGATAAATTGCGGGTCACCTCCTCTCCATCTCTGTGTGCGGTGACTGCAGTGCCCTTGGTGTCCTTGATGACCCATGGTTCGGGCTCATATGGTGTCCTGAACTTGCCCCCGGGTCTTCGTGTCCGCAGTAGCACTGTATCTCCCGGCGCTAGGTCTCTACTCTGTGCTTTGCTCCTTTTGTCGATCCGTTCATTGTTCAGTCTTCTCCTCCGCTGAGTCTCACTGGACTTGTACGGTACTGGTGCCCAGCCTTCTGTCATCGGGAGACTGTCTTGCCGATTCCCTGCAAACATCAACGACCACGGTGTTCTCTGTGTTGTGCTGTGCGGCGTGCTTCGATATTCTCCTAAGAACAGTTGTAGTGCTGATTCTGGGTCGATTTCCTCAATATTTGCTATCCTTAATGCTTTGTTGATGGTTCGCATGAACCTTTCGGCCTCACCGTTGGCTTGCGGCCACTGTGGTGTTATGCGTTGATGTCTGATCCCTAGTGTACTCATAAAGTCACGGAATTCACTCCCCTGGAAAGGAGGCCCATTGTCCGTCTTAAGGATCTGGGGGCGACCAAACATGGCGAATATTTTGCTCAATATGGGCTGAACATTTCTGAAGCTGGTGGATTCAGCTAACTCCACGATGGGATATTTGGAAAATGAGTCTATGAGAACAACCGTTGTTCTCCCATCTGGGAAACTTCCAAAATCCATGCTAACTCAAGACCAGGGTGTAGGGGCATGTTCCTCTGTGATGACAGGCGCTGGGTTTTCAGGAGTGCTGGTGAGTTGGCACAGTCTGCAGTTCTTTACTAGGGTGTCGATGCTGTTCTCCATCTCTGGGAACCACACCTTCTCTCTCATTCGGCTCTTCATCTGCCGCGTTCCTTGGTGTCCTGCATGCGCTAACATGGTGGCTTGTTCTTGCAAGCTGAGTGGTAGTACTATGCGGCGTCCCCTGAGGATCAGTCCATTCTTTGCCATGCTTAGTTCGTTGTGAACTTTCCATATTTGGCCTATCCTAGAGCGCTCATTCTCTGACCAGTCATTGTTGTCCCTTAAGAATCCATTCCATGTTCCTGTTCATATGGTGTTTGCCACCTTTTGTAACACTTTGTCTTGAAGGTAATGTTCAATTATCACTGGAATGGACATGGCCTGCGGGCATGCGCTCTGAGCCAGGAGATTGATTTCTTCTTCAAACAGGGTCTCTTGTTCTTCAGGTACCATTCCATCTGCAGCTGGGTGACGAGACAGAAAATCAGCTGGGTTCTTTTCACCAGGTCTGTAAATTAGGTCCATTTGATACTGTTGTATTTGAATTGCCCACCTCTCTATCCTAGGGGGTGGATGTGGAGCGGTTCCTCTGAACAGTGGAATCAGTGGCTGGTGGTCAGTGACTAATCGAAATGGACATCCTGCCACATATAAATGAAAATGGTTGCAGGCCCATTTCACTGCCAGCGCTTCTCTTTCAATTTGTGAGTACCGGGACTCTGTGGCTGTTAGCGCTTTGCTGGCAAACACCAACGGGGTCCATACACCTGGCTCTGCTTCCTGCGTCAATAATGCTCCGAGCCCCACCGGGCTAGCGTCGACTAGGATCTCCGTTTTTCTGGAGGTGTCAAAATATGCAAGCGTTGTTGTGTCTAACAGAGCCGCCTTAATTTTTGTAAATGCGTTCTCTTCTTCTGTACTCCATTTCCACGGTGCATCTTTCTTCGTCAGGTTGCGAAGCGGCTCTGCTATGGTGGCTAGGCCGGGGATGAACCGCGCACAATACTGCGCCATACCTAGAAAACTCCTCACCTCTGACGCTGTGGATGGGGCTGGTGCATGTTTTATAGCGTGTGACTTGCGGGGATCCACCTTTACACCGTTGTTGTCGAATACGTATCCAAAGAATTCCACTGATTTTTGGAAAAACTTGCACTTTTCTTGATGAAGTGTGACTCCGTGCTCCGATAGTCGTTTGAGTGTTGCGCGTAGTCGCTGGTGGTGTTCCTCACTTGTTTTTGAGTGGATGAGAATATCATCGCTGACGTTCAATACGCCTTGCAATCCCGATAAGATCTCTTTAACAGTGTTTTGGAAAATCTCGGCAGCTGAAGAGATGCCAAAATTCAGGCGTTTGTAGCGTCGCAGGCCCAGGTGCGTGGAAAATGTTGTGATATAACGGCTTTCCTCCGCTAGCCGGAGTTGATGATATCCGGCATTGAGATCGAGCTTAGAAAACCATTGTGCTCCGTTGAGGTCAGCTAGAATGTCATCGACTGTCGGTGTAATATGCCTCTCTCGTTTGATTGCCTTGTTCGGCATGCGCATGTCTATGCATATGCGTATCTTCCCAGGCTGACGAGGTTTTTTGGCGATCACCATTGGCGAAACCCATGGGGTTGGACCAGTGACTTTTTCTATTACGTCTTGTTTTTCTAGGTTTTCCAGCTCCTTTTCTACAGCTGCTCTGAGATGGAAGGGTATTCTTCTATGCCTGAGGGCGATGGGTGGTATTGTTTTATCGATATGTAACTTTATTGGCGGTCTTTTGATCATGCCCAATCCTTTGAACAGCGATGGAAATTGCTGTAGTAACTCGTCAACTTGGATGCTTTTGACGGCATTTGCGAATGCAATTAGGTGTAGGTCTTCGGCCGTGTGGCTTCCAACTAGGAGGTCGGCTTCTTTGTCCACCACGTGGAATGTTGTGGTGACTTCGTGTTCTTCCGCTTTTACCTGTACTACCATCTTGCCTCGCAGCGGGAGTGGCTCTTTCCCGCCGGATGTGAATATTCGGACCTTGGATGGAACCAGTTTTGGTTTAGGATCTAAAGCCTTATAGTGCTGGATGCCCATGACATTCACTGTAGCGCCTGTGTCTATCACCCCGGTTGTCGGGGACCCATCTATGAGTATGTTGCACTTGGGTTGCGGCCGTCGTCTTTGTTTCAGCTCATTTGTGAATGAAACGAAGTAGCACTCACCATCTTCATCTTCCGAGGAGTCGTCGAGCCTGTCACACCTTTGGTATGTTGATTTCACGCTTCGTGGTGATTGTTCAATTTCCAGCTGGCGGATCGCCCCAGATAGTGACTTCCTCCTGAACGATCCTCTTCCTCGGCCTCTTCCTCGGCATACGCTGGAGAAATGATTCGGGATCCCGCAGTTTGAGCAGGTCTTCCCGCGTGCTGGGCAACTCCCTGCCTCATGTGCTTCACGCCCACAGTAGCCACATTGTGGTTGTCTCTGTGTTCTGGTAGGCCATCTGCCTCTTCCACCTCGGCTGGATTTGCTGATTGCATCAACCCTTTCTTCCTTGATTGTCGCTCCGTTGTTCGCGTTGGCGTTCAAGACTGCTTCCATTGCTGAGGAGCGTACATCCGACAACTCATACGATCTTGCCAGTAGGAGGATTTCACTCTCCTCCTTCTGCCTCTATTTTATCTACGTGCCCCCGGCATAGGTAAGAGCGACTGCTCCTGCATCACTAACTTCAGCCCACATCGAGAAAGGAGGCTGCCCTCAACGTGCCTTCCTTTGGCAGCGGCGTACCCATCCTTTTATAGGCTGCTCCAATGTCCAGCATAGAAAGGCCAATTAATGTTCCCAATCCACTTGTATAACTTAATACACTGTTTCCTTGTAACATTAAACTTTGCCCGATCCTTTTAGCATTTGTTAAGTGCACTGTACTCGCACCCTCGTGCATTTTTTAATCAATAATGTGCCGGGCTCAGTCCTCCATGCAATAGTTTTGTTGGTGTCTGTGTATGCTGGTAGCTGTCAACTTTTTAAATCTTCGTGCCTTATATTTTGTCTTTGTTATCAAGGTTTATAAGAGGGTCCCATTAAATTAAAGCAGCATCTATAGCAACACGTTAGAAATGGGGCTTGGCAACGTTCAGTTTGACGAAAGGGTGGATTGGTGGTTGAGTGAAAGGGAAGATGGATAGATAAGTAAATAGGTAAATGGATGATGGATGGATGTGAGTGAAGAGGTGGATGGATAGATGCATGGATGAATGAGTCACTTGTGAACGTTCAGCTCATTTAGGGTTCAGGCGAAAGAATGGATGAGTAAAAGTGTAAATGGATGAGTGGATCAATGTGTCGAAGGGTGAGTGAAGGGACGGGTGGCTGAAGGAAATGGTGGATTGATGGATGAGTGAAAGGTAAGATGGATGGATGAGTGAAAAGGTACATGGATGATGGATGGATGTGAGTGAAGAGGTGGATAGATAGATGCACGGATGAATGTGTGAAAGAATGGAGGTAAGGATGGACGAGTAAAGGAACAAGCATTTGCAATGCAATAGGTCTCGCATTAGGAAAGTTTGAGCTATTGGTATTGTAAATGACACATTTTTTTAATATGTGTTGGCTTTGAAAATATATAAATTAATAGCATTGTTATTCACAAAGCCAATAGCTTACACTTTCCTAATGCGAGTCCTATTGGCTATGGCAATGCTTGTTGGTAGCAAGCAAGGACAGTGCTGTTGTGGTGCTGAGTGATGATGTGGTGGTGCCCCTGAGTGATCCCTGAGTGATGTGGTGGTGCCCCTGAGTGATGTGGTGGTGGTGGTGGTGTCCCCGAGTGATGTGGTGGTGTCCCCGAGTGATGTGGTGGTGTCCCCGAGTGATGTGGCGGTGTCCCCGAGTGATGTGGTGGTGTCCCCGAGTGATGGAGGGTGGAGTTGGAGGGTGGAGTTGGAAGGTGGAGTTGGAAGGTGGAGTTGGAGGGAGGAGTTGGAGGGTGAGGGTGGAGTTGGAGGATGAAGTTGGAGGGTGGAGTTGAAGGGTGCATAATTAGTCAACCCTGCCATAAAATGTACTCCTCCTCTGTCACATTTCCATTGTTATCGATTATAATCCTAGTGTACGTCCTTGCTAAGTTTTTTGCTGAAGTAATTTTCTGTACCATCCCGCCTTTGAGCGCTGTGAAGCGGTTCTGATGACATATTGGCGCAGTCAGATGCACAAACATACATAAATACATATCTTGAGCTGTAGACATGCTACTAAATGCATTTAAATGAATTGTTCCAAAATTATATTGGAATAGGCACTTTTTAAAAAAAGAAGTGTTTTTTAAAGTGCCCCCAGATGTCACGTGCCATGAAATGCATTTGGCGCAATAAGGGGCATGAAAACTTCTCCACATTTGGAACTACTATGAAATACGTTCAGCGCGTGAAGTACGACAAAGCGCCTAGAGTGGGAGAACAACACTCACACAGCTTCAGAGCATAAGAAATGTTGTTAAGTACTGTGAACTGAAGAAGGGGCGTAAAGTAAATTCATCAATAGTGTGACAACTATTTAGCAAAGGAAGTGTTTTGAAAAAACGTTAACAGCTGTGCCGGAAATATTGGGACTTCAGAAGTAGTGCTGTGAAGCATCTGTGACAGGAGAAGTGCTGTGAAATATCTTCGTAGGGACTTCAGAAGCAGTGCTAGGAGTGGCTCCTTTAACAGGGTCTCGGCATTGCTGTGGCGGGGGCGGGGGAGAGAATTCCTTTGAAGTCTGATGCCGAGGCTCTGACAAATGGTGGTGTGCGAGTGGCTTCCTTTCAAGTCTAATGAGGGGGAGCAAATGGCGAGTGCGCGCCCGGGACACATGCACTGGTCATAATCCGCATTCCAAAGCCCCTCTTAGTAAGCTTTCCTGGAGCACCTCTATATCAATCGCATAGCGATTGCTTACGCAATAGCTAGGTGAGACCTAAAAAGGGATGGATGAGTAAAAGGATGGATGGATAGATGAGAGGAAGGAGAGATGAGGGAAAGAGTAAATGGAAGGACTGAGTGGATGGAGGGGCTAAATTAAAGGATGTATGCATGGATACGTGAAAGGAAGGGTAGATGGCTGGCTGTATTAAATGGTAGACACATGAATAGTGAGAGGCTGAATGGATGCATAATTGAGTGAAAGGATGGGTGGATGAGTGAGTGAAAGGATGAGTAGAAGGGTATATGGATAGATGAGAGGATAGATGGGTAAATGAGAGGATAGATGGGATGGATGAGTGAAAGGATGGATCGCTGAGTGAAAGGGTGGATCAGTCAATTAATGAGTGAAAGGGAGGATAGATGGAGTAAACAGATGAATAGATGAAAAAAGGAGGGATGAATGAAAGGATCGATGGAAGAAAGTGGGAATGGACAAGTGAAATGATGGATGACTGAGTGAAAGGATAGATATGTTGTGTGGATAGGTTTGAAGATGGATGAATAGGTTTGCATGTAAACGGGTATATGGATGGACGGAATGGTGAAGGACTGAATATTGGATGCAAGACAGAATGTAAGGTGAAATGATGATTATCAGCAAGTGGATGGAAGAATGATAGATGAATGGATAGATGCTTGGATGCAAGAGAAAAGCAAGCCTTTCTGGGATGGTCCAGATGGCTTGCTTCACTTGCTTGGTGTCATAAGAGTTTTGGTTCAAAGTGGGGGGTATTTTAGTTTTCTGGCTACTTCCTTGCCTATACTCTTTGGAATTCCACTTTCTAACCTTTTATCCGCTATCTCCACTCACCAAATCCGATCTCTACCGTGCACATCCACTCTGTATATCCACTCTGTATTTTCACTCTCTCTGTGTTCTCCACACCCCATACAACAAATGCAGTGCAGGCTCCGTACTCAGTGGTTCACATCCTCTCCACAACGCACATCCACTTTCCTAACCCTCTCATCATGCTGTATATCTGCTTTTACCCTAGTTATGTGCTTCACCTTGTACTCTACCTTTGCTCTCTGTGCTGAATAGCCCCCCGCGCGCACCCCCTGCGATTATGAAGACGTTTGTAGTGATTATGTACCAGCCAGAGCCTGTACAGGCCGGGGCCGAGGGCAATTAAAGCGCACTTTTAATTAGAAAAAGAATAGCGCTAGTAAGGGCGAGCGCGCGGGAGTGGAGAACCGAAAGGCAGCGTAACAAGTGTTTCTTAGAAATAGAAGTATAGGGCACCGTGGGCCGACAATAGAGACGGGATCAACCCTTCGACGTCATCGGGGTCAATTGGTGTGTGACATCATTCTTCAACCCTAGGCATTTTTGTGAATCTATGTCAGTCATTATACGTGTAGCAAGCAGCCACGTCCATCATCAGGTGATCTGAGAGACAGCAGAGAGAAGCTCTGCACCCTCCCTTCCAAGGTGGGTATCATCTGTATGTATCCCATTCCACTAGCAGGAGAACACAGCAGTTACAATTCTTGTGGAACGTCTGTCTGGCACTCAGGAGGCCTCTATTACATAGATGCTTGCCCCATGTCGGACGAGAGTTGCCCTGTTCTTCACCTAGGGCTTAAATGGCTGTAATTTCTGAAATTTCTATGTTCCCCTCATCTTCATTTCTTGATTTTGCTCGCGAGAACGTGTCACTCATAGTCATTGAAATGTCACTCATAATTGCACTGAAATTCAGAAAACGTCACACATAAGCAATCCGAAACTTTGGCAGCTATGTTGGATCCCATCATTTTTGGGCTTTTAGGACGCGGCATGGCATTCAATGTGGGACTTCCAATTGAGGCAGGGTGTCTGAGATCCCCTCTCAACATTGGCGGTTCAGGCTCAAATGAATTACATGTTCTTAATAAAAAGCAAGTGTGGTAGCGATTGAATGTGAGAATTTGTATCACCATACCATCAATGGTATGGTCTTACAGTCACAACTGCTGATTTTGAAGCTGGGTGCCCGGGTTCGAGTCTCCGGGTCGGATCCCCATCTGCTGATTCTAGTCTCATCACTTAAAAGCTGGATATCAGGTTATGCTTCAGATACTTATACCCCGCGCAAACCCCCCACTGCGCACCCCCGCGCAAACCCCCCACTGCGCTACCTCCCCTGCGTGACCCCCCCTTGCGCGCCCCCCCTTGCGCGCCCCCCCTTGCGCGACCCCCCCTGCGCGACCCCTCCCCCGCAACCCCCCCCCCGCACCCCCTCCCCTGCACCCCCTCCCCTGCGACCCCCCCCCTGCGCGAACCCCCCTGCACAACCTCCCCCGCGTGACCTCCCCCTGCCCCATCCTGGGCGCGCCCCCTTCACAATCATTGCCGTTAGTATTCAATTAGTATTCAGATATTGCTCACAAAGAATACCACTAGTCTTCAAACAGTGGTCACAATCAATGAGACTAGCCTTCATTTTGCTCTTGAAATAGCACAAGAGCTGCAAATAAACCCTAACTGAATACTACTAAGCTTTAAATACTATTCTTCTAGAATACTACTAGTCTTCTTTTAGCAATCAATTGAAGTGTTCAGTATGTATTTGAAGGGTAGTTGAGTAGAACTAGTATTCCCTCATTAGCATATTTCGGCTTGTGGGCATACTACTTAGTCTTCATGCTTACTAAATGAATACTATATTTTAATAGTAAATGAATACCGCTGTAACCACTGGAATCACACTAAGTGAAGATCTTCCATTTTGGTGAGGGGATCGTGACTTTATCCCTCCCCGGAGCATGACCCAAGCAAGTACTGCTTCCTTCTACCCCTCACGCTTTTGGAGTGACTTCTTTTTTTGTAGTTTCAGCACTCTGTTTGTTTGCAGGCTATCCCCCACCCATATCGTAAATTCGGCCCGAGTGCATTAGAGCGCTTTGCATGAGCACCAGATTAAATGACACAAACTCAGATTATTTTTTTACATTTTTAGGTCTCGCCTAGACGAAAGCAAAAGCGAAGCTTTTGCTGTCTAGGGAGACAACTTATGTCGCCACTTTCTGGGGAATGTGGACAGCAGACTGTTACGAATTTCTTCTGCTGTAGACAGACTGTCACGAGCTTCTCCTGCTGGAGATTTGACCTCGTGAGCGCGCCTTGACTGCATCTAATGTGTGTGGCTTTTTTTTTTTTAACGTGGGCCGGGCGCTTGCTTTAGTCAGTTTCACTTTGAAAGTGCAGGCGTCAATGGGTCTGGTAGTTGTTCATGTGGAGTGCCTTTTGACCTCGTGAGCGCGCTTTGACTGCATCTAATGTGTGTGGCTTTTTTTTAACGTGGGCCGGGCGTTTGCTTCAGTCAGTTTCGCTTTAAGGGGCTGGCGTCAATGCGTCTGGGATTTGGGGATTGATGTACGGCGTGAAGTGGCGGGCGCGCATTACATGTTCATTTATTTGTGGGGGAGGTATTCGAAAGGGGCTGGCGTCGATGCGTCTGTGACTTACTAAGGAAGCTTGACTTAAATGGCTTGTTAAAGTGCTGCTAAATAGCCCGATCTGGGGACTTGAAGCAAGTAGGCTCGCGCAGGCTTCCAGGGGGGGCTTCAAAGCCACTTTCTTTCGAGAGACAAAACCTACGTTTATACAGTGAGAAAAAAAACGGCGTGGTTTAGGGATTTAAAGCCCCTGCTTCCAATGACCATCATAAATCTGCCAGTTCACCTAACACGCTCGGAGAATCTGCAAAGCGCTTCCCAGCCGCCCTCCTGCTTCCCCCACCTCACCAAAACCCCACCCCTTACACTCGAGCATATTGGCGACACACGGGACATTTGGTGTGTATTTGTCTTGTTTTCTGTTTGGTAACAATCTGAAGTAACGCGTTTGTTTGACTCTAAACTCTGAACAACCCTCAGGGCTGACACAGAAGTTCCCACGTTTCACATAAAACCGCCACACCTTCCCTGCAGTAAATTGTCGTTTTCCAAAAAGCAGGCTTATTTTTAAACTGCAAAATGGGCGTTCTGAAACCAGTGAATCCACTGCAGATGCCCCTAAATTCTGCGGAGACTCGTAAATATCAAAGAAGAACGTGAGAGGCTGTGATACGTTTAGCACCTGAACCGGCTAGGTGTAGTAGGCCGATTACACGTGCACTTGGGCTGTGTGCGTTTATGCACATGATAAAAGTCATGAAAGGTTATTATTTTTTGGAACTACTTCCGCCTTCCTCTAAAACGTGCAAAGCTTACTTACATGGAGAAGTTCTATTTACAAGGTCTGTGTGGTTGGGGGGAGGAGGTGGGGTGCGAGCACAACGACTCGCGACTCTGGAGAAGTTTCCAGATCCTGCACCCCCAACTGAATGCCTCTTCGGTGCTTGTATTACGTGGAGGGTGTGCTGCAGTTCTGAACTGGAGTATAAGTAGACCTGTGCCCCTCTCCCCGCGCCAGAGACATGCCCACGAGCAGTGGGGCACCGGGTTACACGTCTGAAACAAAATGGAAGCCACAGTCCCAATAAATTCAGGCTTGACTCCTTCGCCTGAGCTAAATCAAATACAACATTTACTCAGGACTTTAATCTAAGAGTTGCACAGATTTAAAAAAGTAAAGTTTAGAGTTTAACCTCCTGGTTAACAAAGGTGTGTACATTTAAATTTCGGCGGCGTACAGCATGGCTGCGTACGTTATACCTTACGAACATACATATCTTTCATACATACCAACGTTTTGAAAAAACATGGTTACCGGGGTGGGTGCGCGCTAAGCTCGTAATGTCTTTGTAATTTTTTCATATAAACAAATAGCATGGTGGGAAACGCTGTACATGGCGTGGGGGGCGTGTTATATTACTGGTGTTAGGGACGCGGTATATTTGTTCACTTTTGTGGGCTCAATGGGTTTTGCGGGCTCAATGCGTATAAGTAGGCAGGCGCGCTATATTACTAGTGTTGGGGGCGCGGTATATTTGTTCATTCACTTTTGTGGGCTCAATGCGTTTATTACTTAAAAAACACAATGTACATTACGTAATCTTTTAATGTACATGCATATTTGAAATATGTTGTGCACATTTAAATTTCGGCGGCGTACAGTATAGCTGCCTACGTTATAACTTACGAACATTTTTTTGATACAAACGAACGTTTTAAAAAAAAAATGGTTACCGGTGTGTGTGCGCACCAAGCTCGTAATGTCTTTTTTTTTTTCATACAAAAAAATTGCGTGGTGGGAAACGATGTACATGGCGTGGGGAGTGCAGTATATTTGTTCAGTTTTACGGGCTAAATGCGTTTTGCGGGTTCAATGCGTACAAGTAGGCAGGCGCGCTATGATGTCTGTATTTGTTTTAATAAAAAAACATAGCGTGGTGGGAAACGCTGTACATGGCGTGGGGAGCGTTGTTTGATATGGAGTGGGAATTGCAGGTTTTTAGGTCTCGCCTAGACGAAAGCAAAAAGCGAAGCTTTTTGCTGTCTAGGGCGAGACAATATGATTTCTATTTTTCAATTTTGTTTTCCCACATGTCATGACCAGTGTTTTACTCAAATTTATTTTTAAACTCTTTTCAATCATGAAGGATGTGAAATTATCGATCAAGAGTTGGAGGCCATTTGCAGTCCATGCGCACACAGGCAGCCCCCACACCCCTGCACACAGATTACACAGGCACACGCTGCAGCCCCCTCACCAGACACACACATACAGACACGCACGCATACACACGCCGCTGCCCCCTACCTTCCCCCCCTGCACAGACGCACACCCCCGCCCCATGCATCGTGAGATCTGCCATACCTTCAGGGGAAGGAGCGAGAGTGGCAGCAAAACCGGCAGCTTCCCCCAGACCGGGGGCGCATCCCCGCCAGCCTCCGCCAACATCGCTGAGGGCTGCGGTTGCAGGCCCCCGGCGTAAGAAACAGGCCCCCGCACACTGGGAATCGCAAAGGGGACGAGATCCATGGCGCTCGACGCGGCACAGGGAGGCGGTGCGCGCCACGCCTCCGTCGCTGGCTGGAACGTGTGCGCGTGCTCCGCAGCCTCTCGTGAGCACGCCTCCTTCTGGTTGTGGGTTCAGTGTTCGATGCAACGGAACAGGCTTGCCGATAACATTTGCGGTCTGCAAGGTGATCGGCTTGTATTTATTTATTTCCCCCTCCACTTTTTACATTACTTTAAAACGCGGCGCACGCTTTAGGCATCCCGCTCACTTTATTTATTTATTTCCCGCTCCACTTTTCTCGTGAAGCCCAACGCTCCATTTTTCTCCCTTCTCAACATACTATGTTACTGGCCAGACACGTGCAGTAACAGAGTATGTTGAGAAGGGAGAGGAATGGAGCGTTGGGCTTCACGAGAAAAGTGGAGCGGGAAATAAATAAATAAAGTGAGCGGGATGCCTAAAGCGTGCGCCGCGCATTTGCAATGCAATAGGTCTCGCATTTATGCGAGTCTGAGCTATTGACATTGCAAAGGACAATGCATTTTATTTACATTTTAAAAAATAAAAGGCATTGTCATTTGCAATGTCAATAGCTCAAACTCGTTTTTGAGACGCGCTTGTTTGCTCTATGCTGTGGTCTGGTTCCTTCGCGGCAGAGGTGAGGTTTCATTCCTTTGTGTCCAGGAGCACACATGGTAAACGGTGGGGGCCGTCGCCTGGTCTTTGGAGACAGCCATTTAGCATACCCTGTACAGCTCACTGCGCCCATCAATAATTCACACCCACTCCTGCTGAAGCAGTCTGTTGTGTTCAAGAGGAGGAGGCGGCGAGCAGGGACATGGCTGAGGTGCGAGGCACTGAATGGAGAACGCAGGGTCTGCCCAAGGTCACACATGACAAAAGGAAGAGGGATGAGCTTGCGCCGTTCGCCATAGTCCACACTTCTATCTTAACGTCACAGCTCCTGCACACCCCACAAGAATCTCCCCCACCCCCATAGCCAGCAGCACCTTTACACCATCACAGAGTGCAGCGCGCAGGACCCTCTCCCACAGCCGGCGCCCAACAGCACCCGCCACTGTCACCGCCCCTCCACACGCCACAGCAACACCCTCATCACCCGCCACTCTTACCACACCCCGCAGCAAGTCCCCCTTCACTGGCAGCACTCTCACACAGTCACCCGAGTGTAGCGCCCAACACCATAGCGCTGACAGCCCCGTGCCCTCAGGGCATGCCTTACATGCTGGCACCCTGTTGTGTTCATGAGGAGGAGGAGGCGAGCAGGGACATGGCTGAGGTGCAAGGCACTGAATGGAGAAAGCAGGGTCTGCCCAAGGTCACACATGACAAAAGGAAGAGGGATTTCAAACTAACAAGATCTTGCCAGTAAATAAAGTGCCTTTGTGCCAAGCTAAATTAGCTGTCTCACCAGTCCCTTACCTTTCAAAAACTGCCAAAGCACAGTTCATAGCTATAAAGTATGAAGAGAGAAGGAACTGTTCCCTAAATACAACACATTTTTCATATGATACTTATTTAGCAGCAACCAATCCTAAGTGCAAATCTGCCGAAAATAGCGAAATTAGCAGCCATCTCTCAAACAAGCATTTAAAATGCAATAGGTCTGGCCTTTCATTAAGTTAAAACCATTTGCTTTGCTATATAATACCATTAGCAAAGCAAATGGCTTTAACTTAATGAAAGGCGAGACCTATTGCATTTTCAATGCTTGTTTTGTATTATTGCTCGTCCCCTCCAGCAATGCTGTCTGCCCCTTTTCACGCCACGTTTTGCTTGCCCCTGTTGTTGTGCCTGCACCTGTTGTCGCTTGCCCCTTCCAACCTGCATTGTTGCTTCAGCTTTGTGTTACTTGACCAGCCCACTCCCCTACCTCAAGTTGTGTTGTGTGACTCCTCCTAACGTTGCTGCACCCTCCCACTGTTGTTTGCCCAATTCTGTCGTGGCTTCTACCCCGCCTACCAGAAAAAAGCACTGGCAAAGTCAGGACTTGCCTTTGTGACCTATTGGCTTTCTCAATGTTTTTAGCCATTGTTGCACAGCAGGACGGCTACTGTGCAGCACGGTTGAAACCTTTTTCAAATCACTATGATGCAGCCAGAGCTTGCAGCGTCTAGCACTTTATTGATGGCAAGAGGACAAGGTGAGAGGCATCTACACACTTCGTGTTGCATGCTTTCCATTCCTCTGAGATGCCTCCCGCCCTGCTCTCCTGCAAGCAGTTTTTTTAAAAGCATTATAAAGCCTGTGGCGGCTCCTCCACGTGGGCGGAGGAGCGTCGCCCCTCTGCTTTCTCTCAGTGCAAGAAGCAGAAACAGAAAATAGTATTATGAATACCATTTCATGTTTCTGCTTGCTGCACGGCGAGAAAGCATAAGAGTATGGTTGTGGGTGCTCCAGGCAGGGGAGGAGTGGCTTGCCCACTGTTGTGGGTGCTGACTGTGTGGTCAGCCCCAGGGCCAACCAAACCAGTCATACGAACTCTACCGTTTTCTCCATGTAGGCTGCATGCAGCCTGCATGGAGAAAACGGCCTCCACATAGACGCCTGTGTGGTCGGCGTCCCAGCCAATCACAACGCTGCCATTGCAGCGTTGTGATTGGCTTAGGGGAGGAGCAGGAGTCTACCTGCTTCCTATCCGGAGCAGAGAGGGGAGACGCGACGCTGGACCGGAGACAATAGTAAGCTTTACTTATTTAATTTTCTTTTAATTAACACCCCATCCCCGTGCAACCCCATCCCCATAAGCCCCCCCCCACCCTCGAGTCAAGTCGGCCGCGACTGGTTATAACACTGCCATACTTTGCAGCCTAATAGCTCTTTTTTTCTAACTTCCTGACATGCTGTACAGCAGCCGTGCTGCTGTGTAACATGTGGCTAAAACACTGAATAAGGGAATAACTCACATAGGCAAGACCTATTGGCGTTGCCAATGCTTATTTTATTTCTTATTGTGACAGTTCTGTTTAGAAGAAGATTTGGGTTTTACGAAACCAGACTTCCATGGCAGACACTTCACTGACTGCAAGATTTACCTAATAAGGTAGAAAACTCTATTGTAACTTCACACTCATTATCAGCAAATCATCTGGTCTTCAGGATTGAACATGCCCCTCCATTAACTAGGGTGTTTCGTGCACCAGAAAGCACTTATTTAATTTATTTGTTTAGGAGCTTTGCATAGTACCAATTTTCTGCTTCGTAGCTGTGTCAGAACACTTCGTGACGCAGTAAACATGCTGAATAATTATGTATTCAGATATTCACACTAAACATCGTGTAGACAGGTGACTCTCTGGTGAACCCTGAAGCTATTTTGATGACCACTGCTGAAAGCCCAGAGCAAGCAAGGAAATTCTCCGACTCCTCTCAGAGATAACTTCACACAACTATCATAGCCTCCTGTAACACTGGTACTGTTTTTGGGATGCATAGAACAAATAATTCACTAGGGCATACGCCTCCAACCAGTTGGGTAAGTGTGCGAAGTCAATTTGGGACCCAAAACCAGCCCTGATAAAAATGTTAAAATCAGTCCCACATATAACTGCGCGACTGAGCACAATGAACAAACCTAACCCTCTCTGTTGGATTTGATAGGTGAGGTTCCTAGGAAGAAAATGTTGAAAAGATGAGTACAAACTGCAAATTACAGGTCAATATTTTATATATAGGGGCTAAGCCCTTTCAGAAATATATCATGACTGCCTGTCCTGACCTAAAAGCAGCACTCTAGATTGCATCCCACTGGGAAATCACCAAATGCTCTATTGGCCAGTCTGGCCATGTAACAGATTATAGTTTATAACACAAAAATCACCATTTGACTTTACAAATGGCACAAGAGGGTGGGTGTGTAGAAGCAGCTCCTTCTACATTATCATGATCACCAACTCTCACAGCATCTCTTTTCTGTCTCTAGCCGCTTCTCTTCTCTTCACTTCTCACCTCTCCTCGCCTTCAGTTGTCACATCTTCACAAATCCAGCTCTCGTCCATTCTCTTCTCCTGAACATGTCTCTTCTCCGGCTGTCACTTCTGCTCCTCTTACCACTCACCTGTACTGGTCCTCCAGCTCTTTCTTTTCTCTGCAGTCCTCCGGCTCCACCTCTCACCTGTCCTCTGCTCCACATCTCACCTCTTCTTTCCTCCAGATATCACCTCTACCCGTCCAGCTGGCCTCATCTATGTCTGAATGAATGCCAACCCCGTACGCTTTTAGCTCCCTACTCTCCTCTGTAATGCTCGCCACCAGCCGTCTGCTCAGCTCGCCCCTACCTAGTCTCCTTGTCAAGACTCCTTGCATACGAGGTTGAGGGAGTGTTTAACTTGTGATCCTGGTTTCGGTTGTGAGTGTGGCTCCCGCAGTGATCTGATATGCCTTTTGGAATGCTATGACTTGCAGACCATACCAGAGGGAGCGGCTCAAATGCAGGTGCAGGATGATGGAATTGTAGTGGTGATGTACGCCCATCTGGACTATTTAAGGCTAGAGTGTCATTTGGAGAATGTAACACTTGAAGTTAATTTGTAAGGACAGTAGAATTGTGGAGAGCCCAAGGAAGCCTTCAGCAAGTAGCATGTGAATGCACAGTCATATGATGGCTGCACAACATTCAAGGTGGATTCCCATTCATAGTTGAGTGTTCCATAGGCCTTCTTCAGGCAAGGGTGTGCACCTTCCACTTTTCTTGAAAACTCAGTAAACCAGCATCAATGCTGAACTTTTCATGCCTTCTCCCAAAACGGGAAACCTTGAACTTAGAGTATTTCAATTTCCGTTTTCCAATCATATTATTGGATCAAGTTGGGTCACATTTACAATTTACACTTGTACATCTGAACAAATGTCATTAGGTGCTCTCCTCCACATGATGACCGAATAGGAGATCCTCTTTTTATTTTGGGAAATTAACATATCTTTCTTCCGTCTATCATGTGAGTGTTATTACCAAGGGTCTTTAAGGCTGAATGAAAATTGTAAGATTGAGGGTCAGTGTGAGCGAGAAGAGATTGTGTGTGTGACTTTGTGGTACTCCTGAGGCGATGTCTGTCTGTAAGTCTATTTTAACCTACTTAGCCGAGGAACTGACTTGGTGTTATTTTGAGTCCGAGTGGGAATTGGCGTAGGACCATTTCTCCTACTAAGAGGGCGGATTCCAGATTGCAAGTACAGATTCTACACAGTACGAAAGAACTCAGATCCAGTGGCTGGTGTGTCACTAATGTCGTAAACCCATTTGGTGAAACACTGGTCCTGTTATAGCAGCACAATATATATAAAATGCAGACTGGAACACCGAGGATTATTTTCCTGTCAGTCAAGAAGATGCTGACGTCCCTTAAATGTGCCATCCCCTGGAGGGCTTGTAGGAACATCACACCCTTCAAGCATTCAAAGATCCCTGGAAAGCCACGAGAAATTGAAGTCATGGGATGTATGATGGATATACTTAGATAAAGTAGTGTACTTCAAGGATTTTTTTTTTTTTTTTTGCCAGAACAGTACTAATAGAGGTACTTAATGGTCCTGTTAAGCACTTGGATGACAAAGCCATGCAGTCATTTCCATTCTAGCAGGTTCAAAAAGGGTTAGGAAAGGGCTAATTCAGTGAGGAGGAGAAAGGTAGGCAACGA
The DNA here is from genome assembly GCF_964261635.1 of Lissotriton helveticus. Classification (NCBI taxonomy): domain Eukaryota; kingdom Metazoa; phylum Chordata; class Amphibia; order Caudata; family Salamandridae; genus Lissotriton; species Lissotriton helveticus. Next base: position 238,340,930 of record NC_136071.1, read on the forward strand.
GTAGATGATGGTAAAATAGCACATCATAAACAGAGGGAATTATAATGTTGAAGAGAGTTACTATTTTGACCACAAGATGCTTATCAATAAACTGTCTACATCATGAGGCCTCAGTGGTACAGCGTGGTCATTGTAGCCCTCTTTACCACATAACCACGTGCTTCGAGGTAAACTGGGCCCATTCCTCTCAAGCACAGCTGACATAATCTATAGTGTGTCCACAGCTGTACCTTGTCACCCTCACTATCCATTACGTATCTACAGGATAGGATGTCCCATGCACATGGATGACACACAGTTCCATCTGAAGCTTGAAGATGACCCTGCTAACAATCACTTCTTCTCTCATGTTCATTGGTGGATGCATAATAATTGTCTCTGCCTAAACAGCAAGAAAACTGAAATCAACTCCCAGCCCCTGTTAACCGGCACTCTTTCCCTCTTCCTCGCCCTGAAGATTTGGGTATACCAACCCCACTCCGTTCTCCCCCTTCTCCCACCTCTCCCACACTGGTAGATAGAGCACCCAATTTGGGGGAGATCTTCCACAGCATTATTTAATTCATCCCTCAGATAATGTGGAATCAAAAACTGCCTTTCCAAACGTGTGTCTGATACAAAAAGGGTCTTGCCGCTTCTACACTGCCTCTAGGTAATCACCATCATATCAGCATAGTTACATTAGACCTGTTACACACATCTCTAATAAAACCATGCAGATCACCTGCAGTTTGGCCCCCCAAAAAAATTTAACCACATTACCCCTGCGCTTAGATGCCAGAAAGAGCATCATTTAGTACACTTTCCCTTATACATAGGGAGCTGCATGGACGCGCACCCAGGTGTGTGTGCCTCAGGCCCCACGTCACATCCACCAGTGACCTCGAGTCGACCCAGATGTTGAGGCACAGGTGGTACAGCGACCCACTCCTCTGCTCACAGGGCTACTCCCTGACCAATAATGTCAGACTTGAAAATAGCTGTCCTTAACAAGCATTTACAATGCAATGGTTTTGCCTTTGTTAAAGTTAGAGCTATTGGCATTGCTCTTGACATTATTTTTATTTATGTTTTTTTTAACATAAATAAATGGCATTGTCATTTACAATGCCACTAGCTTTATCTATCGCAAATGACACACAAACACACACAGAGCCCCCCCACACACACCCCCACACAGAGCCCCTCACACACAGCCACTTAGAGCCCCCCACACACACAGAGCCCCCCACACACACAGCTACACAGAGCCCCCCACACACACAGCCACACAAAGCTTCCTACACACACAGCCACACAGAGCCCTCCACACACACCCACACAGCACAAGCAGGCAACAGGGGGACACGGAGGCACAAGCAGGCAACAGGGGCACACAGAGGCACAAGCAGGCAACAGGGGCACACAGAGGCACAAGCAGGCAACAGGGGCACGAAAACGGAGGCACAAGCAGACATGGGTCTCACCGAGCCTCTGCATACTAACTCACAGTTTGAGTTCAAACCCTCACACATTTTCTCAACCTAGCTGTAGAGAACAAAGCTCAAGTGTTAGTAATTGTTTTCCAGTTCATGGACAGGACACTCACTGATCTGCCACTGTGCTCCCTGGCTTCCGATCTGCTAAAACCCACAGCTTTTATAGATGGTGGTAGTGGGAGGAAAGGAATGAGTTCACTGTCTCACATATCCAGGCCAGAGTACAAAGTGTGATCAGACTCTCTCACATTTCCAAGGTTGTGCTTGGGAAAGAATAGGTAACGAGAAACTAGTGTGCCACCCTCCAACTCTCTCTGGGCTGCTTATCAACAGGAAAGTGGATTGGCTGCCTAGGCCCGTCGGTAAATCTAGTTTACTGGAGGCTTATGGGAAAGAAGCTCAGATCTGCTGTAGGACAAGGAAACAAAGGGTAGAGAGGCGCACTGGCACAGGCTACACCGGGACAGAGCCGCATCAATGAACAACATCAGGTAATCAAACACAGTACAAGCCAAGAGACAGGGTAGAAACACCCCGGCTGACAGGGCTCCTTTAGAACCTTCACCATGAATAATCCACGCCAGATAATACACAGAAGGTCCTTAAACACTACACTGGAAAGACTCAACATGTAACCACCTAGGAAGCGGGACCCGCAGCCCCTGAATGAGAATTCTGCAGATCTGATCCAGGTTAGTCAGTCCGAGAGCCTGAAACCCAAACCCACTGCGAGCTACCCAAGCCGAAACAACCCACCACACACACAATCCAACTGGCTATGTTATTTTGGGGTCTTCTAGAGTGCGTGGCTACCCAAACACGGGCTTCCCAGTGGTAACAAGAGACCTGAGGGACGACAAACTAAATCAAGCGAACAGGTGCGTTTTCAGTTCTTAAAGCTGAGAAGATTGTTATTAAGTCTTCGGCATAGCGGAAGTGAGTTTCAAAGCCTGGGTGCCAGGTAAGCAAAGGAACGCCCCATGGAGAAGAAATGGGTTGATTGGTTAGGTTGGAAAGACCCACCAAATCTAATGGAACATGCCTGTGACGATTACCGACCACTCACATATAAACAATGCGGCCTCAGGCAAACGTGTCAAAACGGTCAAGAGTTCATGGCATTAGTGAAAACGGTGTTATACAAATACCTAGTAAAAAAACATACATGCATATACACAAGAATAATCAACATGGAGCCGTATTTTAGATATGCAAAACAAAAAATAAGACCCATTTGGAGAGTGCGCGCATGTATTGAAACCTATACCCCAAACTGTAGGTTCAGCACATCCATGCAATAACTGCCCATCTGTGGCGAGGGCAGGGGATATAGAAATAAGTCTCTGTGAGTGCTTGTGAAAGATTCTCTCGCTGCTTGGGTTCAGCAATCTTTGCTCAGAGTCTAGCAACTAGGCCTCTTTCGGGGCCTCAATCATGAGCAAGGTGTCAGGGAGGTGGTATGCACGTGCACTGAAAATGGATTCTCCTTCTGGCCTTGGTCCAGTCCATTCCCCGGGAAAGGCTCGAGCCTACAGCGGAAGATGTGCTCTGCTCCAAGAATGCCGGATATTTGACTCCGACTACGCCCTGGACCCGAGCACGCATGTTTAGACTCCAGCCTCTACAGTAAAACATTCTGCAAAACAGCTAGTAACAATGATCGGTAGAGGGGAGAAAAAAAGCATAACCGAAGCCATGTAGCCCGGCCGGAGACGAGGAAGGCGGGGAGGACATGACGAGTGAAGGTAGGAGATAGGGGGAGAGAGGTTGGGGCAGGAAGGCAGGGGAAGAGAGGAGGGGAAAAAAAATACAAAAAAACAAATCGACTCACCTGCACCTTGCGACGGCGGCACTTCTCCGGTCTCCCTCTTCGGCATGGGAGACCGGCAACGTCGAAAATCTCTCTGGCACTTCTCCGGTCTCCCTCTTCGGCATGGGAGACCGGCAACGTCGACGGCGGCGGTTCCCTCCAGGCCACGGGAGCCCCGCGGGCGCCGCCATACTGCTTGCCGTCTTCCTTCTTCCCCCGGGCTGCGGGGGGCGGGCACTTCCGGCCGGCCGCGCTAGGATTGGCCGGCCGGCCAGTCACGGGGCGGGAAACGGGGGAGAAGACACGCAGTAGTGCCGGCAATGCCGGACCAGACTCGGGGGCGTTCCCGGCGTCGCGTGACGTCGGCAAAAGGAAAAGAATGTCGGGAACGCCCCCGTGTCTGGTCCGGCATTGACGGACAGGCCCCTCGTCCAATGGCAAGGCTCCGTTTACGGAGCCAGCCAATCAATGACGAGGGCCGAACCAAAGCCACACTACAGTTCTCAACAGGATTTCGCCTGCGCGAAAAGCTGCGCAGAGCGCAGCTTTCGCTAGGCAAAACCTAAAAAGGCACCTCTTCAGTCTGGCGCTTGCGTCATCACGTGTCCATGATAGCCTACATCTGCTGTATCTTTGTTCCGCCCAAAACCCTCTTTGCCACTTTAGCCAGTCTTAGCCAGGGCTCGTGCCCTTTCAAGGTTTTGTTATCTAATTGGGATCAAATTTAAAGGAGAGCACCTCTTCACTGTGGCGTTTCTTGCTGGATGATTGACTGGTTCCCCCTCGTCTAGTTTCAACATTTCGGCATTCATGCCGTTTAACATTCACGCTACATGTTTCCTCTCCGAAAGCGCTTTAAGGCAATCTGAAGGTGTTAGTAGCGCTTTACAAAATAGCCAAATAAAGGAAGTATTTCATCCTCCTACAGCAGGTTCGAGTGCAGGGCTTTTGTTGAACGTTAGATTATGCTGGGTTGTTTTTTAAACATCTACCAACAAGGTTGCACCTCTTGTTCGTTGGTGCAAACATCGCGGAAGTGCTCAATTGTTACTAAAATGTGCATCATTTTTGCATCCGTTTTATGTGTAATTTACGAATCCATGACATGAAACACTTTAGTGCTGCGAATGTCAGAGCAAACTCATTTGCATCAATAAAACCCACACTAGGCTGAGAATATGCCATGCCATGGCTTCATTTCCTCGGCTTCCTGTGCATTTCCTAACCCCGCCCGTTTGCACGACATCCCAGGTCCTTTGTACATCACTCCCTGCCAACCTCTTCCAACGTCAGATTTTCATCCCAAGTATATGTTTTTTTTTTTTAAATGAGCACACGCACAATACATCCTCCCAGCCTGCAGAGCTGTCAACAGAGCATGCAAGGCGAACAAAAATACAACCTTGACTCAAACGCTGCTGTGCTTTCGAACAATGCGTGTTATTGTTTAAAATAAACATTCCTTTGTACCAGCGAATCAAAATGGAACATTCATGGTACACCCTGTCCGGGAGCTGGATTGCAGGAACTGTAATTAGTGACTAGTTTCAAAGAATTCATGGTTAAAAGCTTAGCCTTCCCCATACAGGAACCACCTCTTGTTTATCTGTTTCTGCTGCTTTGAGAGGGGAGGAGTGAAAATGCATTCCCTTAATGGCAGGCGAACACATTCTCTCCAGAACCAATTTACTTCTCTGGCCCTCATTTATTCAAACACATAGTTATAGGCCGCACATTACTGGGGTAACAGTAAAATTGCTTGCAGTAATGTTGCACCAGTACCCTGCAGGTACAAGTAAAATCCACTGAATGGGGAATTAGTATGTGGGACGTATTTCTTTTAGTTGTAAAATCACAAGGAATTGACCATTCCATGTTTTTTTTTTAACCCAGGACTTTAAGTGGCCTGGTCCTCCCGGTGCTCAGCACCGGCAGTCCTAAAAAACAGGGCTCACCATTTTTGCACTCACCCACACAGTGAAAAAAAATCCTAATTCTGCAGCAGTACCACCCTTTGCTGCCTTTGATGTAACTTCATAGTTCTTTCATAGTCTCATCATGTCAGAACTTGAGCACTTTAAATATCTATGCAACAATGTCATAGTTGTTGCTTATTTACCTTATGCAATGAACAACCATTGGCAAAGCCCATTGTCATGGCTTGTTGTTGGTGTAATGTTACTTGTTGTTATTTGTCTGTATGCAATGAGAAAAGCAGCAAAATACCAGTCGGGCAGCACACTATGCTAAGCACAGATCTTTAACTTATGTGTTCTTAAGCCACTCCCCTAATGACATTGGCCGCGCCCCTTTGAGAGAACCTCCAGTTTTTCCATCCCACTTAAAGTCCTGGTTTTATTACATATATTTGCTCTGAGCAGGTGGTAAATGTATGCATGGGCCTAGTGGTGGGTTGGTGGTGAGGGAAATTAGTGGAAGGATAAGGGGCATGAAGGGGAAGCTGTTTTCAAGCATGGGGAATTCTGCCTTGTATGCAACCTGCGGTAGAAAAAAACACATGGTGAGAGGCTTCGCTACTCCAGAAGCCAAATAATCATGCAATTTCCAGCTGAAAAACAAGTGTAGAAAAACCTACCAACTCTGAATCAGGCGGTGCAAAGTTACATGTGGTAATTTCACTCAAGATGACTCAGAATCAGGCGCAATGCCAGGTGAGTCATCAAAATGCCATAATGGATGGTGACAATATTTTGGAACCCAAAAACCATGGCATTCCACAAACATAGAAGAAGGACTACAGTCTTGTTAGGACAGAGGGGCTTACACTCCTAATTTACCAAGCACTGTAAGGCCAGTAAAGGTGGCCTTGCATTGCTTGGTGACTTTCATCTAGGTTTTGCATCGCCTTGCGTTACTTTGTGTGGCGCAAGAGCAATGCAAAACTTTCTTAAGTCTGGCCTCAATGTCATGGCCCGAGATTTACTATGTTTTGTATCGGTGCTTCATCATTATCAATCAATCAAAGCATCTTTATTCGATTCACAGAATCATCAAAGCATCATTAAAATACTGAAAAACATTATTAAAAAGTATATTCAGTACATTGATCCTCTTATTATTTACAGTACATTAGTGCGAAGTGCGAGTTCATCGAGGCTTCTTTAACAATACATGATTCAGGAATAAAAAGTGCTTTAGTGCTTATCAAAGGCTACATACAACAGGGACTCTAAGAATCTCCTGACACAAAACACAATAAGCTTGGAGCTATCAGTTTTTAATATACGCAGCATATCAATGTGTTTTCTAATACTCAAACTCCTGCCCATAGGTTTTATCCATTTTCTTCTAGGATTTACGTAAGTGGGGCTGAAGAATAAGACATGTGCAATTTCCTCCTTGGTTCCTGAATGGCATAGGGTATACTTGCAATCTTTTTCCCCAACCTGTGGCATTCCCCATCTAGATGTGAAAGCTTTTATCTGGAGGAAGCCATATCTGAATTTCAAGTATAATATCTTTGCAAGTTGGGGTTCAATTTAGTCTAAAAACGGTTCAAAACAAGGAGTCGTTTTAAACATCAGGAATTGAGTTGTAAGTGTGCTGGATGTACAATTTAAAGTGACTCTGTGCCAGATAAAATTCCAATAAATGGTTTTGATTTCCCGCTTTGAGTCCGAAGTCCACATACTTGGGTGTTCCCAGAATCTCAGAATCTGCTTAGGCCTAAACCCAAAAACCATTTGCGAATTTGGGCCAACCAAGGAAAGGTGACATGCAGGGTTCTAAGTGGGAAAAAACCGGGGGGGGGTGCCCTAAAAGGAGTGTGGTAAATCTCTTAAAGGGGTGTGGCCTATTCGAGTAGGGGCGTGGTCTAAATCAAGAAAACTAGCATCGTGTGCTTAAGAAAATCATGAAGTCGCATCCAGCAAAGGATAATAAAAGAGGCAAAAAGGTATATTTATTAAGTATAAGCCATAAAAATACCAAACACCTTAAATAACATATAAACATTATTTACATTACTCTATTGCAGGATTCCCCAAAACCCTTGAAGATATTCAGTGTGTTTATTTTGCTGGGGTTTCTCACAACAATTTTCTTCAGCAGACCTTCTACCTTTTGCCAGCCAACTCTTTACATACAGCTTTGCGTCAAATGTTTCAAATGCAGGACCATTGAGTTTTACCCATAGGCATGAAAAAATGGTCTCTACAAGAAGAGAGGCCCTTGTTGGACAAGCAATTAAGGTCATTGCGCTGAAACCTCTCTCGCAATCCGCATTACTCCCTGGCAGGGTTTCCATGAAAACTACTAACTTTTTTAGTGCTTCAGGGGTTTTCTTTCCACTAAAATCTTTGAAAAGTTTAAAAGCTTGGATAGTATCTCTTGCTGGCAGCTGAAACTCTGAACACAGTTTCTGGATATCTGTTTCCCCATTGTAACGGGGTGTCCGTACAGGAGGAGGCCGATTGCTTTAAAGAGACATTGCAGGACACTGTTTCCCCTTCAACTCCCCTCTTCTACCCTTCACAGAACACAGAGAAAACAAACTGCAAACCGGAGAATGAGAAGAGTCACTGGCCCTTTAATGAAGACTCAGCAGAGGAATGGGCTGGGCTGTATGATGACGCTGAAGCGTCATATACGGACGAGCGAGAATACCAGGTGTGCTTGTTCACCGAGAGGGTAGAAGACGCCAAGAGCGGAGTAGACGCGGTGACGGAGAATAAGGAAGACGCGAACAGCGGAGACACCACGACGCCAAGAGCAGAGGAGAAGCCAGGAGGCCAACGACTTCACAAGTCGCCGGGCCACACACCCAGGGGAGGTGTGTGGCTAACACAGGTACGAAATTCTATACGGAACTGGGTGGGACGTAAGGGCGTTTTGCCTAAATTGCCCTGATCACTTCTTGACCCGGTGTACCTTTTCCTTGAGCACTGACCTGCACAGCCATTAGTTCAACGCTACGAGAGCTACACGGGTGAATGTGTCCTCACTCCCTTTTCCCTTTCAACATATATGTAAAACTCCCGTCTCACGTAAGACTGTTTCTGTCTGTTTAAATCCGAGAGCCAAAACGGATCCCGACGTAAAGCCCCGACGGACGAAGGAGGTGGTTCGACGTCTCGACCCAACGGAATGACATCACAGAAGACCGAGCAGAAGTAGATCTCCCCGCCGAAACACAAACTTGAGAAAGAAATGCACCGACTTGTTGTATACTACAATAAAACCCACTATAACTAAAACCCGACTATTACCGATTCCTCTTGATCCCGTCACACCCATAAAGAATGCATTCATCACCAGAAGGCAAGTTCCCTGCATCTAGCACACTGAAGCTGGCTATTTCTTTCTCAGAATCCGGGGCACATCGTTTATTGATATTTACAGACAGACTTTGGTAAAAACTGATTTTGAGTTACTTCTACCATGGGAAAGAGGAACATACTTGAATTTGCCCTCGTCCACTGCTCTCTGAGCCGCAGAAGCAAACTCCCCTGGTGAGTCTTTCATTGCTATACATATATGTACTTGACTAACCAAAAGTCTGTGGGCATCAACAATTGTAATATCCCTCCTCTGTAAGGAGAGTGATAAGTTGTTGAGCTCTTGAAGTGCATCACACATTACCCCCAAATCTCTGATAAAAGAATAGGATGTAAGCTTCTTCAAGAGACCTTCATACTTACTCTGGTCTCTTATGGGTCTGGATGGGTCTTTAGAAGCATTCTCAAAATGTTTGCACAAGGCAGGGAAGCAGTTCCAAACAGCTTTCAAAGATCTGTAACTGGATGCTACCCATCTAGTATCAAGCATTTTCCCTATCTTCTGAAGCTGTACACATAGCTCGCTGGCGGCCAGATTTATCTCTCTCTGGTTTTTTGGTGACATGCGTGTATGTGGCATACAATGAGTCCATGAGAATCTTGAAGTGATTGACCCCTGCAACCTCATCAACTGTATCTGCCACAGCAAGTTCTAGTCTGTGAGCCAAACAGTGCCATATCAGTACTAGATTTGGAAATTCTGATTTCAGCAATGCTACTCCTCCTCCTTTTTTATCAAACATTACTGCTGCTCTATCAGAACATACCGCAATCTAGATATCATGAAGCAGACTTTTTGTGAGTCCAACTTTTTTGAAGTAGCTTAGGAGAGCTGTCTTTACGCCAAGGGCATTAGTTACTGCCAGCTCCAGAATGCCGATATAGATGGTCACTGGGGTACTTTCATTTCCAAAAATGCCACAGAGGTAGATGGTCAAGGTAGAAGCATTGCTAATAGAAGTGCTCTCATCAATTAATACTGTGATCTTTGGTTTGTGTTGTCTGATATAACAGACCAATCTTTGTTGGATTTCCAATGCAATGTGTTTTATTATTTCAGTTGCAGTCACATTGCTGTGCAAAACACGGCCAATTGCACTGCCAGTCTTAGCCTGAAGGAGAATTAGATCAGGGTGGTCAGTAAAAGGGCGATCTTTTTTTGTCAAGTAGTAGGCAGTGTCAAATACCCTGCATGTGCTCTCCATATGTTTTGCATTTCATTCGTGTACTGTCACCACCAATGTATTTTTCTGCAGAGCTGTAAGAATGTCTTCAGCTGCCAAGTGACCAGCGCTCGCCTTATGCTCCATAATCTTCTTCCTGAGCTGTTTCTGCCTGAAAGCTTTTCCATCACTGGAAGGACCAACCTCGCCATCAGCCCACACTTTACTTACACACATGCCCTGGGTGTTATTGTGCACTGACAGACCTTTTGATTTAGCCTGTTTACAGGAAGAACATCCAATATTGCTTGACTTAAGATACAACCATTTATATTCCTCTTGATAGCAATACCACTGTTTAGAGTTCCAGCAGTCAGGGAGTTTGACAGTTTCTTTCTCTGGCACACGTTGAAGTCTTTGTAAAGGTGCACTGTCCTTGGCAGACTCTTGCTGAGTTTTACTAGCCTCATCAATAGTTGGTTGTGCTGGACAAGACTCCCCTGTAACACGCTGGCACGTCAGTGACGGTAGGAAGTCAATCATTGAAGACTGCATAGACTTGCGCTTCAGAGCAGAAGCAGATAAGCTACTAGTAGTCATGGTAAAATGTAGAACTTCCTTCTTGAAGGCTAGACTGGTATTTCTGAAAAAGAAAAGAAAATCTTGCTCTGCTGGTTTTCTCTGCTGATTTTGGTTTCCAGGTGATAAGGCCTTGCGTCACGCAATAAGAATATTGAGCCTCTTATCTGCAACACAAATTTAATAGTTTACTCCAGTGATCCTCTCAGATCAATCCACTTATCGAAATTCATGGTCCCAAGAGTTAAACGAGCATGAATGGGCGGACGCTCCTTCGGATGTCTGGCACCAACCCTATGGAACTCCATTCCACAAAAATTACGACTGGAACCTAACTTCAGAACTTTTCGAAAAAATATCAAGGCATGGCTATTCGACCAAGATTAAGACTCTGTTTTTACTCCCCACGGTTCTGATTGACTTCCAAGGCGCCGGGAAACCCTCTGGGTAGCTGTCGTGCCATATAAATGGATTAAATAAAATAAATAAACAATAAATGATCAACAATGTTTAACTGGAGTGCCATTTGGCAGGCAGATGTTATTCTTCATTTTGTGCTGCCCCTGAAAGGATCTCTCATTGTGCAGTGAAGTTGTAAGGTTTTCCTGATCTGGAGATCCCAAAATACGTCTTCCCCGGGTCTCCAAAAGTCCCTAAGATGGCACTGGTACATCTGTATGTACTCTACTCCAGTCTACCTACTCCTTCCTGATTTGCATACACTGGACTTGTTCGCTGCCTCACACACGGATACCGGTACACACTGCCTGCACAGTTCTCTCCCACACATACTCCCTGCTAAGCCCCTATGTATTGTATTTTGATTTATGTAATACTTACTAATCCTGACGAGGCGTTGCATCGCTTTTTTGGCAAGTAGTATGAAACCAGTAAAGGATTAGTGGCAAATTAGCATAGTGAAATATGAAAGTAATCTGAGTTGTGGATGTGTTAGTCATTTGGATTGAGAAGGGTAGTGGAGGGATAGAAGAGGGAAAAGGTATGCATTTATATAGCACTTGCTATCCCCGAGGTGTTGAATTGCTTTTTCGGCGAGTAGCACGCTGCCCCAGAACCTAAACAATACTAAACACACAGAACAAACCCACAAAGCAAGAATAGACTACTGCATTACTGCATGGAATAAATAATATCCAGAGGCACTGCCATCATACTCCGTCACTGCGTGGAATAAAGAATACCCATAGGCACTGTTCTCTACCTCACTGCACAGTATAAAGAACACTCCTAGGCATTGCCATCCTATTATATATATATTTTTTAAACATTCTGTTTATTGTTTTCAAGTAACAAACAAGTACATTTCACAATGTCTGCATAATACAATCCGGTATGGGTCCTTCTTTACAATACTCATAATTACACCATTACGCAGTGTGTTACATACGTCATCCAACATCACCTTTATCATCACTATATTCGCAAGTCCAGAGGTCCATCCTGCCTTAATTACTATACATATATGAAATATCCTAACATCTATCGTGCATCCATTAGGGATCTACTTGTGTCCGACATTGTGCCATTGTTCAGTTCTGAGAGTAACATCTGTGTTTCCCCGCTACCCACCTATATATCTTCATGTAATATACGACCTACTGTACTTTCTTGGTCTTCCTTTTTCCATGCCCATCTCTATCTCTTATATGGCAGCTGCAAGACTTATCTCTCGAGTTGTTAATCAGATAACACGTCAGCGGGGCCCATATATCATTAGGTCTAGAGGACACTGGCAATAGTTCTGCATATGTAGCGAGCTTCTCCTGACATGCTATCAGGTCATCCAACCATGTCTTAAACTTAGGCGCACGCCCCCTTCCCCATCTGCAGGCCACCCTTCTTTTGGCCAATAGAAGTGCCATGGCAATGAATCGAAATTTGCCTAGCATAGTAACGGTAAGTTTCAATTCTATTAAGGACACGGAGGCGAGGATTATGCTTTTCTCTCTTCGCTGTTTATTCAACAAAACCACATAGCAGCCAGAAAAGCAACTTATTTTACAAAAAAAATATGTCATGTACCCAACACAGGGTTAAAACATATCAAACATCAGAAAAAACACGTGGGATAAACTACAACTCCCATCAGTCCATGAACCATAGTCCTTCCATAGTGTCCATAACATTAAGGTAGAGCGTCCATCTTATGCTCCCTTCCTCTTTCTTCGTGCGAGTCACGCTAAATCAACCACGGTCCTGTTTAGCCTCGTTACCTGGTAGGAAAAACAACCACAGCGTCAGCGTTGTAAGTCCCACCGGACAGTAATCAACTCAAACACAATGCATAGGCAGAGATACAGAAAAACCAGTACAATCCAACAAAGTTGTTTACTTACACCAATACGGAGAGGGATTTCCATAGGAAAAGAGGGTGGGATAATCCTCGCCTCCGTGTCCTTAATAGAATTGAAACTTACCGTTACTATGCTAGGCAAATTTCGATTCTATGTCAGGACCGGAGGCTTCAGATTATGCTTGTTTAAAGCTGGCTGACCACCATACTCGCAATATCCACCACTGGTTTAAAGTAAAACCGTTTGAAAGTGGAGTCTGAGGACCAATCCGCAGCACGCATTAGGTCCTCCAAACGCGCTCCGAAGGAGAAATCTTTTGATGCCATGGCCCCTCTGGCCGAATGCGCTCCAAACTGTTTGGTATCAATGCCAGCCTCCTGCAGCACCCACCGCACCCAGCGGGCTATGGTGGGGGAAGACACCGCTTTATGCGGTTTCCGCACGGCAATCAGGAGTTGCTGTTCGCCCGGAGGGCGAAGTTCCAACGTCACATCTTCGTATATTTTCAGGCACTGAACCACGCAAAGCTTGAGGACGTCCACAAAAGCTGGGTAAGATATAGATCTCGTAGCAGACTTCGTACGACGACCCACCGTAAAGGTAACCCCATCCGGGGAAAACACCCTTGCCGATATATCCAAAGCGCGTACATCAGATACTCTGCGACATGACACCAGGCATAAGAGCATGGCCAGTTTTGCTGATAGTTCTTTCAAAGAAAGATATCTGTTCTGTTGCCACGAGAGAAAGAGGTTCAGAACCACATTAACATCCCAAAGGACGGAATATCTTGGTTCCGGGGGCAGGCTAAGGCGTACTCCCCGAAGGAGTCTACAAACCAAAGGATGTTCTCCTACCGGGCCCCCGTCTATCGGCTCGTGCGCTGCCGAAATTGCTGAGCGTATAGCATTGATGGTCCGGTACGCCAAACCACTCGCTGCCAATTCCGCCAGGAAATTCAAAATGTGAACGACGCCTGCGACCAGGGGATCCAGGTCCCGTCGAACACACCAACGAACCCACCTGGACCATGCTGATCGGTACCTCTTCGTGGTACTACTAGTCTCTTGCCAGGTTCGCCAGAGCTCTGGACCGAGGACCGCCCAGATGGTTGACATAGCGGACCGCCGATATGTTGTCCATTCTCAAAAGGACGCACGACGTCGCTGTGTCCTTGGTCCAACAACGAACCGCAAAGGAGCCTGCGAGGAGCTCCAGGCAGTTGATATGGAGCTGTTGTTCTTCGGATGACCAACCTCCGCCTGTGGAAAAGTCGCCGCAACGGGCGCCCCAGCCCGATCTGCTGGCGTCCGATTCTATTATTAAGTCTGGCACCGACCCGAAAATAGCTCGACCGTTCCAGGCCTCCATATCGGTGAGCCGCCAGGACATCTCCTCCTTCACCTCGTCGGACAACGGAACCAACTGGTCGTAGGAGAGGCCTCTCCTGAGGTGATATGCTTTGAGACGTTGAAGGGCCCGATAATGAAGCGGACCCGGAAAGATCGCCTGGATGGAGGACGAAAGAAGGCCTACTATCCTGGTGACCTGACGTAGGGACGTGTGCGACTTGGAGATTGTCTGCCGGAGCTCGTGCTTTATCTTGGCCAACTTCCGCGTCGGGAGACTCAGAGAGGCCCGCACCGAGTCCACTTGGAACCCCAAAAACACCATCCTCTGAGAAGGTGTCAAGACAGACTTGTCCTGATTGACAATGAACCCCAGACCTTGCAACAAGGTGATCGTCAAGTTGAGCTGGAGGGTCAATCTGTTGGGACATTGCGCCATTAGGAGGATGTCGTCCAGATAGACAATCATCCGAATGCCCTGACTCCGAAGGACCTCCACCAGTGGGCGCAACAGCTTGGTGAAACACCACGGGGCCGAGGAGAGCCCGAAAGGAAGGGCTGTGAACTCGTAGATCTGCTCCCGCCAGAGGAATTGCAGGAATCGCCGGTGAGGCGGGTGGATGGGAACCACCAAGTAAGCATCCTTGAGGTCCAGACGGACCATCCAGTCGTTGGACAGAAGGACGTCCCTCAAAAGATGGATGCCTTCCATCTTGAAATGGTTGTAGACCAACCAACCATTGAATTCCCGGAGATTTATTACCGGTCTCTTGCCCCTATCCGTTTTTTCCACTAGGAAAATATTGCTGAGGAAACCTGCGGGATGCCTTGTCGACCGACAGATGGCCCCTTTCCGGCACAGCGACGAGACCTCCTCAACCGGGCATCCTCGATCAACCGGGCATCCTCCTGGGAAAAAAGAATGGGACGTGGATCCCTTAATTGACAAGGGTGATCGTGAAAGTCTATGCGGAACCCACGTACAGTTTGAAGAACCCACGCGTCGTTCGTGAGCGCCGACCAAGCCTCTGGAAAACAGGCCAGCCTCCCCCCTATGCGGACGTGGTCCGCCGGGATTACACTCACCGTGGGAATTGTTGCTTCCTGCATCATTTCTGTAGTTGCCGCGGCCTCCTCTGAAACGTTGACCTTTGGAGGGGTAGAAGTTATTGTAATTGGCAGAGGAATTGTATTGGCCTCTGCCGGAGCCTTGTCCTTTGTTTGGTTGGTTCTGACCGCCACGGCCGGTCGTGAGGCCCCTACCACGACCGGCCCCCCTAGAGAAACGCTGGTTGAACACCCTCTTGATGGTGGACTGGGCCTTATCTAGGGATGAAAAAGTGGAGACGAACTTCCCCAGTTCTTTTATGAAAGGATCCCCAAACAGGCCGCCTTGCGCCACCGCCCCTGCCTCTGAGGAGGCAAAATCCCCTAATTTGGGACCTAACTTGATTAGTAGGGAGCGTCTACGCTCTGTTGAAAGGGTACAACTAGCATTCCCCAAGAATATCGCTGCTCTCTGCGCCCAATTGGACAGAATTTCCGGGGAAATGGTGGAACCTGAAACCTTGGCTTCCTCCGCCATGTCGAGGATTTTTGTTAGAGGGCCTATGGTGTCCAAAAACGTATCCTGGCATGATCGCCACGAGCGATCGATGCCCTTGCGGGGGTCTTTGACAAATTTAGCCATAAAGGTGGCCATCTTTCCGTCCAACTCAGGGGTCAAGGCCACTTTGCCCTCCAGCGTAGGTCGCGGACACTCTCCCCTTAGGCAACTACGTGCCTCCTTTTCCAGCGGCTTGCGTAGATGCCCCGCCACAAATTTCGCGACCTTGTCCCCCGGCGCCCAGGCCGCCGACCTCGGATGGATGATATAATCCGGATCCAGCATCCCTGAAGCGTCGTGGGGTAACTCAGCCGCTGATCCGGACGGGCGCCACGAGCGCACCGAATCACCGTCATCGTCCGAGTCCACTGGGGAGAGCCCTCCCGGAGAGGAAGGGGCTGCCGACACTGAAGGACCCGGGGTCGGGAGCGGCGCAGAGGCCTCAGGTTCGGTCGCCTTTGCTAAAAACGCGTCTCTGAGGCGTTCGAAGGCGTCCTTGTCCACGCCCTGCGCAGCCCCCGAGCTACCGTCCTTACATGCCTTCTTGGGGGTGGGGGGGGTCTTCCCTCAGAAGAAGTGGGGGAGGCCCCATGGGCAACTAGGGGTACTGGGGCCAATTTCGCACACTCCTCCACTATACGGGCAGAGAGCCTATCCTCCATAGGGCCCACAATCTCCTGAACACACCTGTAAATAGACTGATCAACAGCCTTATAAAATTCGTCATCCCCCAGGTACTGGTGGGTCATCTCCTCCTCCACATAGTAGCCCTCCACCATAACGAAATGCTCGAGGGTAGGGGGATGATCTAGGACTGGCTCCAGGCACCAGAATATATAGGCTAACCAAAGGCTAGCAAAGCTTTTTAGATCTGGGACCCCAGAAAACTAAGAGGCAGCACCCCTCTCTTGCGCGCTGGCCCTCTTAAACAAGACAGGGCCAATGCCACCTCCCTAGCGTGCCTAAAAGAAAGCTGCGGGAAAAGCGCCGTGCAAAAACG
Organism: Lissotriton helveticus; assembly: GCF_964261635.1. Taxonomy (NCBI): domain Eukaryota; kingdom Metazoa; phylum Chordata; class Amphibia; order Caudata; family Salamandridae; genus Lissotriton; species Lissotriton helveticus. The sequence continues at coordinate 238,357,527 of NC_136071.1, forward strand.
GCAAGTGCTGAGGGTACAGCCCGTAGGCGTCGGGAGCGGTAATCCGCTATTACAGACCCCGCACGGGGCGTCAGAATAAAACGGGGCAGTACAACCCTGAACGGGCGTCAAAGGCTCCGACGCTGTCGCTCTCCTCCGCGCGGCTCCCGTCAGAGGGAAAGCCGCGCCGAGGAGAACGAGACGCGACGGCGCCCTCTAGCGGCCATGCATACGAGCCGCAACTCCGGGGACAGTCGCGTCAGGGGCGAAAACGTCCCCGCGACAATAGCCACAAATCACGGGGCTCTGAAAGGGAAAAACACATGTGAAACCCGCAATAACGAGCCCCTCAAAACGATTAAAGAAAACACAGTGCCAGCACCCCAAACGATCCCACTACACAATTATGAGGGGAGAAGGGGAAAAAGGCACCTAACTGGCTGCGAAGCAGCGAAGAAAGAGGAAGGGAGCATAAGATGGACACTCTACCTTAATGTTATGGACACTATGGAAGGACTATGGTTCATGGACTGATGGGAGTTGTAGTTTATCCCACGTGTTTTTTCTGATGTTTGATATGTTTTAACCCTGTGTTGGGTACATGACATATTTTTTTCGTAAAATAAGTTGCTTTTCTGGCTGCTATGTGGTTTTGTTGAATAAACAGCGAAGAGAGAAAAGCATAATCTGAAGCCTCCGGTCCTGACATAGAATCTCCTATGTTCTGCTCTTACAGGCTTAACATGACCCAATAGCGCCAACAGGGGGTCTGGCTCCAACGGTGCATCTATCATTTTTTGCAGCGCCCCAAACACTTGACTCCAGTAGTCTTTAACACTCGGGCAAATGTAGGAAATCAGCTCCTTCAGCATGACACCTATCACAGCTGTCCTCCCCCCCAAGCTGAAATCTGTACATCTTAGCTGGTGTGTAGTATAGTCTGTGTAAGAACTTGTAGTGTATTATTCGGAGTCTACTACTCGCTGATACTCTCTCTGTTTGCAAGCAGCAGGTCTCCCATTGTTCATCCGTCAGGGACTTCCCCAGTTCCTCCCCCATTTCGCTCGTGAGCGCATATCAGGTCGCTCTCTGCTTTATATATCAAGGATACTAGTCTCATGAGCTTGGTCATTCCCAGTATGAGTTGTAGAGGGGCCAGTACTCCCGGTTCTTCCGGGAACTTCAGGGTTAGTGCTTTTATACTCTGTCATAATCTTACATACAAAAAGACATCTAGCGGAGTCCGTTGTTCCACTGGGCACATATGGTCAAGGGCACGAAACTTGCTCTCATGGTACATGTCCCCCCAAGTGGCTATACTAGTCTTTCTTTTAATGCTCTTAAATATTTCTTACTGTAACAGAGGTATGTCCGGGTGATACGTGAGGGGCAACAACGGCGAGTACAACAATGGTACATCCAGCATATGAGCAATACTCCGCCAAGCTATGATCGTGCTATGAATTTCATTAGGCTGTCTCTCTCTCATCCCTACCGCGCTGTACAGTGCACCTTCTATAGGAATAGGGTGTGCCAACCAATGTTCTGCCGCCACTTGTGGCATATAGCGAGGTTGCTTAATCCAATACCACACAAAGTGGGCTTGCGTTGCCATGAAATATAGTTAAAAATCAGGAATTCCGAACCCACCCTGTGAATAAGGTCTTGTCATTACTTCCCATTGCAATCTGGGCTGTTTGCCTCCCCATACCAGTCATATCAGTTCTGACTTAAGTGTTTTAAAGAAGTGCGAGCCTGGGTAGTATGGGATATTCAGAAATAGATAAAAGAGCTGTGGAAGTATCGCCATTTTAATCAAGGATGCACGGCCCGCAATGGACAAGGGTAACGCCACCCGTCTCGTCACGTTATCACTCAGTTTAGTCATAGTAGTCCCATAATTCAATCTCAAACGTTCCCCCCTATCCTTCGTGACTCTGACCCCTAGGTATTTAAATTAGTCTGCACACCATTCCAAAGGGTAGTCCATCTCGAAGCGCTCAATAGCGTCCGTGAGTGGGAAGAAACTAGAGTTTGCCCAATTAATCTGTATACCGGATAGTCTCCCAAAAACTATGAATTCTCGTAGTATTGGGCTCAGGTTCTGTCATGGGTCTCAAACATATAAGGTGATGTTGTCTGCATAGAGTGAGATAAGGATTTGGCGCTGATAACACTGCAGTGCCTTGTCATTGTGGCTTTGCCGCAGTTTCGCCGCGAGTGGTTCGACAGCAAGCGCGAATAAAAGTGGTGACAGCGGACATCCCTGCCTAGTACCTCTCGTTATGTCAAATGTGTGTGACGTGTGACCATTAACCAAAACCTTAGCTACTGGTTTGGTGTATAGTAATCTAATCCAGGATAAAAACAATGGCGGGAACCCCATTCTCTTCATCACTCCAAAGATATAACTCCATTCCACGGAGTCGAATGCCTTAGTTACATCTAAAAAAGTCGCCGCCATAGGGAGATCTGGGGATGTTGTATGTAAAATAGCGAACAGGGTTCTCAAGTTATGAGAGGTGACTCTATCAGGCACGAAGCCCGATTGGTCAGGTAGTATCAGGTTTTCCATAAGTAAACTCAATCGCGTTGCTATGAGTTTGGCCAGAATTTTAGCGTCACAATTAAGCAGCGACAGCGGCCTGTAAGAGTCACAAAGTTCTGGGGATTTACCTGGTTTCAACAGTGACAGTATGAGGGCCTCTCTCATAGTCGGGGGCAGATGTCCCACTTCCAGTGCATCTTCGTACACTTCCCTGAGTACGGGGGCCATAATATCGATGTAGGTTTTATAAAATTCTACTGGTATTCTATCCGTGCCCGCAGCCTTGCCAGACTGCATACTCATTATAGCCTCCCTCACCTCATCCAGTTTGAATGGCGCACATAAAAAGGCCCTCTGCGCGTCGCTAAGCCACCCCAGTGTTACATCTCCAAGAAAGTCATCCAACTCAACGTCCCCGTGCCCTGTTGTGGTATAAAGTGTGCTATAGTGCTCCAAGAATGTATTGAGTATATTGTGTGTATCTCGGCAAATTTCGCCATGCAGATTTCTTACTTCTGTAATGTAGGTGGAGCAGCGCGGCCGCTTCACCTTCTGCACCAGCATTCGACCAGGCCTGTCTCCCTCCCCGTAATTCCTGGCCACCCAGTATTTACTTTTAAATCTCGCCTCTCTCTGTGCTTCTTCTATGTATAGCGTTAGTTTTTCCCTAAAGGCCGCCTGTGTCTCTCCACTTGGTGTCTCCGAAAGTGCCGCTTCTCGTCGTTTTAGCTCCCTATACAATGTTCCTATCATGGCTTGTATATCCTTAAGTACTCCTGCTCCTTTCCCTATACAGTATCCTCGCATCGTCACCTCAAATGCCTCCCTCACTAATTCCACACTTGCAACAGAGTCCTTATTTCGCCTGAAAAAATCACTTATTGTCAGATCCACGTTTGCTTCCTGGATTCGGTATGATGCACAAAGGGGTCCACCTCCCGACGTCCCCAACTCTGGATGCAACTCAGAGTAATGAGGCAATCAGGTGAGGGAAAAAAGAAGAGAAGGTATGGGCCGGAACCGCTGGAAAGGGGGAAGCCTGTAAGAAAGAACACAGTATAAATACCCAGCATGAACAGTCTACTCTCGTAATGTCTCACTAGGGCTGAACCAATACCTGTAGTCTAGCTGCCGAAGCCTTTTTGGTCCTCAAGACTCCATCTAAAGATCACCAACAGAGATACTTCTCTCCAAGACCACGAAACGACAATTCTACAACAGATAAGGCAGGAAACATTATTCACACTATCATAACGTTTGTCAGCCAAACACACTCGCTGTACACTCATACATACCAATACGATGACCTTTAGATGCTGCAAGGAATGGTCTACTCAAAAACAGAAATTAACCCCCACAGGATGTAGGGGATGCAGCAAGAGGTATCAGGCGGGGGATGCAGTTCAAAAGTATCAGTGCAGAAATAGTTCCAGATAGTTTACCAGCGGTAAAGAACAAAACAATAAACTCAGAGTCCTTAGAAATCCCCTGGAGGAATACTCCCAGCGCCCACCCAGAGCGCGAGTAAACCCCCCAGGTCCTTTACTCCCCACGCAATAACATCGCGTGTAAAATCAAGTTGATCCTTTCCAGCGCTACAAAAACAGCGCAAGTAACAAGAATGAATACGGAGCTTACCTGAGCTCGTCCCGGCTCAGGAATTCACGAACCTCGCCGCTTACGTCAGCGGGAGGTATCTAATAATCCACAGGCGGAGTAAGGTCAGGACAGAAGGCCCCCGAGTACAGTTCGACTCTCAACCGCTTACGTCAGCGGGAGAGGAACATACAGGGGTCCGCAAGCAATACTACAATTACGCGGCTCCAACGTGAGTCCTAGCGTAATGTAACTGAAAGAACCCAGCGGGAAACTGCTGGGAGCTGCTTCAACGCGCAGCGCGACTTTCCAACAAACAAGAGTATCCAGGCACGAACAGGAACAACCAACACCGGGGGGGGGGGGCGAAAGGCTTCCTGAAAAACTCCAACAGAAGGGTCCCTTCTGTTGGACAAACAAGCCTGTTTGTCTCCCAGGAAGAACAGAATTACGCGCACTTCCTGTGCGTTCTAGCTGACCTATATAGAGTACGCTCCTCCCTTGACAAAGAGCATGTTGGGAGATGTAGTCCGGGGTATTACGTAGGCGCAATTATCGACTCCTGACACTTATCTCCTCCCTCAGTTCTTCCTGAAAAACCATATCCAGTAGGATAGGGGCATATAACCTCCATGGGCTACGCTGTATATTAAAATCTGTGGAGGAGAGCACCATTAGCACTGGTGCATGATCAGAATACGTCCTAGAGAGATGCCTTGTATCAGCTATCGCAGGGGCCAGTCCCCTAGTCACAAAAAAATAATCCAGTCTAGCCCAAGATTGTGCATGTGCCGTGAAGTGTGTACCTTCTCTTTTCTGTGGATGCCTATGCCGCCAGGTATCTATCAGCTGGTAGTTTATCTTAATTTCCTTAACCACTGCCTGAGCCTTAGTGTAATGATGCGGCGCTGAGTGGGACCTATCCAAGGTGGGATTATACGTAACGTTGAAATCCCCCCCCCATATGACATGCGTAGACTCTGTCTCAAAAATCTTAGCCCAAAGTACTTCAAAGAAACCGGGGTCATCCAAGTTTGGCCCACAGCAACAGACCAAAGTGACTGATTGGGAACCCAGCCGTTCCCACGCTACACAGTACCTGCCTTCCGAATCCCATGAAGCTCCAGCCATCTGAAATGGTTCATGTTTCTTAACTATTATTGCAGTGCCCCGGGCATAAGTGGAATAAGAAGAGAATATTCTAGTCTCTGCCCATTTACTAGCAAATGTGACCGGTGCATTACGTGGACAGTGAGTCTCTTGTACCATAGCAATGTGCACGTTGTGTCTATCCAAATAAGACAAAACCTGCCTCTTTACCTGGGATCTCCCAGTACCCGCACAGTCCATGTAATTATGTTAAGTGCATTCATCGTTGTCTCAGCCATACTCTCCAAGTGTTTGCTCTACCTTTAACAGCAGGACGGAAGGAAATCCCTCACTGCCCGAACCGCTACTCCCCTTAACCACACTGCGATGTATAGATTGATCATATTTGTGCCTACGGACCCTATCGTACTCACTCATGTGTACCGTTAACTCTAAACTTCTCAACTTTACAACAACACACTCCCCTCCCCTCCCCCCCACCTTCCACTGAAGCAACCCAATTTCGCCAGCATCTATCGCCCTTCCCCATTATTTATTTATTTTATTTGCGGGTTTGTATCGCGCTTGAATTGACTCCCGGAGGAGTATCTCTGCGCCCAAGGAAACACAGCAAAGCACAATCAGAGAGAGAGACCAGAAGGAAAATTAGTTTTGGAACAGAAAGGTTTTGAGTTTCTTTCTGAACAGCAGATGTTCTGAGCACTGTCTGAGAGCTAGAGGGAGCTTGTTCCATAGCGATGGACCGGCCACAGAAAGAGCTCTGCCTCCGTGCCTGGCCTTCTTTGCGCGGGGCACAACTAACAGGAATTGGTTGCTTGACCTAAGGGAACGTACAGGGGTGTAGGGTATAAATTTATTCTTCAGGTATGCAGGACCTAGTCCGTTTAAGCTTTTGTGGATTAGACAACATGTCTTAAACTTCGTCCTCTGCCGGACAGACAACCAATGTAATTTGTCTAGAAGAGGTTTGGACGCCGTACGGGGGGGGGCGTTTAGGACCAGGCGGGCCGCAGTATTCTGAATCACTTGGAGTTTTGCTAATACTCCCTCATTTACAGATAGTAACAGGCCGTTACAATAATCAATGCGGCTAAGAACCAAAGCCTGTACCAACGTTCTCCTGACGGAGTCTGGGAGAATAGGGAAGATTTTACGTAACAGGCTGATAACGTGGAAGCATGAGCCGACAATATAGTTGCTATGTTGTTTCAGTGAGAGTTCCTGATCTAGTCGGACTCCTAAGTTCTTTACGATCTGTTTGGGTTCGGGGACTGGACCCAGATCATGTGGCCACCAATCTAGGGTCCAGAGGATCTTAGCCTCCCCGAGCAACATAACTTCGGTCTTGCTTACATTACACTGCAGACAGTTTGATGACATCCACTGAGCCACAGCTCTCATGCCCTGAGAAAAGAAGTTCTTTACCTCGGTGGTCATAGATTTAAAGGGAAAGAGGAGCTGTGTGTCATCCGCGTATGACACAGGGACAAACCCATATGCTCGCATAATTCCAGCCAGGGGTGCCACATAGATGTTAAAAAGGGTTGGGCTCAAACAGGAGCCCTGTGGCACCCCTTTGGAAATCTCTACCTCCACCGAGCGATAGGCACCCATGGTGACGCATTGGGTGCGGTTGGATAAGAAGCTTCTTAGCCAGGTCAGAGCTTTGTCCTTTAGACCGATGTTTTCCAGTCGGCTTATCAAGATGTTGTGTGACACCGTGTTGAACGCCGCCTACAAGTCTAGTAGTACCAGGATGACAGAATGGCCCCTATCCTATTACATATGTAGGTCGTCTGTGACTGACATCAGAGTTGACTCCGTGCTATGTTTAGGCCTAAAGCCGGATTTTGAATAATCCAGCCCTCCTGCCTGTTCAATTTACATGGATAGATGGCGATTCACATGTTTTTCAATGAGTTTTCCCAGGAATGGTAGCAGGGATATAGGCCTAAGATTGGACAAATCTGTCCAAGAAATTGTGTTTTTTTTCTAATGGGTCTAACCAGCGCCTTCTTCCACCCTCTGGGGACCTCACCTGTGTTCAGGGAAAGATTTGCCAGCCTCTGAATCCCAGGCCCTAGTTCTGTACCAATCATAGGCATAATTCTTGCTGGGATAGTGTAATCTGGACATCCGCTCTTGATTTGCGAGGTTAGAGATATAACATCCTCTAGTGTGATAGAGGGAAAAATGTCTAGGGTGTGCATGATGGGGAGGGGATCCTCCTTGCTTTGTGGAGGACAGTTTTTTCCACAAAAGGACAGGTTGGCGCTAATGATTTTCTCATAGATTTTATCAATTTATTGGTGAAAAACAGTGAGATATCATCACACAGTTGCTGAGATGCAAACTCTGAGCTCTCGCAGGCCACCGGTTTAACGAAAGATTGTAGGATTTGATATAATACCCTAGGAGTGCTTCCAGCAGCTTCGATTTGGGACGTAATATGAGTTTTGCGAGCCATACGGATGGCTTTATGGTATGTGGAGAGGGATTCCCAGTAGCGGCTCTTATCATCAGCCAGGCGGGACGATCTCCATTTCTTTTCAAGTTTCCTGGCGTTTTTTTTAGGGATCTTAAATGCTCTGAAAACCAGACTTCTTGTTTATGTGCTGGACGTGGTTTGAACAGTTTCAGGGGGGCAATATCATTCACTGCAGTCACCAGCGCTCCTTCAAATTTAGTTAGGGCCCCCTCGATGTCCTCAGTGGGCACAAGGGAAGGTTCAACAAACCTTTCTTTAAAGGAATTTTGGGTGATTTTGTGCCATTGCCTACGTTTGCTTGGCAAGGCTATTGTGCCTGAGGGAGGAGTGCTAATGTGGGGGGTATAAAATTCTATGATATAATGATCGGTCCATTTTACTTGAGTTGGAGATAGACATTTAATTAATGCAGAGTTGGACAGGATTAGATCCAGAGTGTGTCCTGCCTGGTGTGTAGGACCACTATTGACTTGTTTTCGGCCTGGTAGGGACAAATCTGTCAGAAGGGATTGTGCCTCAGTGCACTCTTTTAATTCGCTATGGACGTTGAAGTCTCCCACAAGTAAAAAGTCGCTGTCTTTACTTATGTGGGGGGCCAGTGCTTCTACTAGTGTGGTGGAGAAATTGGCACAAGGTCCAGGAGGGCGATAAACCAGAGCCCCTTTTTGGTTAATTTTGCGTGCAATGTTAGTTTTAAAAATCAACAGTTCAAGTTCTGGGGTGCATAGTTCATCTAGGATAGAAATATTGATTTCTTGTTTATGGACTATTGCAATCCCACCCCCTGTCTTAGTAGGGCGGTCTAGTCTGACAATTTTATACCCCATCGGAATTCCTAGGGTTATGGCCGGAACCGAGTGTGGTTTCAGCCATGTTTCGGTCAGGAAACATAAGTCGGGCTCTTCAGATGAAATTAAATCCCATACTTCGGTTGCATGTTTCGATAGTGATCGGATGTTACATAGAAGGTTCTTACTCCCAGGTAATACATTAGTACCCACCCTTTTAGTTGGAGTGGGGAGGCCATCAGCAAGATAACTGGCCTTGATATCAGTATATCGCGGATCACCCGCAAGGTCTGTGTTATCTTTGTCCTCTGATAAAGTTTGGAACTGGGATTTGCAATGACAGCATGAGAAGGGGCCCTCCAAGCTGGTGTCTGCCCCAGTTGTGCATACCCATGGAGGTGTGTTACGTAAGGCCAGAAGTGTCTGAGGGGAGTAGATAGCACGCGTGATGGGCCATACCTCTGTGTTGTCAGATTTCGGTGCCATTGCCCCTGGCCCCGTCCGGTCGCGGACGGGCGCAGACGGCTGGTCTTTGGCTCGTCCCCAACATCAAGTCCAATATAGTCTCTAGTTCCGCAGCATCTTGTGTGCTGTTTTCCGTTACGGGAGTACATGCTGTGGGGGCCATCTCTAGAGGGCTACACAGTCTCTCCTCCCCCCTTGAGGCCCTCCGTGGTGTAACTCGTCGGGTCCTCATCACTGGGGAAGGCTGGCCCAGGACTCCATTACTAGTAACAACTGGTACCTTTTGTAAAGTCTTATCTATGCAATTTTACCTTATTCATATATACTTGCCAAGTCCAATACAGCTTTCGTTCCTCGCCTACTGCGCAGTCACTGTGGATTTTCCTCTTCTCTAGCAGGGGAGGATCTTTGGGAACCGCTACGGCTTCCTGCTACTCGGTGCATTCGTTTCACTGTACGGAGATATTCTTCCACTTGGTTACGGTTGGTGAAGAATCTTTGTTTGCCTTGGTGCGTGACCTGCAGTTTCGCCGGATAGAGCAATGTATAATCAATTTGCGCCTCTCGTAGCTTTTTCTTGACTTCAATAAACTTCCTACATTATTCTTGCACTATAGGTTTAAAGTCTGGATATATCGAAAACGCATTGCCATGGTAATTCATAGACTGTTTGTTCCTAGCTGCTCGCAGGGCCACATCCCTATCCCGATAGTTCAACAAACGTGCAATTATGGGTCTAGGTGGGGCGCAAGGTACAGGTCTCGGTCCGAGTGATCTGTGGGCCCGTTCAACAATAAATTGCGGGGAGAACGCTTCTGCTCCTATAGTGGCTGTCAACAGTTTGTCCACGTATTCCTCCATTTTACCGGTGTTGGTTGTCTCTGGAATACCTACCACCCGTATGTTATTCTGGCGGCTGCGTGCTTCCAAATCCTCATTCTTGGCCGCTATGGTCCTCAGGATCTTATCCATGCGCGCAAGTTGAGCCGTGTGCCCAGCCGTTGTGTCATCATTGTCAGATATTCCCCTTTCCTAGTCTTTACTGCGTTCCTCATGTGCATCCAGTTTGTGTGCTATAGCGTCCATTCTAGAGGACATGCAATCACCTTTATCCACCACCGTCACAAACCCCTGCCTCATTTCTTGCAGTATATTAAGCATATCTGCATTCTGCGCCGTGGTGCCACCATTGCCTCTTTCCTCCTCTGTCGGCTCCGTCTCATTTTGCTTGTGCTTGGTCACGTTCTTGGATGATTCAAAATTTATTTTCGGCTGCCAAGTGTCTGGTTTCCACATTTTAACACAGGGGCCCGATGTAGGTAAATGGCATTTACCGATTCGTAAATACCGAATGTTATCGATTCGGTATTTACAAATCGGTAAATGCAATGTAGGTATATTTACCGAATTTTTTACCGAATCTGTAATATGAGGCCCATAGGAACCAATGTCAATTACCGAATCGGTAAATACCGATTCGGTAAAATTACCGAATTTACAAGGGGGACAGGGTGTCACTTTGACACCTTGTTGCACCCCTGATTCAGGCTTGTGTGCCATGTGACACACATACATGCCCTCAGGGCATGTATGTGTGCCACATGGCACAGGTGTACATGCACAGATGTGCATGTACACAGAAATTCGTTATTTACCATGCAATAGTATTACATGGTAAATAACGAATTCCTAGGGGCCTGTGGCACTGTTTCCAGTGCCACCTACATATAGATTTACCCATTTGGTAAATATACCAATTCTGTATTTTACAGATTCGGTAAATGTACCGAATCGGTAAATTTACTGATTCTGTAAAATATAGGCCCCCTACATCTCAATCACCAAATACCGGTCGGTAAACATCTGGCCCCAAGAGTCTTACTTCTAGGGTATGGGGCTAGAGTTTGCTCTCCCCTCTATGGCCTTCCGAGTGCCGCTGGGAACTCTATAATCTAGTCCCGGTACTGCCGTGCAGAGACTGAGCTCGTCACTCAGCACGCCCATTACTTACACGTTCTGCGGCCATCCATAAGGGCTGCCAACAAGTCCTTATAACCCCACTTATTGCAGTAGTCGCCCAGTATTCCGCTGTCCAATGCGGGCTAACTAAAGGAATTGCCGATATCTCCAGAGTGCTTTGTGTATCCGGTCTTGCTTAGCGGTTCTTGCCACTACTGCCTTTTCTCCCATTCATTCACCCAGGTTTACAGTGCAGTTGCCTCCATTCCCAGTTAGCCAGTCATCTTGGTCTGTTGTATGTTCAGTGCTCCGCCTGTTTTGCGGCAGTAGCCCGTGACTCCTTGTCACCGATGCAGGGCTTATGGTTCCCTCCACGTACTCTCTCAGCAGCGGTCTCTGCCACTAGTGTTCATGCCAACAGTCGCCTGCTTCTGGTATCCCTTTTCGGGCTCACTCCTCACCATGCAGCACCGCGTCTTATATATAACTTTATGCCAGCCTGCCCTTCTGGCGGTTTCGCACTGCACGCCTGTATCGTGCGGTGCCACAACCTTGTGTGTCCCAATGGCGCGCTGCAAGCCTCGACCCCCGTCTCCTCCTCCTGGGTTTTAGCCGTAGCTCGCTCTGCTCACCAGCCTTCTTGTGTCCCAATTCTCTATTCCGCTGTACTTTTGCAAAGCATGTTTGTCCCCCTTTAGCACTCCGGGCCCCGGTGCGCACCTCCCAGGCCTCCGATGATGTCCATTAGCGCGCCTCCCGTCACCTCACCTTCACGTTGAGGGCCCCCTATGCGCCGTTAATTTCCGCCAACAATCTTCATGGGGGTGCTGCTCCCGTAAATCACCCCAATCTCTTCAGTGCCTTCATGTGTGGCCCAACCATGCAGCGTTCCTGTGTGCCGTTCGTAGCAGCCCGCACCTCCTCTCGCCCCGTTAGCCTAGCGGCCTTCCCTCCGCTCCTCAGTCCTCGGACTTTCCCAGCGCTCCTCCTCACTCTGTGCGTCTGCCGCATAACATTCCAGGCTTCGGGTGAAAACTGATATGGCAGGCGTTTTCACAGCTCACCTCCGTTCGGCCCCAAACTTTCACTGAGTGTGCCCTGGGTCTTGAGCTTCAACTTGGTCAGGTTTCTGTCATTCGGCACCTCCGTTGTTAGTAGGATACATGAACTATAGTTGGTCCAGGCAGCAGGAGCCTCACTCACACGCGGCCATACTGCTTGCGCGCCCTCTAGCACCCCCCATCCTTCTATATTTTTATATCACTGCACAGTATAATGGATATCCTGAGGTACTGACATCCATCTACCACATTGCATCCACCACAGCTCTCTGGACAGGATTAACTCTACCACCTCAGAACCTAAAGAAGATGTGTCTCAGATCGTCTGCAGACAGAACACCTTGGAAGGATGTGTCGCTTGAAGCAATATCAGCAAATCCAGTCCTTTCTTCAGCTCTGATGGTGGAACGCTGCTTTGGGCAGGAGTCTGACCCAGAACAAAATGTCTTAACCAGGTCAGGCTCTCATAAACACTCCAGCAGAAATTGCAGAGTGTGGACATTTAATAAAGCAGCACCCACAATGCCTTTAAAAAAAAACTAAAGGGGCGAGTATACAGTCTAGAAAATGTTATAGCACTGAAATTGTTTACAGTTGAATAAAAATGGATGGCAATTGGAGAGGCATGCTTCTGACAAGAGCCCATCTAACTAAATGGCCACCTAGGTACTTGAAATCAGCATGCTAAGGGGATTTAAACCCTTCAATGATTATTTGGAAGGTGATAACATTGCCTTTTGTTTAAGGGTTTCTAAGACTGGTAGCCGGAAGTGAAGTTTATCTTCTTACAAAATAGAAAAACTTTCAGTTGTGAAAACAGTGGTACACCTTTTAACATCTTACCAACTCAAAGCTGAAGGATTTACGGAAATATCTGCAACAATCTTTTTCAGAGAGGCATGTTCACTACACGATAGTCATCGGACCTTACCTTGAATCATGGAAAGCCTTTGGGGTGCTAACTAGCAAGGCTACCAGCTCTGCAAAGGAGAACATAATTTGTGGCACCACTGTAACATGTGATGGTTAAATGATATAGGAAAGATCAACCTTATATGGCAAGATATGGGGGAGAATTCTCTCCCTACTTTTCACAGGACAGGTTACTTGCCCTTGATTCCCAGAGGACACAAAGCACTTGAAGGTCACAGGCACGCATGGCTATCCAACAAGCATGTCTGTTCGACAGGCTGACCACCTAACCATGCCAATGGCAGACTGGAACGTAAAAACGTCCTAATTACCTTCTGGGTTGCCAGGAAGAGGCGCGTGGGAAGGTGCTCCATTAAATGTAAGCATTAAGGAATCTTTGGGAAATATACAGGGGATCTCTGGCTCAGCATAAACCTTGATCTACGTTCTGAGTTTTGCTGAAGTTTGTACAATGCTAAAACCCCCTTTTACTGCCAGAACATTTGTGAAATCCCAAAAGTCACGTGTTCTATTGTAGACAAAATACATTAATAACTGCATCTGTACGAGTACAAGCACGATCATGGAAAGATAATGTGCACTACAGCTCGCCACCTGACATGGCTCAGGGAGGACATCAAATTCGAAAAACTACAGGGCAATCCGAATGCCATCTGTGCCCTCTCAGCAAGATAACAATGATGGGTGCGTGTGGCCTTCAGCTCTCCAACTGCCTGGGAGCTGCCCTCTTAATAAACTGAGCAGGATATATGGCCCTGTTATGGCAGACTGCTGCTCACGGGATCCCTTTAACACCCCCCCCCCCTGACTTTCTCCCAACTAAGACTGTGCAGTTTTTCTGCTTGACCTTTCAGGTTGAAAGCCGAGGCTATCAAGGACTGCCAAGTATAAACAACATTATTTTTGTGCCCGTATCGCACACACACTCCTTTCACTCTCCCCCCCCCCCACTCTTCTCTCTGTGTTTTGTCTTCCTCTCTTTCTGTAGGAATCAAGGTCCTCTACTGTGAAGATAACTTTACTACCCCGACCCTTTACAATATTTTCTGGCTGACCCTATAATCTCCATATTCGGTCATTTGATTGAACCAAAACGGGTCAACAGACATTTTGGTAACCAGTTTTGTTTTTAGGTTTAAGTATTATTGTTGTGAATCACACAAACAGCATCTCACAAATGCAAACACCATCAATATGGAAAAGCCACCATACAGTAGCATTTCACCCAGGAATGATGTTTCCGCTTTTTATTTTATCTTCATTAGTTTCTTTTTGCAATTTTATATGGTGCAGACTCGACCCAAAGACATTGACACAGGAAGGTAAGAAGTACCCTTTGGATAATACACATCACAGAGTCAAAGATAAGCATCACTGAATTAAAAGTAACAAACAATTTGTTGCAGCATAGACAGTTCCTTGCCAGGAGGCACTTGGCTGTCAATCACAACACACGCATTAAAAAAATAAAGATGTAAGTTGTAACTGGAATCTACACGTTATACAAGCTCAAACAAAAAAACAATCGTAATCAAACTGTGGGGATAACCCAATGCACTTACCGATCAAGGATGGGGCTCCACAGGTGAAAAATGCTGAAACTAATTTCCCCGACATCTCCAATTAAAAACACAGCGCCAATTCATTAAGTGAAGGTCGTGTAGGTCGTGTTGGAGCAGGCTTCCTGGGGTCCTTTGCCTCTTCAGTTTTTCATCATCCCACGCTGGCACCACCACGACGTTGCTCCTGCGATGGAAAAAGTGAAGGTCCCACGCTGGCACCACGACTACGTTGCTCCTGCCCTGGGAAAAGAGAAGGTCCCGCGCTGGCACCACCACAACGTTGCTCCTGCCCTGGGAAAAGAGAAGGTCCCGCCCTGGCACCACCACGACGTTGCTCCTGCCCTCGGAAAAGAGAAGGTCCCGCGCTGGCACCACCACGACGTTGCTCCTGCCCTTGAAGGAGAGAAGGGAAATCCTGAGAGAAAATGGCTCTCTTAAAGGATTTCCCTTCCTCCAATGAAGCTCACCTGGCATGACGTTATGCCGTCGTGCCACGGACGTCATGCCGTGACCACTACTCAGAGAGGAAACTGAGCTCTCACTGCAGTAGCTTAATTCCTTATCTAGGTTCAGAGATCGCGTTCTAGCACCCTTATCTGTAAGTTCTTCTCCCAATATGTCATACGTTGCCTAGAAGAAAATGTTAAAACATCACAGCAGCAACCGCCAGGGCTTTAAGAGGGCCGAGTCTGAGCACCAGAAGTTTGGTTTGGGGCCCTCGAAACGGGTCTGAAAAAAAAAATGTAAGAAAGGACTACCTTTGCCAGCCGCGAAAAAAGAGCGCAATGGACTCTCGTTTCGAGGGCCCCAAAAATAAAAGTCCGGTGCTCAGACCCGGACAGACCCAGCCCACTTAAAGCCCTGGTGATATGAGTGTTAAGTGTCAATAATTCACTCAGTGTTTGTCTATAAGTTTGTAATTCCTCTGTGGTCCATATTCTGACCCAGTATGACAAGGTCATCCAGATCGCCTTATGTTCAATTCGTTTTATACCCAAATCATACATTAAGGGGATCACAGGTGTATTTTGGGGAAGGGCAATTAACCTTCTTAAGACCTTATTTTTCCCCACAATTAGAGGGGAGAGTGATTCTCCCCCCCACAGCTCGGAACCATTCAAAGCAGCAGTTCGGGCCCTAGACTTATAAACTTCTAGGGCTGGTGTGATAGCCTTTGTCAGAGTTTTTTTTATAACTGGTGCTGAGTTTTGCATTAGAATAGATCTTGATTTCTTTATCTGTGGGTTCCATGAAAGTTTTGAGTCAATGGTTACCCCAAGAGAGACAAAACTAGAGACATGCTCTAAAGTCACTCCATTCAGCATTCTGTCATTTTTAAAGCATTTGTGGGGCCCTACGGACATATATTTTGTTAACTGGGTTTTTTTCCAAGCCTTTTAATTTACAGTATTCATCAAGCATGTTTAGAAGATTTTGCAGGCTCTTTGGGGGTTGTGACAACAAAATTGTGTCATCTGCAAATGCTAACACACAGATATGAGACCCTCCTAATTTTGGGGAATCATGTTTGGATTTTTGCAAAAACGGAACCATGTAATTGACATATAAGAGAATCAGAGTTGGCGCCAGGACTCAGCCCTGGCGCACGCCTCTCTTAACTGGTATCTCGTCTGTGAGTTCTCCCCTTTTGCCCCAGCGGACTTTTGCAAAGTTGTCCTCATGAAGCCTTATCAGTTGGACTAAAATCTCCTTTGGTAACCCATGCTGCTACAAGTTTGTCCATAATAAATCTCTGGAGATTGAATCAAATGCAGCCTAAATTAGCAAAATGTCTTTGCCATATGCAAGGGTCCAAATTATAGTCTTGGACCGGAATACTTATTTTGCTACCATGGGCAATAATCTGCCAGAACAGGGATTGATCACCTGCCTTTGAAGCTATTATCAGGTCCTCCCAACTAGCATCCTCCCAGTTTCTAAGGCTATTTTCAGGATTTTATTATATGCAGTTCTTTCATGTCTAATCATGACTATCTCCTTAGTTTGTAAGGCCCTGATGAGGCGTTGTTTAGCCACTGCACATTCTTTGTTAAACCATGGATTGGACTGCCGCATCGTATTCTTATGGTTGATCTTCCCAGTCACAGATTTATTTAAGTAGGGTTTTATGTTTTCTACCAGCTTCTGGTGGATCTGTGTTATAGGTATGACGTCACAACAGGCTTAAAAAAAATTAGATAAAAGGTGACAAAAAATATTGTATATATGAATTAGGGTTTCTACTTGTTCCAATGTAGATGGCCATTTTACTGCCCTCCCTTTGTTGCTTGCTATGGGCAGTATAACGTTCATCATTATATTGGCGCAGGCCCAAAGCAAAATCATTTTTGCCATTTACTAACCCATGCAAAGTCACATTTAGTAAATGCATGGTAACACCACACAGCGCATAGCACTGCCCTGCATTACTTTGCATCTGGTGGTTGTTAAATGGGCAGAGAATGTACTTTCTCAGGCATCAGCCTGTGTACTTCGATGCAAACCCCAATTTACAAAGACTTGTAACCGTTGGTTTGCACCAAAATGGTGCGCCTGCCTGATGGAGGCGTGACGAGGAGAAATATCTTTATTTCTCCTCGTTACTTCCTCTTTCCAAGTGTGCCTCATTCTAAAGCACTCATAGAAGGAGGAATATGCCTCTAAGGATGGTTTTGTGCAGGAAGCTGTCCGTTCCTGCACAAATACAATCCTGCTTGTAACACAGGCACCCTTGCACTGTGGTGCAAGGCAATGCCTTCATTGGAGCTAGGCACCGAACAGTGCGCCATCACAAGGAGGGAGCAGAAATGTTCCATATCTTTGTAAATATGGACCATTTCTGCCCTCTCCCTTTCACGCAACGCAGTGTAGTAATTTTGCTGGCTGCCATGCACAAAATATGAGTAAATGTGCCCTCATGTCTCTAAAATGGATTCCCAAAAGGAGATATGTGGAATGCTAGCAGATAGTCTAAACTGTTTGCATTCACTGCTGGTAACATGTCAACCCATCAATTTTCTGCAACTGTAGACAGAGTCCTGTCTTATTCCATTCAGCATTCCTCCAACTCCTCATGGGGACACTGCATCCCCAACTGCCAGCCGAGCCACCCTCTAGAAAGGAACTCCATCATACCCACACAGGCTTTGGACCTAGGCCTCCTTACTGAGGTATAGCTTGGATCCTGTGGCATAGTGAGCAGGGGACCAGTGTCCAGGCATTACCATGGCCACTTAAGGAGTTACATCAAACACCCAAAAGGTGATGGGGAAACTCTTGCAAATAGTCTAAAATGCTAATATTGATAGAAGCCACGCATTTAGTTTTTAAAAAACCTTGACTGCATGCAACACATATGACCATGTCACTGCACAAACATGTGCCTGTGGTAACACTTCAAAAACTGTGTTCACCCCAATGAAGGCTCTTAGTCGTGGTCCAAAATGTAATTCTAATCTACTGTAATTGCATTTATATAGCGCTTGATGTGCCAGATGGAGTATTGAATCACATTGCAGTATAGTTGCTGTCTGGTGCTCGCTGCTAAGCCACCTCTCTCCCCACCTCTCCCTTTTGTCCCTCCTCCTCCCTCACTTTCTCTCTCCTTCTCTTCACCACTCCCCCTGGCCCCCCTCCACTGCTACTTTGCTGCCCCTCTTCCTGTCTCTTCCCTATCTCTTTATGACTGTTTTTTCTCTTATCCTTCCCTTTTCTCTTCCTTATTCGTCCTTCTACCCTCGCCCGTCTCTTCTCTTTTATCTATACTGTTGCTATCTCTCTATGTTCCTACGTAAACATTCTCCTTTGACTCTGTATTACCATGCCCCTCTTTCTCCTCTCCCGACCTCTCTTCCCTCTTTCTCTACTTTTTATTCTCTCTCCACTTGTCACCCCCTCTTTCTACCCTCTTGCTGCCTCTTTAACCTGACTGTTCTCTCTGCCTTCTTCCCCCTCCCTCCGTCTCCTTCGTCCCTGTCTCTCTCATCCCTCTCTCTTGCACTCTCCCTCTCGTCAGCGCTCTGTCTCTATCCTCTATCTCTCTGTACCTTCTCCCTTCCTCTCCCTCTGTCTTTCCTTGCTTTTCTTCTCCCTTCTCTCTTGCTGCTGAACCACCCCCTCTCCTCGGTCTCTCGGCGATGCTCCGTCTCCCTGCCTCTCTTGCCCCCCTGCCTGTCTCCTCTGCAGCCCGGCTGTCTTTGGCATGTTACTCAAAGCCCCAGCATTACTCAACGCCACAGCATCACTCAATGCCACAGCATCACTCAACGCCACAGCATCACTCAGCACCACTCAACGCCACAGATCACTCAACGCCACAGCACCACTCAACGCCACAGCACCACTCAACGCCACAGCACCACTCAACACCACGGCACCACTCAACACCACAGCACCACTCAACACCTCAGCATCACTCAATGCTACAACACCCCTCAACGCCACAGCATTACTCAACGCCACAGCATTACTCAACGCCACAGCATCACTCAACGCCACAGCATCACTCAGCACCACTCAACGCCACAGACCACTCAACGCCACAGCACCACTCAACACCACAGCACCACTCAACACCACAGCACCACTCAACACCACAGCACCACTCAACATCACAGCACCACTCAACGCCACAGCATCACTAAGCCCCACATAATCACTCAGCACCACTGAATGCCACAGCACCCCTCAACACCACAGCACCACAGCATCACTCAACGTCACAGCATCACTCAACGTCACAGCATCACTCAACGTCACAGCATCACTCAACGTCACAGCATTACTCAACGACACAGCATCACTCAATGCCACAGCATCACTCAACGCCACAGCATCACTCAGCGCCACAGCATCACTCAGCACCACTCAACGCCACAGCACCACTGAATGCCACAGCATCACTCAGCACCACTGAATGCCACAGCATCACTCAGCACCACTGAATGCCACAGCCTCACTCAGCACCACTGAATGCCACAGCATCACTCAGCACCACTGAAGGCCACAGCGTCACTCAGCACCACTGAACGCCACAGCATCACTCTTTGCAACCATTCAACAACAACTGGTTCTAATATGTTCTCTCAATGTTTCAAGCTTTATTACAAATGTCACAAAAAGATGTTAATATTTCACTGCTGTTCTTGGATTTTCGATACAAAAGGGGATGATGGACGGAGCGTTTGAGCAAATCAAACACTCACCCCCAGTCAACTGATCTGGGTTTAATCCATCACCATTCTTTAGCCCACTCAGCCACCCCATTTCAGACATGGCTATATGCAAATCAGTCTGACCCTGTGCCTCATGGGAACAGTCCAGCCCGAACTGCCAAGCCATGTCTTCCATGGACCGGAAACAAGCATCCTGGGACCGGTTTCGGATTCATAATCCTCATCAGCCAGGCTATCTTGAATCCAGTGGTCAAGTGAGCAAGGGACTCACGTCTGAGCATACCCTGCCACACTTAGGGCGAACAAAGCGATACAAAAGGGGATGATGGACGGAGCGTTTGAGCAAATCAAACACTCACCCCCAGTCAACTGATCTGGGTTTTCATCACAATAAAATACACTGAACATAATCTTCCCAAAAGTTATTTACAAAAGTTTAAGCTATTGCCATTAAAAATTACAAAAACTTTTATTTAAGTATTAATTATTAACAAAAATAAAAGCCATTGTTATTTGTAATATTAATACATCGAAGTCATGTAAATACAATACATATTGCATTACAAATGCTATAGGTGTCACGTTTGCGAAAGTTAAAATTATTGGCATTGTAAATGACAAAGCTATTAATTTCGCTATTTTTAAAACCAACACAAAAATAAAATATTTGTCATTTACAATACCAATAGCTCAAACTGTCCTAATGTTTAGTTTTTGAGGTCATAGCAGTAGGAGGAGGCTTGGCATGAGCAATAAGGGATGTGGAGTGGAAGAGTCTGAGGGAAGAGTTTAGAAAGGTTTGTTTTGGGGGATTGGTATAGTAAAAGAGGTGTCAGATGATGCAAGGAGGGGTAGAGTAGGGGAGAGTCTAGAAAGGGTTATTTTGGGGATCATAGTAGTGGTATGGCGTTTTAGGATAAATGAAAGGGGATGTAGAGGATATATTGATAGCAGTATAGGGTGGTGTGAAATAGGGTGGTGCATTGGAAAGAGTAGTAGAAAGAAGTTTGAGATGAGCCAGAAAGTTGGGGTAGAAGATATATTGAGAGAGGTATAGAGTTAGAAATAGGGTAGTTTAATGGATATGCTGAAGAAAGTGATAAATATATAGATCCATAAGTACATGGAAAGTATGTAGGGCCCGATTCACAGAACTAACTTAAGACAAAATCCTAAACTTACTACTTTTGGTATTCACAGAAGTTAGGATTTTGTCTTAAGTTTGTCTTAAGACAAACTTAAGACAGACTTAAGTTAGGATTTTGTCCTAAGTTTGTCTTAAGTCTGTCTTAAGTTTGTCTTAAGACAAAATCCTAACTTCTGCGAATACCAAAAGTAGTAAGTTTAGGATTTTGTCTTAAGTTAGTTCTCTGAATCGGCCCCATAGATACATAATGGAGGTAGGTATATGTAGATTAAGGATAATGATAGAGGTAGAGGATGAGAAGTAGGGTAGTGCATTGAATATTCTTTTTTAGGAGAAAAGTAATAAATATATAGATCCAAGTACTTGCAATTTATATGGATGCATAAAGCAAATAAGTATACGTAGATCAAAGATGCATTAAATAAACTCTGGTTTTCAAGTGTTGTTGTACTTAAAGATGTATTTTATTTATTTTTTAACAACATGATTATTCTACATGCTTATACAAAGCAATACACAAAGATAAGGTAAATATCTATAGCTTTGCAATGGTTTCTTAGGTCCATACCTATAACTTTCCAAGTGGAATCAGCCTCCAACATGTCAACGACACCCGTTGCCACCAGTTCTCCCCCAGCACCCCTTTCCAGATCTGACACCAGTGCTCTCCAGATCAAATATCCCCCAAATCTTTCCAAATATTCAACTTAATACATAAAACACAGAACCTTGGGAGACCTCCCAGAAACCCTCTTCACAAACCAATACTACTGCCAATGCAAACGTTTCCTCACAACTGACCTCCTATACTTCTCACACAACACTGACCTATGGATCAGATCCTTACACGGTTTTCTTCCATCCATTTCTGTTTCTAACATCCCCTTTGGATGTGAACTCAAATACTGCTCCCCCTTTGGCCTCTCAAGCGACCTTTCTGTATCCATTTACAACAATGGAAAGATCATGTTCCAAGGCAGCAAAGCAATCTTGACTTAATTTGTCTCACCCTCAGTCCCTCCTACGATTCTTCACAATCCCCTCTCTCCGTCCACCCATAACACCCTCCCCTATTCTCCCTCCTTTTGGTCCACCCAGACAACATTTCTCACCACAGTCTCTCCTACAGTCTGTTATGGCTGCCACAACCCATAGCTCGCCACCAATACCAGACCTTGAACATCCCTCCCAGAGACCATCGCCACACCATTCCTCTCCAACTTTCCACTACCCATTATCTCACATTCAGGTGCCCTCGCCACCCTTCTTTCATACTCACGGTCGACCTATATATCTCCCCCTCCTGCCTTCTTTTTCTGCCTCCTTCCCTAACGTGGATAGAATGAGCACGCATTGAACGAGCGCTGGCACACAGTTTGGACGACGAAATCGCCAACCCGGGAGAAGCAGAATCTTATTCCTCGGGAAAACAAGAAGTATGCTTACCTTCTTTAATCCATTATCGCTGATCTATCTGTAAAACATATTTCAAGACTTTATTGGCTAACTACTAGAAGATTACTGACCGCTAAATACAAAGAATTCAGATATCAAATGGTTTAACATTAGCAACATATTTGAAACTAGGAGATTACGGTTCCATTTGCTGAGCAAACCCAAGCTCCTTATTTGGTCCACATCCAGGTGAAAAGTCAGTTATAAATATATTATCTAGTGAATGTGGCATTCCTGACGAAGGCGTTATAAACGCCCAAACGTGCGTTGAAGATTTAGCCTCTGCCAAATTATTGTTCTTCTTTTTATTGTAACCTACATGTATTGAGATATCTTGTAAAATGAGATAAATGTTGATGTGCAATACATCTTTTAGGAAATTAAAGGTGTCAAATTCATTTGAGGTCCTTTCCTAATTGATTTTAAATGATCAAAGCTTGTTTTATTGAAAATAAAAAATAAAATCTGATACATATGTAATCTATGGTCGTCACACTGGAAATTTTTATACATTTCCAATTTTTATAAATTGTTATAATTTTGTTGTATGGTTAAGCTGATAGTAGCTAAACCATCCTTTGCCTAGGAGTATATTTTCTGTTACCCTTCCCTAATGTCTTAATGTACCCGTTCCTGACAGTCCATCCCAATCCTCCCACAATTACTGAACATAACTGGCCTCCTTTCCTCATTCTCATGCCTCTCTCAAAGAATGCAGACAACAAACAAATGATGGGCAGAATGTAGAACAAATCAAACATTTACCACCAGTCAAGAGATCTAGTTTAAATCCATAGTTTTTTTTTGCTCACCATGCTACCCCAGTTTAATCTTCCATATGTAAATCAGTATTAACCCTAGCCAAGCCAGGTCCTTCCTGGACCAGAAACAAGCATCCTGGGACTGGCTTCAGGATATCACTCCTCATTAGCCAGGCTAGCTTGAATCCAGTGGCACAATGAGCCCAGGACAAACATCTGGGTTTCTGTCGCACATAGGGAGAAAAAGCAAAAGACACACAAATGATGACTGGAATGCGGAAAAAATCAAAGATTGCCCCCTGGTCAAGAGATCTGGGTTAACACCATTGTTCTTTTGTTAATCATGCCACCCCAGTTTAGACCCAGACATATGCAAATCAGTCTTGACCCTGCTCCTCATGGGAACAGTCCAACCTGAACTGCCAAGCCAGGTCCTCCCTGGACCAGAAAGAAACATCCTGGGACCGGTTTCGGGTATCATCCCTCATCAGCCATCATTTATTGCTGCAGTATCTCTCGATGAATGCACATCTTCATATCAGCTCTGTTCCAGCTTAGTGACTGTCTTCTCGTCACTCCTACCCTCATTGCCACTTGCAGACTCTCCCCCACACCCTTCCAGCTTACCAAGAGACAGCCTCCTACCCAGACCTAAATGGACACAACCACCTCTAGGTGACTCAGACCAACCCCATCTTCTAAAGAGTTACGCAGATTTAAATTCCGCAACCTCCTTCTCCTATCCCCTCTGCTGCCCGATATGCACCACCATCTCTGACTTCATTAAAACTCACACACACCATCCCAGTGCACGCTAATCCCCTCTTAACTTGATAGAAATCCCAACTACTCTCTCGGAACAGCCAAGTCAGAAAGACAACAGCTTCTCCCTGATCTTCATGCTACACAATTGTCGATCTGCAATCAAAGACTGTCCAGAGTTATCATACTTGATCCTGACCCATAATCTGTACATCTTTATCCTCACTGAAATGGGGCTCAATGTCTTATCTAACCACACTGTAGAGGTTATTTTTCCTCCCAGCTACTCTATTTTGCGTCGCGACCGGGACAATAGACACGGGGGAGGTCTCACACTCATTCACCTAAACTTTCTGAGATACCTAACCCTCAAATGACTCACTTTCAGACTTTTGAATGCATGTCGGTGGAACGACCACATCCACTACCTCCAACCTAAGACTGAATGTGATTTACCATCCACCGGGTCATAACAACATCTTCATCGCGGAACGCATGGATTTCTTCACCTCTCAACAGCTCTGACAAGATCTTCCTGTGTGACTTCACCATTCACTGGGGGAGACGTGTGTAACAGTTATGTGGGCACTTTCACCTCCTTTCTCAAAGACAATGATCTTCAACAACACTGTTATAAACCTACACACCACAAGGCCGCCATTCTGGATCTGATAATCTCCAATTCCCCTTACCTAAAAACATATGATCCCATCCCAGTCAACTGGTCTGACCACATGCTGATCCCATTCTCTCTAACTGGCTCTCATACCAAAACATATGGGCAACTCAAGAAAGAGAAAATAGGGTTTAGAGACCCACCCAACCTTGACACAGAAGCCATGGCCATCATGGCCTTTGCCACCCTAATTCTGATTACACCTCATCTTTATATTAACAAGGCCACCGAAAAGTACAACTCCTGCATCGAATACCTTATTGACAAATGTGCACCCCAGAATTACAAATTATCCAGAGAAAAACCTCTGGGCCCTTGTTCTTAAAAGACCTTTATTAATAAAAAAAGCTTATCAGAAAATGTGAGAAAGAATGGAGATAAGCACCATCTCACCTGACTATGACTAAGCTTTGCAAAGTGATAAAACAATGCAAAACCATATCCTCAGAGCCAAATCCTCTCATATCAGAGCCCTTGTGAATTCTGCAAAGAATAGACCGAAGCGCCTGTTCCAGGTCATTGCACAATCTAATAACTCCTCTTTCACTTTGGTTCCTTAGACATCCATATTTCGCTTCTCATCAACGACTCTCTTGAAACGTTGTGTCTCTACCATGCAAGGCACTTTCTCTCTAATCTCCGAGCAGGACCTACAACAAACTATCTCCAAAGTAAAACCCTCAAACCAGGACGACATTACAGGCTCTATGAGCAAATCTTTTGCCACACACCTACTCCCTTTATGGACCACCATGGTCAATTCCTTTTTCAAACAGGGCCTCTTCCCAGAACGACAAAAAATGGGTCAAATCACTCCACGCTTGAAAAAACAACCTCTCGATCCAGAGAACCTGAACTACTACCGCCCAGTCTTCACACTCCCATTTTTAGGCAAGGTCATCGAAAGTTGCGTAGCGTCCCAACTAGCCTCACACATTCGAACAAACAACCTCCTAAACACTCTCAAGTCAGGTTTGCACCAGGGTCATAGTACCTAAGCTGCGATCCTCAAAACCAACAATGAATCCTTTAGAATCCACAACTGCTGCCTCAAAGAACTCCTGGATTTATCTGTCACATTCGACTCTGTTAACCATTTTGCGCTTTTTCATATTCTTGAACTATGCATGGGATGTGGAGGCACTGTCCTCAACTCGTTCTCACCTTACCTATCCAACTGTTCCCAATTTGTGAAAATGGGCAACTCATTTGTGAAGCCAGTGAGCGTTCTTCAAGGGATCCCTCAAGGTTCGATCCTCTCCCGAACCCTCTTCAACCTTCACCTAGAACCACTTGTGTGTGATTCTCAGAAATTCTGAGATTCTCTTCCATCTCTATGCAGACGATGACCAAATATACTTGAAAATCCCGTACCCCAGGAGACGTTGCCGTGCTTTCAAATAGACTCTTAAAGATTCTAAACTGGATATTCAACCACCATTTAAAAGTTAACCCAACTAAAACAAAATGCCTTTTGATCCCCCCTCCAAAAGCAAAAACTCAAGTACAATAATTGATGAACAACTTTGTCGCCCTGGAAGGCTACCCCACCATTGTTATGAGTGCCGGATGACTCCGCATCACTCTTGATAAACGTCTCAATCTTCACAGCCACATCACAGCCATCAACAGCGCACAATGACAACTTAGGCAGCTTTGGGGCATCAGACAATTGATTCTGGAACAAGACCTCAAAACAGTTCTCTAGACTAGACATTGGAATTCCCCGTCTGTCACAGACAAGGAGTGTTAGGTTTAAACCAGCTCAAAGAAAGTACGGGAGAATTGATAGAGTCGGGTTCTTTTTATTTCTTTTTCAGTAAGTACCAATAATTGCCCGTATGGAACAACAAAATAAACTTTGACACGCTCTTTTGGGTGAGCAAGTTCCGTTTTTTCCCCAGGGCTTCTCCTGGACTTCCACTTCGAGAGGTCTTGTCCGTGTCCCAGGGGATTATATTGCTGGTGACGTTTTGAAAGAAAAAAAAATAAACCAGGCATCAGTGGTTGTGGAAAATTATTTTTCTAGACATGAGGAATAGGGAGTGAGGAAGCATGTCACCACTAACCCTACACCAGGTGGATTGGGCGTGACCTCCCTCTAATTTCCCTTCTTCCTCCCGTGTACGGTAAACCCCTGGATTTTAGCCCGTACCTTGGCAAGCCACCCCCCTCCGGGAGGGTGGCGGGATGGAACGCCTTTCGTTTGATCACCTCCCTCAACAGCATGCTCGTCGGCAGCTACTCCCGTATTGGTGCCTTCTCCTGGGATCACTCTGTTCGCCTCCGGGTAGGTTCCGGTCCCCTTCGCCTCTGTCCACGCCACGAACGCCTCCTCTGCTCCGGGGAACGCCGCTTCCGTCTTCGCCAGAAAGTCCTCCCCTCTTGTTGCGTGAAGCGGCTCTTCTGGTTTGTTGATTCCCGATGACGTCATGGGCCACGCCCCCAGGGATTCCTTTGGAAGATTCCAGTTAAAGGGCTCCTGTTCTTCCTGTATAAGGGGCGAGACGCCCGTGATTGGCTTTGGCACCCTCAGAAAGCAACAAAGTCCGTTAGCCATCAGACTCGTGACACCATCTCACAGGCATTCCCAACGTTCACCTAGGCCCACTGAGAGCAACATTAGATGCTGTAGCACGCTTCGTCTTAGGCCTCAAAAAAAGTTATCACATTCCCCTGTCCTGCTAACCATCAAATGTCTCCCCATTGAAGCATGAGCCCAATTTAAAATCGCTTGCATTACCCACAGAGCTCTGCACTCCTCCTCACCCTCCTATTAAGCAAGAAACTAAACCTCTCCAGAGCAAATAAGGATTCCAGAAATTCCCAATCACTGCTCCAGGAACCCTCCACCTTCAGTCGAGAATGATACATGAACCAGTCTTTCTCAGGTAGCGCCACTAGAACCTGGAACTCTCTGCCTCCCTCACTCCATCTAACCACCTGCCTAGCAGCCTTCAAAAGGATTACAAGCTCATCCAATTTGACAGACATCTTGGTTTATTCACCCTCGACCAGATGTAAGTACTGTCTGCACTGTGCCCTGATCTGCCTTCTTTTAACTGTGTATGTCCTCTGCCCAAGTGTTGTAACAGTCTCTTGTGGTAACTCCTACACACATCCACAGATGTGAACGTCAGAGTTTAACTACTGTTACTGTAACCCTGATTCCTGTGTGTTGAAAAGAGCTCTGATGCCTTTGAGCCATGTCTGGGCTATATAAAATTGCAAAAATAAATATATTCACACCAGGATGGGCACAAGGAGATTCATATTCTGAATATCCAATGGTCTTGGAATGGAAGTCACCCATAGGCGTTATTGGGCGTCCCTCTGCACCCTCAAGTGGGGCGGTGTGTCACAGTTTGAAGACCACTGCGTCCTTTGCTCTCCCCAGGCTCGACAACACCACAGAATGAAGACCATTTGTAGTGTTAGTACATAATGCTGAAATGTAAACCTGGACTACAATGTCCAGGTAGAATTTAGACTGTAATGACTCATGGGGCTCTATGGGAGACTTGAGTACTGATGGGACAGCATAGAGCACACAGCTGTTTCTGCTGAGGACGTTTACTGAAATTAACACTACTGGACAAGTATCAGTAGTCGTGTGATTACTACATTTTCTGGCAACAAGCTGTGTCTGCGCAGGAGGTAGACTGAATGATTTCCTCACCCCATGTCTAATCGAATTTGTATTTCGAGTGAGCTACGCAGCCGGTAAGATTGTTTTTAACTCGAGAGAAAATGATTGCTGTTTAAGGGATATTAGATACTGGACATTAAGTTCCTGTCTGGAATGAGACTGGTGTAATGAGCAATTTCATTGAAAATCCGTGGTTACCTGTTGTTGAAGGGTGACCGTTTAAAAGGTGATACTCGTGACACTTCAGGAGTGTGAGAAGTTGGCCTGATGTATGATGTCTCCAATTCTGGGGGCACCTTATATCAGTCCAAATAATCCCTTATGGTGGTGGTTGTAAGTCAACCTTAAAGGCAAGCTATCCTAGAGGTAGCATGGACTAAGCAGCCTAAAGGCTTAACTCAAGAGGACATGTGAAGCCAGCTGTTTTACCATATGCAATCCTGTAATATCAAATGAAAGGACACCACACAAGTTATATATTATAAAAATATATGTATTTATTCTCAGAATAATCCCCTGTACTCTTTATGAGTATAGAAGCACAAGCGTTTAAACAAAAGCACAGTATAACATATGAAAGTTGCAAAATTATGGATGAGGCCGGTGGCCACTCAAACCATATATAAAAAAGTGGTATAAGTATCACTAATCGATCAGTGGTAAGGCCGAATACCGAATCGGTAATTTTACCGATTCGGTAAATCCAAGATGTAGGTAGCACTGTTTACAGTGCTAGAGGCCTTCAGAATTCGGTATTTTACCACACAATCCTATTGTGTGGTAAAATACAGAATTCAGGTGTGCATGCACATCTGTGTGCATGCCTCGTGAGTCTCTCCCGGCACTGCACGCGGTACTATGCCTTTTCGAGAGGGCCTCAGGTCTCAAGATCAACCACGATAAGTCTTGGGCCCTTAATCTTACCATTCCGAAAGAGGAGATACCCCCCTGAAGGACATGGCACCCTATCAGTGGACTGCTCAGCACATTCGCTATTTAGGCTTCCTGCTGACCCCCTCGTTGGAAACGTGGACATCGGTGAACTGGCGAGAGTGTCGGAGAGCGGTCCTTGAAGATCTGCGGGGGTGGAGACCTCTGCTGCTGTCGTGGTTGGGTAGACTCAATGCCATCAAGATGTCGATCCTCCCTAAAATGTTGTATTTGTTCCAATGTCTCCCTACACCTATCCCACTCCACTGTATATGAGGCCCGCAGCGTGAGCTCACGTCCTTTATCTGGGGTGGGAAGCGGCCTCGATTCTCTCAGAAGCTCCTTATGACACCGCGGGATAGGGGGGGATTAGCCTGCCCTAATCTAGTGGACTATTACTGGGCCTCGCACCTGTGCTTTGTGGTGGAGTGGGGGGTGAGGGAGAGTGAGAAGGGATGGCTGCACATGGACCGAGCAGTGATGGGGCGAACCATCTGGGATCTTGCATGGCTACACCGGTGGTCCGATCTAGGAGCGCTCATATAGCGGTACCCACGAGAACGGTCCTAGAGATATGGGATTACATAGTGGTGTCCAGAGGCCTTACTACGTTTCCCTCGCCGCATAACCCAATAGAGGGGAACCCGCTTTTCCCGCCGGCCCATCGAACCCATGCCTTTGACAAATGGACGCAAGGGGACTGCAGGGTGATCTGCGACTTATATGAGTGAGGCGCACTTAAGACCTTTGACCAATGTAGGGAGGAGTTTCACGTACCATCGGAGGCGAGAATGCAGTATGCCCAGCTGCGACATTGGGTGTCTGAGGGGGAAATGTATCAGGCGGCTACCCACGACTTTACTCCCTTTGAGAGGTTGGCGCGTTCTCTTGGGGGATCAAGAGATCTCATCTCCCAGATTTACCGGATTCTGCAAAACCCGCTGACTCCGCCCTCTCACCCATATCAGCGCCAATAGCAGCTGGCGACCGGCACGGACATTGAGCCTTCACAGTAGGATAGACTTTGGCGGGACATCCCCAAGATATACCGGAGCATCCCGCAGAGGGAGAATGCCTACAAACTCTTGACTCAATGGTATTATACACCTCAGCGACTTCACAAGAAGTTTCCCACATCCTCTCCCCGGTGCTGGAGGTGTCAGTCTGCATCTGGGGATTTTATCCATGTCTGGTGGGCGTGCCCAATGTTGGCCATTTTTTGGAAGGAGGACCTTAGCCACATCAGGGGGGTACTGGGGTTTCCACTGCCTGAAGCCACAAGCCCAATCCTACTAGGCATCAAACCTGCCAGTCTGAAGGCGCTCACCCGAAGTGACTGGATCTTGGTGCTCCAGATGCTGGGAGCGGGTAAGCAGCTTATAGCCCTATACTGGAATAGAACTGAAGCCCCCCCAATAGCAGCCTGGTTTGTACGGCTCTGGCATGTCATTACGATGGAGCTTTTTACAGCGCGATTGCAAGTATGTGACACGCGTTTTAAGGCAGTTTGGCAGCCCCTAGTCTAATATCTCTGCACTATAGAACATGCGCGCCTCATGCCTACCAGGCTCAGAACGCTGCGTCTCTTTGAGGATGCCATTGTTCCTCCTGACCCCAGTAGATTGCTCCTGTAGAACCCCCCCTGGGAAGTGGGTGTTGCCTCAGGTCTTCTTCCATTGCTTCCCCCCCCCAGCGCACACTGCTTTTATTCTTGTTGTGTTCTCTTCTCTCCTCTACCTCCAGTTTCCTTTCCATCTCCCTTTTCTTCTCCATCTCTTTACTACTCTTATAGTTACTGGGCCCTGCTGGGCTGCCTTTAGATGTTGGGCTAGATGCCGGCTTGTTTCTTGACATCGATCTTGGGGGTCTTGGTTTTCTGAATGTCCGAAAGGTAGTACAGCTTACAGCATGAAACGCGGCCAGCCCCAGTGGGGTTGTAGGCAGAATGCTGTGTAACAATTTGCCTGTCCTGTGCAGGCCTCAAGGCCCCAACGCTAACTTACCTCGTGGCCGGCCCTGCTTAGGGTTGTAGGCTTAATGCTGTGTTTAAACGGACCTGTCGTATGTGTTATTGCCTGAAAATAAAACAGACTTGAAACAAAAAAAAGAAGAAATCAGCATTTGCCAAAGGATCTCTTTCACGCACGCTGTTAAAAACCATCGAAAACCTCAGTGTTTGTGAAGAGATTCTCTTCAGCACGTTAAGCTGTGTGTCTGTTGGGCACAACGTCGAGTGCTAGTGTGATGAATGGCGTGCACACATATGCACAAAATAAGTATAGTTCTTAACAAGCTCCTTTTCTGCTTCAACATCGGCGTTGTGGACAATAAAGACCTAGCAATTGTTAGGTCTCGTGACCTTAAATGCGCGCAAGCGCTTTGAGGAACGAGAATTCAAGTGCTCAAAATGCTCATGAAACCACCAGCTTTTTGCTGGCGTTTTTATGCAGTTCATGTGAACCACATGTTCAAACATGAACGCGCATCAGCCTCCCTCCATTTGCCGCACAGCACATCAAAGGGCTTCGCCCAGCGTGCGCTCTGCGGCTTCTCGGCTTCTCCTCCCCTAACTTCCTTGCATTTCTCCTCCCCCTCCCCAGCCAGCTTCCACCAGGCCGTGTTCCCTCATCCCTCGCACCCCCTCCTCCTTCAGCTTATCACATTCTTCAAACTAAAAATGCGTCCCCGCTTGTAGCATGCAACGGCCTAAAGTGATTGCATTAACCAAACTAGTTTTCCTACCCAATTTTTTTTCCCGACAGATAAAGGTAAGTTGCATTTATATTTTCCATTTAAGGTATGTGCGTTGTATTGTGTATGTCTGTACGTAAACATCTACCAAAATCCCCCAGGATCAGAGTGATGAGTGCTTGGCAAAGAATAAATAGTAATAATAAAATACATTTTCATGCAGATTTTAATAATGCTAATCAGTAAGTGGCCACATCAAAGGCTCTGTGCCACTTTCACCCACACAGCAACACTTACAGACAGGCAACGCCACTCACACCCACGCAAGCCCGCTATCATCCACGCAACACCACACTCACCCACGCAACGCCACTCACCCAAACAACACCACTCACACACGCAACGCAACTCATCCACGCAACCCCACTCATCCACGCAACCCCACTCATCCACGCAACGCCACTCACACACGCAACGCCACTCACACACGCAACGCCACTCACACACGCAACGCCACTCACACACGCAACGCCACTCACACACGCAACGCCACTCACACACGCAACGCCACTCACACACGCAACGCCACTCACCCACGCAACGCAACTCACTCAAAGCCACTCACACACACGCAGTGCCACTTTCACCCACACTGTGCAGTGCACAATAGGTCTCGCAGTAGGAAAGTTGGAGCTATTGGTTTTGTAAATGACAAAGCCCTTTATGTTTTTAAAATGAAAACAAAAATAAAAGGCATTGTTATTTGCAATTGTAATAGCTCCAACTTTCCTACTGCGAGACCTATTGGCAACGCCAGTGCTTGATAGATGAGCGTCAGCTTTTTTCTTAGTCTTCAATAAATTCGAAATAAATCAACGTGTGAAATACACTCAGGTTATTTACACTTTGTGTGCGAGCTAGTCATACGCACCAGCTTTAGCTTTACAATAAATTGTGCAAACAAATTCAGTGTCCATATAAAAGCCAAGAGGAACAAGCATTGGCATGGCCAATAGGTCTCGCATTTGGGACCTTATAAGTATTTAGTTATGCAGCACAATATCCCTGGTGCAACAACATCAACTGTTGCGTTGCTAAACACTGATAAGGTCCCAGACACGAGACCTATTGGCTATGCTAATGCTTGTTTTTAAAAAGGAGTGAATCTCACTAGTAAGCAAAATAGAAATAGGACAAAGGACAAAATATATAGCCATAAACAAAGAAGAAGGACAAAAAGGACAAATATACCTACAAAGAAGGACTACAAAAAAGAAAAGGGAAAGGTTACACAAGTGATTTGCAATAATAATTAATATTTAATTTATTATTTTACTACTTTGTTTTAATTGATTATTTTAGTTTATTGTTTTACATTTTCATTACAGGTATTGAGCACGACTGATCAAGCTATGGCATCACCTCCAACCTTTTTGGCCACAACTGGTTCTCCTCCCATTCAGTGGGAACAGTGGAAAAACTATTTTTTACTCACATGTTGGCTATAGATGGTGATAAGTTTGGTCCAATTAGACGCCAAGCTATTTTATGACATCATTTGGGGGTAGAAGGAAAGATATTGTACTAAAATCGACCAGAGATTTCCTTGGGAATGGGAGATGGTCATTCTAAAAATGTTTATGAAATGTCCATGCACGTTTTATTACCAAGATCAATGTATGAATGGAGCGAAATTAGTTATTTTCGAGAACACAATTGTTGGAAGAAGACTTTGACATATATGTAGCAGCATTATGTGGGTTATCCTTAACTTGCAAATTGGAAGAACTAATGATAAAAGGGTGAGAGAGAAATTGTTGACGAAGGATCTTAATCTTGACAACGCTATTCAAGTTGTGAAAGGCATGGAACAAGCTTCAAAGTGGCTGAAGGAAATGGACACAGCTTCAAAAACTGTTCGCAAGGTGAAAGGGAGTGTGCACCTATTTTCGAAGTACAGAGGCAACCTAGTTAAAACGTATCGAGGAATGCTACTGGAGAGGTGAAACAGGACATGTCCAGTGCCGGAGGCAAGAAGTCGATTGTGACAAGAGAAATCAAATGCTTTAGGTGTGGTGCTGCTGGACACATTGTTACCAGTTTTAAGTGTGCAGCAAGAGGCATTATATGCCGTGACTGTGGGAAAAAAATAACGTTTGCTGAGATGTGTGGGGAAAGATCTAATCCAATGAATATAAGTGTTAAGGAAGTTGAGGAGGTGTGTGAGAGTGTTACCGAAATTTTTCTGACTATCTATGAAGAAGAGCATGCTGTGTAAACCTCCAGTGATGTTGCACATGTAAAGGAACTCAATGGTGTGAAAAAAGAAAGCAATGAGAAATTAGAAAAACCACATTGCATTGTGTATCTGGTTGAGTTACAAGTAAAAATACTGTTGAACTCTGGGAGTATGTATACCTTAGTGTCGAAGAACACTTTGTCTAAAGATTTATATGATGATTGGCCTTTACCTGATATAAAGGCTGTGGGATATGGTGGAAAAGGAATTGAAATTTCTGCTATGAGATGGATGAATATTTCATTAGAGAGACAGGTAGTGCATGGTCGGGTGTATCTAACCAATTTTGGTTCTAACCTTTTGGGATGGCGTCATCAGAAAGATCCCAGTGCAAAAAATCCAGTCATGTTATCCATGTTTGAATCACAATGTGTGAACCAAGTGGATACGTTTGATGAGTGAGTAGGGAAGAGATTTCCTTTTGTGTTCATGGATGATTTGATATAGCTGAAAGCATTCTCTCACAGGATAATTCTTCAGAATGGGGCAGTTCCAGTGGTACATAAGGTGAGGAATGTCCCTCTCCTGATGAAAGAACCCTTGCAGGAGGAATTAAATAAGTTGTTAAATCAAGGAATAATTGAAACCATTGAGTCATCAGAGTGGTTAGCCCCAATGGTTGTGGCTCCCAAGGAGGGGGGTGACAACAGATTATGCATTGACCTAAAGGACCTCAATAGAAATATTTGGGTTGACAGACAAAAGCTTCCCAACATTTCCGAAATGTTGTCAGTTATGTCTGGCGAAAAAGTTTACTGTAGTCGATATGTCGGCAGCAAGTTCACCAAGTCAATTGCATAAAGATTTCAGGCATCTAACATCCTTTGTTACCCCATTAGGTGCATTCCGCTATTTGCGGTTGCCATTCGGACTGGAATCAGCGTCAGCAGTGTGTCAGAGAGTGATGAAGCACATGTTTTGAAGGTTTGGAGAACGTCTGGTATTTCCATCCAAGATGATGTTATGATAGCTGGTAACGATGAATGACATCATGATGAATTGCTTGAAAAAGTGTTGACACGTCTGGATGAATATGGGTTGACTAGCAAGCGAGAGAAATGTCAGTTTAGGAAAAAAAGTTACATACCTTCGTCACGAGATATCAAGTGATGGAGTACCTCCCAAACAGAGCATTGTCCAGGGGATAAGTGATGCACTGTGTCCTGAAAATAAGTACCAACTTAAATCCTTCCTTGGGTTAGCGGAATACTGCTCAAAATTCATAATTTTTTTTACTGAAATAGTGAAGCCGTTAAGGGTATTGATGAAAAAGAATACAATATTTGAAAGGAGTGATGTGTGCGAGAGGGCTTTTCCACAGATTAAGGAAAGCATCAATTAAACTCCTTCTCTTGGTCACCTTGAAGTGACAGCTAAAACGTACTTGACAACTGATGCTAGTAATGTTGGACTAGGAGCAGTGTTGACCCAAGTGGTGAATGGTCAAGCGAAAATGATAGGATTTGCTTTCAGGAGGTTGCAAGGTGCAGAGAGGTCCTACTCTGTGATTGAGAGAGAGGCTCTGGCATGTTGTTGGGGCATCACACATTTCAAGCATTTTTGTGGGGTGAGACTTTTAGAGTTAGGACTGACCACAAACCACTAGTGCATTGGTTTAAGGGGAGCAGAGGACTGGAAGGTGGAGTTACACCCAGAATTTCAAGATGGATATTATCCATCCTGGAATTCAATTTTGAAATGGAGTATTTGAAGGAGTTGAAGAATGTTGTAGGATATTGCCTTTCTCATTTACCTTCTAGGAGTGCAGTGGGAGGAGTAGTTGATGTAGAAATCGATGTGAACGACAGGTAAGAAATTCTAGAATGCATGGCGTTGAGCAAAGAAGAGTGGGACATAGCCATGGAGGGCGATTTGCTATTAGGAAAAGTGAAAGAAAATATTAAACTTGGATGGCATCATGATGTACGTCACGATGATAGGATGGAGGAATATTCGGGAGTCAGAGAAGAATCGAGCATTTTAGGTAATAAGGTGAGGAGAAGGAGTCGCATTATTCACCCTGTTGTACTACGTGAGCGGATTGTTCAGTTGGTGCATGAAGAGCATCCTGGGAGAAATATGACCAAGAGAAGGATAGACAAACTTATTGGTGGCCAAAGCTGGATAGCATGGTAGAGGATGCTGTGAAACATTGTTGTGCGTGTGCTAAAAGCAATAAAGTCAAAACATTGAGACAACCTCCATTGAAATGTGTCAAGATACCTGCAAGACCCAGGGAGAGATTAGCTATGGATTTTCTTGGTCACATAAATACATTGGGTACTGAAAATAGGTTTATTATGGTGCTTGCTGAATACAATACCAAGTGGTTTGTGATCAAACAAGTGCATGCCATCAATTCTAAAAGTGTGATGGATTTTCTGGAGGAAGTTTTCTTGGGGGAAGGTGTACCAAAAACTATTGTGTCCGAAAATGGTGTGCAGTTCGTTTCACGTGCGATGAAGGAATTTATGGAGAAGTGTGGAATTGTCCATGAAAGAGTGGCTTTATTTAGACCACAGGCGAACGGAATGGTAGAAAGGATTAATCGTTTAAACATGGAAACCATACAATTGTCATTAGCTCATGGATTGTCCTGGAAGGAAAAGTTGAAGAAATTGTTGTGGGCTCACAGGACTACTCCTCATGCTGTAACAGGAGTCTCTCCCTTTGTCTCTTTCAAGGGTAGGGAACCTGGAAGGAAGGAGAGTCCTGTTTGGTTGGTTGCCAAGGATTGTGTGTGGGTAGATCATGTAGCTATAAAAACCAGAGTTGCCGTGAAGCAGAATGGTGGAGAAGAGTACTATAATGAGAAAAAGGTGTGAAAGAACCAAGCATTGAGGTGGAAGATTGGGTTGTCACGAGAAAGAGTGGAGTGGTGATTAAGGGAGAGAGTAAATTCTCTACTCCACTGAAGGTTGTTGAGGTTTAGTGCGATAGGGTTGTGTTGGAGAATGGAATGGTGTTGAGTGTTGGGAGTGTCTGCAAGGTTGCTGGACGTTCGGGTTAAAGTCTTAGGTTATTGAACGTTCCTTAACCCATTCAATATTATTTTCTATGATGTTTTAGTTTTATCTATTTCATCTTATTTAGGGGATGTTATTGAATTGTTTTGTATTAATTTCTTTTCCTTTTCCCTATAAGGGAAAATATGTGTAGTGTTAATACATAATGCTGCAATGTAAACCTGGACTAGAATGTCCAGGTAGAATGTAAACTGTCATGACTCATGGGGTTCTTTGGGAGGCTTGAGTACTGTGGGACAGCGTGGAGTATACAGCTGTTTCTGCTGAGGACGTCTACTGAAATAAACACTACTGGACAAGTATCAGTATTAGTGTGATTACTACACCATTGTTTTAAAAGAAGAGGATGCAGGGCTGTTTTAGGAACCAGAATCAGCCCTGGCAAATATGTTCCAACCACAATATTTCATGTGAGGGTACCTGCGTGCCTCTGGGATGCAGTGATTAATTTGTAAAAAAATAAGTGCTGGGGCCCTCGTCTGGAACGCCACTGCAGCTTGAGTCCCCCGTTGCCCATGCCAATGCTGCCGATGACAGTACGTACATAACTACTTACTATCACACTCCTACAAGTATGACAATTCAGACTATTCCAGACCTCAAAAGCTATAAGAATGTCTTGGGTGGTAGGTAGTAGTCATTGTATGTATGTTGAATTAATAAACAGCTGATGTTCTGTTCACCTTTAAATAGGACAAACATCCCACCATGTGGCACACTGTCATTGTTGGCAATTAAGTGCAGGTGTCGAGCACCGGAAACCACTGGCTCAAGTTGAGCTCTGCTGGAAGGTTAGGGCAAAGGAAGGGGGGATGTGTGCATGCATGGTATGTTCTCCCACAAATAATTTTCTAGAAAAAGTGGGCCCAAATGGTTTAAGGTATATCACAGCTTTTTACTATATTAGCTAAACACTTTAAGGGACGCAACGCTCTCTGCAGGGGTGTAACACTTTTAGTGAGAGAGTGTCAGCACTTCTCTGTAGCAAACAGGCACTCTGGGAAAATGAGCTCCTTTACTTTACTATTTCCATTTCAAGCGCTGCTCCTTCTATTGGAGGAATAGGGGACTGTCCAGTAGAGCCTTATGGTGGAACCTGCCCTGAAGAAGAACATGAACAGGAAAATCCACTCTTTGCAGACCATGGTTTAAATGGAACCAAGGGGAAGTCGAGCCATATCAGGACCACCATGAGCCCCTTTGAATACATGGTGCTATCAATGGGGCCCAGGGAGAGGAGATACAACTCACTAAGGCAGTGGTGCAGAAAGATGCACATGAATCATGAAGCAGCAGGAAGCTGATTGCACTGCCTGCAAGCATACAACTTAATATGTAGTATTGTGGGTACGAAAGGCTCCCATGCCGCACAGCTGGCCTGGGAAATTACTGGAAGGCGCAGATCATTATTCCAGCTAACAGCAAACCTCTTCCTGCAGCCTCTTTGGGCATGCATCGAATCACTTGCTAGCTGCCAGCCCACCTGCTGCAATCCACCTGCCATTTTTTAATGTTGCCTTAGCCTTATCTGATGCTTCCCTGACAGTCATTAGAGGGTGCTACATTTGGTGCCTGATAAACAGCTGGGGTCAGGTCCTTCCTCCTCCTGCCCTATATTCAGCTGTGAGCTATGCTAGCAGAGGCCTGTATTAGGTTACATATGACATTTTCGCACTTAATCCCAGATAGGCTACTAGTTTTTGTGTGTAAGCAAGAAGAAGGTTCTGCACGAGATTGAAAGTGGTCCATTTTACTGCTGCCTGACCTACTAGTTCAGATGCACAGAGAAGGGGGAGAGCTACTGTGTCACTGTATTCACACACAGTGCACGGTTCTAGTTTGTGGAATAGGGTCATGTTATATTACATTTTATTATTTCTATGTATGTGTAGAGATTCCAAATCCAGGAGGCATACAGCCGTGCGCGGAACAGTAACATCCTTTTATACAGGATACTATTATTTAAATTTGTTGGACTGGTCTTAAAGCACCTACAAGCCTCTAAAGGCAGCAAAGTTCTGCACATTTCATCGACAGTCAACATGGTTGTACTTTTAAACATATTATACTAGAATATTGTGGCCAGAGCTGGACTCACCATAGTAGGCACAAGGGGTTTCCCCGGGAGGCTGGAAGGGTGGGGGATGGTTTTCTAGAGTTGGGGGATGGTTTTCCTACGGTGCTGAAATATCGGCCCCAGTAACACAAGCACCAGTGCTTTACACTTGCAACCCCCACTATCCCCTCTCCTTATTCCAATCCCCCCAAACCTCCCCCACCCCTGGTCCGATGTCTTCCCTCCCCCAGCCCTGATCGTGGCACAGTAATATTGTGGAGAAAATATCGAAAGGTGAGTGCACAAAGGAAAGCATCATTATGGCGGCAGAAAGGGCCCCCTACCTTCGAAATGTGGAGTGGAAGGTTATATGCTATATGTAAACTTGAAACTAGTTTATATGCTGTTGAAGGGCTACAGAAACAGAGACTGGGTATCAAGATCTGGGGAACCCTTATAGAACATCTAACACCATTAACAAGTTAAAGATAATCTCCGTGATGTTGCTATGCGATACTATTAACATATCTATTGACCCTCTGTAATAAACTCTGTGTTTTCAATTTTAATAGCTGTAGGAGGAAGTATATGATCCTTATGTTACAACTACAGTGATATTGATTCTTTTATGTTTGGATGGATCAAACTGTTTTATGTTCTCCTTTCCTGTATTTTTTCGTCTATGTAATTTGTTATTTGCAATTGGCTATGGCTAAAATAAAATATATTAAAAATTAAATAAAGGAAAGCATATATTTACTGTTCTTATTTCCTCATCTATAAACCATAGCAATATGCATATCTTCAAGGTACATAGATGTGGAGTTAGGTATAGAAAAGCTTGACATACTAACTTTTCAATATTTTGTCCTTGATATCAATGTCTGACAATAGCCGGGATTTCAGGAGCCAGGCGGTCAGCATATGATGCGGAAGACTATATGGGTCTCAACTCTGAAGGGGATTTAGAAGGGGGAGCTAATGTTAGTCTCTCAAAGTGGGAGATGTGAGAAACTTTTAATGGTTTGGGTCAGTTGAGCAGCAGCATGAAGAACAGCTTCAGTTGGTGTCATCAAGGACACTGAGAGACCAGGGAATAGTTTATTTGCTTTCAGCTCTGATTAAAATAGAAATATAGCAGTGCAGGTACTGACCTTCAGAGTACCTGCTTTCTCCTGAGAGGTGCAGGTACTCTCCCACTCAAACTATTGTGCCCTGCAGAGAATGTCGGTACTTTACCTTTTAAAATGAAGAAGTGTAGGTACTCATCACTAGTATCCCTGCTTCCTACTAAGAAGTGCAGGTACTCTCCTGTTAAAAGTAATGCACCCCTGCTAAGTAGTGCAGGTACCCACCATTAGTGTACTTGCGTCCTGCTGAGAAGTGCAGATACATTCCTGTTCAAAGTAATCCACCCCTGCCGAGAAGTGCACGTACTCACCATTCCTGTACCTGCTTCCTTATGAAAAGTGTAGATACGCTCCCGTTACAAGTATTGCTCCCTTGCTTTCAAATAAAAGAAGTGAAGGTACTCAGCTGCTCATTAAAAGCATGGCCTCTGTCTAGATTTGATAAAATGAAGGCTTGCCAATGAAAATACAAAAAAACAGAATAAAGAAATTCAACCTTACTAGATTTGGTTTGAGTGGTTTATCAATCACTCAATCAATAAGTCTTGTAGACCGTGACTTATCACCCGGGAGGTCTCCAGGTGCTGGGGTTCTGTGAGCCTCTGTCGGATGGCTGTGACAGTCGAAGAGCCAGGTCTTGAGCTTTTTCCTGAAGTCCTCCAGTGAAGAGGAGGTGCATAGGTGGAGGGGAAGGTCATTCCAGGATTTGGCAACGAGTTATGAGAAGGAGCGAACTCTGCAGCAGCTTTAGGGGATGTGGGCCGAGGCGTGGGTGGAGAAGCTCAGTTCCCTGGTCAGTTGGTGGAACGTTAGGCGGTTGTTGATGCAGGCGTGTCTGGATTTTTGGAGGGCTTTGTAGGCGTGAGTAAAGAGCTTGAAGAGGCATCTTTCTTTCACGGACAGGGAGCCAGTGGAGAGCCCTGAGGTGAGGGGAGAAGCTGGTTCTGCTGGGGAGGTCGAGGCGAGGATGAGTTGCTGCTGAGTTCTGGATGGCCTGGAGGCGGTTTAGTAGCTGTTTGGTGGTACCATCCCATTCCTAAGGTCTCTGCCAGTGACGGGATGTTCAAAATCAGGCAAAAGGTACACAATTGAAAGTGGTCACTATGTATGTTTTTAGGTCTAGTGTTAGCCAAGACCATATGATTGTACTAATGTTACATATACACTATAAGTAGTTGTAGAGGTTTCTGGCACCCTTCTTCAGCCATTGGTCTGTTGTAGTGCCATCCACATTTTTGTGTTGCCTCCTACACACTAGAGAACACAGCATTGGGCAAAGGGTCAGCCCACTTCAGTTACTGACTAACTTCACTGTGGGTAACAGCATTCTGCTCTTTCACAAGGAGCACATTCGCACAAAAAGTAGTTCTCTTCATTGACATCGACTGCTATGAAAATGTTAGCCCTCTGAGATCTTAAAATATTTTGATTTTAGCCATTTTTTTCTTTTTAATAACGGCAAGGGACCAACCGCTTCCCTTGCAAAACTTCACAAAAATAATTTAAAAACAAAACAAACATCAACAAAATCCCAAAGGTTGGGAGTCAATGGCAGACCTGTTGTCTATGCCAATGCTTGTTTCATGTGTGGGTCACCCAGGACAATGATGGTATGTCCTTTCACCACCTCTTCTCTTATTGAGGGGTTAAGAAACTTCGCAAAGTAGGCCTGAGGAGCACAGTGCATTTCTTCATTAAGGCAGAAGGGCAAAGATCACCAGGGCAGGTAGTAAGAGTCATTCCATACCGACTCACTGTCCAAGGGGGCCTGTGACAACCATGTGAAGCAATTGCTGTGCTTCATAAGATACTCTCTTTGTCAGAAGGAAGGATTATGTTTAATAGTCAAAGCATGATTGTTAGACCTGGCACCATTGGCGAGAGTCTTCCTTCCATTTTCGCTGTTGTCTCCTCTGTTATTGCTGGTATTAGATGCTCTGGGCACTGTGCCACTGCCATTCAGTGCCACAGCGCAAATGCTCCCTGTGTAAATATGACTGTGAATTGGTATATCCCTGATTGGCTTGTTTGGTTTACCTGTTAGTCCCTAGTAGTGTGGCCTGTGTGTGCCCAGGGCTGGTAACCCAAATGCTGCTGGTGGGCCTGCAGCGCTGGGTTGCACCACCCACAGAAGCAGCTTGTAAAGTGTTCCTCAGACCTGCCACTGCAGTGTCTGTGTGCAGTCCTGAACTGCCATCTTGGCTGTGAAGTGCCCACACTTCCCCGCCCCTGAACCTTCCCTTAGCATCATGTCAGTCACCCCTATGGAAGGTGCTTTGTGTGTGTAAGGTAGGACATGGCTTGATAGGTGTAGCATGTCCTGGTAGTGACTCACACTTGGGGACACTTGAGACGCCGCCTTACCTGCCGTGAGGGGAACGGCCAACCTGCTTTGCTTTGCTCTCTGCCCCTGCTCACCGCCTGCTCTCTGACAGAACCGTGCCGTGAGGGAAACGGCCAGCGCTTGCAATCTTCAGCACCCATACCGCCATCCACCGCCGTCCACCCGGTGCAGCAGCAGCTGGGGAACTACATCACCCAGCTGCCCCGGGGGTGGACGCGGCGGGTGTGACGGCGGCCACGCGCCAGGAGGCGCCTTATTAGCAGGGAGCGCCGAAGCGCTCTTGGGACACTTGAGACGCCGCCTTACCTGCCGTGAGGGGAACGGCCAACCTGCTTTGCTTTGCTCTCTGCCCCTGCTCACCGCCTGCTCTCTGACAGAACCGCGCCGTGAGGGAAACGGCCAGCGCTTGCAATCTTCA
Organism: Lissotriton helveticus; assembly: GCF_964261635.1. Classification (NCBI taxonomy): domain Eukaryota; kingdom Metazoa; phylum Chordata; class Amphibia; order Caudata; family Salamandridae; genus Lissotriton; species Lissotriton helveticus. Next base: position 238,400,534 of record NC_136071.1, read on the forward strand.
GCGCCCATACCGCCATCCACCGCCATCCACCGCCGTCCACCCGGTGCAGCAGCAGCTGGGGAACTACATCACCCAGCTGCCCCGGGGGTGGACGCGGCGGGTGTGACGGCGGCCACGCGCCAGGAGGCGCCTTATTAGCAGGGAACGCCTCTCGCACACGCGAGTCGCGCGTGGGAGAAGCCCGGGACAAGGGCGGGACAGTCTTAGACAGTCCTAGACTGGCCACGACTGGACTGGACCCGGTTATTAACATCTCCTGTACCGTGAGTCCTGCGTCTGCTTTCTTGGCCACCGATTTATTTGCATTTGTTTGTTGCCCGTATTTCATTAATTGAGCTGCAATATGTCTAAACAAAAAACACCCAATACACCTGCTAATACAATGGATAATTATTTAGTACATAGGGTGTCAAAAATCATTAGCGAACGTAGGTCGTCTCTGGGGCTGAGTGAGTCTTCATTTTGCTCCCAAAGTGGAAGCCAAGATTTAATTGACTTGGATTTAGAAGCTGAAACTGATACTGTTATTGAAAATGTTGTAAGAAATGATTGTTCAGTATTGAACTCGTCTGCTAATGTTTTGCACCATGATACAAATGTGGATTTACTAACGGGGGAGGAGCTATGTAAATCATGTGTTGACTTAGAGGTGGTTGAAGAGAGCATTTCCCCGCCAACGCCAGTTCCGGCCCCTAGAGTGGTGAAAAGACCTACTAAAAATCTGCCAAAAAGGTTAGGGCTACGGTCTAATAGTAAAAAACCTGCTACGCCCCCTAAAATTAAACACAAACATGCCACTCATGACATAAGGGAGGAAAGGAGTAACTCAATAAATTTTGAAGAGCTGCTGTCAGATAAGTTCTTGGCCACGCTAGAAGCCAAGATATCTTGTATAATTAAACCGCTCATATCTAAAATAGATCATTTGTCTGACAAAGTCCATAAGTTGGAGTCGCTTTTGAAAATCACGAATGATAATGTGGGCGAATTTTCAAATGAAATCATGAACAAGATAGACGGGAAACAGTTAAATATGACTGAGAGTTTACATCCTATACCCCCCCCTAACCAGACAAGTGTGCCGAGTGATAGGAATGACGTTGGTCATGTTGTTGGTAATCCAGTAGATGCAGTACCACCGGTAACACAAGGGGATGCTCTAACACCCAATTCCGACCTAGAACTAAATCCCGTGGAATTAATTGTGGAAGCCTCTCCACTGGTTTTAGTACTGGCAAATGTCCCACCACTTGAAAAAGATCAGACTGAGTCCTCTGATTCCCTTCTAAACAAATCCTTGCAGTGGTTAGGCAACAACATGCAAATATCCCCATGGGGTAGAGAAAAGTTGTCTGAAGATCTCCTAACAGCAAGAAGAGTAAAGTGGATAGGGACAAAACCAAAAAAATTCTCTGGGGATTGTGTGGTGCTGAACCTTAAGGGCCCGGAAGTATTATCAGATATTCTGCTTAATATTTTTCCACCCCAACGTAGAAGGGCAGAAATAATTCCACTGACGTTGGACTTTTTCTATAGCAGAAGAGGGTTAGTGTCAAAGCCAACTATTTTAAGGACAAAGTGGTCAGCAGTTGGAGCAAGAAGGGTTAGGAATGATCAACAAAGTTGTGACTGGGGGATAAATTTGGAAAACCGCTACTTGGCTTTATCCAACTTGAACGAGTGTGATTGACTCGCGGGTTGTGCAAGGCCAATGTCGCAAAGGTATGCAAGTAAAGGAAATATGTCATGCACCGACTTCACGAATCAGAATATGCACAATAAAAGACCAATCAACACGGTGCAGGGAAATCTTGTCCTTGAAGTCCAAATACCAGATGTTGAGGGTATCGCTTGCATTGCAGAGGCTAGAAAACCCGAAATAATACCAACGGAGGGCCAACCATCAAGTGTTGAAAGTAGATCAAAAACCAGGAATTTAAAAACAGGGGAGTTATTGTCCCATTATGAATCGACCTCGTTGTCCCTTCTATCCTGGAATATAGCAGGCATAGCAAGCAAGATACCCACATTGGAATGGGTTGATTACATCGACCAGCATGATATAATCATGTTGCAAGAAACATGGTCACTAACCCCAACATTTAGAGAGGGTTTTCTAAATTTTTATATCCCAGCCACCAGAAACCAGATGGGACGCCCCTCTGGAGGGTTGTTAATCTGGATACGGCAGTCCCTGAATTGCACCATAAAACAGTTGTCCATACCTTCCAATGACATTATGGCTCTTCGCATTAAATGGGTAAATGGCCAAGAGCTTACCTTGTATAATGTTTACGCTAGAGGAGTGTCTAGTGGCAAATCCTCTGACACTATAACGGTTCTAGAGCAGCACATAGACACTTTATCGACTACAAATCAAATAGTCGTGGGTGGGGATTTTAATGTCACCTTTGAGCCACTGGGAGAAGAGGATAGGACATTGTCTGAAGAGGAGGACGATAAGTGGGGTATCCCACAGTTGGAACTGCCAGCCATTAAAAAATGGAGTAATGTAGCGATCCAACTAAAAAGTCTCTGCTTAGCTAGAGGCTTGAGAGCGGCAAATGGTCGCTCGTCTTCCGACCAAAAAGGGTTTAATACGTTTGACAATGGCCGATCCACCAGTAGAATTGATTACATACTCCTAGATGTAAGGTTCTGGAGTAAAATGCTAGACATGGTTGTAGAAAATAGACCAGAAAGCGATCACAACCCCCTGCTACTGACATTTTACTCCTGCTATGAGCCTATAGCACAAAGTAACGTTATCGGGATGTCCACGCAGGATGTAGTCTGCTCGAATAATTTGCGTAATCTCAAATGGAAAAACCTCCTAGAAGATGTGGCAAAACTAGAGGTACTTAAGAAACTGGTAGTAGACGAGGTAAATATTATCAAGTCGCACCGCGGGACAACCAATTTTCAAGATTACGTGATGAAGGCTCATGGTAATCTGTTTCCCAAAATACAAAGCTTCTTTTTTAAAAAAGTAGATACCTGCAAAAAGGGGAAAAATGGTATAGTACATGGCTGGTATGATAAAAGCTGTAGGATGGCACGGCATAATCTTAGCCTGGAATTGAAATCTGGCAATGTAATATCAATCAGGAGGGCGAGAGATGTTTATAGACAATCCCAAAAACTGGCTAAGAAACGTTGGGATGAAGAAGGTTGGCAGGATATGAAGGAGGCCTGTGCAGCTAAGGATTCTAGACGCTTTTGGGCTATAGTAAAATGGGATAGGGGAGGATTAGCCGCCCAGCCTCAAAATCATGTCCCCATAAATCAATGGATAGAGTTTTTTAAACCACAGTATGCTCGTAACCCTGCATACATTGATGATCTTCCCCCCCCATTCACCTTCTTTAAAACTCAAATATTTAATGAGAAGGATGTCAGTCTAGCGATGGATGGCATAGCGGGGGGGAAAGCACCGGGTATGGACGGTATTCCAGCCGATTTATTCTTATCGGACCGTACTGCATGGGGAACTTATTTCACAATGTTGGCAAATGCTGTGGCGATGGGAGGGGCTGTCCCCCCGTCATGGAAGGGGGCAGAAATAATTCCCATATATAAAAAAGGAGACAAAACATTAGCCCAAAATTATAGACCCATCAGTCTAATAGATACAGCACAAAAACTGATGGGGCGCTTAGTCCAGAACAAACTGCAACAATGGATTGATGAGAAGAATATATTATCTCCCTACCAGGCAGGGTTCCGGCCATTGACTAGTAGTGTAGACCAAGTTCTCTATTTTATGACTATTTATTGGAGAAATGTCACACTCAAAAAGGGCACGCTGTATGCAGTCTTTGTAGACCTAAAAGCAGCCTTCGATCTAGTGCCCAGAGAAAAACTGTGGCAGACTCTGGCTGAGGTAGGTTTAAGCCAAGAACTTCTTACTCTCTTAGTTCGCCTCCATGATAATAACTTTGCCAAAATTAGATGGGGCAAGCAAGGCGAAGTCACAGACTCTTTTCCAATAGAACGAGGAGTAAGGCAAGGGTGTGTCCTTGCCCCCACACTATTTTCAATGTATATAAACGGTATTGTGGCCCACTTAACGAAATCCCCATGCGACGCTCCAATTATAGCTGGCTCCCACGTCCCTGTTTTAATGTTTGCGGACGACACGCTTTTACTTTCACGCACTCCGAGTGGTCTTCAAAAAGTGGTGGATGCCTTTGGTGAATTCTGTGATAGTAGGGGCCTCGAATTGAATACCACCAAAACAAAATTCATGTGCCTAAACTACCAGTCTTCATTCAGAGGCGAAATTAAATACAAAGGAACCCCCCTTGAGAAAGTGGATGCCTTTACCTATCTAGGCATCACCCTCCAGGGAAATATGAAGTGGAAGTCCCACATTAATAAGACCCTATTGAAGTTTAACCAGCTTTCTGGTGCAGTAGCTTTAAAACACCGCAAATCGCTAACAAAGCCGGTTAACTGTGTATTAGAAATATACAACATGAAAGTACTAGGTGCCTGCTTATATGGTTCAGAATTATGGGGGTTTTCCAACTTGGGAGAGTTAGGATGTGCGGAAAACAGATTTCTTCGAGGGATTGTCATGGCCCCTCAAAGTACACCTGTAATCCCGCTAAAACTAGACCTGGGCAGGAAAAATATTGAGGATATAGCAAGATTGCGGCCACTCCTCTACTGGAGGCGCCTGATGGTCACTCCAGAGCTGAAGCATTATGCTACAGCTCTTGAAGATGTTGTTGAGTTTGATCGTTTCCATTGCATTGAATGGTTGAAGGAACTTCGGGGGTTGCTCGTACTGCTAAAATTGGAATACCTCTGGGGCAACCATGATGTGGCTAGTTTTCCAACTAAAGCGAAATTGAAAGACCTATATTGGGAGATGGTCTATGCAAGAATGTTCTGTAAAGGTTCCAAATCAAAATTGACAAATCGTTTCTGTGAAATTAAAATGTATCCAATATGCGAAACATTCTGGGACATAATAGAACGACCATATGACAGGAAACTTTACTTCCAATTTCGTATAGGTACTTTACCAGTGAATGCATTTAAAAAACACTGGTCGCCAATGTGGGATGAACATTGCCACTATTGTAAAGACCAAATAGAGCACATCTCGCATTTGTTGTTCTGTTGTCCCTTATATGTCAGCCCCAGACGTAAATGGTTAAAGCCAGTATGCTTAAACATCGGCTCTCGCAGTTACTTGACAGCCCTTAGAATATTAGAATCTGATTGTTCTACACCAATGGTTGTCGCCGTAGCTAAGTTTCTTGCCTGGGCATGGACAATCCGCACTCGCAGTCTTAAGTTAATGTAAATGAAATAGTGTTATGCAAATGGAATTAGTCTATTGTATGAATTGTTCTTAAAATATTTTTATAATCAATTGATTCTTAATGTGTAATATTCGACGGTCAATGTTTAATACGTGTTTTAGAATTATTTTAAAAAAAATATAGTATTTATTGTATTAGGGATATTCAGGATGCTTTTATGACAAATGTCGAATAAAGCTTTGAAATTTGAAATTTGACTCACCCTCCATTTTGTTTTCACTGCTGCGAGGCTACCTGTTCTCCATAGGCTAGAATGGGCAGACTGGCTATTACATCTTATAGTCCTATCTGACTCAGGGAACATGGAAGAAATTCGAGTGTAGTATGCCTGAACTCAGAATGATAAAATACATCTTTTAGTGAAGTTAGTTTTAACATTCTGTGTTTGAAAATACCACTTTTAGAAAGTAGGTATTTTCTTGCCTAAGCCTTCCAGTGTGCTCTGCTGTTATGTGTATTGGCTGTCTGGGTTTAGAGGGGCAAGGCAGGCTGAGTCAGACCTGGGTTGAATAGAGAGATCTGCATTGAGTACTGGGGAGGGGTAGCTCCTTGACCTGAATAGGGCTGTGCCTGGCAGGGTGAATGCTGGCTCCACCTCCTACTGTTCGTCTGATGGCAGACGCCCTCTTTCTGAAAGGAAGGATGCAGCCTGGTAAACAATGTGCTCCAGGCCTGAGCAGAACTGGTTCTGGCTGGGTTCAGAGACTAGAGACTTTTGAGAACAAAGACTTTTGGGGTATAAATATCTGTGCCCAACCCCCTGATTTTGGTATTGCTCCTGGATGGCAAGAGGAACCTCTGTTCGTGTTACTGAAGGAATCTGCAGGATAGGACTGTCCTTGTGCTTGGGTGCTGTTTCTTGGATTGGCCTGCAGTAGTTCCCCTTGGACTTAGAAGAAGAGGGGAAAGGACTTTTGAGAGACTTTTATTTTTGCTAAGCAATCACCCAAGGGCTAGAAGAGAGCTAGCCTCCTGCTGGAGACAAAGGCACATCTGACTCCCCCCCAGCCTCCTGATTCCTCCCAGCGAGGATTTCTATCTGCAGGTGAGGCCCCTGTGAGTTCCAGGGCCTCTAGTTCTACTACAGAGAAGAGAGTGCTGAAATTGTCGCTAACGCCTGTTTACGAACTGCCATAGCTGAAGAGCGTAAGAAAAATCATCGCGCTGCTGCCGCCGAGCGCTCGCAAACCAAAGATCATCGCTTCGCACGCTTGCGGGCCACAGAGTGCTCGCTAACCCCCAAGATCATCGCATCATACGTTTGCGGGTTTGTCGAATGCTCGCTAACCCCGGATCATCGCATCGAGATCATCGCATCACGACATCGCAGAGTGGGCGCCATGCGTCCACCATTTTCCTCGCATCGCACCGGGATCGTCGCTCCCTCGCGGGGCGCCATTTTCTTTCATCGCAACAAGATCGCACTCGCAACAGGATCAGTGCATCATCCTCCCTTGCGGCAAGGATTCAACGCATCGCCGGCCTTGCGTGGGGAAAAGCATCGCTGCAGCTCGTTTGCGACATTTTGCTTGTTTTGCTACGAAATCCAGGTACTTTGTAAGTAAAAAGGTCGCAGAGACCTCTGCTTTGAACTGAACCCTATTTGAACACTTTGAACTCTTTTTCCAGCTTTTCAAGAGTACCCCCCTTTTTCAGTATTGTGGTTTTTTACCGTTATTGGTCTTGTGTTAAGTCTATATATAAAGATACTTATTTTTTATAACTACTTGTGTGGTGTCCCTTTGTTAGTGTCCTTCACTGTGTTACTGTGTATTATCGTAAATGCTTTACACACTGCCTCTGACATAAGCCCAGCTGCTCGTGCTACGTTACCACAGGGTTGAGCAGGGGTTATCAAAGGGTGAAACCCCCTTACTCTGACTTAGGAAGCAGGGTCCCTACTTGGACTGTGGCCAGCCACTGCCAACTAGAGACCCCCATTTCTAACAATGATGCCTTAGGTGTAGTGCAACCGGCACTCTTATCTGGATGCTCTCAGATATACTCATGCTTCAACTTGTGCCACAAAAATCCGTTAAGTGTGTCTGTATCAGAATAGTGAGAATATATGACGTTGTAAAACATGCAATTACAATGCATGCTTTAACAACACAGTCTTTAAATCACAACTACCATTACATTGCCTGATTTTACAACGCATGCCATTACAACACATCTTTTAAAACTACCATTACAACACATTCTATTACAATGCATAATCGCTGATCGATAGGGAACATGGCGGCCGAAAGCTGACGGTCGCGGCGCAGCTCCCTGGTGTGGGGCGTTTGAACCGTCACTAGCGGTCGGCGGCTGCTACTTTTCATTTCTTTCTTCTCCCGATAATGTTTCTTTGAGGGAATGCTTTTTCAAAACCCCTAAATTAATTTAATTTAAACTTAATCTAAACTCACCTGTGTTCGCGCTCATGGTCCGTCTCTGTGCCTCCCCGGTGATCTTCGAAGCGTCTGAGTGAGGCTGCGCGCGCTCGATCTAGGCGCAGACTCGATTGTCTGTGGTGCCGGGGGCGGAGCGGTATTGGAGCCCCCGTGGTTCCGTGCTCTGGGCGCCGTCAGAGAGTGGCGAAGAAACCCCGGGATGCTGCTTCATCGTTTCAGCCTCGGAGGACTGGTTTCGTTTGTTCCTGGGGGTACGGCCGGGCCGACGGTTAGCCGAGAGAGTGTCGTGAAAGAGACCTGGCAAGAGGATGAAGACTGGTGCTCAGGTGAAGGAGATTTCAGCTTGACAGGCACCTTGCCGTTTGGAAATCGAGGTGACCCCACGGGGCCCAGTCGGTCCCGATGTTGCTTTGTTTGCTTCTTCCCTGAGGGTTTGGGCAGTGCCTCAGAAATTGATGGGGTGTACAGGCGACAGAGTTTTTGTAAAGCCTATAAAACCTCTAAAACCATCGATTGAAGCTGCCGGGACTGTTTTGGGTGAAGCACTGGAGAACTGTATGGAGAAGCGAGTCTGCAGTGCTGCCGGTAGCAACCCCAGTAGTGTCAGGACAGTGCCCACCTCTGAGTCTGGGATAAGTCGCTACACTTTACGCAATAGGATTGCCAACAGCGTACCAGTCGCACCTAAACCTTCTGTAATTTCACCTCCTATTATAGAAATTAAGGTTGTTTCCAGACAGGGGAAAGAAAGTCATATTTCGGAAAATACTCCCCCAGGTAAAGGTAAGGGCAGAAAAAAGCTAGAGGGGGGCCTTGCACTAAGCTTAAAATCACCCATCACTAAAATCCTATTACAGGGTCCTCTCTTCAACTACCTCTGACCGGGGGAAGGATAAAACCATCTCTATGGCTACTGCCACCACCTCTAAGGCATCTACCGCTCCTTCTGCTGCTCTTTCGGGCAGTACTTCTCAGCTCTCTCCGGGCTCTTTGGCCCTCTCTAATAAAGTAATGGGGGGGGACTGTACCACAAGACCAGCAAATTACTGTGCATGCGTCAGTAGAATTATCAATTAGCTTTTCAGTATTAGAAAACCAGGACACAGACCAGGGAAAAGTATATATAAGCACACCACAGATAGGAGAAGAGGTTCCCATGCCCACTGCTTCCGAGCCTTCTGTTTCTCAGACACAGACGGTACCTGGGACACTGGCCGACATTCTGCTAGGTCTCGAAGAGGATATTGGCAGAAGATTTACAATCTCAGAGGCCAACCAGGTCGCTATTCAGGCCTCCTGCGAGCTATTGGCACAAAAGTTGAAGAGGTCTCGCAGAGAACTGATGCCCTTGAGGCAGAGATCCCCAAGATTAAGGACGCCTTATGCTCTTCCACCGCAACTATGGGCATGCTAGTTCAACAGAATAGGGAGTTGAAGGACGACATCGAACGCCTCGAAAACCACTCCAGGAAAAACAACGTTAACATTCTAAACGTACCCAAAGACCTTGAAGGGGGGGACATAAAGAATCTTGTAGCCTCTCTTTTGAAAGTAACACTCTTAAAAGATTCCTCAGAAGCGGATTTGGATCTAATGGGGGACATCCAAAGGGTCCATCATGACCTATATAGGAGAAACCCCGGGAAATAGCGTCCTAGGATAATCTTGGTGAACTTCTTCACGTATGCCATCAAGGAAAAAAACCTGTCTCTGACCCTTAAAGCTGGTCATATAAAGTGCACCTCCTTTTCCAGCCCGTTTTCCTTTTCTATCCGCTCGGATGTCTCCCATATCACTTGCACGAAACAGTGGGAGTTGGGCAAGAGGATGGCAACTCTGAACTCTTTAGGAGCTCGGACTCAGTTAAAATTTCCTGCATCTCTTCGGGTCATGTGGAATAACCACATGTACAATTTGCGCCAAATAGAGGAAGTCGATATCCTAATTGATAAGATCAGAAAAGGTAGTGGTAGCGGAAGTGATAGCGGGGTTTAATTATTGCTATTGTTATTATTAATACCTGCTTGGTATTCGGCCATTAAGGCGAAAGAAAAAATAAAACAAGAGCACAGAAAATACTGGGGAAGAGTATAGCTAAGTAAAATGTCGCCGCTGCTATGAAACGTTCAATATACATTTTTTTTTCTTTATTTTTTTTCTTTCTTTCTCTAATTGTGCATTCATCACTCAGCCACACACGGGGGGGGACTCCTGACCAAAGAGCCTATGCTCGGAGAAGAAGGGAGGGTTCCCCAGGGTGGTGAGGGATTTTTGGGGTCATGGGGGGGAGGAGCACGGGTGGGGTTGCAGTGGGAGAAAATATAACAAGCATTTGCAATGCAATAGGTCTCGCATTGGGAAAGTTTGAGCTATTGGTATTGTAAATGACAAATTTGTTATTTATGTGTTGGTTTTGAAAATAGCGAAATTAATAGCTTTGTCATTTACAATGCCAATAGTTTTAACTTTCGCAAATGGGACACCTATAGCATTTGTAATGCAATATGTGTTGTATTTACGTGACTTAGATGTATTGATATTACAAATGAAAATGGCTTTTATTTTTCTGAATAATTAATACTTAAATAAAAGTTATTGTAATGTATAATGGCAATAGCTTTTGTAAATAACTTTTGTGAAGATTATGTTCATTGTATTTTATTGTGACGAAAATCCAAGAACAGAAGCGAAATATTACCATCTTTTTGTGACATTTGTAATAAAGCTTGAAACATTGAGAGAACATATTTGAACTAGTTGTTGTTGAATGGTTGCACAGATTGATGCTGTGGTGGCGCCCAGTGATGTTGTGGTGGCGACGAGTGATGCTGTGGCATTCAGTGATGCTGTGGTAGCGCATAGTGATGTTGTGGTGCCCCTGAGTGATGCTGATCCATGCACTCATTCTTTGAACCACTTATCCAGCCCTCCATCCAGGCATGCACTCACTCATTCTTGCATACATGCACTCACTCGCACATCTGATTGTTGACTAACGCGTCCACCTAACCTGCCACAAAACCACAACAGCACCCAAACTCTCCTATGGAAAAGATACACTTTAAATATAGAAGAGACAGACCTACTTGCTTGGCTAATGCTTGTTTTCACATGAGCATTGCAGGTTTCCCATATGTTACACTGTTGTGTGTTCTAAGACTGGCAATATTTTTGTGAGGATAGATTTGTGAAAACATCACAGTTCAGGTGGTAATTTTCACTCTAAATACTAAGATGTTTTAGAAAGTAGCATACTCTAATAAACAAAATGGCAAAGCAAAACTCGAAAGAGTAAAGGGGTTCTTATTTCAATTGTAGTGTAGTGTAACTTTTGACAACAAGCTAAATAAAATACACATTTCCAACACCTAATTGTGGCCATAAACTGGGGTCAGGAGGCGCGAGCTAAAGTTATGTTTCTACGCCGCTACTCGATGTGTGCTTTTAGACAAGCCACTTAATCTCAGCAGCAATATTTCTCAGAGGGTGAAAGGGGAGGGACGCTCCTAAATCGGTCCGTAATACTCATGGTATAATTGCTACTTTCTCTCTCATCTCCTGCCTGAGTTATCCACCTCACCATTCGATGTTAAGAGCAAAATGTACAGAGAGGGGTTATTAAAACGTAAGATCTGTGAGGATGCCGTCTGCCAGCTGACCCGTGACACCCAACTCATAAATAACACAACGGCCAAACGTGTGCGTGCCTCGCATCTCAAAACTACGCTCTGCATGGGGGAAGCGCCGACAGCCGCAGCATGCTCGAACAATGCCCGAGGAAATCAAAGGCACACAGAGCAGCCAAACCCACACACCTTGACACAAAACAGCGAGCAAAGGAACTCCCCAGGGTAGCATGCCACGACCAGAGAAAGCAGATCTCCAGATTGAAAGATAAGACACATTGGGATTTTAAGGCAGGTGATTTGGAGGCAGGTGACCTGTCTGATGCTGCCCAAGGAGAGACCAGAGACGCATATGCGAGATGACATTTGACATTCAGCTCAGAGAGAGTGAGACCCAAACGGCCACATGCATCATTGTAAGGTTTTGCAATTCCTTATTTGCGATTTTTAGGGAATCGCAAATAAGGAATCGCAAAATGGGATGCATGATTTTATTCGCATAATATTTGCGATTCGGTAAAAATCGCAATTTTTACCGAATCGCAAATATGCGAATTCCTAATTGCGATTTCACAAATCCCATTGATTCCTATGGGCCAAAAGGCCCATAGGAGTCAATGGGAAGGCATTTACAAATTGAGAATTTGAAAATGCGATTCGCAATTTGTTAATGCATTCCAAGGGTGCAGAGGGGGGTCCAAAGGACCCCCCCCGCTGCACCCCTGAAATGTATTTTAAAGTGCATGTTTCACACACACATGTCCTAAGGACATGTGTGTCTGTAACATGAAAGTTAAAAAAATGCATTTTTGTGCATTTTCATAACTTTTTGCAAATTACCACGAGGTTCAACCTCGTGGTAATTTGCACCCCCTAATTGCTAATTCGCAATTTGAAAAACAATCATGCATTGCTTTTAAGGAATCGCAAATTCCCAAATTTGCGATTCCTTAAAAGCAATCGCATTTTTGGAAATCACTAAAAATAGCGAATGTCACAAAAATGTATGACGCATGCCAAAAACTTATTTAGGAATCGCAAACGGCCGAATTTACCGATTCGCACCGTTTGCACTTCCTAAATAGGTTGATGCATGTGGCCGAAAAAGTAATAACCTGTAGGTAGGAAGAAAGAGACATGGTAAACGGACAAGGGAGAGGAAGATAAAGTGAGAGACAAAAACGGTGGGCGGGGCTAGTTTGAGGGGGAGAAAAAGCAAGATAAGGAAGAAATATATTTAAACAAGAATAGTTGTCAATTGTGAGCGTGGCGCGGGAGTGTGCTGGCTGCGCGCAAAGGAGAGGAGAAGATTCGCATATGTGATCCAGCACTGCTGGGGGCACGGTGGGTGCTAGGGGAAAAAGCTGGGTTATATACGTAGTGACTTAGGATAGCCTGATAAGCAAGGACACAGGGAAAGGGGAGAAGCCCACATGCGTGAACTGGGCAACAAAGCAAGCGTGATGGAGGGGTGGAGTGGAGAGGGTTATTAAAAAGTAAGATCTGTGAGGATGGCGTCTGCCCGCTGACCCGTGACACCTAACTCATAAACAACACAACGGCAAAACGCGTGCGTGCCTCGCATCTCTAAACTACGCTCTGCATGGGGGAAGCGCCGACAGCCGCAGCATGCTCGAACAATGCCCGAGGAAATCAAAGGCACACAGAGCAGCCAAACCCACACACCTTGACACAAAACAGCGAGCAAAGGAACTCCTCAGGGTAGCATGCCACGACCAGAGAAAGCAGATCTCCAGATTGAAAGATAAGACACATTTTGAATTTTAAGGCAGGTGATTTGGAGGCAGGTGACGTGTCTGATGCTGCCGAAGGAGAGACCAGAGACGCATATGCGAGATGACATTTGACATTCAGCTCAGAGAGAGTGAGACACAAAAAGTAATAACCTGTAGGTAGGAAGAAAGAGACATGGTGAACGGACAAGGGAGAGGAAGATAAAGTGAGAGACAAAAATGGTGGGCGTGGCTAGTTTTGGGGGGGAAAAAAGGCAAGATAAGGAAGAAATATATTTAAACAAGATTAGTTGTGAATTGTGAGCGTGGCGCGGGAGTGTGCTGGAGAGGAGAAGACTCGCATATGTGATCCAGCACTGCTGGGGGCATGGTGGGTGCTAGGGGAGAAAGCTGGGTTATATACGTAGTGACTTAGGATAGCCTGATAAGCAAGGACACAGGGAAAGGGGAGAAGCCCACATGTGTGAACTGGGCAAGAAAGCAAGCGTGATGGAGGGGTGGAGTGGAGACAGGAGTTTGGGCGTGATCGCGGCTTGGGTCTTAGAAGAAATTAAAATTGCGAAAGCAATCTCAGAGTAAAGGGTAAATAATATCGAAGGGATATGTCAAGGGCGGGAAAGGATAAACACAGATAGTCTGTGTGCCGAGCGTGTTAAAGGCAAGGATCTAATCGCAGCACATATATAAAGCTTGACTATGGGACACAAAGAAAACAAGGGGGAGCGGCATGCATAATCCTGATCTAGGAAGAAGCCCAGGGGAGCTTTGAAGCTCTCGGAGAATGCGAGTCACGGCCTGGCGGCCGTGAAGTGTAAAGCAGTGGGCGAGGAAGCACATGAGCAAATGGTAAGGGGAGGAGAAATGCTGCTGGCAGGCGGAAGGCTCGGGCAAGCTCAGTGTGAAGCAGTGGGCGGGGAAGCACAGGAGAAAATGGTAAGGGGAGGAGAAATGCTGCTGGCAGGCGGAAGGCTCGGGCAAGCTTATGCACGAGGACGTGCACTTGTGGAAATCCGCCTTTTGAGAGCCTTGGGTTTAAGTCTTGGTTTAGCGGTGGTTTAGCGGCATTAGACTCGCATATTCATTCCTGCGGAATGGAATAGGCGAGACCTAAAAATGAGTCCTCATTTTCCTTTTTCCCTTCTTTTGATGATTAAGTTTTTTACAAGGCACCTAGCCAATGGGAGGGAGGCAGATGAACTAATAACCCATGATGACTGCTAGGATAAGGTTTGTCTCGTGGAACGTCAACGGGCTCCGTTGCCCACGAAGTCAAAGGTTGATAATGAAATATCTAGAACAATCCTCAGCCCAAGTGTTACTCTTACAAGAGACTCATTTAAGTTCCTCTGAGAGTAAGTCGGCCTTTGGAAAATACAGATGGGTGGGACTGATCTGCTGTTCCGAACAGACAGTTTATAATAAGGGAGTTGCAGTCCTAATATGAACAGGAGCCGGTGGCACCATAAAATCCCTGTTAACAGATCAAACAGGCAGATGGATCATGGTACAGGCCGAATTTGGAGGGGTTGAGCTTGCTATGGTCTTTTACTATGGCCCTAACATCGACGACCCCGCCTGTTTACTTCGAGTACAGACCAAATTAGTAGAAGTCACCACTCCTGTGGTAATTGGGGGAGATTTTGATGTCCTTCTCAATCCCCGTCAAGACCGGTCAAACTATAGCCAGCACGCTGCTGCCCCCTGCATATGTCGGGCAATGATTAATTTGATCCATGAGCTTGGACTGGTAGACGTTTGGAAGGTTAAGAAGGGGGTAGAGCCAGGCTTTACATATTTTAGTAAAAAGCATGAGCACTCCTCAAGAATTGACTATATCCTTATGGATAGATCGGACTTTGAGACTTTTGAGGATATCGCTATTCTTCCAAGCATTTTATCCGACCATGCCCTTATTACCTTTTCATATTCTATGAGACGGTCTAAGCCTAACCTTACACCTAGGTGGACCTTAAAAAGGGTAATGCTATCCAATCAGGAAATAGTTACCGCCATTAAAACATCTACTATTAACTATTTTTATATGGGTTCAACGTCATTTGATTACGTCTGGGATGCATTCAAGGCCCATACTCGCACCTTATTACATAGCCTGATACGCGCTAAGAATAGGGAGGAGGCGCTAGAATTCCCAAAACTGGAAGATAAGATATCTATGCTAGAAAGTGCGAGATTGAGTTGCCAACCGGACAACTTGCCACAAATACTTACTGATCTGGAACACCTGCGACTAGAGTATAGGGGAAAGTTAGATCAAAAAGTTAAGGCACAATGGTCTGTTCATATTATGGAAAACTATGAATATGGAGATCAAGCTGGAGCCACTTTAGCACGGAAGATAAAGGCAGATCGAGAAAGAAATAACATTAATAATCTGATTATAGATGAGACAGGGGCTACCTCTAGTAATCAAGAGAACATGCAGAGGTGTCTACTTACCATGTTTTCTAAACTCTACGAGGAGGAGGCCACTCCAAGCATTAATAGCATCCAGGAATGGCTGATAAATAAGGCCTTACCAACCCTAACAGGCGAGGGCCGAAATATGCTAGACGGTCCCATCACGGAAGAGGAAATCAAACTCCATATAAAGAAAATTAAGAATAATAAAGCTGCTGGGACCGATGCCCTTCCAGGAGAAGTCTACAAGGTACTCCAGGAGATTATAGTTCCAAGGTTATGTGAGCTTTTTAATCTATATATATAAAAACGAATGTATGTCTGTCTGTCTGTTTGTCCTTTATGCATTACTACACCATTCATCCGATTGCCATGAAACTTTGAGAAGTTGTTGAGTACACTCCCGCAAAGGTTTCTGGCATAAATTTGTTTTAAATATCGGCCCCCCAGGGCCCTCATAATCTTTCGAATACTGATGTACGCACCAGACGGAAAAACAACAAATCATGTATCCACAAGCACTCAAATAAATAAATAGAATTAAAACACCATTCATCCGATCGCCATGAAACTTTGGGAAGTTGTTGAGTACACTCCCGCAAAGGTTTCTGGCATAAAACGTTTTAAAATATCGGCCCCCCAGGGCCCTCATAATCTTTCGAATACTGATGTACGCACCAGACGGAAAAACAACAAATCATGTATCCACAAGCACTCGAATAAATAAATAGAACTAAAACAGCATTCATCCGATCGCCAGCAAACTTTGGGAAGGTGTTGAGTACACTCAGGCGAAGGTTTCTGGCATAATTTTTTTTTAAATATCGGCCCCCCAGGGCCCTCATAATCTTTCGAATACTGATGTCCGCACAAGACGTAAAAACAAACAATCGTGTATCCACAAGCACTCGAATAAATAAATAGAATTAAAACAGCATTCATTTGATCGCCAGGAAACTTTGGGAAGTTGTTGAGTACACTCAGGCGAAGTTTCTGGCATACATTTTTTTTAAATATCGGCCCCCCAGGGCCCTCATAATCTTTCGAATACTGATGTACGAACCAGACGGAAAAACAAAAAATCGTGTATCCACAAGCGCTCGAATAAATAAATAGAATTAAAACGACACTTTCAAATGTTTTCCATATTAAAATGAATAACTTTCAATAAAAATGACACAATGTAAATTGAATGTTATCATAACAAGTTTCCTTGAATTTCCTTTCTTCGGAGATTGCAGCAACGCGCGACGGGTAAGCACTCGAATAAATAAATAGAATTAAAACACCATTCATCCGATCGCCATGAAACTTTGGGAAGTTGTTGAGTACACTCCCGCAAAGGTTTCTGGTATAAAACTTTTTTAAATATCGGCCCCCCAGGGCCCTCATAATCTTTAGAATACTGATGTACGCACAAGACGGAAAAACAAAAAATCGTGTATCTACAAGCACTCGAATAAATAAATAGAACTAAAACAGCATTCATCCGATCGCCAGGAAACTTTGGGAAGGTGTTCAGTACACTCAGGCGAAGGTTTCTGGCATAAATATTTTTAAATATCGGCCCCCCAGGGCCCTCATAATCTTTCGAATACTGATGTACGCACAAGACGTAAAAACAAACAATTGTGTATCCACAAGCACTCAAATAAATAAATAGAATGAAAACAGCATTCATCCGATCGCTAGGAAACTTTGGGAAGTTGTTGAGTACACTCCCGCGAAGGTTTCTGGCAAAATTGTTTTTAAATATTGGCCCCCCAGGGCCCTCATAATCTTTCGAATGCTGATGTACGAACCAGACGGAAAAACAAAAAATTGTGTATCCACAAGCGCTCGAATAAATAAATAGAATTAAAACGACACTTTCAAATGTTTTCCATATTAAAATGAATAACTTTCAATAAAAATGACACAATGTAAATTGAATGTTATCATAACAAGTTTCCTTGAATTTCCTTTCTTCGGAGATTGCAGCAACGCGCGACGGGTAAGCTAGTTACATATATTGCTCAGAAGGGAGGGTCCCCCCGTCACAGAAGGAGGCCACAATAGTGCTTATTTTGAAGCCAGGAAAAGACCCCCTCAAAGCAGACTCCTACAGGGCAATATCTCTGCTTAATGTGGATTATAAATTCTTTACCAGCATATTGGCAGGGAGATTGGGCAAGATATCTCCACAGCTGATCAATGTTGATCAAAAGGGCTTCATTCCGGGCAGGTTCATCCAGGAACAAACCCTGCAGGTAATAGGCAGTATCGACCCGGCATTGGCACGGCCAGAACCCCTGGCAGTGGTTGCGTGTGACGCAGCCAAGGCGTTCGATCGTGTCAACTGGGCCTTTCTTTGGTAAGTTTTAAGAACGATGGGATTTGGCTCAACATTCGTACAAACTCTCACCAGATGTTATGAGGGCACCTCTGCAGTTATCCTCCTAAACGGTTCTCTGACATCGAGTTTAAGTATAAAAAGGGGAACACGTCAGGGGTGTCCCATCTAGCCTCTTCGGTTCGATATATACATCGAACCTCTTGCGCAAGCATTGAGATTAGACGATCAAATTACCCCCTTTAAAGCCTCAGAATATAGCTGCAAATTAGCCCTGTATGCAGATGACCTGCTGGTCTATACTAACAATCCAGTGGAGGTGCCACCTAGGTTTGAAGCTACTCTGACTGAATTTGGTTTGTACTCTGGGTACTCAGTCAACTCTACCAAGACTGAGGTAATGTGTTAGGGTGTCGACAATTGGCTTGGAACTTGTAGGAAAGTGCTAAAGTACCTGGGGATACCCATAGTACAGGATCTAAATAATGTCCCCCTGATCAAATAGAGGAACGTGGCCAAGGAGATCGACCATCTTTTCTCCAGATGGCAGAATTTACCTCTTACAATTTATGGCAGCGTAAATCTAGTTAAGATGGTTATCCTCCCCAAATTGACTTATTTATTTGGCACCATTCCTCTTGACTTTTCAGATAAGCTTTTGGGTAAAATCTGAAGCAAAATAGGTAGCTTTATATGGTCTAATAAAAATTCCAGGCTGTCCTGGAAAAAGTTATAACAAAAACTTCTAAAGGGTGGTCTTGCTCTGCCGGATGTGCTCTGGTACTCATTTTCCTACCAGTTAAAAAATGTACGCTGTCTTCTTTCAAGCCCTGATGATTCCAACTGGGGGTAGGATCTTGACCGTAATGCCTAACCTTGAGGGAGGCGATATTGGATTTTTGTATAAGTTCGGGCGCCACGGTTTTTTAAGAAGGTTTGTTTAAAGGTTTTAAAATCAGCACTTAATGTGTGGCACAAAGTCAAGGTGAGATGGGGTATAAGATATTATCCAGACTTTGCCCCAATTTGGGACTCCCCGGGATTGCCTGAATGTTTGAAAGATGGTTTAGCGTCCCCCATCAAGAAGGCAGGAATTAAGATCTGGTCTGACCTTGTTTCACCCGAGGGGGTTCTTCCCTGGGAAGTCTTGAGATCAAAAATTGGGGACTCTTTTTCCAGATTTAAATATTTGCTCCTGGTTTTTAGCAGAGAAGGAACATATAGGTGGAAACTGGGAGATCGAAAATACACTCCAAAGTGCAAACCCAAGAAACAAGCATTTACAATGCAATGGTTTTGCCTTTGTTTAAGTTGGAGCTATTGGCATTGCTTTTGACACTCTGCACTCTGAAGCTCCACTCTGAAGCTCCACTCTGAAGCTCCACTCTGCTATAGAACATAGAATGAGTGCATTTGTTGTACTTTGTTAAATTATATTTGCATAGTAACATTTATGTTGTTTGTAAATAATAATGCAAAGACAAGATAAGGTTTAACTTTTTTATTTAAGTAAACATATTTATTATTGTATGTAAGCAAATTAAACTGTACTGAAAATACTTTTACATTTTGTATGAAATGTAATTTAGTTATGTTTTTTTAGTTCCATTTACAGTAAAGTTTTGTGTACTTTTTTTCAACTTATGGAAATATATCTTGTACAAGCCACTTTTAGATGGATGCAGGCAGCTGCTTTGAAACTTCTTTAAACAACATATACAATGATGTGAAGGTCTTAGAATGCGATTGCATGTATTGTTGGATAACATCAATAAGGCACTTGAGGATGTCACACCGAACCATGCATAAGTACAATATTGCACAGTGACGTTACTAGTTTGTAAAAACCATAACTTCTGAAGAATCCGAAGATTGATGTATAAAATCTGGCATCGCACAAACAAGGCATCCAAAATGTACATAATGAGGAATTGGATTAAACAGCAAGGCCTTACAAAGTAAGCATGTGTTCTAATTTTCAAAGGCCATGAATAAAGTAGACATGCGCAAAAATTTATATCGTAAATCTACCTACATTTTTCTCCTAAATGCACAGTTTCCCGATGTATAACTTTGCACTGAAACTCGTCGGTCTCACCTTATCCTAACTGTTCTTTATGCTCTCAGTAAATGTAACAGGCCTTCATGCTTTGACTAAATGTAGTGTTGCGACAAATACATGCTTGTGGTCAGCTAACTCAGCCCCACGATTTCTGCATATAAAAAAAAATGTGGCATCGCACAAACAAGGCAACCAAAATGTACATAATGGCGAATTTGAATAAACAGAGGTCCTTACAATGTAAGCATTTGTTTGAATTTGAAAAGTTCATGAATAAAGGAGACATGCGACAACATTCATATCGTAAATGTACCTATTGGCGATGTACCAAAAAGTACTCAAACGCATTAGACAAAAACATGGTGAAATTGGACAAACGTATAGGCAACACAATTTAATTCTAAAGTCATTCATATTATTACTGCTTTGTTTGCGTGTGTAAAACTGCAAATTGTGGTCGTAATACCGCTGCTCAAAAGGACAAATTACTTTCACAGACAGGCAAGTAACTTACAGTTTATGTCGAAAGGCTTTGTTTGCGCGTATAAAAACTGAAAAATGTGCTCGTAATACCGCTGCTCAAAAGAACAGATTACTTTCACAGAAAGGCCTGAACTTACATGCGCAAACATTTTCATCCTAAATGCACAGTTTGCCCATGTATAACTTTGCACTGAAAGTCGTCGTGTCTCACCTTACTCTAACTGTTCTTTATGCTCTCAGTAAATGTAACGGGCCTTCATGCTCTGACTAAATCTAGTGTTGCGACAAACACATGCTTGTGCTCATCTAACTCTCATCCCTACGATTTGAGCATATTAAATAAAAAAGGAAACAAATTACTTTCACAGAAAGGGCTAAACTTACATGCGCAAACATTTTCCTCCTTTATGCAGTTTACCGATGTATAACTTTGCACTGAAAGTCGTCGTGTCTCACCTTATCCTAACTGTTCTTTATGCTCTCAGTAAATGTAACGGGCCTTCATGCAATGACTAAATCTAGTGTTGCGACAAACACATGCTTGTGCTCATCTAACTCTCAGCCCTACGATTTGAGCATATGAAATAAAATCTGGCATCGCACAAACAAGGCATCCAAAATGTACATAATGACGAATTGCATTAAACAGCAAGGCCTTACAAAGTAAGCATGTGTTCGAATTTTCAAAGGCCATGAATAAAGTAGACATGCGCAAACATTTATATCGTAAATCTACCTACATTTTTCTCCTAAATGCACAGTTTGCCGATGTATAACTTTGCACTGAAACTTGTCGGTCTCACCTTATCCTAACTGTTCTTTATGCTCTCAGTATAAAATCTGGGACAAATGACTTTCACAGAAATGGCGAAACTTACATGCGCAAACATTTTCCTCTTAAATGCTGAGTTTGCCGATGTATAACTTTGCACTGAAAGTCGTCGTGTCTCACCTTATCCTAACTGTTCTTTATGCTCTCAGTAAATGTAACGGGCCTTCATGCAATGACTAAATCTAGTGTTGCGACAAACACATGCTTGTGCTCAGCTAACTTTCAGCCCTACGATTTGAGCATATTAACTAAAAAAGGGGACAAATTACTTTCACAGAAAGGGCTAAACTTACATGCGCAAACATTTCCCTCATAAATGCAGTTTGCCGATGTATAACTTTGCACTGAAAGTCGTCGTGTCTCACCTTATCCTAACTGTTCTTTATGCTCTCAGTAAATGTAACGGCCCTTCATGCTCTGACTAAATCGAGTGTTGCGCCAAACACATGCTTGTGCTCAGTTAACTCTCAGCCCTACGATTTGAGCATATGAACTAAAATCTGGCATCGCACAAACAAGGCATCCAAAATGTACATAATGAGGAATTGGATTAAACAGCAAGGCCTTACAAAGTAAGCATGTGTTCTAATTTTCAAAGGCCATGAATAAAGTAGACATGCGCAAAAATTTATATCGTAAATCTACCTACATTTTTCTCCTAAATGCACAGTTTCCCGATGTATAACTTTGCACTGAAACTCGTCGGTCTCACCTTATCCTAACTGTTCTTTATGCTCTCAGTAAATGTAACAGGCCTTCATGCTTTGACTAAATGTAGTGTTGCGACAAATACATGCTTGTGGTCAGCTAACTCAGCCCCACGATTTCTGCATATAAAAAAAAATGTGGCATCGCACAAACAAGGCATCCAAAATGTACATAATGGCGAATTTGAATAAACAGAGGTCCTTACAATGTAAGCATTTGTTTGAATTTGAAAAGTTCATGAATAAAGGAGACATGCGACAACATTCATATCGTAAATGTACCTATTGGCGATGTACCAAAAAGTACTCAAACGCATTAAACAAAAACATGGTGAAATTGGACAAACGTATAGGCAACACAATTTAATTCTAAAGTCATTCATATTATTACTGCTTTGTTTGCGTGTGTAAAACTGCAAATTGTGGTCGTAATACCGCTGCTCAAAAGGACAAATTACTTTCACAGACAGGCAAGTAACTTACAGTTTATGTCGAAAGGCTCCAGTCCGCTGTCTCGAAGTATACCTCCTGAGATCGGTCGAGAAATCGAGAGGCTCCAGTCCACTGTCTCGAAGTATACCTTCTGAGCTCGCTCGAAGAAATGTTTCTTTCCGTGGCTGTAGTCCTTTACATACTGTGGAAGACAAAAAACGCAGTTAGTTCATTAAATAACAAAAGACTTGCAAAGTTTGTTGTTAAGAACATGTAGGTGAGATGTTGTTTAGGATGTTGCTGTCTCGACATATGTAAATTGCTGATAGGAGGCTGTCTGGCCGAATGAAAAGGTCGTGGATGCTGTGACTCGTTAGAGTACTTAGTGGCTATGTGCGACTTTAGCCGATCTTGAATATCAAAGCTTAGTGGTAGACGAGTTGGCGCCACGCTGCCTGCAAATACAAAAAGAAGTGCTGGTGAATATCATTTTGTTAAAGTAGAAAAACACGATAGCTCTTTGCAATAATTCCCTACACAGAAAGCACACGATATAAAATAAATATTAAAGTAAGCATAATAGAATTACGAGTGCCACCCATCCGTCTAATACCTGCAAGGAAAAGAAAATAGATGTATTTAAAAATATAGAGCATTCAAAGAAACAAAACAGTTTTATTTTACAAAAGACAAAATCTATTCAATCTCTTACATGAAAAGCCTTGCACCATGAAGACAGCGAGCCAAAGATCACAAAAGACACCAGCAAAGGCACCAAGTAGTTGAGGCGATACGAAAGTACGTACCTAAAAAAGAAGCCGAAAAGAGAGATTAATATCGAACATGTTAAATAGCTTACTTGCACCACGAACAAAGCGCACGTAGGCAACGTCCGAACATATAAAGGAAACACGAGAGAGCTGCAAAACAAAAATATATTCCAAGATTAGAAGCAAAGGAGCATTAAGTTACCTGTAACAAAACAGTAATTACATAACAAAGTATGTACTACGAGTCGCACTTACCTGAATAGTCAGGGCAAGATCACCATACAAAATGGCGAACAAATACACATGAGCTCCACTTATTACTTTGGAAAAAAAACAAAATCACCTACCTGAAAGTCCTTGCACCACGAAAACAGCGAGTCAAAGATGACAAAACAAAATGGCTAACGGAAATAGTTACCCCCACCACGCCGCCGACAGATTCCTGCAAATAAAGGAAAAGAAATGAAGTCAGAAATTACTTTTGAAACGTAAAAAACACTCCGGGTATTCGAAAGTGACAGTAATTGTTTAGTTACAAAACACATCGCTTACCTGCAAGTCGTCACGCCACGGATGAGACCAGACAGGGAAACACTAGAGAGAACAGGCCAAAAAAGAAACATCAGAAGAACATAAACCAAATAGCCCGAACACCTGTTACGTTAAATCTACAACACCTGTAAGAAAATACAAATTACATTCGAATCTATCTACACCGAGTCGCAGTAATACATGACCACAGCGCTTACCTTAAAGTCGTTCGTCCACGGGGAAGGAAACCCGACACGTCACGGCAGGCTACACGGAAACACTAGAGAGAACAGCCCAAAAAAGAAACATTAAAAGAATATCAACCAAAAAGGCTGAACACCTGTAAAAGAAATACTAATTACATTACAATTTAAATCGCGTACCTGAAATCCCTTGGACCAAGGAGACGGAGACAGACAGCCAAAGATCCCATGACAAAATGGCGACCGGAAATCGTTCCCACGCCGCCGCCGTTCAATTCCTGCAAAGAAAGGAAGATACATAAACTCAAAAATACCTTTTCCAAGTTAAAAAACTCCCGGGCATTGAAAAGGGACAGTCATTTGTTACAAAACACAACATGGCTTACCTGCAAGTCGTCACGCCACGAATGAGACCCTACACAAAAACACAAAAGAGACAATCCCAAAAAAGAAATACATTACAATATAAACAAAACAGGCTGAACACATAAAAGAAATTACAATGACATACAAATGCCAATCGCATACCTGAAATTCATCGTACCACGGAGACAGACACCGAGCGAAGCAAGAATCCAAAGACAAAATGGCGACCGGAAACCGTGACCACGCCGCGACGCCGAAAAATACCTGCAAAGAAAGTTAGAAAAATTAATTCTAAAAAACGCTTTTCAAAGTTACAAAAACTCAGAGTCATTAAAAAGAGACAGTCATTTATTAATTACAAAACACACCATCGCTTACCTGTAAGTCGTCACGCCACGAAGGAGACCCGACACGGAAACATTAGAGAGAACAGGCCCAAAAAATAACTACATTACAATATAAACACAAGAGACTGAACACATATAAAAAATTACAATGACATAAAAATGTAAATTAAAAAACACACCATCGCTTACCTGCAAGTCGTCACGCCACGAAGGAGACCCGACACAAAAACACTAGAGAGAACAGGCCCCAAAAATAAATACATAACAATATAAACAAAATAGACTGAATACATATAAAATAAATTACAATGACATAAAAATGTAAATCGCATACCTGAAATCCATCGTACCACGAAGCCAGACACCGAGCGCAAAATGGCGACCGGAAACCGTGACCACGCCCAGATACCGGGACCACGCAGCGACGCCGAAAAAAACCTGCAAAAGAAGTGAGATAAATAAATTCTAAAAAAAGCTTTACAAAGTTACAAAAACTCAGTCATTAAAAAGAGACAGTCATTTATTAATTACAACACACACCATCGCTTACCTGCAAGTCGTCACGCCACGAAGGCGACCCGACACGGAAACATTAAAGAGAACAGGCCCAAAAAATAAATACATTACAATAAAAACAGAATAGGCTGAACACATAAAAGAAATTACAGCGACATAAAAATGTAAATTAAAAAACACACCATCGCTTACCTGCAAGTCGTCACGCCACGGAGGAGACCCGACACGGAAACATTAGAGAGAACAAGCGCAAAATATATAAAACAAATAGGCTAAAGACTGTAGAACACATAAAACAAATTACAATTACATACAAATTTAAATCGCGTACCTGAAATCCATCGTACCACGAAGCCAGACACCGAGCGCAAAATGGCGACCGGAAACCGTGACCACGCCCAAAACCGTGACCACGCCGCGACGCCGAAAAATACCTGCAACGAAATTGAGAAATTAATTTCTAAAACACTTTGCAAAGTTATAAAAAGTAGAACACATAAAACAAATTACAATTACATACAAATTTAAATCGCGTACCTGAAATCCATCGTACCACGAAGACAGACACCGAGCGCAAAATGGCGACCGGAAAGCGTGACCACGCCCAAAACCGGGACCACGCAGCGACGCCGAAAAAAACCTGCAAAAGTGAGATAAATTAATTCTAAAAAAAGCTTTACAAAGTTACAAAAACTCACAGTCATTAAAAAGAGACAGTCATTTATTAATTACAACACACACCATCGCTTACCTGCAAGTCGTCACGCCACGAAGGCGACCCGACACGGAAACATTAGAGAGAACAGGCCCAAAAAATAAATACATTACAATAAAAACAGAATAGGCTGAACACATAAAAGAAATTACAGCGACATAAAAATGTAAATTAAAAAACACACCATCGCTTACCTGCAAGTCGTCACGGAAACATTAGAGAGAACAGGCGCAAAATATATAAAACAAATAAGACAGTCATTTATATTACAAAAGACCCCTTCGCTTACCTGCAAGAAATCCCTTGGAGCACGGAGACGGAGACAGACAGCGAGCCAAGGATCCCGACCGGAAATTGTTCCCCCCACCGGGCCGTCCCAAATACCTGCATAAAAGACCAACAAAAAATACGTGATTAAACATTTCGGATGGGGCATTGAAAAAAGACAGTCATTTATATTACAAAAGCCCCCATCGCTTACCTGCAAGAAATCCCTTGGAGCACGGAGACGGAGACAGACAGCGAGCCAAGGATCCCGACCGGAAATTGTTCCCCCCACCGGGCCGTCCCAAATACCTGCAGAAAAGAACAACAAAAAATACGTGATTAAACATTTCGGCTGGGGCATTCAAAAAAGACAGTCATTTAGATTACAAAAGCCCCCATCGCTTACCTGCAAGAAATCCCTTGGAGCACGGAGACGGAGACAGACAGCGAGCCAAGGATCCCGACCGGAAATTGTTCCCCCCACCGGGCCGTCCCAAATACCTGCAGAAAAGAACAACAAAAAATACGTGATTAAACATTTCGGCTGGGGCATTCAAAAAAGACAGTCATTTAGATTACAAAAGCACCCATCGCTTACCTGCAAGAAATCCCTTGGAGCACGGAGACGGAGACAGACAGCGAGCCAAGGATCCCGACCGGAAATTGTTCCCCCCACCGGGCCGTCGCAAAATACCTGCAGAGAACAACAACAAAAAAAAGTGATTAAACATTTCGGATGGGGCATTCAAAAGAGACAGTCATTTATTTTACAAAAGACACCATCGCTTACCTGCAATTTGTTCCGACACAGACAAACAAACCCGACACGTCAGCAAAACAGGTCCCGGCAACCTGCAGAGAACAACAAAAAAAAAAAACGTGATTAAACATTTCGGCTGGGGCATTCAAAACAGACAGTCATTTATTTTACAAAAGACACCATCGCTTACCTGCAATTTGTTCCGCCACACACAAAGAAACCCGACACGTCAGCAAAGGCAGGTCCCGGCAATGCCGGACCAGACTCGGGGGCGTTCCCGGCGTCGCGTGACGTCGGCAAAAGCCAAAGAATGTCGGGAACGCCCCGTGTCTGGTCCGGCATTGACGGACAGGCCCCTCCTCCAATGGCAAGGCTCCATTTACGGAGCCAGCCAATCAATGACGAGGGCCGACCCAAAGCCACACTACAGTTCTCATCAGGTTTTCGCCTGCGCGAAAAAGCTGCGCAGAGCGCAGCTTTCGCCAGGCAAAACCTAAAAAGGAGCTGGGATTTTGGTATAGGAGCATCCTAGACGCTGAGGATGCACAGCTTCCCCCCTCTTATCTTGTATGGAATTCAACCATTTTGGAAGATTTATCTGTTAGCCTATATGCTCTATCTCTTCAAACTTTATATAAGTTTGTTAGACCAGCTTCTCTTAAAAAGAATCACTTTTATGTTCTTAATTGGATGTTCTATACGCCCAAAAAAATTGCAAAATTTGTTTCCTGTCCTCCTTATAAGTGTCCTAGATGCAACTTGGTTGAGGCTGATGATATTCATATCTTTTTTTATTGTGTTTCTTTGAGAGATTTTTGGTTTAACGTGGAGAGTGCCCCGGAAGGTATTTTTAAAATTAAGTTGTATCTTAACCCAGCCCGAGTCTTGTTTGGCCTGGATAAGTATCTCATAAGCCTGCTATCTGCGGCACAAGTGGGTCTATTTTTCTGTTTGGTCTTGATCGCCCGCAGAGAGATTTGTAAACTATGGAAAGAACCTAGACCCCCGCTCTACGAGAATTGGTTGCGTGCTGCATTGGGTATGGCGCGTTTGGACCTGGGCTTGGCAGACAATGGCGAGAATAATATCTGGTCACCATTGGTCTCGTGGGGCAAGGAAATGAGGCTGGTCTAAGGCCTCAAAGGTCCTATGATTACACCAAGCCTCGTACAAAGACTCTTGCCTGGTTGGCCCAAGGCAAACGCAAAAACATTGGCCCTGGGTGCCCAGGCTGGAATGGGTCTTTATTGTTAACATTGCAGATGCCTATGGTGAAATGAGGACTTTATAAAACAAAACCCCCCCAAAAAACAAAAAAAACATTGCAACGCATAAAACTTTTAGGGCAAACAGTTGGGTAAGTGTTGGATAGTGTAGGGGTAAAATTACTATTCCTACTCCAGTGAGTGCAACAGTAGGGAAAGTGTTGGGTACTGTAGGGGTACAAATTACTATTCCCGTGTACCCCAAAACCCATATCCACCCTAATACTAAAAAAATCTCCATTACTTACCTTATAATGCGTCGTAATGGTATGCGTTGTAATGGCATGCATTGTAATCGCATGCGATGTAAAGGCAGTTGCGTTGTAAAAGTAGGCCGCTGTAATGGATGTTTACCGAATAGTGAAGGAGCGTGGCCTCATCTGCCTCACTTATGGCCTAGAACTACATTTTGGGCCTCCCCCGCTACTATTTGGTTTATTATGAGCTCAACAGGAACACCCAGAGCGTATTGAGGCATACAGACTGGCAGCTCTGGACACAACAGT
The DNA here is from genome assembly GCF_964261635.1 of Lissotriton helveticus. Classification (NCBI taxonomy): domain Eukaryota; kingdom Metazoa; phylum Chordata; class Amphibia; order Caudata; family Salamandridae; genus Lissotriton; species Lissotriton helveticus. The sequence goes on from NC_136071.1 coordinate 238,429,161, forward strand.
ACCAGCCTCTGCCGTTGACATGATGAGGCATAGGGGTCCACAATTCAGTACTAGTTGTTGGAGCCTCGCTGTGGATAACGTGAAGATGCTCTAGCAAGGTCTACTAGTCCACGGTCATGGGATACACCACGAAGGCCACATAGACCCTCCCTATTCCTGCAGCATCAAACTTGGTTTTGCATGTATGTGACATATATCGCAATGGATAATTGAGAGCCTGGACCTTGGCGGACAAAATACGACTGCCCTCCAGATGCATCATTTTGTTCCTGGCAGATGTATTCTAGGGGTCCAGGAGTAGCAGCACTAGAAGGACTTCATTTCCAATACCAAATGTAGCTCAAAGCCGAGCCTGGGTACAGCCTGCAGCTGTGCCTGCAGTTTGGCCTGTGCAGAGATTCAAATAAATCTGCTTGCAACGATAGTGGTACAAAAGCGGGAGCCCACCTTTGTGGTCATCCACATGGAAAGGTGAGCTTAAAAGTCTACTAACAGCATGATTCCCCCTGAGTACCGTAAACACTTGGGGGACGGGGGGGGGGTGGGGGGGTCATGGAAGACATGCTAGTCAGAAAATAATGGTTGCTCTGCAGAATTAGTTTTTGTGGTCGAACACCATCACAAATAGCAAGCAATGCAAACACCAATCTGGATTTTGTTGCCAAACTACATTACACTCACTGTGTTCCGCTAAGTTGGCAGCAACATCATGACACTTTTCTGCTGCGTTCGCCATTTTTCAAGGGGCATTTGCCTGAAGGAAAAGAGCATGAAAAGCAAAGATTGTGAAAGAAGGCAGGTGAGGGGGAAATGAACCAAAGGTGCAACTATAGTGAAATTTCAGGGGGGGGGGGGCTAATAAAAATTTCAGGGGCTAATTCTTCCAACAGTCATTTAAAAACCTGTGAAGTACTGGGGTGCAGCTGTGTGTGTGCCCGGGAAGCTGTCTCAAGGGGCTGACACACGGGGAAGGGGGGGGGGCGGGGGCTGAAGCCCTTTGAGCCCAATGGGCGTTGGGCGCCTGAAATGAACACAGAGAGCATGACATACGAGCGAATAAACCATTGGAAAGGAGTAAGAAAGAATAAGAGCGAGGAGAAGAGACTGACGTGAAAATATGGAATGGATGTCCGGAGAGGGTAAAGCAGGCAAAGAAATCTGATTGGGAAAATTGGAGACAGAGGGGAGAATGAGGTGGGGGGGATAATAAAAAAGTAAGACAAAGGGATAGTTAAGGGGAAAATTAAGGAGATGGAAAATAGTGACAAAGGGAGGATGAACGAGGAGCATAGAGTTAGTGGGCAAATGGAGTGTGAAAATATAAAATAGATAAGAATGGGATACAATTGAAAAGTGACTGGGGTGAGACAAATACAGAAAGTACGGTATTTAACAAGATAGTGAATGAAAAGGCGATTGTAAAGGAAAAGAGTAAACATACGACAGAAAGAGAGAGAAAGGTGAATAGATGAGCGGCTGGCTGTAGAAAAAGAAATGTGGAAAGGGTGGTAAATAGCAAGGGAGGAGAAGGGAAATAAGATCCCAGACTAAACAACCCTCTGCCTCAGTGAGCATAAGAAATGAGAGCAAGAAAAGAAAAGATAAACTACCAAAACAATACATGGACCAGTAGAGCTAATCGGAGCTACCAGCATAGCATGTTTAAAAAATATGGAGGATATTTACAATAAAATGTCGGAGCGTGCTGTTACTTCAAAATTGGTAACATGCAAAGTACCCTTGCCAAATCTAAGTTATGCCAATCTCTCTTGATTCTACTTTTATGCATGGATAGGTTTCCAAATAGTCATTACCTTGAAAGTTCCCACTACCAAGAAAAGTGTTTGCAAAATAAAATAAAAAACTGTGCCTACTGCAAGCTGACCAACTGGCTCATCATCATGACGATCACCTTCACCTATTCCTATTTTTGCTGCAACACACACTTAGGATGCTAAGATTCTATTTTCATGATATAAAGGCAAAGATAGACCTGCTGTGTTGTATTGCTCGAACAAGATGGCTCTCGTTGCAAAGAGGGCAGTTGACTGCAAAGTGAGTGATAAATACAAATTCGATCCCATTTTACAACGTTTATCAGTAATTGAGAGCGATCCTAATAAGCTGTCCTCAATGCAAGGTGACTCTCGCATTGCCCATCTGTTCTACTGCCCAAAAGGCATGGCAGAATTGGAGGTATTTATAAAATTGTTTCTGGGCATTTCATATTCGGGATGCAGTTCCTGAAAGGACATTAAGATCCGACCATGAAGAACATCACCTACCTCAGCTGAGGCAGAAGACGATTGTGCCAAAGGGCGTTTTTTTCGTCAGCCCATGTGATGCAGTGACCATCTCCAGATCATGAATACTGTGGCCGTCACCGGCACCTTCAAAGTCGAGTGTGCATATAGGATCGTGTGCAGTGACATATTGCCCATCAGCAGCGTTCAACTGCATAAGCGGGGCCGAATCTGTCTCCTTACCACCAGTCATTGAGGATAAGAAGGTGCAAGGCCGCATAGTATGCCTGGACGTCTGGTGTTGCTATACCTCCTCAGTACACCGACTAGAAGCATATTTTTAATGCCTACCAGGCTGAGCTGCCACCCCAGAGGAAGTGTCTAAGGGTTGCATTTAGTTGTTTGAACCAGATAGGTGATATTTGGTACGGGTGATTATGCAGTTGGTATAGTGGGCAGGCAGACCATCTTGAAGATGGAGAATCTGCCAAAACAGAGAGAGCAGTAAATGTGACCAAGAGCAGGTCTGCGCCTTAATTTGCACCCATAACGGGGCCAGATTCCTTTCCCAGGACACCGACTGAGAGGACAACAAATGTACCTCAAGATATTTAAACCCGTCCCAAACCACTGTCAACTCGCATGTCCACTTACCCATGTGACAACTGGCCACAAGGGCCACAGATATGATTTCTGGGCATTCATATATAATCCTGACGTCTCACCAAAGATCTGCATTATCCTAAGCTGTCTTGGCCCCGACCCGTTTGGTCGCTTGGGGAAAACCAGAACATCATCCGCATACAGAGCTTTGCGTTTGCAGACTTCTCTTGACCACTCGAAGCCCAAAACTTCTACATCTATGCGCACCCAGTGAGTGGCTCCATAGCCAAAGCGAAGAGATGGGGAGAGAGGGGACATCTCTGACAAGTACACAGCCCAATGGGGAAGGCCTGAGATGTGGAGACGGCAATATGTACTGATACGGTGATATCAGTATATAGAAGCTGAATGTATTTAAGGAGGCAGGGGGGGGGAAGTTTAATCGACTCAAGAGTGCAAAAAGGTAGGTCCAGCTAAGAGAGTCAAACGCACTATCAATGTCGGCCAATAGGAGCGCAGCCGGCTCCGCAAGGCGGTCCACCATCGCAATAGCATTGTGCGCACGGTAGATATTATGTCTTGTGGCACGGCCTGGGATTAAGCCTGCTTGATCAGGATGTATCAGATCTGTAATGTCTGGGGCAATGCGAGTGGCTATGACTTTAGCAAGAAGCTTGGCTTCCACATTAAGTAGAGATATTGGGCGATATGAAGCGTGATGCTCGGGGGTCTGCCCGGCTTCAAAAACACTACTATTTCGGCATGACGCCTTGGAAGGTGCTACTTGTCTAGAGCGGCATTGACTGCCGCTAGATATGGGATCGTCAATAGGGATTGGTATTTCTTGTGAAATTCGCACAGGAAGCCATTTGGGCCTGGTGCTTTACCAGGGCGCATCTCGGAGAGTGCCCCCTGGAGTTCCTCGACCGTAATTGGGGCATCCAACTCCCCTTTGACTGAGTCAGCTAGGGCTGTGGAGGCATATCATCTAGGAATTTATAAACAAGATGGGAGGGAATGGTCTCTCTGGGGGCATATAAATCCTCATAACCGGCAAAGCTTGCTGCAATTTGTAGTGGGTCAGTGAGTATCTCCCCATAGGACCACTAACTGTTGGAAGGGTTAGGGGGCAGAGCGCCCGTTGGCAGAGGCGGTGTAGCAGTGCACTGGACTTGTCTCCCAACTGGTATATTCTGCTACGGGAAGCCAGCCAGGTTGTTCTTGCCTCGTTCATCAATTCACTGGCAAATACCTGCTGCATATGGAGCAATCGTCTACGAGCATCTCTACCCTTTTCCCCCCTGCCCCTGAACTCCAGGTCTATAAGCTGGGCTTCCATCTGCTTCAATTTCTCACAGCACTGTTTGTGGTGCGCCGTACATTATGCAATATCCACCTCCCGAAGTTTTGGTTTCATGGCCTCCCACAGGGTCTCAAGTGACTCTACTGTTCCGGTGCTACGGGAGAAATGCTCTGTGAGTGCAGTGAGTATGTGCGTTCTGTAGTGTTCATCTGGTAAATGCCATGAAGACAATCGCCATCGGAAAGAGGGTGCGGGGGGGGGGGTTTAGAGCCTAGTCGTAAATCCAGCTGCATAGGGGAGTGGTTAGAGAGCCCCTGGGTAGGATCTCTGCCGCCTTGGGTCTATGTATGTGCGCTTCAGACATAAAGACATAGTCCATACGAGAGAAAGATCTGTGCGTGCTAGAGAAGTATGTGTAACCTCGGTCAGTTGGGTGCCGCTTCCACCATTTATCAATCCAGTCCATTCCCTGCACCAGGAACTGTAACTTCGACTCACACGGTTCTGCTGAGTTCCCTACACTGCGCCATCTATCTGCTTGGGGGAAAATAATATCATTCCAGTCGCCCCCAACTATTGTCAGGCCCGAGGGAATTTCTACCCAAGCGTCAACAGGCTCTCTGTTAGGTTCCATGTTAACAGTGGTGGTGAATATACTCTGCCCAGCGCAAGCAGTTTGCTGTATAGAGTGCCAGTGACAATGATGTATCTGCCCTGGGGATCAGACTATATTTTATGGTGTAGGAAAGGGACTCTACGGTGTATCGGTAGGAAGGGGACACTACGGTGTATCATAACGGCTATGCCCTGTGAGCCTCTAGTGAATTCGGAGTGGAAGGCCTGAACATACCCAAATCGCGCCATTACTACCTAATAAGTGTATCTCTTGCAGAAGCAAGACATCAGCCTCATAACGCTCAGCCTGGCGCAATACTGCCCCCTCTTAACCTTATCTAGCACACCCAAGATGTTCCAGATGATGATGCGGAGCTATCTATCGTATAGCTTGCCCATATCTAGTGATGTTGTTGGCAGTGATGTAGGTGGATGGATGATAGTGCATGGATGGCATACTGAGGTGAGACATTGAATAGAAATTGCGGAGAAATGACACTAAAAACAGAAACTTTCCCAAAAGCCAGCCCCCCCTCCCTCCACCCTAATACCTCATGAACATTGAAGCATCTGTTGCGGCGTGATGGGCGTCCCAACACCAACAGGGGTCGGGAACTACCTTCCGCCAATGGATCCCAATAGAATCCCCCTTGTACATACAAGTGCCTGCAGTGTCAAGGGGAAAGCGGCAATATGAGTAGCCCATGATGTAGATGCATTATGGACAATATGTAGGAAGACAGCAGGAATTAGTATACTGTCTTTCATATTGTGTCCTCTGGTGCTTGGATGCAGGACTTGCTGCAGGTCTCCGAGTGTCTCTTGGATCGTGATCTGTGGCGCTGTTTGTCATTAACCTGGGAGACCTTGTGGCCTGGACCCCCGGACGACAAATCTGAGCTTGTTATAGAAGGGGTATGCAGCCTGAGAGTGACAGCTTCGTCTATCCAAGTAATCACCTCTTCAGTCGAGTCAAATAAGTGTGTCTGGAATTTATAGGTCGCCCACAGTCTGGCGGGGAACATCAGAGAGTACTGGATTTTTACACTCTGCAGTCGGGCTTTGGCCTGAGTAAAGGATTGTCGGCGCTGCTTGACTAGCCTCGTATGATCCAGAAATTTAATCATAGGATATGTAGTGTAGTTAACAGTCTCCTTGAGCCTGGCTAGCTGCAGGATAACATCCCTTTCCTTATAATTAAAAAACCCGGCAATGATGGGTCAAGATCGGGCACCGGGTGGTGGTTTCTGCAGAAGGGCCTGATGTGCACGTTCAACTTCAAAGCATAGGGACAGAATACCAGTGGGGAGCCAGTCAGTCAGCCATTTAACAAGGAAGCCCTCCATACCATTGCTTTTGCAGCCTTCGGGAAATCCCACAAAACAGAGGTTATTTCTGCATGCGCGTCCCTCGGCGTCTTCTACACGTGTTATCAGACCCTTTGTGATAGTCTCCAGTGTGTATACCTTCTAGGAAAGGGTAGTCACTGCTCTTCAACTGTAGATACCCTGGTTTCAGCATTGCAGAGTTCCTGTCTGAGCAACATGACATCTACGCCAACAGCTTCAATCTTGGCCTCAAGCATGTCTCTAGACTGTGTTATGGCTGCCAGTATAGCTGCATTGTCAGGCATGGGCAACATCGACTCACCAGGATTTGGATTTGGTGCCTGGACCGTGGCTCCAGTATACTTGTCAAGGGTGCTTTGCTTTGCCGTCGTGCTGGAGAGCTTATCTTTAGTCATCCTGATAGTATTAGTGTGGGAGCAATCCCTGTGGGTACGCTGAATTGGAAATGATGTGATCAGGCCAGGATGGTGGTTCGACCATGTAGAATAAACAGGAATACGGCCGCCGCCTCTTCAGATTACTCGGGGGCCACCTGCATCAACGGGTGTGGGACTTCGAGACAGTATATAAGCGTGTGGGGAACAAGGACTCTCTGGTGCCAGGTACAATCATTGCCGGATGTCCATATGACGTAGCGAATAGTGTCGAGATTAAGGCCCGGCTCCCTCCACATATCCAGTTGCAAGGTTGGGGTTATTATATATCCAGAGACCAGCCCCACGAATTGCCCCCATAGCGGGTAAAAGCCTCACTATGGGGAAAGGCCGAAGGCAGAGCACCCCCACCTTTCCCACCTCCTCCAGCGCCCACAGTCCCTAATGTCAACCTCATCTCACCGGCTACACCGTGGCACTGGTCGCACAGGCAGGGGGTCCAGCACGCGCAGACACCCACACGCGGAGTTTGCAGCCAAGGTTCCAGTCAGGCCTCTTGCACCGCTGCACTACGCGCCTCGCGACCCGGTATGGCCGTCGACGAAGAGGCGAGGGGCTGTATCTCTTGTGGCACCACTTTAGCCACCTGCTGCAAGGACGTGGTGGCAGACCCAACTCAACAGTGTAGGTGTCTCCGAACACCTGCCCTCAATCAGGCTGCACTTCTCATTGCTCAGGTCTGCACAGCCGATATCTCCTTTAGCCCCCGTACCCTGATGAACAACGTGCCTCACGGCCTGACACGGCTGCCGAAGCAGAGGCAGGGGGTTGGGGGGCAGTGTCCCTTTCTGCGGCGGTCGACACTACTCTTACCACTGGATGAATCGGCGGGCTCTATTTGGTGGTGTGGGAGGCCCCAGGCACAAGCCCCAGCTCTGTCCTCTCTTTCCGTCTCGTAGGGCCGTGCACGCAAAGAGGTGGCTCCTCGCAGCCTGACGTAGCCGCCGATCCTCAAACGCCAGCCGCACATAGAGAGATTGTCATAGTTCCAGTGTTTTATCTATCTGTGGACCCCCGTCGATCTGTGTACCCCCCTACATCAGCGGGGAGCTGATATAGACAGGTTCTGTCTGTCTGTTGCTGCTCCCCTATCTGTCTGTCCTCCCCTTATACGCGTCAGCGCTTTCTGACTGCGCCTCATTGAAAACTGTGGTGAAGTCACAAATACTATTTCAAGCAAATATTTTCAATAAATTGTATTTATTTTGGTAACATGGCATATGCATGTTTGAAAGGAATTTTTTAAAATATTCTTTTTCACATATTTACATAATCTGTGTGTTTTAATTATTTAAATGTCAAAACAAGTTTTTTTGTTTTTAGTTTACAATATATATCTTTTTTTAAATATACTCTCATATATGTGTTAATAAATAGATTTATATGCCCATATGTATATATATTATATGATATAAAATGATATTAAGATACAGGTGTTCTAGCTTTTTCCAGTCCTGTGTTGGTCTGTGTACCCATTACGTCAGTGCCAAGGCACTGGTAGAAACCTTCCACTGAGGTGGCCATGTTGTTCACACCGCTCTGGGGAGGCTACCCGTAAAAAGGCACTCCCACTCCATCAACGCACCGGTCTGCTCTCCGGGTCGAGGGGAGTGCTTCCACACACTCAAAGGGGCTTGCAAGCTACTTGACTCCCTGCCTAGCCCCAGAGGCCTACAGCTACGACGGCCTACTGACAAGCAGGTGGTGAGTACAGTTATATGCATTAAGTGACAGGACAGCGCATTCTATTTGATGAAAAAAATAGAGGCATGCCATGCCCTGCCGATCCGACCACTTAGACAATGGGAACAAAGAAATGAAACCTGGCAGAAGTGATGCAGTGGTGAAAAATGCCTTGTGGCCAAAGTGTAACAGAAAGAGAGGTTTTCTATCTTTTGATCCATTTCAAAGGGGAACAAAGAAATGAAAGGGGGAAAGACAGGGTCAGAACTGTTTATAGAAGTCACAGGTTTGGTAAATGAGGAGCAAAAAGACAGGAGATGGAATAGAAGAGGGCGCGGCCCCGCGGCCAAAGTGTTTGGGGGGTGCTCGGAGCCAGGAGGGCATGGCAGACGCAGGCGGACCTGCTGAAGAGGCCGCACGATAAACCTTACACCAACATTACAGTAAAATCTCATTACAACTCCCCTTCAAACAGGAAATAAAAAGTGGTGAACTTGTTTAACAACGCTGTGAGCAATACCTGGTACCGATATTACCACTATCTGCAGGAGGTACACAGCCAGACAGGGTGCGGATAATGCGCCTGCGCACCCAACATCCATGCGATACGCATGCCAAAGCGAGGGAACCGCATGGGGGTACACAGCCAGACGGGGTGAGGATAATGCATCTGCGCACCCAACATCCACCGAAACACGCATGCGGATGGGGTTCGGATATCGATAGAACACCGGCGTCACAGCCACCGGTTGCCTCACCTCAGAGATATGTGGCGGAGCTGCCCCAGCCCCACTGCTCTCACACTCACAGTGCATTGGATCTCTGCAGCGGCCGTGCATCCCAGACACCGGCTTCACCGCCTAGTCAAGACCAGGGAACTCCAGGTCCAAGCCATGTCCCCGCTCCGGACAGCCCAATAAAACACTCCAAAATCACTTTTATGGAGCAGCAGGGTGTAAATGACAGCAGAAGTCGACATAGGTACAAACTTGAGGCTGATACAGCAGGATAATCTGCGGATTTTGAGAGGGCTACAGGAGCTACTTTATGATGCGTCCAGCATGTTGGACCGCCTGGCCATGCCCCCCTTATTTGTCATTTATGATTTATTTTTTTTTAAATCTGTTTTTATTATTCGTATTCAGAACAGTGGCAGGTAAATCAAAACATAAAATATCAGCTATGACAATCATCGTATACATTTGCTTTGAAAAATCAGCAAGAAATCGCACAGTAGCCCGGTCGGCTGCAGATAAGACTGTAGACATTGAATTTAACACCTCTCCCCCACATCAGCCCGCACGCCCTCCCCTCCGCTGACTACATCCTCCTAGGGGACCTCAACTTCCACCTGGAGAACAACAAGGACCGCAACACCGCCGCCCTGCTGGACAACCTCGCCAACCTCGGACTCAAGCAACTGGTCAACACCCCCACCCACTACGCCGGCCACACGCTTGATCCTGTCTTCTCATCCAGCAAGCACATCACCTTCAGCCACTCCACCGGACTTCACAGGACCGACCACAGCTGTGTCCACTTCAGCTGAACCACGACCCACCACCACCCGCAACAGGTTCCTCACAGGAGCTGGAGCAAGATCACCGCCGAGCAGCTCACCACCTCCCTCAGCCAAAACCCACCCACCAGCACAACGGACCCCAACGAAGCAGCCCGCAACTTCACACAGTGGCTGACCGCCTGCGCAGACGACCTCGCACCACTGAAGTACCCTCCCAGCAGACCCAGAAGCAAGAAAGCCACCTGGTTCACCGACGAACTCAAGGACTCCAAGAAGAACTGCTGCACCCTCGAGAAAGCCTGGCTCCTCGACCAGACCACAGACAACATGACCACCCTCAAACAAGCCACCCGCAAGCACCACCAGCTTATCCGCGCCACCAAGAAGAAATCACTGAAGGAAAGACTGGACAACAACGCCCACGACAGCAAGGAACTCTTCAGCTTCGTCAAGGAGTTCTCCAACCCCATCACCAGCAACAACGACATCACTCCTTCACAAGACCTCTGCAACTCTCTCGCCTCGTTCTTCCACCGCAAGATCGCTGACATCCACAACAGCTTGGGCGCACCATCCACGCACCCAACCACCGAACCAGCGCACCCAACCGCCACCCTCCGCACCTGGACCACGGTGACCACCGAAGACACAGCCCGCACAATGAACACCATCGACTCCGGATCTCCAACTGACCCCTGCCCCCACCACGTCTTCAACAAGGCCGACTCCATCATCGCACCCCAACTCCGGGACATCATCAACATCTCCTTCAACACCGCCACCTTCCCGGAGAGCTGGAAGCATGCCGAGCTCAGCGCCCTACTGAAGAAACCAACAGCGGACCCCACCAACCTCAAGAACTTCCGCCCCATCTTGCTCCTCCCTTTTCCTGCCAAAGTCATCGAGAAGACCGTCAACGACAGCTTGCCGCCTTCCTCAAGACGAACCGATCCCTCGACCCCTCGCAGTCCGGTTTCCGAGCGAACCACAGCACAGAGACCGCCCTCATCGCAGCCACCGACGACATCAGAACCCTGCTCGACAACGGGGAAACAGCGGCCCTCATCCTCCTGGACCTCTCTGCAGCGTTCGACACTGTCTGCCACCGCACCCTAGTTCAACGCCTCAGCAACACAGGTATCCAAGAGAAGGCACTGGAGTGGATCATCTAGTTCCTCGCCAGAAGAACACAGAGAGTCCGCCTCCCCCCGTTTCGATCCGAGGCCACCGAAGTCATCTGCGGAGTACAGCAAGGATCATCACTCAGCCCCACCCTCTTCAACGTCTACATGAGACCCCTTGCAGCCATCGCACGCCAACACAACCTCAACATCATCTCCTACGCCCACGACACCCAACTGATCCTCTCCCTCACCAGAGACCCCAACACCGCCAGAACTAGCCTACACGAAGGGATGAAAGACGTCGCCGAGTGGATGAAGAACAGCCGCCTGAAACTGAACTCAGACAAGACGGAAGTCCTCATCCTGGGACCATCGCCCTCCGCCTGGGACGACTCCTGGTGGCCCCCCGCCCTGGGCACCACTCCCAAGCCAACAGACCACGCACGCAACCTGGGCTTCATCCTGGACTCCTCCCTCTCGATGACCAGACAAGTCAACGCCATCTCCTCATCATGCTTCAACACCCTACGCATGCTCCGCAAGATCTTCCAATGGATCCCGACCGAAACCAGGAAGACGGTCATCCAGGCACTCGTCACAAGCCGACTGGACTACGGGAATACCCTCTACACCGGAACCACAGCCAAGCTACAGAAAAGACTCCCAACGCATCCAGAACGCCTCCGCCCGACTCATCCTGGACATCCCCCGACGCAGCCACATCTCCGGCCACCTGAGGGACCTGCACTGGCTCCCCGTCAGCAAGAGAATCACATTCAGACTCCTCACCCACGCACACAAGTCTCTCTACGACCTGGGCCCCAAGTACCTCAACGACCGCCTGACCTTCTACCGCCCACCCGCCAGCTTCGTTCTAAAAGCCCTCGCCGCCGTACCACGCATCCGAAGAGCCACCACCGGAGGAAGATCCTTCTCCTACCTGGCGGCCAAGACATGGAACTCCCTCCCCACCCACCTTCGGCTGACCCAGGACCATCTCGCCTTCAGGAGACTACTCAAGACCTGGCTGTTCGAGCAATAGTGGACCCCTTCCCCCAAGCGCCTTGAGACCCTTCCGGTTGAGTAGTGCGCTATACAAATGTTATGATTGATTGATTGATTGATTGACATTTCTCATAGATCTTCGTCAAAACTGTCTTCGTCATATTCAGGTATAGGCTCACATATGTTCCCCGGATAAGTGTTCCATGCTGCCCATATTTTGGTCCATTTTTAAGGACAGCCCCGATTAATGTGGACTGTCCTTTCGGCGATCATGGCTAAATCTGTATCTTTACACCAGGTCGTTAGTGTAGGCAAGTCCTCGGCTGTCATTTTTAATTTTTGATAAAAAGTCACTGCAGTTACTTCAACATATCTTTCATCACATGGGACCCCACCCACACAACCCGGGTCAGGTGCAGCAATTGAGGGGTCTCCCTCAGTAGTCAGAGCTTCTATAAATGCTATTGAGAGTCGCTTTTCGGCCAGCAAAATGTATTTGTCTAAAGCTCCCACTGCCTTTCAATGTATCCATCCCATGTGCCCGTTTTTTTCGTCAGCCCCCTCCATGTTGGTACCTTGCTTTTTCTTAGCCGTTCTATGCACACACAGAACAAACAAAAGACAGCTTGGGAATCAAATACACACTGTGGAGAGGGTAAGTGATAATACCAGCAGTCATTAAGAGTTCATTAATAAAATGTCAAGGCATTTGCAAACCACCCTAAGCAGCGAAACATACTACCATTGGAAATGGCAAAGTCAAGAGGGGTATCCCAGCCCAGCCTCCTCTGTGTGCAGATGGGCCTGCTCTTGACCCAGTCTTTGCTTCGATGCTACTCGCGCCAAGGGTACAAGTGGGCTTTTTAAGCCCCCAACTGGCGCTATTTTACTCCCCTCACCTCCTCACAGGCCTTCTGGGGCCTGTAGTGTCTGCTCTTTGAGACGTCTCTTTGCCAAAGTGTCCGGCGCTGCGGGGAAGAAGAGGGCTTTTCAAGCCGCCAACCAGCGCTGTGTCACTCCCCTCACCTCCATACAGCAGGGCTTCTGGGGCCTGTAGTAGCTGCCTCGTGAGGCTTCTATTTGCCGAAGTGTCTGAAGATGACCACCTGCAAAATATATTATTGCTCTATTATCTTGGAATTATATGGTGCATACTGTCATTATTTCCTTTGGCCACCCCTTTATTTCTAAAGTATGCAGAATCCCTTTCTAAGATGGTTGTCTGCTTGTGAACCAGTGTCTATGTGCAATATTGTATTGTATTGTATTGTAATTGCATTTATATAGCACTTACTACCCCTAATGAGATGTCGAAGCGCTTGTTCGGCGAGTAGCACGCTACTCCGGAACCCATAAAAGGATTAGTGGTGAATTAGTATAGTGCAAATATGAAAGTAATTTAAGTGGTGGATATGTTAGTCATTTATTTGGATTGAGAAGGATATTGGAGGGATAAAAGAGGGAAAAAGGTTTGCATTTATATAGCACTTGCTACCCTTGATGAGGTGTTGAAGCCTTTTTTGGCAAGTAGCACGCTACTTCGGAACCCAGAAAGGATCAGTGTTGAATCAGTATACTGAAAATAGGAAAGTCATTTGAGTGGTGGATATGTTAGTCAGTTATTTGGATTGAGAAGGCTAGTGGAGAGATAGAAAACGGGATGAGTTTGGATTTATATAACGCTTGCTACCCATGATTGGGGGTTGAAGTGCTTTTTTCGGCGAGTAGCACGCTATTCTGGAACCCGTACAGTATTAGGGGTAAATTAGTATATTGAAATATGAAAGTAATTTGAGTGGTGGATATGTTAGTCAGATATTTAGATTGAGAAGGATAGCGAAAGGGTAGAAGAGGCAATGACTGTAAGAAATAGAATCTTTGGCGCCTGTTTTTCTCCAGCTCGCGGCTCTGAGATCATACATTGGGGCAGTTATTTCTAGCAGGTCCTTTCAATCTCTGCTAAAAGGCAGGTAATGACTTCACACAGACGTATGGCTGCTACGCTTGCTGCTGTTATGCAGCCTGGTGACTCAGGCTGCTTTTTATAGAAACAATTTCTTCTGTTGGAGCCCGAGCTGTTACCTCCATTTGCGCAGTTCTTTCTGAAGGCAACAGTAAACACTTGCTAATTGCGAATGAAAGCATTTTATTTAGATCCATCTGCAAATCAAGCCACATTCAACTTCTGTTGACTCTAATGTTTGCAAAAAATGCCAGCCATGTTTTCAGGGCAATTTTGAACATTATGTGACCAAATCACAGAGATTTTGCAAACCATCAACCCATCTATCAAGTTTCCCAGGTCCAAGTGGGAGTAGTTGAGCCAGTCCACGTTTTTTCTTTCAATTCGGGAATTTGTAGTTCTAACTTTTAATGTTATAAAGAGGAATAAAAGTCCAAGGATACAAAGATAAAAGCTTGGAATGATAGAGCTACTCATACATGGATCTCGGAAATTTGGGAGCTCTGCCGTCTGCATTGGTCACACACTAAGAGTTGTAATTGTCAATGTCTGTACCACCATTCCATCCTGGTTTCTGTCATTAGGTGTCAGCTGGATCCCAAAATCCATACTGTTCCAAGTAGAGCACCTTACCTTTGCTACAGATCCCGCTACTATTGGAACATGGGGTCAAATTGCCCTCTGACTTTTACCAAATTCATTCTGTTATTGCTAATTGACCTATATAACTATAGGTCGGTTGCAAATCCCGGTGCCTGATTTGTCATAGTATTGCTTTGTCCGTACGTCATGCATAGTGTTGCAGTGGCAACAAAAAAATAAAGTCGGATTTACCAAGCAACACAAGACCACCTTGTGTGGCCCTGTGTTGCTTGGTAAATCTGGGGTAATGCAAGGTAGCGCACATTGCTGCCTTATGTTACTCTGCCCTGGGAAGCTTTCCATGGGTGGAGCGTGAGTGTTCCCAACCCATCAACCCATGGATTTTGGCACATTTCCAGATTAACCAAGAGTGGTAAACCTGGGAGAGTCAAAATGCTACTCCTTCGCAGGGGAGGCGCCACAAAGAGAAATATCTTTATTTCTCCTCATTGTTTCTTCTTTCTAAGTGTGTTCAGAAAGAGGAAAAAGCCTCAGAAGGTGTCCCTTTCTGCACAGAAACAATCCTGCCTGCAACACAGCTACCCTTGCACCATGATGCAATGGTGCCTGCTTTGGTGCTTGGCTCCAGATTGTGCGCCAGTGCAGGCAGAGAGCATGAATATTCCATATATTAGTAAACATGCTGCACTCCTGCTCCATTCCTTTCATGCAGCGCAGCAAGTTGTCTTGCTGTGTTGCATTGCTTGATATATTGGTAAATCTGGGCTTGATTCATAGTGGGTTGCAATTCGACCAACCTCATGAATATTAATGAGGTAGATAACTAATTGTGACCCAGTAAAAAGCGCAGCCATCACAGGAATGGTTTCATGCTGAGGCCAGCAGACCACCATGTCTGTGATTGCTTTTAAACAAAGCAATTTTTTCCATGCAACCCTTTTTCCTGGGTTGCATTAAAAAAAAATATATATATTATAACTAAATTTTTTTAAGGGTAGGCAGTGGCCTGTGGGACCCCGGTAGAGCACCCTTCAGGCTTCTTATCATTAATGTTTTCACAAACAATGCAGGTGTTGGTAGGAATTGAGGAGGCTTTGCCCCTAAATACTAAAGCCTACTACTTGCCCTGTCGCCTCCTTCATGACGGTGGTGTACCTCCACAACCGCTGTCCCTATGGAATAAGGGAAAGATAACCGCATAGAGGTCTGGAACAAAATAAGTGATGTGCATTTAAAAAATATATATTTTTACCTGGGGAAAAGCCTTCATTATATTTGTGTCTGTACTTTGGTTAAAAACACTAGGTTTACAAAGACATTTTATGGAACAATTCTTTTTATTAAGGCCTCCATGTCATTAACACAGCTTTCTGCCTACAACCAATGGCCGGCCGCAATAACAAGTTGTGGAGAATGATACACAGCTCTAAGCCAACATTCCAGAGGCCGGCAGCATTCTACGTCCAGCAAAATAAAATAAACCATCTAATCACCCCCACCCCCACCCCCACCTCCTGCCCACCATTACACCCAGCGCAGCACATCCAGCAGAGAGATACTTAGTGAGGGTCAGGATCGACGCCCCATCTCATGCAAAGGTCTAGGTGCCCTTCTCCGGGGATCACAATATCTGCAGGTATTTCGGGCAGGTCACTTCCCGGAACTCTACTGATAGGATCCCAATAAAAGGGGCCCATAGCTCTGGATACCCATCTGCCCTATTTTCAGCCATCAGTGAGATATGCTCCATCGCCAGGGTAACCCATAATCTGCGCGGCCACGTTATGTGGTCTGGGACCTACTCTGTCCCCCATTGCTTGAGGAGTACTTGACTTGCAGTGTTCAATGCTAGTGCCATTTGCCTGCCTTGATTCGACCGCAGTGGAAAGGTCAGGGTGTCGGGTAACCCTAAAATCGTGTATGCATGCAGGGAAGCAGGGTATAGTTGTGTCAAATGCTAGATCAATCTCGTTCAAGACCTGCTCCCAATACCTGGTCAGTTTAGGACAATGCCACAAGAGGTGAAGGAGGGAGCCCGTTTGACCACAGCCCGCCAGCATTTTTTGGAACGCCCCGTTTTCCAGCTATGTATGCGTGCAGGTATTAAATACCAATAGGATGCAGTTTTATAGGCAGACCAGACATGTTGTGCGCTGTATGATGTACCCAATAGTAGATGAACGCAAAAAGAACAATTGATGGACAAAATGCAGAACAATGTCATACATTCACCTCAGTACAGAGATCTGGGCCTAAATCCATCGTTTTTTAGCTCACCATGCCATTCCAGTTTGGACCCAGCCATATGCAAATGAGTCTTGACCCTGCACCCAATGGGAACAGTCCAGCCCGAACTGCCAGGCCAGGTCCTCCCTGGACTGGAAATAAGCATCCTAGGACCGGTTTCGGGCTTTGAGCCCTCATCAGCCTGGATAGCTTGACTCCGGTGGCATGGAGAGCACGGGACTCACGTCTGAGCATACCCGTCCCACTTGTGGTGACAAATGCAAAAACTGCCAGGCCAGGTCCTCCCTCAAACGCGTCACGTCTTCTATTGGAGCTCTAGCCTGCATTTTTATGTTGCACTTTTGTTCACATGCTAGGCTTTGGGCTACTGCAGCTTTCATATCCAATTAATAGATCTTCAGCACTCCACTGAGCTAAATTGCAATGTCGCTCAGTAAAGAGCAAAGTGGTGTTGTTAGAGACTATTTACAGTCATTACATAGTCATTTATGTTCCTGAATTACCTGCACAGACAAAGTTCTGTTGAACTTTTCACCGCAAATTAAAAAATCAGGTTTTGTCTCTAACTTTCCCAATTTTTGCTAAATGTGCATCAAATTCATCGATACCTACGGATGAGCAGTTTCATGAGCATTGGTCAAGTATAGTTGAGTAAAGGGCATTTCTTGACACCAGGGCATGAGTATTTACCTTAACAAGTTCCACAGACCAATCATAAAGCGACACTTCTGTAAAGGATCATGTAAAAACCATGAAGTAGATCTCACGCTAAACAAACCAAAATTGAGTCGCCTTCCCTTAAAGAGGAAGAAGAAACCTGCAAATTTCATCTGCACCTTGGCTGTTGTGTGTCTGCGGCTGAAGTGTGCAGCCGTGGAGGTCTACACCCCTAGGCAAAAATGGCCGCCTTGTATCCATGTATCCACACCTGATACATATTGCAGCATGCAGTATTGAGTTCTATGTGCAATATTACCACCACAAATAATGTTATAAGAATCTCTTAAAAATCTCAGTTGAGGTTTTGGTTCTACGTATCAATATAGGGGTTTATTATAAGATAATTTCTGACTGTAATTACAATTGTTAGGCACATCAAAAGATGTTCTTCTGAAATGAAATCATATTGACTAACCAGACATGATCAAAGCTCTTATGCAGCTGGAAGAAACCAAAAACAATCCAGCATTAGAGAGCAACTGGCTTCGGGTTCCGAAGGGAAATAGACTCCAAGGATACCCTTCCCCATGGTTCTCCTCTGCATATACATGTATGTCTCTTCTTGGTTTTGTGTTACTGTTTTTTCCTTTATGGATGTGTTATTCTTTCTTTTTGTTTGTATTCTAAATTGTCTTTTTCCAGCTGTGCCCACAGATGTGACTCCATTTTTGTAGAAGAGGGGACACCCTAGTTCATCTTCCTAGTGTATTTGGCCCGTGGTCTTGGGAGCGAAGCCCCCATCAGAGAGGAGAGCATAGAGTTCAGGAATAAAGCGCTTATCTCCATTTTGACACACCAACCATTTCTCAAAGCGGATGAGGGGGAGGGAGGACCCAGGCTCATAACTCAAGGAAGGTAAGCTGCACATAGTGTAACAAATCTGCTGCCAGAATTGAGTATTCTTGTTGCAGCGGGTGGAAACAGCTTATCCTAAAGGGGTCGAAAAGTGAGCCCACACGCTTGCAGCCCAGTTCACGCCAGCGATTAAAGACCTCAGAGCTGATTCCTGGGGAAAATTGGTATTCTCAATATTCAGCATCATTTGGGAAGGAAAAGTTGTCAGTCCATTATTAAGAGCAAAAGCATCCAATATTTTCAGGGTCGTAGCCAACACCAGAGAGGAATACAACCCGCAGGCTCTATGCATCCAGGCCTCTCGCCATATATTGGCGCCAGCTATCTACCGGTGGTTCCCAGAGAGCTGGTGATTCCACTCTACAATGAAGCACAACTGTGAAGCCTGGAAATACTTTAGAATCAGGGGGAGCCCTAGGCCTCCCTTTGCTTTTGGGCGAGTTAGTTGTTGTTGGCCGAGGAGCGGTTTCTTGCCATTTCAGATAAACCGGTTGATAGTAATTTGCAGGTTGCGTAAGACAGAAGGCAACTGGGTCAGTGGTACGGTTTGAAATATTAAAAAAGACTGTGCTGTAGGACCGTCATTTTAACTGCAGCAATACGCCTGGTCCAGTACAACACTGGTCGGCTCCACGAGGAAACCATCATATTGGCCTTGAGCAATAAGGGGGCTATAGTTGGCTGCCAGTGCCTAGCCAGCGTACGAACCAGCAGAATGCCTAAGTCCGGTATGGTCTCCTTCGCCCACGTGAATGGGAACCAGGCCTGAAGCGCAGCCACCTGGGGCGAGGCGACCAAGAGGTTCAGGATCTGGGATTTTTAGAGATTGATTTTTAACCCTGACACCTCACCAAACGCCCTCAACTCCTCAAGCAAGGACGGCAGCGAGGTCTTCGGGTCCATCATAGACCGGATGATGTAATTCGCATATAAGCTGATTGTGTGTTTGTTAGCTTCAAGGCGGATCCCCAAGACCCTCAGATTATCTCTTACTCTCTGCGCCATAGGCTCAATGTAGAGCGCAAAGAGGAGCGGGGAGAGGGGGCAGCCCTGTTGGGTTCATGTGCTACAGGAAACATGGAAGACAACATCCCATTGCACAAACCGAGCCCTATGGGCGCTGTAGATACAGCTTATCCATGCAATAAATCTATCTCTGAATCCAAACCGGCTGAGGGCGGCAAGCAGGTATGGCCAGTGAATGCAGTCAAACATATTCTCCACATCAATGGATAGAAAGAGGGCCTCCTTCTGCGATCGTTGGATTAGATCAGTGAGTTGAAGAAGGCATTTTGTGTCATCTCTACATTGCTGTGCAATGAAGAAGCTGTATTGGTGGGAATCAACCAGGTCTGGCGTGATGGGATTTAGTCACCCAGTCAAAATACCTGCAAAGAGTTAGACGCCAGTGTTGAGATGGGAGATGAGCCTATACGATCCATAGTCACTAGGGTCTTTCAGCGGCGTAAGAATCACAGAGATGGACGGCTCTAGCATCGAGGCGGTCAGGGAACATGAGTAAAAAAACGAATTAAAAAG
Source organism: Lissotriton helveticus (assembly GCF_964261635.1). NCBI lineage: Eukaryota > Metazoa > Chordata > Amphibia > Caudata > Salamandridae > Lissotriton > Lissotriton helveticus. The sequence continues at coordinate 238,448,969 of NC_136071.1, forward strand.
CCAGGTCAAGAGAAGAGCAAGCTCTTGACAAAAGGTTTAAATAAAATAATGCAGGGAAACCTTAGAGGGTTTGAGGCGAGCTATAGCTGCAATCACTTCCTCTACCCGAATAGTTTGGTCCAACCGGGACACGAGCTCTGAAGGGATAGGTGTCAAGGGAGCTCCCTGAAGATAGGCCTCTATATCCCGACAGGGCCATCTAAACTGGCGTATAAGGCGTTATAGAAATCCTTAAAGGCCTCTGCCATTTTACCGGTCCGTGTGGCCCTCCTCACCCCAGGGGTTCAAACAGAGCCCACGAAGCCAGAGAGAGCTTTACCACGAAGTCTGTGCACTAACTTGAGTCCGCAGCAGTCACTTCTTAAGTAAAATGTATGCTTGAGTCTCAAGAGGGCATATTCCGCCTGGTCAAGATGAAGGTGCTTTAGCAGAAGCATCTGTCTCCAGCTCCCACCAGACTCTTGGGGCACCCGTGCGTTTGTGGATCGACTCCAACTCAGAGACCGCCTGCATCAACTGTTGCCGCTTTTTCCATGGCAGCCGGGACTCAGCAGCTGTGATAGCGAAATGTTCTCCCCGGAGGACAAGTTTTAGTGCCTCCCACACCGAACTGAAGCGGTCCCCTTTCAAGTCATTATTATGGAGTTATTCACCTAGGGCAGTACGTATCGCCGAAACTGTGGAAGGGGATTAAAGCATGGCATCTTGCAGTCGCCATTGTGAAGTACGGTGCTGAGCAATATTCAGCCGCACGGTTAACGCAATCGGGCTTTGTCCCCAAGAGATCGGGTTCCATGCTTGCCTCTCTGAAACAGGCTGTGAGTGCCGGCGACTTGAGAAAGTGATCAATGTGGGCGTATGACTTGTGGGCTGCTGAATAAAAGGTGTAATCCCTCGAGGAGGGGTGGAGAGCTCCATATATCACAAAGCGCACCGTCCGCCAGCCACCTAAGGCTGGCAGCTGAAAAGGCTCCCATTTGAGAGGAGCGTTGGCTAAAGCGATCCAGCTCAGGGTGCATCACCAGGTTATGGTCTCCTCCAATACAAATGGGCGTATCAGGGGAAGCGAGAGCTTTCACCAACGCTTTGAGGATAAAGGGTTACTCTAGCTCGTTTGGTGCGTATATGTTAGCCTGAGTGAAGGTGAGGTCGCCCACTGTAATCTAACCACAAGAACCCTCCCTTTTACTTCTGTAATCGTGGAAATTAGCTTACCATGGAACGTCTGGAAAAGAAGAATAGCTATCCCATTCTTCTTCGTAGGACCAATATTTCCGGTGGCACCAGTGCGGTTACAAAAGGGGGGTATCTTTGGCAAGCAGATGGGTCTCCTGTAGCAGGTATATGTCTCCGCCAGACTACTCCAGGAGAGACAGCACCGGCGGGCAACTCACTGAGCTATTTAAACCCCGAACATTAAGGCTGACAATGTGCAGATTATGGGTCATGAGATGATGGCCTGTGGAGCATAAGCGCGCCCCTCACCCGGGGGTTCTATAGGTAGGGCGACGGAAGCAAGGCGCGGAGCACTATTAAGATGCAGCTGCAGGAGCCTAAGCAATGTTGTCGGTCTAGAGGAGTGAAAAGGAAAAAAGATAGGAAAGTCCCCAGGGTAATCCAAATTAATAACAAGAACAAGAGATGACAAAAGTTTGTCAGTGTGGTATAACTGTTGTGGAGTGTCTTCCAGACGTGGTCCCCACAGATGCCAGGGCAGCTCCCCTGAGCAGGGCCGGACTGGCCATAGCGGGCATCGGGCAATCCCCAGGTGTGCCGCACGGGTGGGGTCGGTTTTGGGCCCCTGGGGGCCATTTTTGTTACTGGGCCGTTTAGCTGCAAAATCGGCCCTGTACCAAAATCGGCCGAAAACCGGCCCGGCAAAGAGCTCGGCGTCACCTCCCACCCCCCAAGTGGGGAGGGGGTGGGGGCGAGCACTTTGCCAGGGTCGGTTGTGGTTCCCAGTCCGGCCCTGCCCCTGAGGGTATACAGTCCCGGTGAGGCTGGGCTTTAGGAAAGGCCTTCCTGCGGTGCCATAGTCTCCCCAAGTTTTGACCTCCTCCTACCCTGTGACTGTGAGCATTTCCAGATGGTCCCTTCAGCTTCAGGTAGCTTCCGAAAGGGTGGATTCCCTGAAAGAGCCTGGTGTACCGATTGTCGCTCTTTGCTCATGGTGTCCGGGTCCGGCTTTGCTCTAAAGGGGGTTCCCTTCGCACATTCCCAACCTGACCTCTTCTGCCTTCTGCGGTCGGGGGAAAGGGCCTGTCGCTGTGTCTCTGGGGGTTCATCAATATTAAGCATGGAGCAGGCATCTTTGAGGGATCTCAGTTGGTGTAGCGTTCCATCGCAGCGAAAGATGATCCTGAAGGGATGTCCCCAAGAATACATTATGCCTGCTTTCCACAGATGGTCTGTGACTGGACGAAATTCTCTTTGTTTTCCAGGAGAGGTCCTGGTACAGAACTTGGGAGTGGCCCCAGATTTGGAGTGAATGCAAATCTTGGACTTTCCTCAGAATGATCGCTTTTATTGAAAATCCTGAACGCGTACCAAGATGTAAGCAGGCGGGTTCTTTTTGAGTCTGGGGGACCCCCTCCTGGTTTACGTGGTTGAACTGCAGTTTTGTCTTCTTCGAGCTGCCCAGGATGTGCTGAAAGAGAGCCACAACATATATCCCGGAGGTTCATTCCCTCAGTGTCTGTCAGCACTCCTCGGGTGCGTACGTTGTTCCTGTGGGAACGATTTTCCAAATCTTCATTGTGGGCCTGCAGGACAACAAGTTTCTCCTTGAGACGCAGGACCTCTTGCTGTAGCCACTCTATTTCTTCCTCTCGGCCGGTATATCGATCCTCCATAGCGGCCACTCTACCTCCCACCTCTTCTTGGTCATGGGGAACCTCCCGAAGGTCCGCAGCGAGCTCTGCCTTCATGATTTGCAGGTCTCCTCTGAGAGATGCAAAGAGAGATTCCAATAAGGACTTGGTGACAGAACCTTCTCCATCGCCAGGGTCCACCCTGTGCTCACCAGCATTTCCTGCCGGGTAATTGTCCGGGCTGCTCTCCACTGCTTCACAAACATGTCCTTAAGAGAGCAGTTCTTTTGAGCCCTGTTCAAGGACATGGCGCTGGGCTGCAGGAGTGGCCGTTCAGGCGAACTAGCTTAGCAGAGGGCTCAAGACTGTCGGCCCGATAAGACAGCATTAGTGTCCCTTAACGTAGGAGCTCGGGTGTGGTCCAAGACAGGGCACTAGAGCACAGGACCCTCCTTTCTAGGCCTGCAGAGGAAGCATTAGGGCCACAGGAATAAAGGCAATCTCACCAGGAAGCAGTGCACTAGTCGAAGGCCAGTGGCCGCGCAAGGTCCACGCTAGTCTGTCAGTGACCCTTCCCGCCTGCTCTCTCCTCGGGTGGCCTTGCACTGGGTGTCCTCCGCAGGCACAGCAGGGAGGGGGGTAGGGGTCTTTGCTTCTTGTCTGGCTTACTGCATTGCTGTTGGCTGGATCCCGGCTGAGGGTTGGCCTGGATCCCGGCTCTCACCACAGTCCATGTAGCTCCTGCTGCACACTTCTGGCCGGGGGCGCGGTGCGGTGGGGAGAGCCGAGTCTTCACTAGACTTCAGGGCCTACCAGCTCCAATTGCCAGGGAAGGGCACGCCTGCAAGCTTCTTGTCGTGATAGGCAAGACTTTCAACGCTGCCGCTAGGCTCACGCAGCAGCTGGGCGAGAATTCTCCTCTCTTCTTGGGGCGTGGATTAATGTCAGATGTTGGGGGGAGGGTGTGAGCCCCAAACCGCCCCCTCCTCCCTTTGGGCATCCGGGCTCCTCGTCTTACGGCCCACAGGTGCCTGCTTCGGAGCAGGTCCCAGTGGGGCAGCACACAATCCACACCCCTCGCCGCTTCTCAAGACCTCCAAGGGCCTGCCACATGTATAGGTCAGGGGAGCAACATCATCCGTGGCGCTCCCCACTGTCACAGTCCACTGCGGCCTAGTCGCCGCTCGGCCGCTTCTCCTGGGTAATCGTAGGGCTCCTAGACACCTCGAGGGGGCCTACTCCCTTTCACCAAGCTGCACTCTGTGTCCGGTATGTTGGGGGGGAAGGGGACTCCCAGCCACCCGCTCCCTCTATAAAGAACCCACGCTCTACGCCTCCTGGTGCGTGCCAGGCCCAGTGTCCGGAATGTTTTGTCGGGCCCCCGCTAAATGCCGGCATTTACGCGGGGGCCCCTGCGCTTTTTGGGCCGCGGCTGCTCAGTCCTGCTCTGCCACTCTCCGGGACAAACCCCAGGTAGGACGAGGCCTTCACCGCCGCACTCCCAGGGATTCAGGAGGCAACGACCTCCAGCCCGCACTCAGCACATGCCCTGCACCACCACCCTCAGAAAGCCACCATAGGCCTGGGCGAGGCCTCACTGCCGGCCCCCGTCTTCACCGCTGACCGTGCCACAGGCCAACAGCCGCGAATTCTCCACACCTTTCATGGCACCCACTGTGATCTCGTGAGCGTCGGGCCTCCCTTTGGTCACATCACACACCCCCTTGCTTCTGCCAGCAGCTGAGCCCAAAGGTAACTCTCAGTGAAGGGTTGGAAGGCAGCTACTCGGTGCTATAGTGGCGGAGGGCCGGAGAGACCAAGAATCACGTCTCATCCATCCGCCATCTTGGACATGCCCTCCTACATAGTCATTTTCAATATGAAAGTTGACATGTTTCACTGCTGCTTGTGATGAGTTCTTCCTGCAGATTCCTCAAGAACAAACAATAAAAAACAAACTCAAACCATCCTATTATGTAGGCTCCCTACCCCTGAGTGAGCAGTGGTGTTCACAATACAGCATGAGATTCACCTCAGAGATGTATACCATGTATGACAAATTTGTAAAAAGGTTCACTCAATGAGAGACACACTTTGCCATCATAGGTCCTGATCTGTAAATGCCCACCGATGAAAGCTGGAAAGTCTTAATTAGACTGACCTTGCCTCCAGTTTTATGGTGTGTTATTCAAATACATGGACCTTGGACGGCGATGGACTGTTGTCTTGAACTCTATTTTATGAATACAGTTAATGAGAACTGATTGCTTTGTAGCTGTGTATATGCATCTAATTTACTATTTTCCAGATCGTTGCGTGTCCTTTGTCTTATGCTTGAGTCTCTACTTGCTAGCTGCTCGGTTTGGCCCTATCCGGTAACAGGATTCGGCACCCTAATCGCAGCATATGGTTACAGCTAGCCTGATGGCCTCTTACCCTCGTTGGGGCACAGTTATATGCATGCTGACTTTTAGGGCCACAAACTTGGTTTTCCCAATTGGGAGTAGAGGTAAGGACATAGCCACTGCATATTTCCCATGAACTGACACCTTAAGATCAATAGAAACCCTGCTGGTTAACTCGGTTTGAATGTGCGTGCGGTTGGATGGCACTTGTTCAAGATAGAAAAATTCCACGTTTCAGGTTAAAGGCAGAGAGCCACAGAAGAGACCTCTTCTCAGTTCACATAGCCGTACTCGCCTTTCTGCTATATTTGTACTTTTGCACTATACTGGTCTCCCAGTCAAACACTAACATCAGGATCCTGTAATACAGAATCCGGCACTCTCTGGCCTAAGGAAGAGTGATCCTATTTCGAAGGCCATGAAGTAGCTTTCAATGAAGGATCAAAGCATCTTCAACTGAGTTCTCTTCTTCAATAAGTAGCCCCAACTTACATTGCAGGGCCCTTGTGTTACTGCAGCTGCACCAGAGGCTGGGCTCACAAGCCCACTAGTGGTTTCGCTCTTGAACTAGATAAGTATAGGCTACATCTGTGATCAACGAGAGAATCGGTGGATCTGAGATTCCAGAAGTTCAAATACCAGGGAGCAAAACTGTGTCTCTGTTTTAGGAAATTAGTTCACATTCCAGTAACCTTGAAAGAGCTTCTCTACCTCAGAGTGGATACCTCCTCAAAACGTTCGCTGCTACACTTCTGGCAGAAACATCAGGTGATGTGTTTTTTAATTTCTGTTTTTGTGGGCAGTACAACTGTTTCAATATAAGTTCAAAGGGAAATAAACAAATGCTGCCTTAAAGTTGCAAAATGTGTTTTATGATGCGCTCTTTTAATGGACAGGTTTAGGTAGTCCTGGCTTGTCATCTTTTTTCGGTTCTCCAAAGACTTTTCTTGAAAATTAACCAATTTTGTGCATCCACAAGGTTATTATTCTAAATTTGAAGAAGTGGGCATTCAGTGTTTGTATATCATGCTTTGAGAATGCAAGACAGGTTCCTCTTCTCCAAGTCTAGTCCTTGCAATTGGGGGTATGTTCCTGTAAACCTATTATCTGCAGGATTACAATTGATCGTTAGATTTGTTTCTGTTTCTGATCTACGAGGCACTCACATGGTACCTGTGGTAAAAGATCACCTACAGTAACTTACAGTCATCTTGTCCTGTTCGTTTGTTAGGAATAATATAATTTGTGATGGCATTTTAGATAACTGGAAGAAAATGTCTTGGGCCACGTGCACTCAAAACCACCAGTTACCTCTCAGGTGTTGTGTATATTTAGAAGATAAAGAAATATAAGGCACCAGGACGAACAAAGATCCACAGTGTTTCCAAATTAAATGCACTCTAAATTATTGTTGAATTTCACAGTATTATTTATTACACAGGTTTTTGAGCAAAATATTTTTTCAACAGTTTATTTCAAACACAATGAATTTCACAAATAACAGTAAGACAAATGTCATTCAGACATAGATTCCAGCCAATACGTGTTCCACAGAACATAGGCCTATTTTTCCAGGCTCAAAAATCTTGGTGGGGTAAATATTCACCACAAGCTTTTTTTCTTTACAATTTATTGTTTTTGTTTTTTATCATTTATGATACTTGTTGGTCACAGTTAAGAGGTTTTTTTTTGTGTTTTTTTTATATTTTATTGAAGTCCGGACATGAAAACCAATACAATACAATAGATCCATTACAGCCGATAAAATAAAGCAAACAAAGGATACCTTTTGGCAAACAATTTTTTTTCGGAAATCTTCCAATTTATGCAAAAAGCAATATAAATATAAAATCAGGGACACATGAAAAAAGACCGGGAGAAAAATAAGTAACAAAAATAAATAATGCCCCCTCACAATCTCAGTCGAAATAAGAAGCCCATATTTTCAAAATTTTTTTAAGACCCCCGACACGTAATGCATGAGAGCATTCACTTTTCCTAACTGCTTTCATTTTGCTGGACCACTCCAGGAGAGAAGGAATAACAGTGGTGCGCCACCTTTGCAATATAGGCGAATTGGCTAAAGCCATTGCGATATATAGAAATTTAACCATAGTGTGAGAAAAACAAAGGTCAGGATCGTAACCGATTATGATTAACAAATCACTCATTGCTATTTGAGTTCCACATTCAACTTCCAAATAACGGAAGATATCTTTGCAGAAGTTCTGGATCATAGGACATTGTAACATAATGTGTGACCAGTTAGCAAGGGAAAAGGAACACAACGAAAGCAATGTGGTGAATAATTGGGATACATTTTTGACAAAGATACAGGGGTTCGATACAGTTGCCAATTACTGAAAAATAACATCCTACGCCAGTTCGTACCTCTAAGTGTGTTAAAATTAAGGTTATTAACAAATGACCACAAATTAGCTGAAATTTCTAGGTTTTCACAATCCTTCCATTTTTTAATCGCCTTCTGCCTGAGATCTAGGGCCCTAACTAAGGCTGGGCGCTTTTTCCAAGCCCCTGGTTTCCTCGTAGCTGGATCTTCTAGAAGTTCTTTAATTAGCGGATGTTGTTCGCTAAACTGAGAAGCATCTAACTCAATAAGGAATTTAAGGAGGATATTGTAAGACCCTAAAAGAATGAAGTCATTGGCTATTAACTGTGTAATTTCGGGCATGGTCAGCCATTTTCAATTCCTTAGGAAATCTATAACCTTACAGAATCCTAACGATGCCCATTTTAAGTTGAGGTCTGAGGATTGTGTAATCCCTGCTAGTGGCAAGATATCGGCTAATAAAGTAGTTGAGTTGATAGCTGGGATAGAATATTTTTTATAAAAAGCCTGACGGTTTTGGAAAAAACAATGAAGGCACTTATAACGAACCCGCTTAGGGGATCGAAATATGAATAGTGGTGAATGAATTTGGGTTTCTTTACACATTAAATCCATAAAGCAGTTAATAAACAGGTGTGACTGAGGCTGAGATTTGAATCTGGACAAATACTGAACAAAATAAGCATAGTAATTATCCCTGAGATTCAGGAGGGCTAAGCCTCCTTGGTCCTGTTCTTCATACAAAGTGTTAAGTGCAATACGTGGTGTTTTTTTTGCCCAAAGAAAAGATGTAAACATAGACTCTACTTGGGTAAACAAAGCACTTGACAGACAACAAGGGATGGTTGAAAACAAAAAATTAAACAAAGGGAGAACAGACATTTTGATCAAGGCAACCCGACCCAAAATTGATAGCAGCAACGAGTTCCAGCATGCAAACAGCGCCTGGATTTTCCGGAGAAGTGGCGGAAAATGTAGATCATATAAATCAGAAACTCTTTCAGAAAAAAGTACTCCCAAATATATTTTGGGAAGGGTATTGGGACAGACACAGATATCGGGGTGTAGCACCAAACCTGCACCACCGCATTGTAAGATTTTGGTCTTCTTTTTATTGATACAATACCCCCCAAGTGCCTCAAAGTCTTCGAAAACCTGAAAAACTTTGCCCTGGACCTCTAATTCTGGCTTGATGAAAAGCATGATGTCATTGGCGTATAATTTCAATTTCGCCATTGAAAGGATAGGGGGACGGATATCAGAGCTGTTTCTTATGGCTATCGCCAGTGGTTCAATAAAAAAAGCGAACAAAACCGGTGACAAGGGGCACCCTTGCCTTGTGCCCCGCTTTACTTTGACCCTTCCAACCACCGAGTTATTAATAATTACATTCGCTTCCGCCTTATCATACAAATTTCGGATCAGGGCTGTGATCTTAGGGGAAATACCAAAGTGATCTAAAGTATTAAACAGGGTTTCCCAAACAACAAGGTCAAAAGCCTTCTCAGCATCTAACAAAATGACTAACGCGGGTATTCCTTGAGTCTCAAAATAATCTAACGCCTCCGACAGATAATGGGTATTAGATGTTAGTTGCCTCTCTGCGATAAAACCGTTCTGATCCAGATGTATCAATTGTGCCGAATAATGATTGAACCGAAGTGACAACAATTTAGTAACGATTTTATAGTCCGAGTTTAGCAACGTTATCGGCCGGTAGGAGTTCGGATCCTCGCTGTTCTTGCCTTTTTTTGGGAAGGTGACTATATTGCCCTGTCTAAAAGACTCTGGTATTTCCCCCCCCTACTAGCATAGAATACACCAAACGAAGAGAGATGTCTGCTATTGAACTAAAAAAGACTTGAAAGAATTCAGGCGGAAACCCGTCCGGGCCACAGGCTTTCCCATTTGGTAGATTTTTAATAACACCCTCCAGCTCTTCCCTAGTGAAGGGGCTTGCCATAGATAATTTCTCAACATACGAAAGTGTTGGGAGGCTGTTGTTCTGAAGAAATTATTTTAACAAGGCCGTATCCACGCTCTGGTGTTGACCATAGATGGACTCATAATGCTGTAGCATTATTTCGCCAATTTTAGCTGGATCGTTTATACTTAAGGCGGTTGAAGGGCATTTCAGTGTTTTAATCTGATTTGAGGTGCTTGTTCCCTGGCCTGCCAAGCTAAGAACCTACCAGTAAAATTGCTTTCCTCATAGACTTTTTGGCAATGTTGCTGAAATGAGACGCCACTCTGAGTATAATAATTGGCACTGAGTGCACGCTTAGACTGGTCCAGCTGCCGCTGATTGGGGAGAGAGGGATTACGTAAAAAAGCAGAGTAAGACATTTGGATCTTCTGCTCCAAAGTTCTCTTTACCAATAATTAATCCACCAACAAAGGCCTTGAGTGCGTCCCATACCGCACTCAAAGGAGCAGACGCAATATTACGTGATACAAACTCTTTTATCTCGATCCCCATAGATTTGACCCAATCATATTCATTTAAATATTGCTTATTCAGCAGCCACCTTTGAGGAAACCTAGGACAATTACCTAAAGATAGCTCGAGAACCAGCAAGGCATGATCAGAGAATCCATTATGGAGTACTCTTTGCTGACAAAAACTCAAAATACGTGAGACCAAGAAAAAAATCAATACGTGACGAAGAACGAAATCTGCCTGACCAGCAAGTATATGCGGTTTTGGTGGGAAAAGCCATGCGCCAGGGATCATGAAGATCCAAGGTTGCCGCATAATGTTGCAAGGTTCTCAAAGATTTAGGTTTTGGCTGCTTTTTACCCTTCACTGATGAATCTATTTTGGGGTTCATTAAGATATTAAAGTCACCCCTGACAACCAATTCCCCAGCAACCAGAATTAAGGACTCAAAGAGATCCTCGCAGGGCTTATGATTATCCTCTACCGGAGCATAAATGCTAACAAACGTTAACGGTCTATTACTTTGCCTAAGGGAACAGGTCACCCAACACCAACGCCCCTATGGAACCTTATCAAAATTGACAACCTCTGCTTGAAGTTTTTTACTTAGAAAGATTGCTGTTCCTCTATGAGAGGCTGAAGACAAAGAAAATCCCTTATAGGCAGCCCACGATCTAAACATTGAAAATTCAGGCAATTTTACAGCTGGAATATGAGTCTCTTGCAACAAAATCACTGCTGGGTTTTCTGATTTAATCCACAATTCGATTGCACGCATTTTCTTTTTATTATTAAGACTGTTAACATTAAAAGATACCCCTTTCAGCAGTTCTTTACTAGCCATGGTGAAAATCTAAATCAGCTTTAAGCCCTTTGAATTTCCCAACAAAAGTCATGCTTACAAAACCAAAGTATAGGACCTGACTAATCTCAGTGACCTGAATGGAGTCAGTGAATAAAAAAAGGACTTCATCTTTTAACTCTTTAACCCCCCCACCCAACCAGTGCAACCCACCCCCCTGAAATGTGGAGCCTTCCCCCTCCAACCACACCTACCACATTTCCACCCCCCCCCTTTATCCTGGGTGTCATGTAATTACACCCGATGATTTAGGCCCTAACCTCCCCCAGCAAAGGTGTAAAAGGAAAAAAGAAAAACAAACAGTGAATCTGTATTGGCAAGCAGGCAGACACATTGAGACTACAACATCTACTATCATCAACTAAGAGCCAATCCTACTCCGATGCCTTAAATGATCAGAGAATAACTAATCCAAACCAATTGCCTTAATTGAACCTGCCGGAAGGAAAGATAGCAAGAAAACATTACTCAATCCACTAGCCCACCGACCCCCTTGAAGCCCTGCCCAGATAGTTGCCATAGTAGACAGCCTCTTCCCCTATGACCCAGAGCCCTGCGTGATCTCCTTTAATAACTCTTGGGCTTCATCCAAATCGGAAAACATAAAAAAATTGCCCTTCACCAAGACCCTCAATTTGGACTGCTGGGCAATGGATGCTTGTGCCCCATTAGCTTTAAATAAATGAAGCATCTTCACAAATTCCTTCCTCCTACGAGCCGCAGCGGCCTTCATGTCAGAAAAAATGCGACATTTCACAGTCTCATTTACTGGAAACTGTCTCTGCTGGATGGCCTTAGACAATATCCTCTCTTTTATACGAAAGTCTGCAAAATTTAACAGAATCGTCCGTTGTAGCGTGGAATTTGGAAAAGGGCGGGCAGGAACACGATGGACCCTGGTGATAGTGAGATCACCTTCAAACTCTGGGATAACCTTTTGTTTAATAAATTAGTTGACCCACTGTAAGATTTGAGATCCCTCAATGCCTTCCGGTATTCCCACTATCTGAAGATTGGCCCTCTTTGAGTGATTTTCTAGCTCCTCCAATTTGTTCTCGAGGACATGCTTACTTTTAACTGCCACTTTGGCTTCGCTCATTACGATGACCATCTGGTCCTCTAAGGCAGAGATCCTGATTTCCGCCTCCTGCAACCGAACTGGAAAGATTGACATTGTGCCTTCAATTGTCTCTAGACATTGATGAATAGAGGCGAGTTCAACTTTCTGGTTTTTTTTTAGCTCAAGGATTTCTTCCAGGATCAAATTTAACATATCCATGATACTCATCTGAAGTTGATCAATTGGTTCCAGATCAGAGCTGGGGATAACATTAACATGGCCTATTGTTGAAGAGGAGCATCCTGTAATTGAGGATCTAGTCTCTCGCAGGGGGACCTGGGCCTGAACCTGGGTCTGAGGCTGTAAGTTGGCTTGAGGAATCATAATTGCACTAGGGGGACTAGGTCTAATTGTGGTTGGGTCAGGGACATCTGAAATTTCTGAAAACTCCACTAATTCTACGTGTCCCGCAGGTCTCCCTTCCTGATTGAGCGGCGGATTTAAAGCTATTAACCCGGTCTGAACGGGTATTTGGCCCAGATGTGGCTCAGTTACTGTGGAAGGAGCGTCATTCGAATTGTTTTGCATATGAACCAAACTTGAAAGAGTCAGATCTGCGGCAGTTGTAGTTGATCGAGCTGGTGGAGAAATGGGAGCCGACAGCGCCTTAGAGAGCTTCAGAGCGGAACTTGGACCAGGAAGAGGAGACTGCAGGTTGCCCCTTTTCACAAATAGTGTGAATTGTTTTGCCTCTCTAGTCTCTTTTGCCTCCTTTATTCCTTTCACATTTTTGGGGCCCATGGATCCCAAAACCTCTTGTGAAGCAATTTTAGGCATAGCTATATTCTCAGACGCCAAATCCGCTGTGCTAGCTTGATCTGGAGACACCACAAGGGGTAGTTCCTCATTCTCTGAGCTCTCAAATGTTGAGTCAAGGTCAAGCAAATTCTCCTTACAGGCCAGTTTAGCCGCTTCCTTAGCCTCCTTTGCCTGGGCTCGGCGGGTTTTAGTTTTCAGACGAGCATTGAGCAACTTCCCCATACTGAAGCCCCCTTGCCACTCTTCACGGCGCCTCAGTTTAATATAAAGAGAGCTTATAACATTTTTGCCCGGGGATGCTTATTTGTTTATTTGCCGCTTGATGCCCTCCAAAGCACTACTTCTCCCAAAATGCAGTACAAATGTGAATCAAGATGCAGCCCACGAGACCCAGCAGAAGAGGCACTTTTTTCTGTTTTTTCCCCTCGAAAATGGACAAGGCCAATGTTTGTATTGTGCCTGTCATTAAACAAGATAAGGCAAAATAACTTCAGGAGCAACAAGGAAGGAGAAAAAAAAAGGAAAAAATATATTTTCCCCCTTTCTCTCCCTTCCCTTCTTAGACCCTGTTACAATTATTACTCAAGGGCACAGTGGGTGGGTGGGTGGATGCAGAGGTAATATTAATTGTCAATCTATTTCGTTTTTGCAGATTCCAGCCCAAAAAACCCTCCTGCAGCACAGCCCAAGGACAAGCACCGGGCGTGCCAGCCTCGGGGAACAGCCAGCGTTGTCTTCGATTCTCTAGCCTCCTCTCCTCATCTCCCTGTCACTGGCAGACATCCGAGGAGAAGACAGCTGCAGCACAGGCGCTTGAGAGAGCAGAGGCGCTCCTCTGTGCTCCTCCAACCACGGACCCGGTCTAAATCAGCTCGCTCCAGGACGAAGATTAAAACAGAGACGGAAAAATGCTTTTCTCCTCTTAGTTCAGCCCCATGATACTCGAAAACATGCCGCCACACAATACTGCCGCCTGAAGCTACAGCCTCAGAAAGAGAAGGAGGAGAACGCCTGCCGCCCGCGGACTCGCCAGGAACGAACTGCCATTGCTGGGGGGGGGGGGACGCGGCGTGGTATTCCGCCATCAGCCGTTGTCAGTTCAGAGTTATACAGGCCGCACTTGCTCTCCGGATATTAATGTTTTTCACAGTTTTGATCTGTGACGCTGTGATTTCAGTCATGAGTACAAGGTATAAGACTGTCAGTAGCTTGAGACTGTGCAACTGATGTTCTTCACCTGCTAACATTGCATAACATGGAGCCTTTTCGACTCACACTTTCCTGACTTCTATCCTCTCTTCCTTTTTTCATCTTCTTCTGTCTGCCTTCCTACTCTTTCAGATCACTTTATCAATTTGATTATTCAAAGAATCAAAAGCTGGGCACTTTGCTTCAATGGATAATTATAACTTATAACATCATGTCCAGCGCATTGCATTTCTGATTCTTCGGAATGTATAGTCTACAAGTTGAGAAGATATTGAAGAAACATTGCGTCATTAGTTATTACCTATTGTACACCTTTGACCTGCAAATGAAGTGTTAAATATACCAAATGATAATAAAATTGTTTTTTAATTGTTATTCAATTACATTTGTATTTACTATTTAATCTTTTTGGGTTGCTCGGTGCATTGCTGGTTGGTGGGTAGTTTTTAATAGAAATGTTGTTTTGTATATAATTTGTATCTAAATATATCGATTTGAAAATATATTGCTATATTTTATATTATAAGTTGATGATAAACATATTTCTGGCGGTTGTAGGATTTATTTGGAGTATTGAATGGATTGGGTTTATTTTTATTAGTATATTAATAATATGAAAGAAGGACTATCACATTTGCTTTCATTTAAATATGTGTCATCTTATTTAATTAATTTTAAATAAATGATAACAATATTTAAATAAATATTGGAGATTTTTTTATATTTTATAAATTCAATACAATAAGAAAACTCTGTCTTTTTGATGGATTATGTGGATAATTTATTATTAGAGGGAAGATTATTTACAAACACATTGGAAGATTTAATTATTATTATTTTATTTATAAAAACATTTTAAAGAAAATATATTGGAAACAGTGTAGGTTAAAATAGAATTTTATGTAATAAAATCATTGAATTTCTTGTTTGATTGTTTTCAGTTTCAAGATTTAAAAACAAATATTAAAATATATCAAAGCATTTTGGGAAAAAAGATAATATTTATCACTAAAGGTACATATTAAAATAATGTTCACTGGTACCGATTATATTTTGTGACTTTTGATTGTATCATTTGTTTCATTTATATATATATACTAGCAGCCCGTCCAGACGTTGTCCGGGGATGAAAAGTAAAGTGTGTTATGTTGTTACTGATGAAGTGTGACCTTATTGTAAGATTTCGTGGTAAACAACATTTTTAGTTTCATTTGAATGAGGATGTAGCATAAATTGATTTTTGGCATTACCAGTGCGAGAGAGTGCAACATATAACTGGCCATGAGTGAAGCAGTCTTCTCGTAAGTTGATGCCTATCACTTTGTATGTTTGACCTTGCGATTTGTTAATGGTAGAAGCAAAGGCAATGTTAATAGGGAATTGCAAACGTTTACATTGAAATGGTAGATCTGTAGGGATCATGGGTATGCGTGGAATGTGAGCTAACTGTCCTGCTGCAGGTCCTGATAGAATAGGTGCTTTAATGATATAAGGTAAAAGACTTTTAATTTGTAGTCGTGTTCCATTGCATAGATTGGGTGGATGTAGGTTGCGCAATAAGATGATTGGAATGCCTATTTTTAATTGTAGTACATGAGGCGGAAGTCCTGACGGGTTACGCTTGTTTAGGAACTCTTGAGGATAAAGTACTGCGTCTTCAGTATCTAATACTGTGTCAATGGATTTAAATATTTTATTTTCACCTGGGACTTGTTGGAGTATATGTTCATTGATGTGGTTGACATTTGTGTTTCTGGGTGCAACTGTAGCTCTTTCACAAATCCATTGGTAGTGTTTGTTAATAATCAGTTGAACGTCTGGGTATACATGTTGTATGAGTTCTTGTAAGGTAGAGACAGCCGTTCCTAATTTTTCAAAGTTAATGTTATCATTTATGTTGGGGAATTGGCCATTACCAACTTGTAGTAGAAGATCAGCAAACATATTATCTCCACCTCTTAAATGTATTCTCATGTTAGTGCGTAAGGTAAGAGTTTGTATGGAGTCCCATAGGTGTGATGCTTTTAAACATGCTTTAAGTATATCTGCACGTGTTCCTCTAGGGACAACAGGAAGAGTCTGACGGAAGTCACCTGCAAAGACAAAAGTGACACCACCCATGATTTGATGAGAATTTCGAATGTCTTGTAGAGTTCGGTGTACGGCGTCTATATGTGCGCAGTGTGTCATAGTGCATTTGTCCCACATAATAAGAGATACCCTTTGAAGCATTGTGCCTACGGGTCAGTTTTTGCGTATTGAGCAAGTGGATTCTTTTTCAATGGAAACCGTTAAAGGTAGTTTAAAGGTGGAGTGTGCTGTTTTTCCTCCAGTTAGCAAAGTGGCAGCTATTCCAGAAGATGCAACTGCAAGAGCCAGTAGTCCTAAAGACCGTATTTTTGCAAGTAATAGGTTAATTAAGTACGTTTTCCCAGTCCCTCCTGGTGCGTCTAAGAGGAAAAATGTCCCTTTTTTTTTCTCCACACTTTCAACAATGGTGTTGTATGCTATTGTTTGATCGTGCACTAAGTTTGGTAAATGTTGTGCAACGTAATGCATTAGGTTGTCTGTTGAGTTTTGCATATCTGTATGATTGTACGGTGTATGTATATTTCTATTTGTTTGGGGTAGTTTGAAATCTTTTAGTGTTTTTTCACTTAGTACATACAGCGAGTCTTCAATTTCAATGAGACCTTGGTTAAAGATGTCATTAGTCATTGGTAGTGATTCATCATTTGTTTGTTGTCGCGTATTGTGTAGTATATCTTCACACAAATCTTCTTTGTATTGCTCCCATAAAGTAAGAGGATCAGATGGGTTACAAAACAGCAGAATAGTAACAAACAATTCATGTAGCTAAGATGGGGAATGTGAAAGTGCAGCATCACCTAATGTATGTTTCCAATGTTGGTCGTCTTCAATGAGTCCAAGTTCTTTACACGCTGCTTGATAGATAGGCATTAGTTGTCCGTTAACAGTTAAAAGAGTGTCAAAGCCTGTAGGTCCGCGAACATGTTGTAAAAGAATGCGTAAGTGGAAACACTCCGATTGGTTTGGGTGAATAGTGTACATTCTACCAAGAGCTGAGTCTTTTTTTACACCAGGGTGTCCTAATACTTGCTGTCCTCGTTTTCGCCGTTTAAAATTTGAATTTGACCATGTATAGTATTGTGGTACTTCTTGGTATAGCAATGTTTTTGCGAAATTGTCGGTGGCACACAATTGGAAGAAGGCAGTAAGCGTTGTGTGCGTTGGGTTCTGTGCTACATGTAGAATGTTCTTGTCATTGAAATAGACTCTTTGACCATTTTCAAGATGCACAGCTAGATGTGTGACAGTGGGATGGCGTTCATGAATGTGAAACTCTAGAATGCGCCACACTGCTTCGGAAGTGCTAATATACCGTCCATTTAGATATGTGTCTATTTCATTGTGTTTGTTTTCAATAGCAGCAGTTGCTTGATCCGAGCCTTTGTTAATATATTTGCAAATATATTTGATTGTTTTAACAGATTGGCAGTATTCAATATTAATGTGAGCATTGAAAGTGCGACAGAGTAGTGGTGAATATGGAACAACCCACTGATTATTGACAGTGATTTCCTGTCCTCTAACCGTCATTGTGACAGTATGTCCACCATGTTCGGTGTTCCTCCTACGATAAATGGGGTAGCCATTAACCCCAGTTTCAGTTTCATTAATGAGAGGGCGTGGGTTACCTGGTATTGTGAGATCCTTATGTGTGGTATCTAGGCATACCACCCCCAGTACTCAAAGTAATGTAAAAGTAACTGGAAAGTATTCTAAAAGTAATTATTGTGTAACGTAAACTGCATTTTTGGAATCAATACCAACCTGTAACTATTGCAAATTCAACCACAACTGCATTTCCTTGGGATGTCCTGCATTTGAGAGTATATTCTATCTGCCTTTGCCAAGTCCTGCTTGGTTCTAAAAATAAAACCTAAGTATACCTTTTATATACTTACCTAATTGGTCTGGATTTAGTCTCTGAGTGTGTGCCTTCAGTCGTGATTGAGTGAATATAATAAATGCTTAGCACACCCTGTGGATAAGCTTAACTGCTTACCCACACTACCACAAAGAGAGCTTTTAGTACTTACCTAATATAGCCTCTATACCTCTGGGGACTCCCTGGACTCTGTGCAGACTACCTTACTTTGGAATAGTATATACAGAGCCAGCTTCCTACCCTGGACATATAAAACATGGAAGTGGTTCTTTTCAAGCTGAAGTAAATAAACAACTTACAGTTATGTGAACTAACGCTTATAGATGCAAAACGATTGCCTGTAGGCCATAGAGCATGCCGTCTGCAATTCATCTTACTGAAGATTGCTTTCGCAGTGCTGGAGATCTCTGGAAGGTGCATAGGCCTGAATTGTCATATTGAGAACCATTCCAACGGTTTCACATACATTGACACTCTGAGCAGAGCTACAATTTGTTTGTTAGAAAAATTCTGTTCAAATCATTATCTACTTACAGTTTTGACAATTCAGAGTGTGGGCACAGGTTGGTAAATCAATTTTGAGTGATGTTTTGGAACTTACTGATCCTTAGCACTTTGGAAAAACAAATACAAACATCCATAAGTTTCCATCCTTTCTGAGAGCTGTTAAAACCTGCTCCTTATTGTGTAACCTTAACTGCTTCTGCAGAGCCCTTTTCACTCTGTTTTCCAAACAGTTACAAAAACACTGTGCACTTGTACATACTAGACGCATCAGTTCAGTGTCTGAGCCACTCACTGAGGTGATATCCTAGAACCAGTTCTTAAAACACCATGTCGGAGTCTTTTAGAGCAGCTACAAAAATATCTGAAATGACTGCAGTCACTTCCAATCCCTAGAAATGTAGTTGTAGCAGATGGAGTGAATGCCATAGCATGGAGGGAGTAAATTAATATGGAGATGACTCACCAATGGTACATTTTTTGATTTAATGTGACTATTCGATGGTCTTTGTCAAGAGCACTGTTTTACCAATGCCGTGGTCTCTTGGTGCTCAGGGACCTTCTTAGTTACCTGGGGTAGCCGAGTGTTGTGAAGTGTTATTGATGCTGTGAATCCTGTGTTTGGCTGTTCCAGTATTAGTCTCATTGTCTACCACCATCCCAGTGCCTGTGTCTTTTTCTTTCAGAGACAAAGCTCCTGGTCCAAGTTATCCAATCTCAGAGATTTCGATTTCTCCGTCTACGTGGCTGTCTCTTAGTGCCCTAGTGTTCCTGTCTCCTTGCAATCTCTGTTCCAGCTGATATCTCCCCCTGTCACATTATCCATATTGAGACTTGCTGTTGTCTTTCATTTCATACTGTTCATACAGCAGTCGCCAGTGGTCGAAAAACCTAGACATTATGGAGGTCTCCTTACTTTTGAACAAATGTGTAATGTCACACACAGGCGTGGCCTGCGGCTTTACGCTAAACTGCAATCTCATCCAGATCTAGAACTAAATGACCCAAGTAACTTTGTGACTGTTATTTTATCAAGGCCTTTTAAAATCCTTCATTTTGATTGGTTTGCAGGCCTGCAAGCCTATTGAGCGTTTGCAATAGAAACAGTCATGGTCCCTTTTTAGTGTAATTTGCCCAATTCACTTGGCACCAGCGAATAGCAAGAGTGTGGAAAGTTTGATGCGAATATTGCGTGTTTCAGGTACACGTTGAAACTGATATCCCCAAACACACTGTACCAGCTGTATTGAAACACCTGGCACTGGTCTCGCAGGACATGAATAAATTATGGAGCAGATTGATATTACAGCACCAGGGCTCTGGGGAGAGCGTTAGCGCAGAATGTTGGCTGTGCGGTCTGCATATGAACTAATGATCTAATTTGATATCTCATTCATGTCCGACTTTCCGATGCCCTGTCTCTCTCCTCTGCATTTATCTGTATCAAAACTGGGGCAAAGAGATTCAAAATGGCCAACAGCGTCACAGCATGTCAATATTTCATTCATGAAAATCCGAATAACTGGAGAAAGGGTTTAGAAATGAATGATGCACAATTTTATTAAAGCCGGATATCCAAGTCAATCCAGTGATTCTGCAACGACTGCTTATGCAGAAAGTTATTCTGAGGCACGAGATTCATAATCCTGATTGCCGTAATGTATTACATTCTATTATTGTCAATCCAAGCATGTACTCCAAATACCAGGAGGAATGTTAGCATCCAAGACTTGGTGGACTAGTTTGTTTTGTCTGTTTTTGAGTCTTATTTAATCAAGGTTTCCTGAGGTATGCTAGTCTTAATTGCCAATTCTAAATCCCAATTTCAACCATACTGGGACATTATACAGCTGTACTTAGGTATCACTTTAAGGCTATCTTTTGTATGGTGTACCCTTCAGCTTTTTGCCTTAACTGTTTTTGTTGCCTACAGGACTCTGTGCACTTCCCCCCCCTAACAAAGGGTAAAGCACATTTGTTCCCCCTTCAACATTAGGAAATATGTATACTTCTAATTGTCTTATTTAACTTACTTATAAGCCCCTACTACATGGTGCAAAATGTACCAGGTCCTGTAAGTTAAATGTCACTAGTGGATGCAACAACCATTGTGCTACCCACCATAATGACAGGGCAAACATGGCTGCAGACCTTCCATTGTAGCCTGGCTGTTGCAGTTTTTAAATGCAAATTCAACCTGACACAATAACCCATTTTGACAGGCCTACACCTTCCATTTAAATATGAATACCTCTTCCCTAAGTAGCCTTATGTCCCATAAGGCAGGGTGTATGTTATTTAGAATTAGGACACATACTTCTCCAGTATTAGGGGTGTCTTTCATAGATTCACATGCTTGAATATCCCCCGTCGTCGAAGTGGGAGTCCCACGGTACATAAAATAGCAGTATATATGCATGTATACATGAAAAATATGACTAATAAAAATATACATACATATAGTGCAGTAAATTGTAAATTCCAAAAGTACCATAGAACACAATAGGCCCATTGAAAAGCCTAAGGGAGAACTCACTTTAGTAGCATATCAGAGTCATTATGTGTTGGATCACATTCCAGCCAATCAGGCTGTAGCCTCCTCTAGAACCTTCTCCTCAGAAGCCCAAGTCCTCAGATTTTCTACCGCACGTCGTGTGAAGGGAGTCTCCCTGAGCTCTGCTCAGTTTTCTTCAACTTTACCTGTTTTTTCTTCAAGAAAATGTCTTCAAACAAGAAATCTCTGTTTAAAGCCTGCCCTTCATGTGGTAAACTGCGCCTTTTCCACGAGGATCCACACAGTAAATGCATTTACTGTCTCTACCCAGACCATGAGGTGAAAAACTGTAAGTACTGTCGTACTTTCCCTCCTAAGACTCTGAGAGATAGAGAGGCCCGTCTCCTTCTGTGGCTACAGAAGTTGAGAACTTCGGAGTCTGTGGTTTCTGATGTGGAGAGCCTGTCATCTTTTGCTTCAAAGTCCTCTCAGAAGCGTGGGTCTGAGACCGAGGCTCCTTCTCCTTTTCTCAAGAAGAGTAGACTGTTGGAGTCCTCTAAGATTGTCTCCCCACAGGATTCGCTTCAGGGCACGTCTACGGGACCTGGTTCTCTGACGTCTGCGCCCAAAGCCTTACCTACCAGTAAGAAATCTGGTTTTGGCTCGTCGACGGGCTCGTCGTCGCGCCCGTCGACGTCTTCAGTGTCGACGAAATCCATTTCTACCACCTCCACGTCGACGACGACATGTTCCATGTCCACCGGCGCTACGTCGACGACGACCACCTCGTCGACGGCGACCTCGAAGGTGAGACCCATCTCTTCAGTGGTGAAGATCTCGTCGACGACCGGCAAGGATAGACCGTCGACGACGAAGCCGTCGACGCATACACCGTCGACGAAAACCAAGCCTCCACTCAGCGCCCCGTCGACGACGAAGCCGTCGACGCACCCTTCGTCGGCGCATCCATCGTCGACGAAGACCAAGCCTCCACCCAGCACCCCGTCGACGGGCCCGTCGACGGTGCCCCCGTCGACGACGTCTTTGTCGGCCAGCATTACTTCATCGACGGCCTCGTCGACGACTCTCATATCGTCGACGCCTTCGCCGTCGACGGCGAAAGCTCCACTCTCGTCGGCGAACAAAGCCCCGCTCCCGTCGACGGGCTCGTCGACGGGCAAGGAATCCTCGTCGACGAAGAAAATCCCGTCCAAATCGCCTCAGGGCGTTGCTGACGGTGCCGCATTTACGCCAACGGGCTCGTTGGCGTCGCACCAACCTCTACCGAAGACGGCTTCCATCTACACAGTGGTTACTGCTTCTTCTTTGCGGACCATACCACTCATCCAACTGAGTCCTGTGAGGAGTGGTGCTCGTCTTCCAGACAAATTATTCCAGTCTGCTGGGGAAGAATCCGGAAACGATTCGGAAGTGGAAGGATTATTTAAACAGGCAACAAGTCCTTCGGATTTGAACATTAAGTGCCAGGAATATAGTGACGAGGGTGAGGTGTTGGACAATGTCGAAGATGGGACTGAATTGTTTCCTGTTGATACGTCCGAACCGGTGCCTTCAGAGCCTGTTACCCAGATACCTCTGTCCTTGGTGATGAACCTTCAGCACATGCTGGATGATTATAACCGCAGGTTTCCTTCTTCTACTCCTGCTTCTCCAGCACCACTGCCTCCTCCGCAGCCTCAACCGCACCTTCCTCAGGCACCTACACCAGTTTCACCGGCTTCACCGGATGGTACTCGCCCTGACACTGGAGATGAGGATCCGGATCCTCACAACACAGATGACGACGACAATGACGCCGACATGGCTGAGTGGGACGATTATAGGGCTCAAACACCTTCCACTCCGCCCACCTCACCTCTACATTCGCCCCCAGTGTTCATGGCACATTTCCACAATTTGATGATCCGGGCTACAAAACGGTTTCATCTCAAAGTCGAACAACAACAGCACGAAAGTGATTGCTTTCTATACGACTTTAAAGACATCTCACAGAGGCAATCCCACACTATTCCAATCGTGGAATATATTTGGAAGGAAGGCCTTAAATTGATGGAACGTCCCAATTCTGTTCCTGCGGTCTTACCCAGATTAGACAGGAAATACAAAGCACCGGCGTCTTCTCCGGCCTGCTTAGTGTCTCAACCGAAGGCAGATTCGGTAATTACTCAGGCTGCGCAAAAAAGATCGCGCAATCCTGCTACGCCACTCACGTCTCCTCCTGATCAGGAAGGCCGCAAATTGGATTCCATTGGAAAAAAATTCACGACCATGGCGGCTACTACAGTGAGGGCGGCGAACACTCTGGCTATACTGGGCCGTTATGACCGCCAGATGTGGTCCGAGATTGCTGCATTGATTCCTCAGCTGCCTGAGGCAATCCGGACAGAAGCACAAGCGATTATCCACGAGGGAGAGTTGATTTCTTCCGAAATCATTGAGTGTGCACTCGATATTTCCTCCACGGGATTTCGACAATTGGCGGGGGCTGCAGTCTTGAGGCGTCAAGGCTGGCTGCGCTCTACCACTTTCCGTCCTGAAGTACAGGCAAGAGTCCTAGATTTACCTTATGACGGACAATTATTGTTTGGCAAACATGTGGATGATGCCCTTGAGGCAATAAAAAAGGACACTGACACTGCGAAATCCCTGGCGAGCCTACAATACAAGAAACGGCCTTTTCGGGGTGCACGGGGTAGAGGCGGAGGCTCCTCTACTTTTCGTGGCTCAAGTCAATATCGTTCATTCAACACCTACAACGATAACAGACAGCGGGGTGCCTATCAATCTCAAACTCGACAATCCACCTCCAGGCCTTACCAAAGGAAATCCACTTATAGAGGTGGATCAAACACCAAAAAGCAGTGACTGCCTCAGACCCTTCCTTTTGCCGACCGTACATCTTGGAGGTCGCATCTCGAAATACTTTTACAAATGGTCTACAATCACCTCCGACCAATGGGTCCTGGACGTTATATCCAAAGGACATACCCTGGAATTCACCAAATTTCCACCCAATCATCCACCTTCGGGGCCACCACCCCCTCATTTCAAGGACCTTCTGGCCCAGGTGAATTTAATGATCAAAAAAGGAGCCATCGAACTAGTGCCGCAAGGTCAACGCGGCAAGGGGTTCTATTCCCGCTTTTTCTTGGTCAAGAAGAAATCGGGGGAATGGCGTCCAATATTGGATCTACGAGCTCTAAACAAATTTCTAATTTCAAAAACATTTCAGATGTTAACCCTGCTCCAAATTCTGAATTTTCTCAATCCAAGCGAGTTCTATTCCACAATCGACCTTCAGGACGCTTACTTCCATGTGCCAATCCACCCCAGACACAGGAAGTATCTCCGCTTCACGGTCGGACAGCTACACTTCCAATTCAAAGTCCTGCCATTCGGCCTCCGCTCGGCACCAAGGGTTTTTACCAAGATCTTGGCCCCTGTAGCTGCCTTCCTACGTCTCCAAGGTATCCAATTTTACCCATACTTGGACGACTGCCTCATCAAGGCAAGCACTTTTCGCCAGACGGAGCAGCACACTCAAGTTTGCGTCTCCCTTTTCCACGCCTTGGGGCTTTCAATCAATTGCCAGAAGTCACATTTTCAACCTTCGCAACGGAGAAATTTTCTCGGAGCCTTGCTAGATTCTCGGCAGGGAAAAGTGTACGTTTCCCAGGAAAGACAGGACCGCATGTTAATGATGGTGCGCTCCCTCCAATCAAAACTGTCCGTTTCTGTCCGAATGTTCAAATCATTCCTTGGCATGGCATCCTCGTGCATCCACCTCATTCCAAATTGCAGATTGCACATGAGGACTCTCCAGGAGGAACTGGACAGGCAGTGGAAACAGGTGTCGGGGTCCTTCGAGGACAAGGTCCTTTTAACACCTCGCATACAGAAAGCGCTGGAGTGGTGGGCTCACCCTCCACACATATCTGCAGGCCGTTCATTCCAGGACGAACCCCCAACTCTGACGCTTACAACAGACGCGTCTCTCGAAGGCTGGGGAGCGCATCTCGACGGCATGTCTGTGAAAGGGAAGTGGACAGCAATCCAACGAACTTGGCACATCAATCGTCTGGAACTCTTGGCGATTTTCTTAGCCCTCAAATCTTTCCAGAGGTTAGTGCGGGGACACACTTTGCTGGTGAGGACGGACAACACCACCAGCATGCACTACCTCAACAAGCAGGGCGGCACGAGGTCTCTTCCACTTTCTCAACTAGCACAAGAAATATGGGATTGGGCGATCCAACGTCAAATTCATCTCACAGCCATTCACGTGCCAGGCGTGGCCAATGTTCTGGCGGATTCACTCAGCCGAGCGTCATCAGACAATCACGAGTGGGAACTCAATCAGCCCACGGTCGAGTACATCTTCCGGCGGTGGGGCCAGCCACGGATGGATCTTTTCGCGACTGCTGTCAACAAGAAATGCCCACGCTTTGCAAGTCGGCATCCCCACAGAGAGTCGAGCGGGAATGCATTTTCGATCGATTGGTCGAACGATTTCATCTATGCTTTCCCTCCACTTCCTCTGATCCCTCGTTTGTTACACAGGATGAGGTTCCAACCTTGTCGCATCATCCTGATCGCACCCAAGTGGCCGAGACGTCCATGGTTCACGGACCTGCTCCTCTTCTCGCAGTCCGATCCGTTGCCACTCCATCCTCTGCCGCACCTCCTCACGATGCAGCAGGGACAAATTTGTCATCCGGATCCAGCATACCTTCAACTCCATGCCTGGAACCTGAGTACAATGAATTTGCACGGTTGACTATTGACAAGGACTGCAGGGAGGTGTTAGCGCGGGCTCGCGCTCCCTCCACCATAAAAACGTACCAACTCAAGTGGAAACGTTTCTGTGTCTGGTGCCGCACCAAGGATTTGGACCCAATGACTGCAAAACCTGAACAAATTTTACCTTTCTTTTTATCCCTGGCAAAATCAGGTCTGTCCCACTCAACTCTTAAAGTGTTTCTGGCGGCGATTTCCCGTTTCCGCCATGATGGTTCCACATCTTTATGTTCTTCAAGGATCATTAAACAATTTTACAAGGGCCTTTTTAGGATGTTTCCACCTATCCGTCGCCCTCCGCCTGCCTGGCGTTTGAATTTGGTCTTGTCTCAACTACTTCTACCACCATTTGAACCTATTCACTCGGCAACTCTTAAATTTCTCACGTGGAAAGTTGCTCTTTTACTCGCCTTAACGTCCTCAAGACGTGT
Organism: Lissotriton helveticus; assembly: GCF_964261635.1. NCBI lineage: Eukaryota > Metazoa > Chordata > Amphibia > Caudata > Salamandridae > Lissotriton > Lissotriton helveticus. The sequence goes on from NC_136071.1 coordinate 238,475,144, forward strand.
CAGTGACATCCAGGCGTTTACCATACAGCCTCCTTTCTTAAAATTCTCCAAAGAGGCTGTGACATTACGAACTAATCCTAAGTTCATCCCGAAGGTTCCCAGTGACTTTCATCTCAACGAACCTGTAATTCTGAAAACTTTCTTTCCTGCTCCGCAAACTCCAGCTGAGCGGTCATTGCATTCATTAGATTTGAAACGTTGTCTCAAATTCTACATTCAACGAACTGCACCTATCAGAAAATCTGATCAATTGTTTGTGGCATATGGTCCAACTTGCAAAGGACAACCTGTTACCAAGCAGACTATAACCAGGTGGATCTCCTCTACCATATCCTTCTGCCACCAACGGGCTGGAAAGCCCCTTCCTGCTCCTGTTCGAGCTCATTCAACTAGAGCAGTGTCTACTTCGGCTGCCCTTTTTGCGGGGGTACCCTTACGCCAGATCTGCAGAGCTGCTACTTGGTCGAGCAGCCATACTTTTACTAAGCACTACTGCCTGCAATCAACAGACGCCGCGGATGCGGCAGTGGGTCAAGCGGTGCTGCGGAATCTTTTCCAGTAAAGGTGAGCCTCTGTTGCTACCCACCTCCAGTCATAAAGGTTTTGTTTTCTAGTAATTATGTTTTGGTATTTATTGTTTATTACCATATATATTTACCTTCTTTGCTTGATGTATTACCTTTATGACTTATGTGATCATTTACTGCTTTCTACTCTATTCAAGCATGTGAATCTATGAAAGACACCCCTAATACTGGAGAAGAACTATAGTTACTTACCTGTAAACTGTGGTTCTCCAGTATTGGTGTCTTTCATAGATTCACATGCGACCCTCCCATCCTCCCCTCAGAGGCTCTCTTCTCCTCAGGCACTTTTACTTACTCTGTGCTACGAAAATCTGAGGACTTGGGCTTCTGAGGAGAAGGTTCTAGAGGAGGCTACAGCCTGATTGGCTGGAATGTGATCCAACACATAATGACTCTGATATGCTACTAAAGTGAGTTCTCCCTTAGGCTTTTCAATGGGCCTATTGTGTTCTATGGTACTTTTGGAATTTACAATTTACTGCACTATATGTATGTATATTTTTATTAGTCATATTTTTCATGTATACATGCATATATACTGCTATTTTATGTACCGTGGGACTCCCACTTCGACGACGGGGGATATTCAAGCATGTGAATCTATGAAAGACACCAATACTGGAGAACCACAGTTTACAGGTAAGTAACTATAGTTCATGTTTAATGTTAAACATGTCCTCATAATGAAAAGCCCCAAAAACTATTTTCACTGTAACAATGCAAGGCTGTTTAAAAAAACACCAAGTTAGATTATTACATCTAATAATGCTAATTTTGATTAGGAAAGAGCGATATAATTCAATGACTATTTTTAATAGTTATTAAAAATCCAATTTAGGTAAAATGAAGTTTTTAATAACTATTTCAAGAAAGGTTACTTTTGGAAGGTTGCAGTTTCCTTGCCTAAATCTTCTAAAGGCCAATTTGCATGAGCTGCAACTGTCACCTGGTAGCTGAATAGCCCTCTTCATGAGGTGTGAAAACTGCTCTAGGAGAAGAACAAAGGTCTTGGGTGTGGGGAGGTGTTTCTGTTCCTCTGGCTGGGTGACCATTTGTGCTGAACCCAATAACTTTATTAACTTCAAAGAGGGCTACTCCTACATAGACAAATGTTAGGTGACACCTGTGCAGGGACTTTCTTTTGCTCCCATAGTCATGCACCAGTCCCAGTCGCAGAGGTGCTGACCCCAAAACTAGTACCACAAGGGCTCATTGTCCTCGACACCTCTATGGTGGGCACACAGGCTCCGCACAGGAGAAGGAGTTTGCCATCTTGGATTTTGACTGAGAGGAGCGTTGGGGTATTATTTGCTGTAGGGCATACAGGGAGCGCTGCAAAAGTGGGTAGGGTTACAATTGAGAACATTTACTCTATTGGTTAGGGAGGGGTAAGTGGTCAAACCACCCATAGGCTGGTGACTGGTATAAATCTAGTACCCACCGTGCACTTTTCAGAACACTACTCGACGAGTGGAATTTCAGAAGAGGGCTGAACCTGCTGTCTTAGACCTGAGAAAAGTCCAAAAGGACCGGACCTGATCTCTGTTTGTACCCTGGACAAAGAAGTGATCTGCAAGCTTCAGAAGTCTAGAAGACTACAATAAACAAGAGGCCCTTCCTGCAACTGCCCAGCTGACCAGTGGCACTCGACCTGGTCCGGACCCTACTTTTGTCCTCTGACTGACAACCAGGCCCAGATTTATGACACCCTTGTGTCATGCAAGGCAATGCAAGGGCTTCAGTGAGATTTACATACACATTGCCCTCTGCTCCATGCCATAGCTACCAGGGGGCTGAGCTCAGGTTGATTAAGTGATTTTGAGGGTTTACCCAGACATGAGTTGGGATTATTCCTTGAGATGGCTAGTCACCTCTCCCTAAGTCATAATCCAGTTTTTAGAGCCATACTCGCCTACCACCTCAAATTCAGGTCTGTCTTCAAAAGTTCAGGTATGGCATGGCCATGCCGTGCCTTGGCTCAGCTTGTTCACACTGGTGCTTTACATGCCCATAATCAGGCACGTTGTTACGTCACACAGTCAAGCATCATCTGAACATACCAAAGCCTCACTTGCTAAGGTTCAGACTACACTGATCTACTCTTATTCTTCCGCTGTGCATACACAGACATTCTTACATGCTCAGAATACATGCTTGAATATTAATACATTACATGCACAGAGTGATCCACCATTCCTAAAACGTTCACAAAGACAGGTACCAAATAGTATAGTAATATAGAAAATGCACATACTATGGTATCAGTTCCTGATATTAGGGCCTCCCTCGATGAGGCTAAAGCAATATGTGCTCCAAATTAAGATACACAAAAAGTGTAATTTGTTGTCACTTTCCTCTACTTAGGCCACACATTTCGGCAAGATACATCAGTGAGTTAAACACTCAGGGGCAGATTTTTGCGCCGCCGTTGCGTCACTTTTGTGATGCAGCGGCGGCATAAACAATGTAGCCAATTTACAACGTGATGCATCTAGGGAGATGTATCACTTTGTAAAAACCTGCGTCACATTATACCTGTGTCAAGTATAATGTATGCAGGGTACATTGGAAACTCACGCTTCTCAGCAGATGCATCAGTTTTTTCTGCCCCTCAGTGTTTACATCTGCTGAGGCACACAAGATTGGAGTTTGAATTCCAGTAGGCCCAACTTGTACATAGTTCTTATAAACAGCAACATTTGGAATAAAGAGCTATGTAAGAGACTATTTAGTATTGATAATACTTGAACCCTACTTTTCCATATCAGTTCAACTCTTAGAAAGTATTTACTCTCACTTCTATGTACAGCTTTGGCTAAATTTTCCAGTACTCGTGCTATACTTGACTGTTTTCTGGTCATCTTGTCACAAAAAAATACTCCAAAAATACTAAGCCTTCGTAGGTCTGGTGGGTCATTAAATATTTTTAATGACCCAACCAGACCCACGAATAAAGGGAAACCAGGGGTCTGATTGAGGTATTTTATCTTATAATCCCCCATCCTTCATCTATCAAAGAGCTACCCAACACTGTGGTTGAGCCCACCTCGACTTTTAGGGGTCGGGGTGACCCAATGATGAAGCATGACACCACTAGGGTGTGTGAGGGTAACTAAAAAGAACTAGTGTTTTCCCCCCATACAAGTGGACATGACTATCAAGTCCAACACACCATTAGTGGTTAGGTGTTCAGCCCCCACTACCACATACAAGGCCTAAGTTCCTCGTGTGTCACACTACCTGAAAATCACTCTCAGGCTTAGTATTTTTGGAGTATTTTTTTGTGACAAGATAATTGTAGGGAGGATATACTCCAGTTTTCCTCTCAAAAAACCCCTCGGTTCTCTGGACATTATACCAGAGATCCTTTGTGTTATATTGTTTTCAGGTCATGCCTACCCATATACGGGTTACACTTTTCACACTTCAACAACACTTCCACTACTTTGGTACACTTACCCGAACACAAGCTAAAAAGTAGTCATATTTTAAAACCTCACTTGGCCAAACTAAGACTTACCAACCGGTACTCGCCGACCCATACTCAGACATTACTTTGTCATGTCTTGTAGGCTAGTCCCATCATGTATACCCTGTTTTACATACATTGTCCCATCCACACGACTATAACGATTCTAAACAGGTGACCTTTTACCTCATAGCTTGCTCCAGTCTCTTCGACACCAGACTTGTATTCTTCTATCAGAATCTCTGTACCTGACGTACATAACCATATCCCCAGGCATGGCAAATTTATTCTGTATAAGGGTCACCACTTTTTTCCTTGGCTAACAGCCAGCTGTGCATGATCGCACTTGTTTAGAAAAGCATTGGTGATTGTTTTCAAAACATTTATGATTGTTTGCAAAACATCCATGATTGTTTAAAAAACATATAGATTCTAGAAATAACCCTGGAGTGACCATTTTAGTATAAAAGATCCTCACTCACCCCTACAAAGTAGAGGAGAATTCCTTCCAGGCTGAGACGGAGTCCTACATGCCGAATCTTCGACACACCGCGGTCTGAAATCCCTTGCGTGTTGTCATCCTCGACACAGAGATGGGGTCCTTTGTTCTAAACTTTCAGGCAAGGGGGCTGGTTCATCCTTAGGGGTTACTTGCCTACAGATACACATACCTATATGCATATACACCTACACATCCAGGTTAGGCTAGGTACATTTAGGCAAATTACTTAGGGAGCGCATTTTAGGAATATGCAAGTACTACTGTTTTTATCTGACTGCTTCTATCCATCTTATTAGCACTATGATAGAAATGTATCTACTATTTAGGATATTGGTACTAGCAATCTCTTTCGTATGCTTCTGATTGTCGCAGCACATATGTTTTACACAATATTGTTGCTGGAACAATACATACTTATTGAAACGTCCTAATCACCAACCTGTGTATTTTTTGAGAGAAAGCAAGCACGAGTGTCTGAGCAAAACGTACTGTGCTGGTTGCCATGATCCCTGAGGAATCAGGGTTGTCATGTTCAGTGGTTGCCAGAAACTACCTACACCACTGCTGAATACAGGGGGGTGGTACTGGCACTGTAGAGCTAGCTGGTCTAACGGCTGACATAACCTGTGGGGGTGTCCGGAAGCGGTTGGGACACCAAGCCCCCAATTTAGGTCATCCAGAACCCGCTGGTCCTGGGGGACTCCTAGGAGCTACACGACAACTTGCCCATTCTCAGGCTTCTCATGCCCATTCTCAGGCTTCTCCTGCCCATTCTCAGGCTTCTCTTGCCCATACTCAGGCCTCACTTCCCCATGCCCAAGCTTCACTTGCCCATACTAATACCTAATTTTTTCATACTCAGACTTCACTTGTCCATAACCGGAACTCACTTGCTCATTTACAGCCCTCACTTCCTCATGCTAAGACATAGCTTGCCCATACTGAAGACTCACTCGTGCACGGACTCACTTGCTCATGCTAAGACCTCTCTTGGCCATACAAAGGCCTCACTTCCCCATACTTAGACCTCACGTGCCTGTTCTCCAACCTCACTTGCCCATGCTCAGGCCTCACTTGCCCATACCTAGACCACATTTATTCAGGTTCAGACTCAATTGCACATACTCAAGTCTCACTTAACCATAGTCACGCTTCACCTGCATGTACTGGGACACACTTGCCTGCACTCAGACCTCACTTGCCCATATGTGGACACCCCTGTCCCTGTACAAGTAACAGCTACCTTACTTAGATCCCAATTTCCCCATATTTATGGATTCGCCTCTTTTCAGTATTATGCCCCTACAAGTCTCTTTCGTTTACAATTTGATCTCTCTTCACTGATTAAAGTTGGGGTCCATTGAAGTTTTGAAAGACCCACACAAACATTCAATATCACGTTCCCTCCTCTGTCCATCGCTGAAAAATTGCTGTACAAATGCTCTGCTTGCCTACCTGCCCAGTGCCCCCTGCAGAAGTCGGTCATAGGTGCTACTGTATGACCCAGGTGCTCTCAGGGATGGCGGAGAGCAAGGCGGGCATGGACGTCCGCAGTCACAAACATGTTTACAAGCCAAGGACTTCCCCAATCTGATACATCATGTTTGTCCTTGCCTGGTTCATCTGTTTGTGGCTCCGCAGGTGGGATTTCATAATATCATCTCCGGTACATGGGCTCAGGTGCACTTCTGGAATGGGTTTTCAAATTCAAGATGCAAAGAAATAAACGCTATTAATGGACCATGCAGATGTTGGGGTCAGCATGACTATCTAAGCAAAGGCCCCTGCATTCAGCCATGTTGAGCAATAATAGTTACAAGCATTTGCAATGCAATTTGTCACGCAATCGCGAGATTTTGAGCTATTGGCATTGTAAATGACAATCTGGCACATGCATCAACAGCGCCATTTGCAATTCCTTATTAGCGAAAAATAAGGATTCACTAATAAGGAATAGCAAAAGGCTATGCATGTAGAAATTGCTGAAAAAATAGCGATTTCTAAACATTCCTTAATTGCGACTCGCAAATTGCGAGTCGCAATTAAGGAATAACTCCCCATTCATTTCTATGGGCCTAGAAGGCCATAGGAATGAATGGGAAGACATTTTCAATTTGCGATTCTCAATTAGAGAATCGCAAATTGAGAATGCAATTTCAAGGGTGCCAGGGTGTCAAAAGGACACCGTGGTGCACCCCTGAAATCTGCATATGAGTACATCTTGCACACATACACATGCCCCAAGGGCATGTGTTTGTAAAATGGAACTTTGAAAAATGCCCTTTAGTGCATTTTTCAAAGTTTCTGCAAATTACCGTGAATTTCAACTTCATGGCAATTTGCTCCCCCTATTAGCGAAATTGCAATTTTTTTTACTTTAATGCATTGCATTTAAGGAAACTCAATTTGAGATTTCTTAAATGCAATCGCAATTTAAGTAATCGCAATTAAGAGATTACTTAAATTGCGATTTTTGCATTTTGGATGATACATCCCAAATGCAAAAATACTGGTTGCAAAGGGGCAGATTCTGAGAATCTGGTTTACCACCGGTTTTTGCTTTGATGCATGTGGGCCAATGCCTTTTATTTATGTGTTTAAACAACCAGCAATTGTAAAAGGCATTGTCATTTACAATATCAATTGGTCAAAGTTTCTAAAATGCTAGACCTATTACATTGCAAATGCTTGTTGTTTACAAGTGCGCCATGCTGCGCTTTCACGTTAATAGACGCCACGCTCCTTTCTTTAGACGAGCCATGCTAAAGAAAGGTCTGCGGACGCTATTAAAGAGAAAGCGCGGTATGGGGCGCTTTTACCAAAAGAAAGCATTTGTTTCTCAAATTGACAAAGGCTTTTCTTTGTAAAAGCCCCCTATTAAAGCATGCATGGCACACTGAATGCTCTGAATGTTGCAGGAAAGGTTGCAGTGTATGCAGTAGGAGAAACGTATTACAGAAAATAGTGCTTACAGACTAAATAAGATGTACCTTGTTACAACTGAAGTAAAGGGGCCAGTCCTCATGGGAGGTTACAGGTGAAGACAAGGCGGAACTAAGGAGGGAGTAACAAGATTATTAACAAATCAGAAGCCAGCATTTATGAAGGACAATGACACAAGCCAACGACAAATATGGTTGGAGAGTCCGCGGTGTAGGAAGATGCCTCTGTATAAACTATACCAAAGTAAGGTATAGTGTGCACAGATTCCAGTGGATCCCCTAAGGTAGGCAGAGGTTAAAGTAGCTAGTACCTTCCTCTCTATTTGTGGTAGTGTGGGCGAACAGCAAGGATTTATCAGAGGGTAGTGCTAAGCATTTATTGTACACACTCAGGCAAGAAATAATGTCACACACTCAAAGGCTGAACTCCGACCAATTTGTTTGTATACAAATATTATTTAGTGTTAGTTTATTACTAGAACCAAATCATAGGCAAAATCGTACTCTCAAAGGCAAGGTATCACAAAAATGCATTTGATATTAACTTGGTTTTTGTTACAGGTTTGTAGACTTTGGCAATAAACAGTCAAAATTACTTTATAGTTACTTTTCTTACTGGGCGAGATATCCCTAGATACCACACTGGTACATTCCTAAGAAAAGGGAAAGAAGTAACTGCGTTTTTTAATACAATTACAGTTTTGCAGGTTTACTCACGAGACCCTCTTAGTCCTGAAAAACTAAAATGAGGTTACGGTCCGTGAGTAGGACTCGGTGAGATGGACACTCGGTTCGCACCGCCAGCAGCATAGAGGCAACGGGTGCTAAGTGCAGGGACCACACGTTAGCCAACGGGCTAAGCACGGTCGTTGGGTTGGGGACTGCGACGGAGCAGGCCGCCTTGTTGTTAGAACAAAAAGCTCCTGGTGTCCATGATAGCAATGAAGGGCCTAATGGCCAGCTCAAGCACTACACCGCCAGCGGCACAGAGGCGGCTGGGTGTAGGATGCAGTTGTCTGGAATTCCGGGGTTCCTTAGTGGAGACCTTCGGTCTTGGTCCAAGCAGCAGATTCGGTCGGGGATTCCTGGTAGGCGGTCAGCCACTGGGTCGGCGAATGGGGTCTTTGTGAGTTGAAACCTTGTGGCTGCAAGTGCTTGCAGACAGGGTCGGTAGGGCGGTCGCGGTTGGGCTACTAGGACCGTTTCGCTCAGAGAGACAGTCGGGTTGTCACCTTCGGTAGCGGTTGGGGGGAGGACCTCCCAGATAAGGGATGCAGGCTCGGGTTGGAGACTTGAAGTAGGTCAAGGATCACCAGATCCCAAGTCAGGATTGCCGGGTAGACCTCCTTGTGGTGTTGGGCCACTCGAACCCGGGCCGTAGGCGTCAAGGGCAGAGTGGTGAAGATTTGCGAATTTGGCCAGAGCTAGAGTCTGTAGGTGAGCACATCCGGTGCTCACAGGAGACAAACTCTGGTATAGGAAGGCAGGGCAGGTCCTCTGGGTTCTTGGGGCAGCTGAATGCAGTACACACCAGGATTTCGCTGAAGTCTCTCGAGGCCGGGATAGGCCGGAAGGGCTGGAAGGGCTGGGGCCAAGTCAGTTGATGTCCTCCTCTCCTCCTTCAGCATGGTTCTTCGGTCCTTCTTCTTCTTGTTTTTTCTTGTCTGAGAAGGCAAGGTTTAGGGTTGCCCATAAATACTAACTTTGATAGCGTTACCGGTAGGGGCAGGTTGGGGCTAATGGGTCCCTTCCTTGGGGTGAGTGCAACCCAGGGGTTGCCACCCTCCAGTGGGAGGCGGGCATAAGCCTCACTGTGGTTGGCTGGATCCCCCCCATCTTCAAGATAGTGGGGACTGAAAGTTGTGCTTCACCTCGCCTCCCCCACCTGGGGGGTGGGGTTGGCAAAGGTGGCCCACCTCAACTCCTAACTTGTTTTTCCGCCAATTCTCCCATCCAAAGTAGGGGTCAGAACCGGTGGGGGCCAGTTGCTGGGAGCCGCAAATGGCTGGGGTAGCTCACAAAGGCGCCAAGCCTTTGAAGCTTCCCCTTCGTGGACCCAGCCCATACTGGGGGAGGTGGCTTAGCAACTCAACCCAGGATGTGCTTTGTTTCAGGCCCCCGAGAGCAGCAGGCTTTCGACCCAGGGTTCCAGAAACATGTCTGGTGGTGACAGCTGGCGAGCATCCACTCAGCCAGGACTCTAGAGTTAGGTCGTTTTTCAGGGGGCTTCTCTAAGATGCCCTCTGTGTGCATTTTTCATTACATCCCACACAGGCATCAGTGTGGGTTTAATGTGCTGAGAGGTTTGGTACCAAACTTCCCAGTTTTCAGTAAAGCCATTATGGTGCTGTGGAGTTCGTAATGACAAACTCCCAGACCATATACTCTTTATGGCATTACTGCACTTACAATGTCTAACAATTGACTTAGACAATGTAGGGGTACAGGGCTCATGCACCTGTACCCTCACCACTGGTATAGTGCACCCAGCTAGAGGAGTGGCTTACCTATGCCAGGGCAGCGGATTGTAGACATGACCCACGGGGGGATATGCCATGTCGACTCTTCACTTGTTTTGCACTAAAAAAACGCAGCCCGCAATGGCAGTGTGTATGTGTAAAGGTACAGGGCCTCTAAGGGTGTCACAATAAGTGCTGCAGCCCTAAGAGGCCTTCCCTGGTCACAGTGCCCTTGGTATCTTTGGTACCTTTTACAAGGGACTTACATGTGCCCAGAAAGTTGCCAATTGGGTTTTGCAACAGTACGGTTTGTGGAAAGAAGATAGGTCCGGGGCACCAACATGACGTCCTCCAGTCCCGACCTCTTCTTTGAAACTGGAACCGGAACAAGCAACTCCCTTAGCCAATCCTAGTGCTGCTCTTACCAGCACCTTCTTTTTTAGGTCTCGCCTGTCGATGCGCATGCGCATCGAGCTTGCGAGACTATTGGGGCTTAACCACTCTTTAACTAACTTGCAAGGAATCGTGGCGATTCCTTGCAGTGCCCGTGACTTTTAAGCTCAATGCGCATGCTCATTGAGCTTAAAAGCGCGTGCACATCAGTTCCCTCAGCCGCACTCCAGTCCCCTGCTGCTTTCACACCCTCTCCCCGCTCCGCCCCCTCCCCTGCCCGCCGTGTCGCATTTCTCCTCCCCCCTCCCCTTATCTGCCTTTCCCTCCGTCTTGTTTTTTTTTTTACCCGCTCCGCCCCCTCCCCTGCCCGCCGTGTCGCATTTCTTTTCTCCTCTTTGCTCCTCCAGCAGTTCTCTGTCACCTTTCCTTCTCTCCTCCCTTGTCCACCTTTTCATTGTTTTTGCCCACCTCTCCTCCAGTTGAACTCTGTCACTAGCTCCTTTCAGCCCCTTCTCATTCCAGTGTTTTCGGGTCCCATCTCATGCTTGGGGTTAAGCTCCCTTTGCCTGCAAATGCACGGGAAAACGGACAGACACGCACCAGGAAACACCACACAGACGCAGTACAAGCATTGATTAATCACTCGCACACATCACGTTTTACTCCTTTGCTAGTGTTCTCGTTGTTTACATCAGAAAGAAACAGACCTTAAAACGATTGAATAATTGACAGAATCCTCAAATATTGTTAATTCCATTGAAGTCTAGTGAAAACGCTGCTCGAAGATGATATGTTGCTAAAATTACCGTAACAAAATCAATCCACTCACTGTAATATTCTTAATGTAATTGTATGTGCTAGCACCAGAAGGTATGGAGTGAAATTACTTAACTTGTGAGTAAACATATTTGTTCACACCCTCTCCCCGCTCCGCCCCCTCCCCTGCCCGCCGTGTCGCATTTCTCCTCCCCCCTCCCCTTATCTGCCTTTCCCTCCGTCTTGTTTTTTTTTTTACCCTCTCCGCCCCCTCCCCTGCCCGCCGTGTCGCATTTCTTTTCTCCTCTTTGCTCCTCCAGCAGTTCTCTGTCACCTTTCCTTCTCCCCTCCCTTGTCCACCTTTTCATTGTTTTTGCCCACCTCTCCTCCAGTTGAACTCTGTCACTAGCTCCTTTCAGCCCCTTCTCATTCCAGTGTTTTCGGGTCCCATCTCATGCTTGTTATAAAGGGGCTGCCAAAATGCGGACACTCCTCAACCCTCTGCTTCACATGAGACTCTGCGGCTCTCCTGGGACAATAAACCACTCCAGAACAAACATGGAGTTGTCATACGCGGCCATCTATCTCAATTAAAGGCCACATAGCTTCTCTAACCTCTAAGAAAATCTAGCCCTGCTATTTAATTTTGGTGCGGGATTACTGTGTAACGAAGGTTTGCATAACGTCTCATCTGACTAACTAGTGCTTTAGTTTAGCATTGTATGTGTTTTCATAGGCTTGTGTGTATGTCCTTTAATGCATGTGCATGCTTGTCTTTTTCTGTTCAGTTCCCGTGTCAGTGTGTGCTTACCTGGATTTCCGTTTGTCTAATTTATGTGGCCTTTGTCAACGAGGCAATCCGCTACTCTGTCCAACGTTTATGAAGACGAGACACTCAACCACGCAATGCCACTCACACACACAACGCCACTCACACACACAACGCCACTCACACACGCAACGCCACTCACCCACGCAACGCCACTCACCCACGCAACACCACTCACCCACGCAACGCCACTCACCCACGCAACGCCACTCAGCCATGCAACGCCACTCAGCCACGCAACGCCACTCACACACGCAACGCCACTCACACATGCAACGCCACTCACACACGCAACGCCACTCAACAACGCAACACCACTCAACCACGCAACGCCACTCAACCACGCAACGCCACTCAACCACGCAACGCCACTCACACACGCAACGCCACTCACACACGCAACGCCACTCACCCACGCAACGCCACTCAACCACGCAACGCCACTCACCCACACAATGCCACTCACCCACGCAACGCCACTCAGCCACGCAACGCCACTCACACACGCAATGCCACTCACACACGCAACGCCACTCACACACGCAACGCCACTCACACAGGCAACGCCACTCATCCACGCAACACCACTCACACATGCAACGCCACTCAACAACGCAACGCCACTCAACCACGCAACGCCACTCACACATGCAACGCCACTCACACACGCAACGCCACTGAAACAACAGCGCCACTCAAACAACAGCGCCACTCACACACGCAACGCCACTCACACACGCAACGCCACTCACACACGCAACGCCACTCACACACGCAACGCCACTCACACAAACAACGCCACTCACACAAACAACGCCACTCATCCACGCAACGCCACTCATCCACGCAACGCCACTCATCCACGCAACGCCACTCATCCACGCAACGCCACTCATCCATTTGCAAAACGAAAAATGTTAAACTCGTCTATTGCGAGACCTATTGCATTTTCAATGCTTGTTTTTTCTCCTTCCTCTCCCTCTCATATTATTCCATGTTATTAGTTAGCAATTTACAGGCAATTGTTTTCAGGCACCGTATTATGAAAGTTCTGATAGGATCCTTTTATCACTTGCTTAAGGATCGAAACGCCGTTGACAAAGTTGTCAACCTAATACACAGTGATTTCTATATTATATTATGCGTAAAGGTGACCCTTCTTCTATTGTTGTTTGTTTTATTGTAAATATTTAGATACAGACAAGCGCAAGCTGCCTGAGCCTTTCTCTGTTTCTGTCTGTTATGTAAGATCATGGATACAGGCTTGTTTCCCACTGTAATTAATTCACGTTTGTCTTATTTCATTTATTTGCATATTAAACTGCCCTTATCCGGCTGGAAAACCGCCAAATATATTTATTTATTTATTTATTTATGACATTTGGTTAAGCGCGAACAATTACCCTTGGGCGTCTCGGCGCTGCGACTTCTGCAAAATTCTCCACAGCTGGTTCATTGGAGGGTTACTGATTAAACAGCCACATTATTTGTTTTTTGCGGAATGACCAGAGGGAGTGACTGGTCCTGATCGACTGAGGCAGGGTGTTCCACAGTCTTGGGGTCGTGACCATGAACCGGCGATATCCCCAGGAGACGGTCTTGGTGCGTGGCACCACTAGTTTGTTGAAGGTAGTGGATCGAAGTAGTCTGGGGGGGGGGAGTAGGATGTCAGCTGGTCTTTGAGGAACTGAGGTTCTTGCTTAGCAATGCTTTGTATACGATGCATAGAGTCTTAAACTTGATCCGGTTTCTGATCGGGAGCCAGGGATAGTTTCTGAATGTGTCAGCGATGGACTTATGTTTGGGGGTTCTGGAAAGGAGTCTTGCTGCCGCATTTTGTATGGTCTGCATTTTATTGATTACACGGATCTGAGCATTGGCAAATAGGCCGTTGCAGTAGTCCAGTGAGGATAACACCAGGGAACTTATCAGGGTTTTGCCGGCACTATCAGGTAGGAAGGGGATGATTTTCCTTACTAGTCGCAGCTTGTGAAAAGCTGTAGCCGCTATTTGGTTGGCATGCGCAACAAAGTTAAGGTTTTCGTCGAAGACAACTCCCAGGTTCCTTACTTTAGGAACGGGTTTGGGAAGGGTTCCGAAAGACGAGGGCCGCCAAGCGGGCGACCAGCTTGGGGCTAGTTGTCCAAAGATGACAACCTCCGTCTTTTCAGAGTTGAGCTTTAGACAATTGGAGGACATCCAGTCTCCAATTGCCAGCATACCTGCTTTAAAACTCTCGGCCACCCTTTCTCCATCATTTTTGATGGCCAGGACTAACTGAGTATCATCTGCATATGAGGTAAGGCTCATCCCATGCGCTTTGATTACTTTAGCTAGGTCCGACACGTAGATATTAAAGAGTGTCGGACTCAGGGATGAGCCTTGAGGGACCCCGCAAAGCAGAGACAGATTAGCCGACTGGAACGCTCCCAAGGTGACAGCTTGTGTTCTTTCGGACAGAAAGGAGGCCAATAAGTCCTTAGCTGCCTGTCGAATGCCCATTTTCTCGACACGATCGACCAGGATCGAATGGTCGACCGTGTCGAAAGCTGCCGATAGATCCAGTAGCACTAGTACTGCTGTTCCTCCTTGATCTCGAATGACTCTGATGTCATCAGCGGCTTTGATCAAGGCGGTTTCTGTGCCGTGGAACTTGCGGAACCCAAATTGGGTGCTATCCAATTGGTGATGTTCCTCGATGAATTCTGATAACTGGAAATTCATCGCTTTCTCTGCAACTTTTGCCAAGAATGGGAGGCTGGCTATCGGTCGATAGTTTTTCAAGTCGTCCTTATCTAGATGCGGTTTTTTTAAGAGTGGTTTTAGGAGAGTTTTTTTGAGTATGTTAGGATAGATCCCTGATCTACACATAGAGTTGCAGATTTGAGTAATGACCATAATCAAGGAGTCCATGACCGGGGGAAGAATTTTAAAAGGGCAAGGGTCCAGGGCTGAACCGGATTTAATGGAAGTGATAATATCCGCTGTTTGGGCCTCCGTTATGTCGTTGAATTGGGTGAATGAGGAATCGTGAGGAGTGGGATTTATGGTATGTGTGGGGTTATTGGTGTTGGAGGCGAAAGCTGAATAGATATCGTTAACTTTTGTGAAAAAGAAATTTGCCAGTGCGTCACAAAGGGATTGAGAGGGAGGAGGGTTTAAATCAGGGGTATTCCCTACTAGCTGCTTAGTAATATCGTAGAGTTGTTTATTGGAATTCTTAGCTTTCTCTATTTGTTCGCTAAAATACTTCCTCTTAGCATCTGTAATCATAGATTTGTGATTAGCGAGCATCTCCTTGTAGCGAGATTTGTTTTCTTCATTGTAGGATTTCCGCCAGTGCCTCTCCCTATTTCTACAGAGTTGTTTCTGATTCCTGAGTTCTTCAGTGAACCATGGTGCCGAAGGGGCCATCCTATTTCTAGTGACAGTTTTGAGAGGAACCAATGAATTCGTAGCATGGCCTAACCAATCCTGGTATTGATTAGTGGCTGTGTTGGGATCTGTGGATAAAGTAGGCTGGGTACTGTCGAGTAAGGCTTTTAGGTTTGTGTTATTTATGTCTTTCCAAGCCTTAAAAGGTTCACGACTGGGAATTGATACGCTAGTGGTGGGGGCCTCCTTGGTTGTGATTGTACCAAGAATTACATGGTGGTCTGACCATGGGAGCCGGAGGATGTCTGTTATATGAATATCCTCTAGGTTGGAAAAGATGCCGTCCAGAATGTGACCGGCATCATGGGTGGGAGAATTGACCAACTGAGTGAGCCCCAGAGTTTCCATGTCTGATAAAAGAGAAAGCGTATCCCTATCATCTGGTTTCTCTAGATGAAAATTAAGATCACCAAGTACCGTTAGTGACTCTTCAATTGCTAGGGATTCCAGGAAGGTGCCTAGGTCGGTAAGAAATCCGGAACGTGCTCCTGGTGGTCTATATAGCAGCATACCTCTGAAATTGTGGGATGGGGACAATTGATGGACAATTGCATTGCTTCACAGGTAAATGAGGGGATCGGAAAAGTCCTTACTCTGAAGGTGTCGCGGGCGATTATAGCTAGCCCGCCCCCTCTTTTGCCCTGTCTGTCCTGTCGGTAGACCTTGAATCCACTAGGGACCGCGATAACTAGATCTGGGTCGGACGTGCTATCCATCCAAGTCTCGGTCATGAACAGTATATCTATTTTCCTGTCCCTAACCATATCCGCTATGTCCTATCTGTGCTTTCCTAATGAACGAACGTTAGTGAGCGCAATCGTGGTGTTTTTTGGATTTTTCTTTTTGCTGGAATTAGTTATGTTGTTAACCAAATGTATACTGGCCTTACAATGGGGACATGCAAGCGTTGTTAGTTCTAGGGCATGCTCAGGGTCATGCTTTATGCAATTACTTACAGGAGGTGGGCGAAGGTCGTTCAGCATTGTTGTCGAATAGGGGATCGTGTGAGCTGCGCCGTCAGGACCAGGGGTTACGGCCCTGGGCCCGGTCCCGGCGAGGACAGGCGCAGACGGGCTTGCCTTTGGCGCGCCGCCGGCGCCCGCCCGCTGCGCGGACAGGAGGGCATTGTCCTTTTATACAGTGTGGAGGAGGGTGGGAGGCGTCCTGCAGCTGGACCGCAACCCTTTCCTCCCAGTAAGATGGCGGCTACCACCCTTTGACCCACGGCGTCAGCGCCTTAATCGACTGCGCCGGGAATGAAGAATCGGGTGCAAGGAGCTTCGGTGCGATGTATATCTTGCACACGAGTTTCCGGTCTCCTTAGTAAGTAAAACGGCAATTTAAAATATTCACAATTTTAAAAACAGTCTTTACGTGCAAAATACAATCTTTACATGCAAAGATGCAGGAGGAATAGTTGAAGAACCCCCGGCTTCCGCCTCAGGGGAGAAATTAGCAAATAGTACAGATTGGGGCTATATTCATTGCTTCCTTATCCTTTAGTAACTCAGGGACCACGGTCTCTCAAAACAAGTTGGCTCCCAAGGTCCCTGACCGATCTAAATTGGGTTCCCTTGAACTTTATAAACTTACCAGCATGAGAGCAGTCTCACTCGGTGCTCCACAGCGCTCCTGAGGCTTTTGCTTGTTCTAACCCAGCTGTCTTATGACAGCTGGATTAAAACTGTTTAAAGTGCGCATATGTGGCTGCCCGTTACAAGACTTTAAACAATGCTTTGCGAGCCCACCCTCTTCCCTGCTAAGTGACATGCTGCTGTCACTCAGCAGCGGCCCCACCCCCATCCTGAAGCTCTGTTCGGGACGGGGCATGAAAAAGAAAATGGTAAAAAATGACCATTTTATTTTTCATTTCTGGGGCTTTGGGTGGCGGGTTTTGTTGTAATGTGCATGACATATTTTCATAGGTTTGTACTGTGACATACTTAGTGTTCTATTCTCCCTGCATTCCTGCTCTTCATGATTCTCTGTGGTCAGTGGAGCATTGGAGTCTGTGGGAGTTGGAAGAGTCTGAAGGCGACTGTTGGTGATGTACAACTAATAAATCTTCTTTTGAACTATATTGGAGTAAAGTACTTCTTACAACACTGGCGACGATTGGAAGCTTGGAAGGGACAAGCCACATCATCACTCAACCCTGAACCCACCTTTAACCTTGGATTTTCCTTTCTGATTTATTGGATTTGTTTGAAAAATACAGTCTTCACCTTTAAGACTACAAGAACTTTGCACCTTGTTGTGGATTTTCTTCAAAGCATTTGGATTTTGATTTTGATTTTTATTCTTAAAACTGTTTGGATTGCGTGTACTCTTTCATGACTTTCTACGCTATCATTATTTTTTTGGTTCACTTCGGATTGTGGATCATTTTGGACTACATCGTTAGCGTTTCTCTGAACTGTAACCAGATAATTGCGGAGTTATTCGGACAAAATAAGGTATGTCGGGCAAAATAAGGCATGAAGGTCCTATGTTTACCTTCAACTTATAACGGTTACTCTTACCGTTCTTGAGCGTGCCTTGGTTACTGCCTCGCTCTGCCTTCTCTCGCGCTGCTCCATTGCTGTTATTGAGCGCGCCTGGGTTCCGACATCGCGCTGTCCTCACTCGCGCTCCTCCA
The DNA here is from genome assembly GCF_964261635.1 of Lissotriton helveticus. NCBI lineage: Eukaryota > Metazoa > Chordata > Amphibia > Caudata > Salamandridae > Lissotriton > Lissotriton helveticus. Next base: position 238,493,154 of record NC_136071.1, read on the forward strand.
TTGTTTACTTTCGACTTCGTGCTTCACAGCTGGCTATGCGTTTGACGTCAGCACGTTACGCGTCACACGCACGCATGCCGCCATCTTACCATCCCTGGTTACCATGGACTCTGTTGGAAATATTTTACGGAAAACATAACCAGTACACGCAAGGCATTAAAGGTTCGTTTTTTTCAACGTTTGGATTGCTCGTTTTGACTACGTTGGATTTCTTTTAGAATATAGCAAAGGAGCATCGATGTATTAACTCTGGATTTCTTTTAAATTTAGCAAAGGAACATCGATGTATTGACTGTGTCTTGATTTTTGGGTTCCTTTTACTTTATATTTTTGTTTGGGACTGTGTATCATTTCTACTATCCTCACCAGTGATACACACACTGTTTTGACGATTTTATTGACAATTGCTTTCTTCCTTCCTACAATATTTTTTTTTGTTTATATTTAGGTTATAATAACTTTTTTAAATATGAGTTCTACTTCTATGACTCAACCTCCAGCTTTTCTTTGTGAGAAGGGTGAACCCCTTCTTCCATGGAAAAGATGGAAACATTTATTTGATTCATATTTAGTGGCTATAGGAGGGGAGAACTTTTCAGCTTTAAGGAAACAAGCTATTTTGCTTCATAATTTTGGAGTGGAGGGTCGTAACATTTATGATAGCATTGATGAAATACCTTTAGGTAATGGTTCTGGTGATACTCCTGATGTCTTTCAAATGTCTTTAAAAATTTTAGAAGATTATTTTGGACCCAGAATCAATGTGGTTCTGGAACGACATACATTTTTTATGAGGGTGCAAGAATCTAAAGAAAAAGTTGGCAATTATGTAGCTTCGTTGAAAACTCTTGCACAAACCTGTGAATTTGGGGATCTTACTGATTCTTTAATACGTGATCAGTTAGTCAGATGCACAAATAGTTCAAGAGTACAGGAGAAACTTCTGTCAAAAAATCCCTCTCTCAGAGAGGCTATATCTACTGTTGAGGGTATTGAGAACACTTCTGGTTGGGCTAAAGAAATGAAAGAGCATAAGGTTTCCACAGATTGCTCTTCCAATTCCAGCAGCATCCATGAAGTTACTCAATCCAGTACTTCTGGTCTTCAGGGGGGTATTCAGCCAATTGCTTCGGAAGATAGTATTTGTAAGGTTATTCAACACGCAAAAGTTAAAATTCCTTTTGATCGCAGTAAGATCAAATGTTATCGCTGTGGTAGTTCAAATCATTCCTCTTCCTTTCCAAATTGTTTTGCCAAGTCTGCTACCTGTCTAAAATGTGGTATAAAAGGACACTATGCCAGAGTTTGCAAATCCACGGGTAAGATACATTCCATAGAAAATGTTGAATCTATACAGGACAGTCCTAGGTTAGTAATTTCAAGTGTCACTAGTGATGGTATTATTGATGCTGATCCCATTTCCAAGCCTGAATGCAATGTGATAATTGGGGGGGGAAATTATGTAGTTCTGGCTGATTCGGGTGCGCCTTTCACTCTAATTGGTAATGAAAATTCGAACAAGACCTTTCCTAAAGTAGAGTTGAACAAACCTGATATTAACCCTGTCAGTTATAATGGTTCCCGTATTGATGTATCAGGTTATACAGTTATGAGAATTCACTTCAAAGGTCGAGAGACTGTTGGTAAAATGTATGTTGCTTACAAGGGTGACAACCTTTTAGGGTGGAGACACCAGAGAGATTTGGGGATTATTCTCAATCCAAATGCTCTCAAACCCTCTGATCAGGTTATGCTAATTGATCAAATCTCCTCATCAAATAATAGTAATAATAATAATCTTTATTCGGTTTTTAGCAATGCAAAACCATAAAAGTTATCACAACATACAAAATACATAAGTATTTATATAAAAACAATTATTACACATGTTTTAAAACATATAACCAGGTTCTGTGCAAATTGAGTAAATGATAGGGCTCTAGTAACCCTCTAAGTTTATTCTTCTATTTCAAAGGTTATTCCTATGTCTCATAATGCACTTTAGGAAATTGAGTACATAGTAGCAGGTACCTTCAGAATCCAACATCTGTAATGCTAACATGGCTGGGCGACACTGTCTGTAACCCCAACTTTTTAATAGAGGGATTATCCAGATTTTTCTATGGGTGTGAAAAAATTTGCAAAACAAGATTGTATGAATGGTTGACTGTCGGGACAAATCGTCACATGGACAAGGAGCCAAGTTTAAGTTCCAATTGTTTTTATCAGGAAAAGTCACTAGTCTGTAAAAAAGATTCAGTCTGAACCTTGTTAGGAGCATCTTATCGTATGCTGTAAATTCTAGGGTTAGATAAAGCTGGATTTTCGGGGAATACTGTATCATATTCGCATGGGTCACAGATTTTTTGGTCGACAACAAGGTCAGTCTCAAAGACTCTAGATGGCTCAGCGCAGTTTGTTTCAAATCTTTCTTAGATATTTCTCTTAATTTTTCTGGGGTAAAATAGTACTTATGTAATCCCAGATCAGAAAAGAAGTGTCTGATATAGGAGAGCCATGTTATTTTATGTACATGATCCAGCTCCATGGAGTCCTGTAAGATGTTTTTGGTCAGCAGGTTTTTGTCCGACGTCCAGACGCGCCTCCAGAGTAATAGTGGCTGGATCTTTATTAAGTCTTCAATAAATGGGATTCCCAATTCCATGTGCGAGGCATAGATGGAAGAGCCTTTTGGCGTGGACAAGAGGAATCTCATGAAAATATTTTCTTCTTTTTGCAAAGAACCAATGTCTGTGTGTCCCCATATCCCTGCCCCATAGAGGGCGATGGCTTGGCATTTTGCAGCATAGATCTGTAGCAATTCTACTGATGGTCTTTTTCCAAGTCAATCATGATGCCCAGGTAAGGATACTGGGAGGTCTTTTCAATTTTTTGGTCTTTTAAATAAATGGACTTTGTGGCTTTTCGTTGTCCACCCGCTACCATAACAAATGTTTTTTTTACATTAATATGTAAGTCCAGGGCACCCATGAAGTTAGCATACTTGGATAAAGATTTCTGTAACTCGATAGGGGTGCGTGCTAAAATAACTGCGTCATCCGCATAGAGCAGTGCGGGGATCAGGCGATGTTTCAGTCTGGGCAGGTCCTGCCCCCCCCTCAGCATGGTCTCCTCCAATCCGTTAGTATACAAGGAGAAGAGGAAGGGGGCTAGGACGCATCCTTGCCTTACTCCTCGCTCTACCCTAAACGGTGCAGTTAGCTCTCCTTTTATTCCATATCTCACTCTTGCTGAGGCTTCACCATATAGCTCCCTTAGAAAATTCAGAAGGGGAGGATCAACCCCTAGTGTACCCAGCAGAGACCAGAGCTTCGCATGCGACACGCAGTCAAACGCGGAGGACAAATCCACGTAGACCATATAAATTGTCCCTGGCTTTGCATGAATGTATTTCGAAACTAGCATGCTTAAGTTGAGGGCCTGTTCCACTGTTCCAAATCCTTCCCTGAAACCAAACTGGAGATCCGAAAGGATATTTTTTTCTTCTGCCCATTGCTGGAGTTTATCCAGGACAACTCTGCCGACTACTTTGCCCAGAGAGTCAAGCAACGAAATGGGTCGGTAACATTTCGTATCTTGGCGGTCTCCCTTTTTAAAAATAGGGACCATGATGGAACATGACCATGACTCCAACAGTCCAAGTTTCGCTGCCGCTGTGCAGACTCTTGTGAGTATAGGAGTCCAAAATTCAGGAAGATGTTTAAATAAGTCCACTGGGACCCCGTCGGGGCCAGGTGCTTTGCCGCTCTTACTCATCGATAGTGCCATTTCGACGTCTTGTAGATCAAAGTCTATCAGTATTGGAAATACTACCTGGGGGAGATTAAGATGACGTTCTTCTGCTTTCGATGTTAGTTCAAAGATTTTTGAAAAATGATTCACCCAGGTTTCCTCATTGATGGCAACGTCGATCCGAGGAATATTAGAGTCCGATAGCAGAGGAGACTTAACTATTCGCCAAAAGGACTGACTATCTTTCTTGAGTGCGCTTTTATGCAGAGCTTTCCACAAAGACTGTTTCAACTCTTTTTTCCTTGTCTTTCTGGCATTATTATACTCTCGCCGGAGGTATTGGATCTCTAGATGGTCTCTGTTCGATTTTCCAAGTGCCTTTCTTAAGTTGGTCTGCGCCTTAGTACAATCGTGATTAAACCAACCTGTAGTACTTGGTTTGTTTTGTTTGGGTGATCTGGTCAGCAGTATTTTTACTTGTTCTAGTATCATCTTAAAATTTTCCAGGATTAACTTGGCATCTGCTTGGGGATCCAGGCATATCATTATATTGTTATAAGCAGTCTTTATTAATGTGTTAGTAAGCTTGTTAGGATCCACTTTTTCCCATTTTATAGTGTATCCGTTTTTTTTCCCACTTCAAGCCTGTTTTGTGATAAGGTATTTGCTATTGTTGCCATAAAAGATCTTGGTTGGTTCAGCTGTAAATTCAGCCTTAGAGCAGAATGGTCGCTTAGAATGTTTTCCAAAATTTTAAAATTCCTACTTAGATCCTTTAGACCTTCTGTGATAATTATGTAGTCAGCTGTGGTCTCGTGCCCCCTTCCTCGATAGGTAGGTTCTAGTTGGTTCTCTGATGGTAGAATTGGGTTTATTATTTGCAGTTCCAGATCTGAGAGGATCCTATTCATAGCCAACCCCGTTCGTGAATGGAGGAAGTGCACGAGGGGGTTCTCGTGCTCGTCCACCACTCCGCAGGTCTGATTGTTCGTCAAAGGGCAGGGGTGTAAATTAAAGTCCCCTCCCCATATTATATGGACATTACCCTTTCTCTCATAAAGATGTCTAAAGTGGATAATTTTTTCTTGAATTATGGAGAGGATGTTTAAGAAATTGTCATCCTCTAGATTATTATATAAATTGATTAGTATAATAGTATATTTTTTCCCTATTGTCAGTGTGAACAATTGAAAGTTTGGGAAAGAGGCTGCCTCTAATACCTTCAAGTCAGTTATTATGTTGGCTATGTAAGTTCCCAGCCCCCCCCTAGGTCTACCTGAGCTGCTTGAAAGGGCGGGGGATGAATATGTCTTATATCCTACAAGATGTAGAGGCGTCGTGGCCCATGTCTCCTGTAGGCATATAATTTTACCCTCCTCTAAAAATCGGGCAGCGGAACCATCCTCTATTTTTGGTCGGAGGCCTGCAACGTTCCAGAAAATCATTGAGAGCTGTAAGATTTCGTTCTCAGTATCCACCGTTTTAGGTTCTGGTAGATCTGGGGGATCTTCGGGTAGGACCGGGCTGGGCTGTAGGGGCTTCATAGTTTCAACTCTTGGTCAATCGACCATTTCCAGGCTGCTAAACCGGTTCATGGTCGGTATGCCTGACCAATTTTGCCAATGTGGGGTATCTCTATAGATGGGTCTGTGTGATCGGTAACGCGGTCTATCCCACTGTTCCCAGTTTCTACCTCTGTTCTGTGGTCCCACGGTCTGCCACGGGCCCTCTAGCTGTTGATAATTCTGGTTTACTGACCACCAAGAATTGTCAGGATCACTATGTCGCTGAAATGTTTTAGGCCCAGCGAAGTCTAGTTCCCATGGTTGTGGGACTGCTTTACACCAGATGTTGTCCGATTCATTCGAATAGTTATTGTGATATCTTTTTGGGTAAAAGAAGGAAAGGGATCTTGTAGCGATCCCTCCAATTGTATTATTATGATCCCAGGAGCAGATATACTCGACTATGCTGGGATCCTCGAAGGTGATCACTATACAATCTCCCTGTATAGTTTTTTTCCTATATCCCACCCAAGGGGTCCTACAAACTGTTGTTATCCTGCTTGTCCAGGTTGGCGGAACAGGTCGATTTGTGTTCAACCAATACTGTACTTTGTTTTTCAACGACCAGTTGGGTTCCGTCCCCTCTCCCGTTAGTTCAGGAACCCCCGTCATCACTACCACATATGGGCATGCCTCAGGTGGCATGTTTAGCGGAAGCCTGTTGTCAGTGGTCCCTCTCATACCACCTTTGTTGTTTGGGAGATATGTTTTTTTAGTGGCAGGAGTTTTAGGGGCCGGTGTATTTATGATTTGCGTATTTGCTTTAGATGTATTTTGTACGATATTGCTCTGCGGGGGAATAGTAAGGGCCTTAGGCGTAGGTTTCTGTACAGCAGGAACCTTTGGTACTGTAGGGGCCTTTACTGTGGGTTGCTGTTTAGGCGACGGGCGGGCTAGAGTTGTAACTTTATTTTGTGGAAGCAATGTTGCCGAGGTGTTTATGCCCGTTTTTGGCGGTCCCTGTATGGGTATTACCTTGGGACAGTTAGCGAGTTTTGTCAATTGAGACTCGATGTTATGGAGTCTGGTTTCTATTGGGCGAATAAAGGAATCTAGAAGGGAAGCTATCTCCTTTATTAGCCTTGATGCTTCTCTTTCCTTGCCCGTAGTTATTGGAGGGGGGGATTCTAAGGTGATGGTATCTTGAATGTTCTGTAGTGGAAGATGGATCGTTAACAAATTATTGGCTGGGTCAGCAATTTGGTGGGATAAACCTGACGGATTTATGGTGTCAATCAGATCTATATGTTCGACCAGTTTGTTATTTGCAGTATTATCTAGCTTTTCCTTATCCTTCCTTTTCTTTATGGCTCCATCCCTCCTCCCTCTAGCTTGCCTTGCTTCTTCCGGGGTGTGGTCAGGGAAAATTTCGGGTGTTTTTTCTAGTTCATTTTCTGAGAATGTTACAGAGAGTTGAGAGGCAGAAAGATCTACATTATTTGGGAGACTAAGTCTGTTTATGCCCGCTGTATTTTGGGTTGGGTCAGATTGTCTGTCTGGGGTTCTTGCGGTTGCTAGTAGTCCCATTGAGGATCGCCTTGCAAATGCGAGTTCTGTTGATACTCTACCCTCAATCAGGCAGATACTTTGATCAATGAATGTGTTAGCTTTAGAAATAAAATCATCCATCGGTCCTAGCAGTTTTTCTCCTACCCCGGTTTTTTAAAGTTTTTTTTGTTTACTTCCCCTCGTGTTCATTTTCAATGGATGGAATATGCTATGACTTTAGTTAATAATGATGAGTTGTCACTGGCTTCAGGAAGGTGATAAATACTTATAAAAGGAGTCCGAAGATATACTGCTTAGAGCAGGGGCCCGAACCGGACTCTCACGTTCTCGAACGGCCTCAAACGGCCCGCTCTGTGCCCGGTCTTCGCCCCGGGCTACGACCCGCGCGCGTCCCGCGTCGCGGGTGAAGTGATGGTAATTATATACTTGTCGGCAGTGGGCGTGTCCGTGGGCGTGGCCGCCGGGGGAAGAGGAACCAGCTGAGCAACATGGAGGTTGCTGGTCCTCGCAGTCCCCCGGCTTGCTGGTGAAGTTTGCCCAAGCCTCTACCCTGGGGTCTCAAGCTGGGAGCGCTAGGCTAGCCCTGCCGATTGCAGGGCTCGCTCACACCAGCGAGTCCTCGTCAAGGGGAGGCTGCAGTCAGACAAGCAGGCTTCTGTGTTGCGCGGACCTTTGCTCCGTCCTGGACACAACAGGCAGTGGAGTTCGGCAAAGCAGAGTGAGTGGCACCATCAAATAAGTTTTTTGACGATTTTCCTCATGTCTTTTCTGACAACTTGGGTTTATTGAAAGGTTTTGAGCATCGTATTATTCTCAAAAAGACTGCTATCCCCTGTGTATATAAAGTCAGAAAAGTTCCCAACATGATGTTGGCTCCACTTAAACAAGAACTTACTAGACTTATTGATTTGAATGTTATTGAAGAAATTGAGTTGTCAGAGTGGTTGGCCCCAGTGGTTTTGGCCCCTAAGGATGGGGGAAAGAGCATCCGCATGTGTGTGGACCTTAGGGGGTTAAACAAATGCATATGGGTGGATCGCCAACCACTCCAGAATGGGAAACTACCTTTACAACGCAACTATTACAACGCAGTACTATTACAACGCAACTATTACAACGCAAATACTATTACAACGCATGTTTTTACAACGCATGCTATTACAACGCAAATACTATTACAACGCATGTTTTTACATCGTAAATATATTTTTTTTATAGATATTTTTTTATTTTTAAATTTTATTAAAAAATAAATTAAATGTATTGTTGTATATGTTAAAAAATATTTTTAATTTAATAATGTTTTTAATTACAAGAATTATTACTCAGATAACTTTTAGAAAAATTTAATTATTATATATATTTAAAAAAAAATTTTAATTAATTATTATATTACATAAAATTAAAATAAATATTATAATCACAAGCATTAATATTCAGGTATCTATTTAGAAAATGTAAATGTTTTAACTATATGTAATGGCTATTTTATATTTATAATTATATATTTAATTATTTAAATTTATTGTTGGATTAATTTTAGAAAAATGTTTTTAATTACAAAAATTAATTAATAGGTATCTATTAATAATATGAAATGTTTTAAAAATATATAGAAAATTATTATTATTCAACTATTTATTTAAATTATATATTTAATACTCAAGTATCTTTTAAGAAAATGTAATTGTTTTAAATATATAATTTAATTTTTATTATAAATTAATTAAATATAATAATGAATAAATGTTGTAAATTTTTTTATAATTACAAGCATTAATACTCAGGTAATTTTTTAGAATAAGTATATTTTTTAACTATATGTAGTGTCTACTTTATATTTATAAATAAATATTTAATTATATAAATTTAATGTTGGATTAATGTTATTTAAATGATTGTAATTACAAGCATTAATAATCATTTATCTTTAAAGAAAATGTAAAATTTTAAACTAGTTGAAGTGATTAAATTTTGTAAGATGATTATTAAAAAAAAAATATTAAATATTAATATATATATTAATTATATGAAGGAAAATATTATTATTAATTTTTTTATTTATTAATACATTATTTATTAAAATATATATTAATTTTTAAAAATAATATATATACATTAACATACATATTTTAAAATTTTCCCAAGGTTTAACATTAATTTCAATGGAAGGTTTAGTCCTTCATTTATTGCAATGACCGCTCTATAGTATCCTACGCAATGGAATAGTAAGGTCGAAAAAGAACAGAAGGAGGAGAGAGAAGATTAAAACAAGCCCAGCATAGAGGTAAGTGAAGAAAAACATAATTTATGGTAGTCGATACATTATTTTTAGAATAAATTACATGAAGTAAAAAAGTATAAAGACAATGACGTTTTTTTAATATTTGTTTTATTTTTGTAAAAAAAATAAGAAAAAATAATATGATTTTTTATTTACATTCTTCATATTTTTTTATAATTTAACGACACAGAATAAGATTTATTATAAAATAATATATTTTACATATTAATGTATAATAAATAGTCCTTTGTTTATCTTGGTAGATTTTGATGACGTTGTTACGTTGACGTCGACGTTAGCGGCCATCTTGGATAGCATCGATTGCTGGAAGCAGCTGGAAGCTGATCTGCGCTCAGGTAGGAAACTTTATGAAGTTATTTTACATTAAAAAAATAAAGTTATGAACATATATATTGTAATGAAAGGATAAGGAAAGGTTGCGGTAGTTATAAAAAGATGTATAGAGTTTGTTTACAGCATGTCGCCGAACATATTACTTGTATATGTCTACGTCGGGTTATGTTACAAATAATGTAATGGATATAGATTGAAAAATTGTATAAATATTTGATTTATTGAAAACATTTTGAACGTTTAATGCTTTGATTTAAATTAGATCTGTTTTTCGATTGAAGATTTGGAGAGGAGAAATAGGATAGTTAGGTTGGTTTTTCAAAAATGATTGCTTTTCACAAAGTATTTGATAAATAAAACAGTTTTTATCAAAATGTACCAAAAAATTTTAAAAAACAAAGGAAATATCTTTCATTTAATTATGGTACTATTCGTTTCGGAGCTTTCATTTGCTGCATATTGTACTTTTCGTTTTGGAGCGTTGATTGGTTGTATTGGTTTAAAATGTATTGGTTTTGGAGACATTACTTGGCGTTTTTTTAAATTTGAAAATTTGGAATGTGATACCATTTGACTTAGTTAGTGAGAAGATTAATAGTTAGGATGTGATAGTTAATAACAAAATCTTTTAAATTACAGGTTGGGATCGTAAAATTTTGAAAAATGTCATTTTTGCAAAAAAAATAAGGTTTAAGGATTCGTGAAACAAAGACGTTTTTTTTTGGAAGGACGTCCATTTTTGGTTAAAAAAATTAGAAAATATTTAAATACAATTACCAAATACGTAAGGAATATGGTGGAATTTTATAGCATTGAAATTTTTATTTAATTATGTGGTAGAATGCATTACTGACATTACCAAAAACAAATTTCATTCACAATTTTCAAAAAAATAAAAATACTGTCTAAGAAATATACTTTATAGGAAAGTTTTTAAGATATCAAATATTTGGTAAAAAAAGCATCACTTTGGAAAAAAATAAGTGGTGAGAAAGGAAAGAATATTTTGAAATGATCGTTCAAAATGTTTTGATAAATATTATATTCATTTTTAAATGCGATGGATATCATAATACGATAGAAAAAAAAAATCAATTATTTTTGGATTGTAAAGTTTTGATTAAAAAGAAAAATATTCAAGTGGAATAGGCTTTTTTGGAAATAAGTGGAATAGAAAAAAATATTCTTAAGGTAAAGGAGCCCGACAAAAATTTATAAAAAAAATGTTTAAAAAAATGCCAATTAAATTAAATGTGTTAAAAAAAATTAGGTCAAAACAGGAAAGTAATTTTGTGAACAATGATTAGAAATGTAATATGTTAGCAACATTTTCCAGGTAGTCTAATGCCACACTCAACGAAAATTGTTGAAGTACTCCCAATAGTCTCTCTGACATTTCCTTAGCTTGTTTAGAAGGTCGTGGATTTAGGCTACCTGTTAATGCTTGTGCAAGTCTCATTTCTTGAAAACTTTGCTCCTTCTTCAAAGTTTTCAAAAAAGAGTAGAAATTTGGATGGTGTTTACCAATTGTATGACTGAAAGAGTTGTGCCATCCCTCAATGGCGTTGTTTGTTTTAGCACCTCCTTCTAAACAGGTTGAGTAGCAGTTCCACCACTCCACATGGAAACGTGTCTTCCTCCTGCGACCCGATCGGCTTAGATGCCCAATCCATGTGTCCTCAAAGTAATTTAACAAGGGAGCCAATTTTTCTTCATTTTGGACATAATATTCTGATTCAGAAATTGCAGTGTAATACTCGTCTACACTTTCAGGAGGTACAAAACAAAGTGCTGTTAATTTTTTTAATTCAAATTGTAGTTTACTATCTGAGCAGTAATCTGTAACCAGGGATGTTTTTTGTAACTTACGCCAATATGCCTGGGAAAAATGAAAAAAACACCCCTGAATTTGGGTATCCACGTACAATTTGTTGATCACATTGATCATACTCAATTCAAAATCAATAATGATTTTCCGAGGACTTTTGCCAGATGTTTTCTCTTTAACCACTGTCAAAAATTCAGTGTAGGTTGCAGATTGCTTATCTGGTAGTAAACTATACACTAAGGGAACTACATTTTTGTTAATTTGTGCATGAATGCTGTAAATTTGAGTGAATGGATGGGGTGTACATTTAAACGTCCCATCCATCATCCAAATTTCAGTATTCTCTAACTTAAAAAGGTTGCGGGGAGTACTAAATATTAGAATACGTTTAAGAGGGTTTTGGTTGTCATAGAGTAAGAAAGGTTCATTAGAGAAAGACAGAGTAAGGTGATGAGGAATATTTATGTCAGAAAAAGTTTGAGGGGTAACTGTGTGTGTGTTACTTGCCTGCTTTTTACGTTGGATAATTCTACGCAAATTAGGTATAATAGGCATATTACAAGCAATATGACCAGGGACATGCTGTGCAACCTCTCGTAAAATTGAACCAGGATTTTCATTGGAGGTGGATGCAATATCTTTCATCTCGTTAATTGTTTGACGTATTTCTATCTCCATTGCAGAGGCAGAGTGGTTATGTTCAGTTGTTTTTATTATGTTGTCACCAACAGTAACCGCTCTGCCGCTGCAACGGGAAGAATAATATTGCACACACCTCCAATGTCTCCTTGGTTCACTTATCCTTTCATTACAATATATATATCCACAATGTTGGAGAAGTCTGTTTCCTTTCCTGGATTTAATATAGGATGCTGTGGCCTGGCTTGACATTATCTGTTGAAAAAAATGAAAATAGAAAAAAAAAATTATTATGTTTTCTATATTTTTGTTTCATCTTTTAGAAATGTACAACTTTTTAATGTTTATACTAGATTTGGGAGTTAGTTTCGTAAACGGGATTTTTACACTATCCAGCACTTTCACTACTGATGCACTTTACTGGAGTTAGATTAGTAAGTGGCACCCCTACAATATCCAGCACTTACCCTACTGATGCACTTGACTGGAGTTAAAATAGTAAGTGACACCCCTACACTATCCAGCACTTACCCTAATGATATACTTTACTGGAGTTAGAATAGTAAGTGACACCCCTACACTATCCAACACTTACCCTACTGATGCACTTTATTGGAGTTAGAATAATAAGTGACACACTTACACTATCCAGCACTTACCCTACTGATGCACTTTACTGGAGTTAGAATAGTAAGTGACACCCTTATACTATCCAGCACTTACCCTACTGATGCACTTTACCGGAGTTAGAATAGTAAGTGGCACCCCAACAATATCCAACACTTACCCTACTGATGCACTTTACTCGAGTTACAATAGTAAGTGTCAAACTTTCACTATCCAGCACTTATCCTACTGATGCACTTTACTGGAGTTAGAATAGTAAGTGGCACATCTTCACTATCCAGCACTTAACATACTGATGCACTTTCACGGTGTTACAATAGTAAGTGGCACACCTACACTATCCAGCACTTACCCTACTGATGCACTTTACTAAAATTAGATTAGTAAATGACACCCCTACACTATCCAGCAATTACTCTACTGATGCACTTGACTGGTGTTAGAATAGTAAGTGGCACCCCTACACTATCCAGAACTTATCATACTGATGCACTTTACTGGAGTTAGAATAGTAACTGGCACCCATACACTATCCAGCACTTACCCTACTGATGCACTTTCACGGTGTTACAATAGTAAGTTGCACCCCTAAAATATACAACACTTACCCTACTGATGCACTTTCATGGAGTTATAATAGTAAGTGGACCCTACACTATATAGCAATTACATTACAGATGCACTTTTCTGGTTTTTTGAAAATAAATGAAAACATCAACAAATTCCAGCACTTAGCCTACTAGTTTTTGGAATTTGCTTCTAGCTTTTCTTCTTCTAATATATGTTTGATTGAGATTTTTGTCGATTGATTTCTCAGGTTTGGTTTCTAAAGCTGCAATCAAAAAAAAAATTGGACAATGTTACAAATGATTTTTACATGTTTCATGTAAATTAATTATTTAAAAAATGTGAAGGTGTGGCAAATGTCTAAATGAGTCTTTTTCAATTGAATTTTATAAATGTGTTTTGAATGTATACATTTTTCACAAACACTGTCCAGCACTTACCCTACTGATGCACTTTACTGGAGTTAGAATAGTAACTGGCACCCCTACACTATCCAGCACTTACCCTACTGATGCACTTTACTGGAGTTAGAATAGTAACTGGCACCCCTACACTATCCAGCACTTACCCTACTGATGCACTTGACTGGAGTTAGATTAGTAAATGACACCCCTACGCTATCCAGCACTTACCCTACTGATGCACTTGACTGGAGTTAGAATAGTAACTGGCACCCATACACTATCCAGCACTTACCCTACTGATGCACTTTACTGGAGTTAGATTAGTAAATGACACCCCTACACTATCCAGCACTTACCCTACTGATGCACTTTACTAAAATTAGATTAGTAAATGACACCCCTACACTATCCAGCAATTACTCTACTGATGCACTTGACTGGTGTTAGAATAGTAAGTGGCACCCCTACACTATCCAGAACTTATCATACTGATGCACTTTACTGGAGTTAGAATAGTAACTGGCACCCATACACTATCCAGCACTTACCGTACTGATGCACTTTCACGGTGTTACAATAGTAAGTTGCACCCCTAAAATATACAACACTTACCCTACTGATGCACTTTCATGGAGTTATAATAGTAAGTGGACCCTACACTATATAGCAATTACATTACAGATGCACTTTTCTGGTTTTTTGAAAATAAATGAAAACATCAACAAATTCCAGCACTTAGCCTACTAAAGCAATTTCAAAGTGTTTAAATTGGAAGTGACTCATTTATATTATCCAGCATTTACTATACTGATGATATTGGTTTGTTTTTTATAAAAATGATGTATATATCTTTTGGTAGTTTTTTTATGGTTTAGAGGTGATTATTTGGAGAAAATACCGTTGGTTTTTGGAATTTGCTTCTAGCTTGTCTTCCTGGTCTTCTAATATATGTTTGATTGAGATTTTTGTCGATTGATTTCTCAGGTTTGGTTTCTTAAGCTGCAATAAAAAAAAAATTGGACAATGTTACAAATGATTTTTACATGTTTCATGTAAATTAATTATTTAAAAAATTTGAAGGTGTGGCAAATGTCTAAATGACTCTTTTTCAATTGAATTTTATAAATGTGTTTTGAATGTATAAATTTTTCACAAAAACTGTCCAGCACTTACCCTACTGATGCACTTTACTGGAGTTAGAATAGTAACTGGCACCCCTACACTATCCAGCACTTACCCTACTGATGCACTTTACTGGAGTTAGAATAGTAACTGGCACCCCTACACTATCCAGCACTTACCCTACTGATGCACTTGACTGGAGTTAGAATAGTAAGTAGCACCCCTACACTATCCAGCAGTTACCCTACTGATGCACTTTACTGGAGTTAGAATAGTAACTGGCACCCATACACTATCCAGCACTTACCCTACTGATGCACTTTACTGGAGTTAGATTAGTAAATGACACCCCTACACTATCCAGCACTTACCCTACTGATGCACTTGACTGGAGTTAGAATAGTAAGTGGCACCCCTACACTATCCAGCACTTACCCTACTGATGCACTTTACTGGAGTTAGAATAGTAACTGGCACCCATACACTATCCAGCACTTACACTAATGATGCACTTTCACGGTGTTACAATAGTAACTGGCACCCCTACACTATTCAGCACTTACCCTACTGATGCACTTGACTGGTGTTAGAATAGTAAGTGGCACCCCTACACTATCCAGCACTTACCCTTCTGATGCACTTTACTGGAGTTAGATTAGTAAATGACACCCCTACACTATCCAGCACTTACCCTACTGATGCACTTGACTGGAGTTAGAATAGTAAGTGGCACCCCTACACTATCCAGCAGTTACCCTACTGATGCACTTTACTGGAGTTAGAATAGTAAATGGCACCCATACACTATCCAGCACTTACACTAATGATGCACTTTCACGGTGTTACAATAGTAACTGGCACCCCTACACTATTCAGCACTTACCCTACTGATGCACTTGACTGGTGTTAGAATAGTAAGTGGCACCCCTACACTATCCAGCACTTACCCTACTGATGCACTTTACTGGTGTTAGAATAGTAAGTGGCACCCCTACACTATCCAGCACTTACCCTACTGATGCACTTTCACGGAGTTATAATAGTAAGTGACACCCCTACACTATTCAGCACTTACCCTACTGATGCACTTTCATGGAGTTATAATAGTAAGTGGACCCATACACTATATAGCAATTACATTACTGATGCACTTTTTTGGTTTTTGAAATTAAATGAAAACATCAACAAATTCCAGCACTTAGCCTACTAAAGCAATTTCAAAGTGTTTAAATTGGAAGTGACTCATTTATATTAGCCAGCATTTACTATACTGATGATATTTGTTTGTTTTTTATAAAAATGATGTATATATCTTTTGGTAGTTTTTTTATGATTTAGAGGTGATTATTTGGAGAAATTACCGTTGGTTTTTGGAGTTTGCTTCTAGCTTTTCTTCCTGGTCTTCTAATATATGTTTGATTGAGATTTTTGTCGATTGATTTCTCAGGTTTGGTTTCTTAAGCTGCAATCAAAAAAAAATTTGGACAATGTTACAAATGATTTTTACATGTTTCATGTAAATTAATTATTTAAAAAATTTGAAGGTGTGGCAAATGTCTAAATGACTCTTTTTCAATTGAATTTTATAAATGTGTTTTGAATGTATACATTTTTCACAAACACTGTCCAGCACTTACCCTACTGATGCACTTTACTGGAGTTAGAATAGTAACTGGCACCCCTACACTATCCAGCACTTACCCTACTGATGCACTTTACTGGAGTTAGAATAGTAACTGGCACCCCTACACTATCCAGCACTTACCCTACTGATGCACTTGACTGGAGTTAGAATAGTAAGTGGCACCCCTACACTATCCAGCAGTTACCCTACTGATGCACTTTACTGGAGTTAGAATAGTAACTGGCACCCATACACTATCCAGCACTTACCCTACTGATGCACTTGACTGGAGTTAGAATAGTAAGTGGCACCCCTACACTATCCAGCACTTACCCTACTGATGCACTTTACTGGAGTTAGAATAGTAACTGGCACCCATACACTATACAACACTTACCCTACTGATGCACTTTCATGGAGTTATAATATTAAGTGGACCCTACACTATATAGCAATTACATTACAGATGCACTTTTCTGGTTTTTTGAAAATAAATGAAAACATCAACAAATTCCAGCACTTAGCCTACTAAAGCAATTTCAAAGTGTTTAAATTGGAAGTGACTCATTTATATTATCCAGCATTTACTATACTGATGATATTTGTCAGTGCGTCACAAAGGGATTGAGAGGGAGGAGGGTTTAAATCAAGGGGTATTCCCTACTAGCTGCTTAGTAATATCGTAGAGTTGTTTATTGGAATTCTTAGCTTTCTCTATTTGTTCGCTAAAATACTTCCTCTTAGCATCTGCAATCATAGATTTGTGATTAGCGAGCATCTCCTTGTAGCGAGATTTGTTTTCTTCATTGTAGGATTTCCGCCAGTGCCTCTCCCTATTTCTACAGAGTTGTTTCTGATTCCTGAGTTCTTCAGTGAACCATGGTGCCGAAGGGGCCATCCTATTTCTAGTGACAGTTTTGAGAGGAACCAATGAATTCATAGCATGGCCTAACCAATCCTGGTATTGATTAGTGGCTGTGTTGGGATCTGTGGATAAAGTAGGCTGGGTACTGTCGAGTAAGGCTTTTAGGTTTGTGTTATTTATGTCTTTCCAAGCCTTAAAAGGTTCACGACTGGGAATTGATACGCTAGTGGTGGGGGCCTCCTTGGTTGTGATTGTACCAAGAATTACATGGTGGTCTGACCATGGGAGCGGGAGGATGTCTGTTATATGAATATCCTCTAGGTTGGAAAAGATGCCGTCCAGAATGTGACCGGCATCATGGGTGGGAGAATTGACCAACTGAGTGAGCCCCAGAGTTTCCATGTCTGATAAAAGAGAAAGCGTATCCCTATCATCTGGTTTCTCTAGATGAAAATTAAGATCACCAAGTACCGTTAGTGACTCTTCAATTGCTAGGGATTCCAGGAAGGTGCCTAGGTCGGTAAGAAATCCGGAACGTGCTCCTGGTGGTCTATATAGCAGCATACCTCTGAAATTGTGGGATGGGGACAATTGATGGAAAATTGCATTGCTTCACAGGTAAATGAGGGGATCGGAAAAGTCCTTACTCTGAAGGTGTCGCGGGCGATTATAGCTAGCCCGCCCCCTCTTTTGCCCTGTCTGTCCTGTCGGTAGACCTTGAATCCACTAGGGACCGCGATAACTAGATCTGGGTCGGACGTGCTATCCATCCAAGTCTCGGTCATGAACAGTATATCTATTTTCCTGTCCCTAACCAGATCCGCTATGTCCTATCTGTGCTTTCCTAATGAACGAACGTTAGTGAGCGCAATCGTGGTGTTTTTTGGATTTTTCTTTTTGCTGGAATTAGTTATGTTGTTAACCAAATGTATACTGGCCTTACAATGGGGACATGCAAGCGTTGTTAGTTCTAGGGCATGCTCAGGGTCATGCTTTATGCAATTACTTACAGGAGGTGGGCGAAGGTCGTTCAGCATTGTTGTCGAATAGGGGATCGTGTGAGCTGCGCCGTCAGGACCAGGGGTTACGGCCCTGGGCCCGGTCCCGGCGCGGACGGGCGCAGACGGGCTTGCCCTTGGCGCGCCGCCGGCGCCCGCCCGCTGCGCGGACAGGAGGGCATTGTCCTTTTATACAGTGTGGAGGAGGGTGGGAGGCGTCCTGCAGCTGGACCGCAACCCTTTCCTCCCAGTAAGATGGCGGCTACCACCCTTTGACCCACGGCGTCAGCGCCTTAATCGACTGCGCCGGGAATGAAGAATCGGGTGCAAGGAGCTTCGGTGCGATGTATATCTTGCACACGAGTTTCCGGTCTCCTTAGTAAGTAAAACGGCAATTTAAAATATTCACAATTTTAAAAACAGTCTTTACGTGCAAAATACAATCTTTACATGCAAAGATGCAGGAGGAATAGTTGAAGAACCCCCGGCTTCCGCCTCAGGGGAGAAATGAGCAAATAGTACAGATTGGGGCTATATTCATTGCTTCCTTATCCTTTAGTAACTCAGGGACCACGGTCTCTCAAAACAAGTTGGCTCCCAAGGTCCCTGACCGATCTAAATTGGGTTCCCTTGAACTT
This sequence comes from Lissotriton helveticus, assembly GCF_964261635.1. Taxonomy (NCBI): domain Eukaryota; kingdom Metazoa; phylum Chordata; class Amphibia; order Caudata; family Salamandridae; genus Lissotriton; species Lissotriton helveticus. Next base: position 238,511,931 of record NC_136071.1, read on the forward strand.
TATAAACTTACCAGCATGAGAGCAGTCTCACTCGGTGCTCCACAGCGCTCCTGAGGCTTTTGCTTGTTCTAACCCAGCTGTCTTATGACAGCTGGATTAAAACTGTTTAAAGTGCGCATATGTGGCTGCCCGTTACAAGACTTTAAACAATGCTTTGCGAGCCCACCCTCTTCCCTGCTAAGTGACATGCTGCTGTCACTCAGCAGCGGCCCCACCCCCATCCTGAAGCTCTGTTCGGGACGGGGCATGAAAAAGAAAATGGTAAAAAATGACCATTTTATTTTTCATTTCTGGGGCTTTGGGTGGCGGGTTTTGTTGTAATGTGCATGACATATTTTCATAGGTTTGTACTGTGACATACTTAGTGTTCTATTCTCCCTGCATTCCTGCTCTTCATGATTCTCTGTGGTCAGTGGAGCATTGGAGTCTGTGGGAGTTGGAAGAGTCTGAAGGCGACTGTTGGTGATGTACAACTAATAAATCTTCTTTTGAACTATATTGGAGTAAAGTACTTCTTACAACACTGGCGACGATTGGAAGCTTGGAAGGGACAAGCCACATCATCACTCAACCCTGAACCCACCTTTAACCTTGGATTTTCCTTTCTGATTTATTGGATTTGTTTGAAAAATACAGTCTTCACCTTTAAGACTACAAGAACTTTGCACCTTGTTGTGGATTTTCTTCAAAGCATTTGGATTTTGATTTTGATTTTTATTCTTAAAACTGTTTGGATTGCGTGTACTCTTTCATGACTTTCTACGCTATCATTATTTTTTTGGTTCACTTCGGATTGTGGATCATTTTGGACTACATCGTTAGCGTTTCTCTGAACTGTAACCAGATGATTGCGGAGTTATTCGGACAAAATAAGGTATGTCGGGCAAAATAAGGCATGAAGGTCCTATGTTTACCTTCAACTTATAACGGTTACTCTTACCGTTCTTGAGCGTGCCTTGGTTACTGCCTCGCTCTGCCTTCTCTCGCGCTGCTCCATTGCTGTTATTGAGCGCGCCTGGGTTCCGACATCGCGCTGTCCTCACTCGCGCTCCTCCATTGTTTACTTTCGACTTCGTGCTTCACAGCTGGCTATGCGTTTGACGTCAGCACGTTACGCGTCACACGCACGCATGCCGCCATCTTACCATCCCTGGTTACCATGGACTCTGTTGGAAATATTTTACGGAAAACATAACCAGTACACGCAAGACATTAAAGGTTCGTTTTTTTCAACGTTTGGATTGCTCGTTTTGACTACGTTGGATTTCTTTTAGAATATAGCAAAGGAGCATCGATGTATTAACTCTGGATTTCTTTTAAATTTAGCAAAGGAACATCGATGTATTGACTGTGTCTTGATTTTTGGGTTCCTTTTACTTTATATTTTTGTTTGGGACTGTGTATCATTTCTACTATCCTCACCAGTGATACACACACTGTTTTGACGATTTTATTGACAATTGCTTTCTTCCTTCCTACAATATTTTTTTTTGTTTATATTTAGGTTATAATAACTTTTTTAAATATGAGTTCTACTTCTATGACTCAACCTCCAGCTTTTCTTTGTGAGAAGGGTGAACCCCTTCTTCCATGGAAAAGATGGAAACATTTATTTGATTCATATTTAGTGGCTATAGGAGGGGAGAACTTTTCAGCTTTAAGGAAACAAGCTATTTTGCTTCATAATTTTGGAGTGGAGGGTCGTAACATTTATGATAGCATTGATGAAATACCTTTAGGTAATGGTTCTGGTGATACTCCTTCTGATGTCTTTCAAATGTCTTTAAAAATGTTAGAAGATTATTTTGGACCCAGAATCAATGTGGTTCTGGAACGACATACATTTTTTATGAGGGTGCAAGAATCTAAAGAAAAAGTTGGCAATTATGTAGCTTCGTTGAAAACTCTTGCACAAACCTGTGAATTTGGGGATCTTACTGATTCTTTAATACGTGATCAGTTAGTCAGATGCACAAATAGTTCAAGAGTACAGGAGAAACTTCTGTCAAAAAATCCCTCTCTCAGAGAGGCTATATCTACTGTTGAGGGTATTGAGAACACTTCTGGTTGGGCTAAAGAAATGAAAGAGCATAAGGTTTCCACAGATTGCTCTTCCAATTCCAGCAGCATCCATGAAGTTACTCAATCCAGTACTTCTGGTCTTCAGGGGGGTATTCAGCCAATTGCTTCGGAAGATAGTATTTGTAAGGTTATTCAACACGCAAAAGTTAAAATTCCTTTTGATCGCAGTAAGATCAAATGTTATCGCTGTGGTAGTTCAAATCATTCCTCTTCCTTTCCAAATTGTTATGCCAAGTCTGCTACCTGTCTAAAATGTGGTATAAAAGGACACTATGCCAGAGTTTGCAAATCCACGGGTAAGATACATTCCATAGAAAATGTTGAATCTATACAGGACAGTCCTAGGTTAGTAATTTCAAGTGTCACTAGTGATGGTATTATTGATGCTGATCCCATTTCCAAGCCTGAATGCAATGTGATAATTGGGGGGGGAAATTATGTAGTTCTGGCTGATTCGGGTGCGCCTTTCACTCTAATTGGTAATGAAAATTCGAACAAGACCTTTCCTAAAGTAGAGTTGAACAAACCTGATATTAACCCTGTCAGTTATAATGGTTCCCGTATTGATGTATCAGGTTATACAGTTATGAGAATTCACTTCAAAGGTCGAGAGACTGTTGGTAAAATTTATGTTGCTTACAGGGGTGACAACCTTTTAGGGTGGAGACACCAGAGAGATTTGGGGATTATTCTCAATCCAAATGCTCTCAAACCCTCTGATCAGGTTATGCTAATTGATCAAATCTCCTCATCAAATAATAGTAATAATAATAATCTTTATTCGGTTTTTAGCAATGCAAAACCATAAAAGTTATCACAACATACAAAATACATAAGTATTTATATAAAAACAATTATTACACATGTTTTAAAACATATAACCAGGTTCTGTGCAAATTGAGTAAATGATAGGGCTCTAGTAACCCTCTAAGTTTATTCTTCTATTTCAAAGGTTATTCCTATGTCTCATAATGCACTTTAGGAAATTGAGTACATAGTAGCAGGTACCTTCAGAATCCAACATCTGTAATGCTAACATGGCTGGGCGACACTGTCTGTAACCCCAACTTTTTAATAGAGGGATTATCCAGATTTTTCTATGGGTGTGAAAAAATTTGCAAAACAAGATTGTATGAATGGTTGACTGTCGGGACAAATCGTCACATGGACAAGGAGCCAAGTTTAAGTTCCAATTGTTTTTATCAGGAAAAGTCACTAGTCTGTAAAAAAGATTCAGTCTGAACCTTGTTAGGAGCATCTTATCGTATGCTGTAAATTCTAGGGTTAGATAAAGCTGGATTTTCGGGGAATACTGTATCATATTCGCATGGGTCACAGATTTTTTGGTCGACAACAAGGTCAGTCTCAAAGACTCTAGATGGCTCAGCGCAGTTTGTTTCAAATCTTTCTTAGATATTTCTCTTAATTTTTCTGGGGTAAAATAGTACTTATGTAATCCCAGATCAGAAAAGAAGTGTCTGATATAGGAGAGCCATGTTATTTTATGTACATGATCCAGCTCCATGGAGTCCTGTAAGATGTTTTTGGTCAGCAGGTTTTTGTCCGACGTCCAGACGCGCCTCCAGAGTAATAGTGGCTGGATCTTTATTAAGTCTTCAATAAATGGGATTCCCAATTCCATGTGCGAGGCATAGATGGAAGAGCCTTTTGGCGTGGACAAGAGGAATCTCATGAAAATATTTTCTTCTTTTTGCAAAGAACCAATGTCTGTGTGTCCCCATATCCCTGCCCCATAGAGGGCGATGGCTTGGCATTTTGCAGCATAGATCTGTAGCAATTCTACTGATGGTCTTTTTCCAAGTCAATCATGATGCCCAGGTAAGGATACTGGGAGGTCTTTTCAATTTTTTGGTCTTTTAAATAAATGGACTTTGTGGCTTTTCGTTGTCCACCCGCTACCATAACAAATGTTTTTTTTACATTAATATGTAAGTCCAGGGCACCCATGAAGTTAGCATACTTGGATAAAGATTTCTGTAACTCGATAGGGGTGCGTGCTAAAATAACTGCGTCATCCGCATAGAGCAGTGCGGGGATCAGGCGATGTTTCAGTCTGGGCAGGTCCTGCCCCCCCCCTCAGCATGGTCTCCTCCAATCCGTTAGTATACAAGGAGAAGAGGAAGGGGGCTAGGACGCATCCTTGCCTTACTCCTCGCTCTACCCTAAACGGTGCAGTTAGCTCTCCTTTTATTCCATATCTCACTCTTGCTGAGGCTTCACCATATAGCTCCCTTAGAAAATTCAGAAGGGGAGGATCAACCCCTAGTGTACCCAGCAGAGACCAGAGCTTCGCATGCGACACGCAGTCAAACGCGGAGGACAAATCCACGTAGACCATATAAATTGTCCCTGGCTTTGCATGAATGTATTTCGAAACTAGCATGCTTAAGTTGAGGGCCTGTTCCACTGTTCCAAATCCTTCCCTGAAACCAAACTGGAGATCCGAAAGGATATTTTTTTCTTCTGCCCATTGCTGGAGTTTATCCAGGACAACTCTGCCGACTACTTTGCCCAGAGAGTCAAGCAACGAAATGGGTCGGTAACATTTCGTATCTTGGCGGTCTCCCTTTTTAAAAATAGGGACCATGATGGAACATGACCATGACTCCAACAGTCCAAGTTTCGCTGCCGCTGTGCAGACTCTTGTGAGTATAGGAGTCCAAAATTCAGGAAGATGTTTAAATAAGTTCACTGGGACCCCGTCGGGGCCAGGTGCTTTGCCGCTCTTACTCATCGATAGTGCCATTTCGACGTCTTGTAGATCAAAGTCTATCAGTATTGGAAATACTACCTGGGGGAGATTAAGATGACGTTCTTCTGCTTTCGATGTTAGTTCAAAGATTTTTGAAAAATGATTCACCCAGGTTTCCTCATTGATGGCAACGTCGATCCGAGGAATATTAGAGTCCGATAGCAGAGGAGACTTAACTATTCGCCAAAAGGACTGACTATCTTTCTTGAGTGCGCTTTTATGCAGAGCTTTCCACAAAGACTGTTTCAACTCTTTTTTCCTTGTCTTTCTGGCATTATTATACTCTCACCGGAGGTATTGGATCTCTAGATGGTCTCTGTTCGATTTTCCAAGTGCCTTTCTTAAGTTGGTCTGCGCCTTAGTACAATCGTGATTAAACCAACCTGTAGTACTTGGTTTGTTTTGTTTGGGTGATCTGGTCAGCAGTATTTTTACTTGTTCTAGTATCATCTTAAAATTTTCCAGGATTAACTTGGCATCTGCTTGGGGATCCAGGCATATCATTATATTGTTATAAGCAGTCTTTATTAATGTGTTAGTAAGCTTGTTCCCATTTTATAGTGTATCCGTTTTTTTTCTCCCACTTCAAGCCTGTTTTGTGATAAGGTATTTGCTATTGTTGCCATAAAATATCTTGGTTGGTTCAGCTGTAAATTCAGCCATAGAGCAGAATGGTCGCTTAGAATGTTTTCCAAAATTTTAAAATTCCTACTTAGATCCTTTAGACCTTCTGTGATAATTATGTAGTCAGCTGTGGTCTCGTGCCCCCTTCCTCGATAGGTAGGTTCTAGTTGGTTCTCTGATGGTAGAATTGGGTTTATTATTTGCAGTTCCAGATCTGAGAGGATCCTATTCATAGCCAACCCCGTTCGTGAATGGAGGAAGTGCACGAGGGGGTTCTCGTGCTCGTCCACCACTCCGCAGGTCTGATTGTTCGTCAAAGGGCAGGGGTGTAAATTAAAGTCCCCTCCCCATATTATATGGACATTACCCTTTCTCTCATAAAGATGTCTAAAGTGGATAATTTTTTCTTGAATTATGGAGAGGATGTTTAAGAAATTGTCATCCTCTAGATTATTATATAAATTGATTAGTATAATAGTATATTTTTTCCCTATTGTCAGTGTGAACAATTGAAAGTTTGGGAAAGAGGCTGCCTCTAATACCTTCAAGTCAGTTATTATGTTGGCTATGTAAGTTACCAGCCCCCCCCTAGGTCTACCTGAGCTGCTTGAAAGGGTGGGGGATGAATATGTCTTATATCCTACAAGATGTAGAGGCGTCGTGGCCCATGTCTCCTGTAGGCATATAATTTTACCCTCCTCTAAAAATCGGGCAGCGGAACCATCCTCTATTTTTGGTCGGAGGCCTGCAACGTTCCAGAAAATCATTGAGAGCTGTAAGATTTCGTTCTCAGTATCCACCGTTTTAGGTTCTGGTAGATCTGGGGGATCTTCGGGTAGGACCGGGCTGGGCTGTAGGGGCTTCATAGTTTCAACTCTTGGTCAATCGACCATTTCCAGGCTGCTAAACCGGTTCATGGTCGGTATGCCTGACCAATTTTGCCAATGTGGGGTATCTCTATAGATGGGTCTGTGTGATCGGTAACGCGGTCTATCCCACTGTTCCCAGTTTCTACCTCTGTTCTGTGGTCCCACGGTCTGCCACGGGCCCTCTAGCTGTTGATAATTCTGGTTTACTGACCACCAAGAATTGTCAGGATCACTATGTCGCTGAAATGTTTTAGGCCCAGCGAAGTCTAGTTCCCATGGTTGTGGGACTGCTTTACACCAGATGTTGTCCGATTCATTCGAATAGTTATTGTGATATCTTTTTGGGTAAAAGAAGGAAAGGGATCTTGTAGCGATCCCTCCAATTGTATTATTATGATCCCAGGAGCAGATATACTCGACTATGCTGGGATCCTCGAAGGTGATCACTATACAATCTCCCTGTATAGTTTTTTTCCTATATCCCACCCAAGGGGTCCTACAAACTGTTGTTATCCTGCTTGTCCAGGTTGGCGGAACAGGTCGATTTGTGTTCAACCAATACTGTACTTTGTTTTTCAACGACCAGTTGGGTTCCGTCCCCTCTCCCGTTAGTTCAGGAACCCCCGTCATCACTACCACATATGGGCATGCCTCAGGTGGCATGTTTAGCGGAAGCCTGTTGTCAGTGGTCCCTCTCATACCACCTTTGTTGTTTGGGAGATATGTTTTTTTAGTGGCAGGAATTTTAGGGGCCGGTGTATTTATGATTTGCGTATTTGCTTTAGATGTATTTTGTACGATATTGCTCTGCGGGGGAATAGTAAGGGCCTTAGGCGTAGGTTTCTGTACAGCAGGAACCTTTGGTACTGTAGGGGCCTTTACTGTGGGTTGCTGTTTAGGCGACGGGCGGGCTAGAGTTGTAACTTTATTTTGTGGAAGCAATGTTGCCGAGGTGTTTATGCCCGTTTTTGGCGGTCCCTGTATGGGTATTACCTTGGGACAGTTAGCGAGTTTTGTCAATTGAGACTCGATGTTATGGAGTCTGGTTTCTATTGGGCGAATAAAGGAATCTAGAAGGGAAGCTATCTCCTTTATTAGCCTTGATGCTTCTCTTTCCTTGCCCGTAGTTATTGGAGGGGGGGATTCTAAGGTGATGGTATCTTGAATGTTCTGTAGTGGAAGATGGATCGTTAACAAATTATTGGCTGGGTCAGCAATTTGGTGGGATAAACCTGACGGATTTATGGTGTCGATCAGATCTATATGTTCGACCAGTTTGTTATTTGCAGTATTATCTAGCTTTTCCTTATCCTTCCTTTTCTTTATGGCTCCATCCCTCCTCCCTCTAGCTTGCCTTGCTTCTTCCGGGGTGTGGTCAGGGAAAATTTCGGGTGTTTTTTCTAGTTCATTTTCTGAGAATGTTACAGAGAGTTGAGAGGCAGAAAGATCTACATTATTTGGGAGACTAAGTCTGTTTATGCCCGCTGTATTTTGGGTTGGGTCAGATTGTATGTCTGGGGTTCTTGCGGTTGCTAGTAGTCCCATTGAGGATCGCCTTGCAAATGCGAGTTCTGTTGATACTCTACCCTCAATCAGGCAGATACTTTGATCAATGAATGTGTTAGCTTTAGAAATAAACTCATCCATCGGTCCTAGCAGTTTTTCTCCTACCCCGGTTTTTTAAAGTTTTTTTTGTTTACTTCCCCTCGTGTTCATTTTCAATGGATGGAATATGCTATGACTTTAGTTAATAATGATGAGTTGTCACTGGCTTCAGGAAGGTGATAAATACTTATAAAAGGAGTCCGAAGATATACTGCTTAGAGCAGGGGCCCGAACCGGACTCTCACGTTTTCGAACGGCCTCAAACGGCCCGCTTTTTGCCCGGTCTTCGCCCCGGGCTACGACCCGCGCGCGTCCCGCGTCGCGGGTGAAGTGATGGTAATTATATACTTGTCGGCAGTGGGCGTGTCCGTGGGCGTGGCCGCCGGGGGAAGAGGAACCAGCTGAGCAACGTGGAGGTTGCTGGTCCTCGCAGTCCCCCGGCTTGCTGGTGAAGTTTGCCCAAGCCTCTACCCTGGGGTCTCAAGCTGGGAGCGCTAGGCTAGCCCTGCCGATTGCAGGGCTCGCTCACACCAGCGAGTACTCGTCAAGGGGAGGCTGCAGTCAGACAAGCAGGCTTCTGTGTTTGCGCGGACCTTTGCTCCGTCCTGGACACAACAGGCAGTGGAGTTCGGCAAAGCAGAGTGAGTGGCACCATCAAATAAGTTTTTTGACGATTTTCCTCATGTCTTTTCTGACAACTTGGGTTTATTGAAAGGTTTTGAGCATCGTATTATTCTCAAAAAGACTGCTATCCCCTGTGTATATAAAGTCAGAAAAGTTCCCAACATGATGTTGGCTCCACTTAAACAAGAACTTACTAGACTTATTGATTTGAATGTTATTGAAGAAATTGAGTTGTCAGAGTGGTTGGCCCCAGTGGTTTTGGCCCCTAAGGATGGGGGAAAGAGCATCCGCATGTGTGTGGACCTTAGGGGGTTAAACAAATGCATATGGGTGGATCGCCAACCACTCCAGAATGGGAAACTACCTTTACAACGCAACTATTACAACGCAGTACTTTTACAACACAACTATTACAAAGCAAATACTATTACAACGCATGTTTTTACATCGTAAATATATTTTTATAGATATTTTTTTATTTTTAAATTTTATTAATAAATAAATTACATGTATTGTTGTATATGTTAAAAAATATTTTTAATGTAATAATGTTTTTAATTACAAGAATTATTACTCAGATAACTTTTAGAAAAATTTAATTATTATATATATTTAAAAAAAAATTTTAAATTAATTAATTATTATATTACATAAAATTAAAATAAATATTATAATCACAAGCATTAATATTCAGGTATCTATTTAGAAAATGTAAATGTTTTAACTATATGTAATGGCTATTTTATATTTATAATTATATATTTAATTATTTACATTTATTGTTGGATTAATTTTAGAAAAATGTTTTTAATTACAAAAATTAATTAATAGGTATCTATTAATAATATGAAATTTTTTAAAAATATATAGAAAATTATTATTATTCAACTATTTATTTAAATTATATATTTAATACTCAAGTATCTTTTAAGAAAATGTAATTGTTTTAAATATATAATTTAATTTTTATTATAAATTAATTAAATATAATAATGAATAAATGTTGTAAAAAAATTTATAATTACAAGCATTAATACTCAGGTAATTTTTTAGAATAAGTATATTTTTTAACTATATGTAGTGTCTACTTTATATTTATAAATAAATATTTAATTATATAAATTTAATGTTGGATTAATGTTATTTAAATGATTGTAATTACAAGCATTAATAATCATTTATCTTTAAAGAAAATGTAAAATTTTAAACTAGTTGAAGTGATTAAATTTTGTAAGATGATTATAAAAAAAAAAAATATTAAATATTAATATATATATTAATTATATGAAGGAAAATATTATTATTAATTGTTTTATTTATTAATTCATTATTTATTAAAATATATATTAATTTTTAAAAATAATATATATACATTAACATACATATTTTAAAATTTTCCCAAGGTTTAACATTGATTTCAATGGAAGGTTTAGTCCTTCATTTATTGCAATGACCGCTCTATAGTATCCTACGCAATGGAATACTAAGGTCGAAAAAGAACAGAAGGAGGAGAGAGAAGATTAAAACAAGACCAGCATAGAGGTAAGTGAAGAAAAACATAATTTATGGTAGTCGATACATTATTTTTAGAATAAATTACATGAAGTAAAAAAGTATAAAGACAATGACGTTTTTTTAATATTTGTTTTATTTTTGTAAAAAAAAATAAGAAAAAATAATATGATTTTTTATTTACATTCTTCATATTTTTTTATAATTTAACGACACAGAATAAGATTTATTATAAAATAATATATTTTACATATTAATGTATAATAAATAGTCCTTTGTTTATCTTGGTAGATTTTGATGACGTTGTTACGTTGACGTCGACGTTAGCGGCCATCTTGGATAGCATCGATTGCTGGAAGCAGCTGGAAGCTGAACTGCGCTCAGGTAGGAAACTTTATGAAGTTATTTTACATTAAAAAAATAAAGTTATGAACATATATATTGTAATGAAAGGATAAGGAAAGGTTGCGGTAGTTATAAAAAGATGTATAGAGTTTGTTTACAGCATATTACTTGTATATGTCTACGTCGGGTTATGTTACAAATAATGTAATGGATATAGATTGAAAAATTGTATAAATATTTGATTTATTGAAAACATTTTGAACGTTTAATGCTTTGATTTAAATTAGATCTGTTTTTCGATTGAAGATTTGGAGAGGAGAAATAGGATAGTTAGGTTGGTTTTTCAAAAATGATTGCTTTTCACAAAGTATTTGATAAATAAAACTGTTTTTTTCAAAATGTACCAAAAAATTAAAAAAAAACAAAGGAAATATCTTTCATTTAATTATGGTACTATTCGTTTCGGAGCTTTAATTTGTTGCATATTGTACTTTTCGTTTTGGAGCGTTGATTGGTTGTATTGGTTTAAAATGTATTGGTTTTGGAATTCAAAGACATTACTTGGCGTTTTTTTAAATTTGAAAATTTGGAATGTGATACCATTTGGCTTAGTTAGTGAGAAGATTAATAGTTAGGATGTGATAGTTAATAACAAAATCTTTTAAATTACAGGTTGGGATCGTAAAATTTAGAAAAATGTCATTTTTGCAAAAAAAATAAGGTTTAAGGATTCGTGAAACAAAGACGTTTTTTTTGGAAGGACGTCCATTTTTGGTTAAAAAAATTAGAAAATATTTAAATACAATTACCAAATACGTAAGGAATATGGTGGAATTTTATAGCATTGAAATTTTTATTTAATTATGCGGTAGAATGCATTACTGACATTACCAAAAACAAATTTCATTCACAATTTTCAAAAAAATGAAAAATACTGTCTAAGAAATATACTTTATAGGAAAGTTTTTAAGATATCAAATATTTGGTAAAAAAAGCATCACTTTGGAAAAAAATAAGTGGTGAGAAAGGAAAGAATATTTTGAAATGATCGTTCAAAATGTTTTGATAAATATTATATTCATTTTTAAATGCGATGGATATCATAATTCGATAGAAAAAAAAAATCAAATATTTTTGGATTGTAAAGTTTTGATTAAAAAGAAAAATATTCAAGTGGAATAGGCTTTTTTGGAAATAAGTGGAATAGAAAAAAATATTCTTAAGGTAAAGGAGCCCGACAAAAATTTATAAAAAAAATGTTTAAAAAAATGCCAATTAAATTAAATGTGTTAAAAAAATTTAGGTCAAAGCAGGAAAGTAATTTTGTGAACAATGATTAGAAATGTAATATGTTAGCAACATTTTCCAGGTAGTCTAATGCCACACTCAACGAAAATTGTTGAAGTACTCCCAATAGTCTCTCTGACATTTCCTTAGCTTGTTTAGAAGGTCGTGGATTTAGGCTACCTGTTAATGCTTGTGCAAGTCTCATTCCTTGAAAACTTTGCTCCTTCTTCAAAGTTTTCAAAAAAGAGTAGAAATTTGGATGGTGTTTACCAATTGTATGACTGAAAGAGTTGTGCCATCCCTCAATGGCGTTGTTTGTTTTAGCACCTCCTTCTAAACAGGTTGAGTAGCAGTTCCACCACTCCACATGGAAACGTGTCTTCCTCCTGCGACCCGATCGGCTTAGATGCCCAATCCATGTGTCCTCAAAGTAATTTAACAAGGGAGCCAATTTTTCTTCATTTTGGACATAATATTCTGATTCAGAAATTGCAGTGTAATACTCGTCTACACTTTCAGGAGGTACAAAACAAAGTGCTGTTAATTTTTTTAATTCAAATTGTAGTTTACTATCTGAGCAGTAATCTGTAACCAGGGATGTTTTTTGTAACTTACGCCAATATGCCTGGGAAAAATGAAAAAAACACCCCTGAATTTGGGTATCCACGTACAATTTGTTGATCACATTGATCATACTCAATTCAAAATCAATAATGATTTTCCGAGGACTTTTGCCAGATGTTTTCTCTTTAACCACTGTCAAAAATTCAGTGTAGGTTGCAGATTGCTTATCTGGTAGTAAACTATACACTAAGGGAACTACATTTTTGTTAATTTGTGCATGAATGCTGTAAATTTGAGTGAATGGATGGGGTGTACATTTAAACGTCCCATCCATCATCCAAATTTCAGTATTCTCTAACTTAAAAAGGTTGCGGGGAGTACTAAATATTAGAATACGTTTAAGAGGGTTTTGGTTGTCATAGAGTAAGAAAGGTTCATTAGAGAAAGACAGAGTAAGGTGATGAGGAATATTTATGTCAGAAAAAGTTTGAGGGGTAACTGTGTGTGTGTTACTTGCCTGCTTTTTACGTTGGATAATTCTACGCAAATTAGGTATAATAGGCATATTACAAGCAATATGACCAGGGACATGCTGTGCAACCTCTCGTAAAATTTAACCAGGATTTTCATTGGAGGTGGATGCAATATCTTTCATCTCGTTAATTGTTTGACGTATTTCTATCTCCATTGCAGAGGCAGAGTGGTTATGTTCAGTTGTTTTTATTATGTTGTCACCAACAGTAACCGCTCTGCCGCTGCAACGGGAAGAATAATATTGCACACACCTCCAATGTCTCCTTGGTTCACTTATCCTTTCATTACAATATATATATCCACAATGTTGGAGAAGTCTGTTTCCTTTCCTGGATTTAATATAGGATGCTGTGGCCTGGCTTGACATTATCTGTTGAAAAAAATGAAAATAGAAAAAAAAAATTATTATGTTTTCTATATTTTTGTTTCATCTTTTAGAAATGTACAACTTTTTAATGTTTATACTAGATTTGGGAGTTAGTTTCGTAAACGGGATTTTTACACTATCCAGCACTTTCACTACTGATGCACTTTACTGGAGTTAGATTAGTAAGTGGCACCCCTACAATATCCAGCACTTACCCTACTGATGCACTTGACTGGAGTTAAAATAGTAAGTGACACCCCTACACTATCCAGCACTTACCCTAATGATATACTTTATTGGAGTTAGAATAATAAGTTACACACTTACACTATCCAGCACTTACCCTACTGATGCACTTTACTGGAGTTAGAATAGTAAGTGACACCCCTACACTATCCAACACTTACCCTACTGATGCACTTTATTGGAGTTAGAATAATAAGTGACACACTTACACTATCCAGCACTTACCCTACTGATGCACTTTACTGGAGTTAGAATAGTAAGTGACACCCTTATACTATCCAGCACTTACCCTACTGATGCACTTTACCGGAGTTAGAATAGTAAGTGGCACCCCAACAATATCCAACACTTACCCTACTGATGCACTTTACTCGAGTTACAATAGTAAGTGTCAAACTTTCACTATCCAGCACTTATCCTACTGATGCACTTTACTGGAGTTAGAATAGTAAGTGGCACATCTTCACTATCCAGCACTTAACATACTGATGCACTTTCACGGTGTTACAATAGTAAGTGGCACACCTACACTATCCAGCACTTACCCTACTGATGCACTTTACTAAAATTAGATTAGTAAATGACACCCCTACACTATCCAGCAATTACTCTACTGATGCACTTGACTGGTGTTAGAATAGTAAGTGGCACCCCTACACTATCCAGAACTTATCATACTGATGCACTTTACTGGAGTTAGAATAGTAACTGGCACCCATACACTATCCAGCACTTACCCTACTGATGCACTTTTACGGTGTTACAATAGTAAGTTGCACCCCTAAAATATACAACACTTACCCTACTGATGCACTTTCATGGAGTTATAATAGTAAGTGGACCCTACACTATATAGCAATTACATTACAGATACACTTTTCTGGTTTTTTGAAAATAAATGAAAACATCAACAAATTCCAGCACTTAGCCTACTAAAGCAATTTCAAAGTGTTTAAATTGGAAGTGACTCATTTATATTATCCAGCATTTACTATACTGATGATATTTGTTTGTTTTTTATAAAAATGATGTATATATCTTTTGGTAGTTTTTTTATGGTTTAGAGGTGATTATTTGGAGAAAATACCGTTGGTTTTTGGAATTTGCTTCTAGCTTTTCTTCCTGGTCTTCTAATATATGTTTGATTGAGATTTTTGTCGATTGATTTCTCAGGTTTGGTTTCTAAAGCTGCAATCAAAAAAAAAATTGGACAATGTTACAAATGATTTTTACATGTTTCATGTAAATTAATTATTTAAAAAATTTGAAGGTGTGGCAAATGTCTAAATGACTCTTTTTCAATTGAATTTTATAAATGTGTTTTGAATGTATACATTTTTCACAAACACTGTCCAGCACTTACCCTACTGATGCACTTTACTGGAGTTAGAATAGTAACTGGCACCCCTACACTATCCAGCACTTACCCTACTGATGCACTTTACTGGAGTTAGAATAGTAACTGGCACCCCTACACTATCCAGCACTTACCCTACTGATGCACTTGACTGGAGTTAGAATAGTAAGTGGCAGCCCTACACTATCCAGCAGTTACCCTACTGATGCACTTTACTGGAGTTAGAATAGTAACTGGCACCCATACACTATCCAGCACTTACCCTACTGATGCACTTTACTGGAGTTAGATTACTAAATGACACCCCTACACTATCCAGCACTTACCCTACTGATGCACTTTACTAAAATTAGATTAGTAAATGACACCCCTACACTATCCAGCAATTACTCTACTGATGCACTTGACTGGTGTTAGAATAGTAAGTGGCACCCCTACACTATCCAGAACTTATCATACTGATGCACTTTACTGGAGTTAGAATAGTAACTGGCACCCATACACTATCCAGCACTTACCGTACTGATGCACTTTCACGGTGTTACAATAGTAAGTTGCACCCCTAAAATATACAACACTTACCCTACTGATGCACTTTCATGGAGTTATAATAGTAAGTGGACCCTACACTATATAGCAATTACATTACAGATGCACCTTTCTGGTTTTTTGAAAATAAATGAAAACATCAACAAATTCCAGCACTTAGCCTACTAAAGCAATTTCAAAGTGTTTAAATTGGAAGTGACTCATTTATATTATCCAGCATTTACTATACTGATGATATTGGTTTGTTTTTTATAAAAATGATGTATATATCTTTTGGTAGTTTTTTTATGGTTTAGAGGTGATTATTTGGAGAAAATACCGTTGGTTTTTGGAATTTGCTTCTAGCTTTTCTTCCTGGTCTTCTAATATATGTTTGATTGAGATTTTTGTCGATTGATTTCTCAGGTTTGGTTTCTTAAGCTGCAATCAAAAAAAAAATTGGACAATGTTACAAATGATTTTTACATGTTTCATGTAAATTAATTATTTAAAAAATTTGAAGGTGTGGCAAATGTCTAAATGACTCTTTTTCAATTGAATTTTATAAATGTGTTTTGAATGTATAAATTTTTCACAAAAACTGTCCAGCACTTACCCTACTGATGCACTTTACTGGAGTTAGAATAGTAACTGGCACCCCTACACTCTCCAGCACTTACCCTACTGATGCACTTTACTGGAGTTAGAATAGTAACTGGCACCCCTACACTATCCAGCACTTACCCTACTGATGCACTTGACTGGAGTTAGAATAGTAAGTGGCACCCCTACACTATCCAGCAGTTACCCTACTGATGCACTTTACTGGAGTTAGAATAGTAACTGGCACCCATACACTATCCAGCACTTACCCTACTGATGCACTTTACTGGAGTTAGATTAGTAAATGACACCCCTACACTATCCAGCACTTACCCTACTGATGCACTTGACTGGAGTTAGAATAGTAAGTGGCACCCCTACACTATCCAGCACTTACCCTACTGATGCACTTTACTGGAGTTAGAATAGTAACTGGCACCCATACACTATCCAGCACTTACACTAATGATGCACTTTCACGGTGTTACAATAGTAACTGGCACCCCTACACTATTCAGCACTTACCCTACTGATGCACTTGACTGGTGTTAGAATAGTAAGTGGCACCCCTACACTATCCAGCACTTACCCTACTGATGCACTTTACTGGAGTTAGATTAGTAAATGACACCCCTACACTATCCAGCACTTACCCTACTGATGCACTTGACTGGAGTTAGAATAGTAAGTGGCACCCCTACACTATCCAGCAGTTACCCTACTGATGCACTTTACTGGAGTTAGAATAGTAAATGGCACCCATACACTATCCAGCACTTACACTAATGATGCACTTTCACGGTGTTACAATAGTAACTGGCACCCCTACACTATTCAGCACTTACCCTACTGATGCACTTGACTGGTGTTAGAATAGTAAGTGGCACCCCTACACTATCCAGCACTTACCCTACTGATGCACTTTACTGGTGTTAGAATAGTAAGTGGCACCCCTACACTATCCAGCACTTACCCTACTGATGCACTTTCACGGAGTTATAATAGTAAGTGACACCCCTACACTATTCAGCACTTACCCTACTGATGCACTTTCATGGAGTTATAATAGTAAGTGGACCCATACACTATATAGCAATTACATTACTGATGCACTTTTCTGGTTTTTGAAATTAAATGAAAACATCAACAAATTCCAGCACTTAGCCTACTAAAGCAATTTCAAAGTGTTTAAATTGGAAGTGACTCATTTATATTATCCAGCATTTACTATACTGATGATATTTGTTTGTTTTTTATAAAAATGATGTATATATCTTTTGGTAGTTTTTTTATGATTTAGAGGTGATTATTTGGAGAAATTACCGTTGGTTTTTGGAGTTTGCTTCTAGCTTTTCTTCCTGGTCTTCTAATATATGTTTGATTGAGATTTTTGTCGATTGATTTCTCAGGTTTGGTTTCTTAAGCTGCAATCAAAAAAAAAATTGGACAATGTTACAAATGATTTTTACATGTTTCATGTAAATTAATTATTTAAAAAATTTGAAGGTGTGGCAAATGTCTAAATGACTCTTTTTCAATTGAATTTTATAAATGTGTTTTGAATGTATACATTTTTTACAAACACTGTCCAGCACTTACCCTACTGATGCACTTTACTGGAGTTAGAATAGTAACTGGCACCCCTACACTATCCAGCACTTACCCTACTGATGCACTTTACTGGAGTTAGAATAGTAACTGGCACCCCTACACTATCCAGCACTTACCCTACTGATGCACTTGACTGGAGTTAGAATAGTAAGTGGCACCCCTACACTATCCAGCAGTTACCCTACTGATGCACTTTACTGGAGTTAGAATAGTAACTGGCACCCATACACTATCCAGCACTTACCCTACTAATGCACTTTACTGGAGTTAGATTAGTAAATGACACCCCTACACTATCCAGCACTTACCCTACAGATGCACTTGACTGGAGTTAGAATAGTAAGTGGCACCCCTACACTATCCAGCACTTACCCTACTGATGCACTTTACTGGAGTTAGAATAGTAACTGGCACCCATACACTATACAACACTTACCCTACTGATGCACTTTCATGGAGTTATAATATTAAGTGGACCCTACACTATATAGCAATTACATTACAGATGCACTTTTCTGGTTTTTTGAAAATAAATGAAAACATCAACAAATTCCAGCACTTAGCCTACTAAAGCAATTTCAAAGTGTTTAAATTGGAAGTGACTCATTTATATTATCCAGCATTTACTATACTGATGATATTTGTTTGATTTTTATAAAAATGATGTATCTATCTTTTGGTAGTTTTTTTATGGTTTAGAGGTGATTATTTGGGGAAAATACCGTTGGTTTTTGGAATTTGCTTCTAGCTTTTCTTCCTGATCTTCTAATATATGTTTGATTGAGATTTTTGTCGATTGATTTCTCAGGTTTGGTTTCTTAAGCTGCAATCAAAAAAAAACATTGGACAATGTTACAAATGATTTTTACATGTTTCATGTAAATTAATTATTTAAAAAATTTGAAGGTGTGGCAAATGTCTAAATGACTCTTTTTCAATTGAATTTTATAAATGTGTTTTGAATGTATACATTTTTCACAAACACTGTCCAGCACTTACCCTACTGATGCACTTTACTGGAGTTAGAATAGTAACTGGCACCCCTACACTATTCAGCACTTACCCTACTGATGCACTTTACTGGAGTTAGAATAGTAACTGGCACCCCTACACTATCCAGCACTTACCCTACTGATGCACTTGACTGGAGTTAGAATAGTAAGTGGCACCCCTACACTATCCAGCAGTTACCCTACTGATGCACTTTACTGGAGTTAGAATAGTAACTGGCACCCATACACTATCCAGCACTTACCCTACTGATGCACTTTACTGGAGTTAGATTAGTAAATGACACCCCTACACTATCCAGCACTTACCCTACTGATGCACTTGACTGGAGTTAGAATAGTAAGTGGCACCCCTACACTATCCAGCACTTACCCTACTGATGCACTTTACTGGAGTTAGAATAGTAACTGGCACCCATACACTATACAACACTTACCCTACTGATGCACTTTCATGGAGTTATAATATTAAGTGGACCCTACACTATATAGCAATTACATTACAGATGCACTTTTCTGTTTTTTTGAAAATAAATGAAAACATCAACAAATTCCAGCACTTAGCCTACTAAAGCAATTTCAAAGTGTTTAAATTGGAAGTGACTCATTTATATTATCCAGCATTTACTATACTGATGATATTTGTTTGTTTTTTATAAAAATGATGTATCTATCTTTTGGTAGTTTGTTTATGGTTTAGCGGTGATTATTTGGAGAAATACTGTTGGTTTTTGGAATTTGCTTCTAGCTTTTCTTCCTGATCTTCTAATATATGTTTGATTGAGATTTTTGTCGATTGATTTCTCAGGTTTGGTTTCTTAAGCTGCAATCAAAAAAAAACATTGGACAATGTTACAAATGATTTTTACATGTTTCATGTAAATTAATTATTTCAAAATTTTGAAGGTGTGGCAAATGTCTAAATGACTCTTTTTCAATTGAATTTTATAAATGTGTTTTGAATGTATACATTTTTCACAAACACTGTCCAGCACTTACCCTACTGATGCACTTTACTGGAGTTAGAATAGTAACTGACACCCCTACACTATCCAGCACTTACCCTACTGATGCACTTTACTGGAGTTAGATTAGTAAATGACACCTCTACACTATCCAGCACTTACCCTACTGATGCACTTGACTGGAGTTAGAATAGTAAGTGGCACCCCTACACTATCCAGCACTTACCCTACTGATGCAATTTACCGGAGTTAGATTAGTAAGTGGCACCCCTACACTATCCAGCACTTACCCTACTAATACAATTTACTAAAATTAAAATAGTAAGTGACACACCTTCACTATCCAGCACTTACGCTACTAATGCACTTTACCGGAATTAGAATAGTAAATGGCACCCCTACAATATCCAGCACTTACCCTACTGATGCACTTTACTTGAGTTAGAATAGTAAGTGGCACCCCTTCACTATCCAGCACTTACCCTACTGATGCACTTGACTGGAATTAGAATAGTAAGTGGCACCCCTACACTATCCAGCACTTACCCTACTGATGTACTTGACTTGAATTAGAATAGTAAGTGGCACACCTACACTATCCAGCACTTACCCTACTGATGCACTTTACCGGAGTTAGATTAGTAAGTGGCACCCCTACACTATCCAGCACTTACACTACTGATGCACTTTACTGGAGTTAAAATAGAAAGTATAACACAACTTCACTATCCAGCACTTACCTACTGATGCACTTTACCAGAGTTATAATAGTAAATGGCACCCCTACAATATCCAGCACTTACCCTACTGATGCACTTTACTGGAATTAGAATAATAAATAACACCTTCACTATCCAACACTTAATATACTGATGTACTTTACTGGAGTTACAATAGTAAGTAGCACCCCTACAATATTCAGCACTTACCCTACTGATGCACTTTCACGGAGTTATAATAGTAAGTGACACCCCTACACTATTCAGCACTTACCCTACTGATGCACTTTCATGGAGTTATAATAGTAAGTGGACCCATACACTATATAGCAATTACATTACTGATGCACTTTTCTGGTTTTTGAAACTAAATGAAAACATCAACAAATTCCAGCACTTAGCCTACTAAAGCAATTTCAATTTTTTTAAATTGGAAGATATTTATTTATATTATCCAGCATTTACTATACTGATGATATTTGTTTGTTTTTTATAAAAATGATGTATCTATCTTTTGGTAGTTTTTTTATGGTTTAGAGGTGATTATTTGGAGAAATTACCGTTGTTTTTTGGAGTTTGCTTCTAGTTTTTCTTCCTGGTCTTCTAATATATGGTTGATTGAGATTTTTGTCGATTGATTTCTCAGGTTTGGTTTCTTAAGCTGCAATCAAAAAAAAAATTGAACAATGTTACAAATGATTTTTACATGTTTCATGTAAATTAATTATTTCAAAATTTTGAAGGTGTGGCAAATGTCTAAATGACTCTTTTCAATTGAATTTTATAATTGTGTTTTGAATGTATACATTTTTCACAAACACTGTCCAGCACTTAAACTACTGATGCACTTTACTGGAGTTAGAATAGTAAGTGGCACCCCTACACTATCCAGCACTTACCCTACTGTTGCACTTGAGTGGAATTAGAATAGTAACTGGCACCCCTACACTATCCAGCACTTACCCTACTGATGCACTTTACCGGAGTTAGATTAGTAAGTGGCACCCCTACACTATCCAGCACTAACCCTACTGATGCACTTTACTGGAGTTAGAATAATAAGTGGTACACCTTCAATATCCAGCACTTACCCTACTGATGCACTTTACCGGAGTTAGAATAGTAAATGGCAACCCTACACTATCCAACAGTTAGACTACTGATGCACTTTACCTGAGTTAGATTAGTAAATCACACCACTACATTATCCAGCACTTACCATACTGATGCACTTTCATGGAGTAAGATTAATAAGTGGTACACGTACACTATCTAGTATTTAATTTACTGATATACTTTTTACAAGTTAAAATACTACGTAGCATATTTACACTATCCAGCACTTACCTTAGTAATAATTCTAATTTTTTTGATGTTTGTTTTTGGCTTTCTTTGACGAGATATATTCTCAGTTTGATTCTTGATTGGAGGGCTTCAAAAGATAAATTTGAGTATCTTAAATGAATTAAAAAAAAATTGGGAAAATTTCAGAATTTTTTTTTAGCGAATGATAATTGAGAAGTGCATATTTGACTCTTGCTTTCTGAAATGTAATCCTATTTTTATTTTTAAAAAATATTTACCTTTTTAAAATTATTTTTATCTTGTTGTAAATTGAAAGGATGTTTTTCATAAACCAAGATAGTTTATCTGTATGAAAAAAAAAAATAAGAAATATGGATTATTATTTACTAATGTTTGTAAAATATTTAGCCATGTTTTTTTGGTAGATAGATAAAAAAATACCTTATTGTAATTCGCACTGAGTTATGTTGATTTGTAGAAAATTAGCTTTTGTTGAAAAGAAGCTTATGTATTAGTCTCACTTGTTTGGAGAACTGTTTCAGAAAGAAATAAAAATTTGTCGTTGCTTAACACAATTTATATTATTTTCTGAAAATATTACTGTCAGATGAAATGTTAAGAACGTTTTTATAAAAAATACATATATATTAACATTGAATTCTTCAGAGATATTTTTAAATATAATCAAGTATTTTTTTAATTTATGGCTACTGTACTATTATTAATCGTGTTAATAAAATTAAAATGTTTAATTTAATGTTGTTTAAATGTTCTACATAAACATTTGTTTACTTCGTTTTAATTACTTACTTGAATATCCTTGAATAAACGCTTTAAAGTTGACTACAGCAGATCGCTAGTTGGACAGGTCAGAGACACAGCTTTTGATGTCTGCTTACTCTGGGAGTTGATAATCAACTGAATTTAAAATGGTGTCTTGCTCCTATTTATATCTTTTAGTCACTAGCATCATTAATTTTTGACTTTACACCGTTAGTTTTCTAATTTTAAATTAAAACATATACTGAGGAAACGTATAATTTAAAATGTTTACTTTTAAAGTGATGTTTTAATACTTTCGTTCCGTTTTGGCATCCATTTTGAGACTACTGTTTATCTATAATGCCATGGAAATGGTTGATGGACTTCTTTGTAAACATCAGTACTTAAAATGGCGGTTCTATATATCCAATATCTTTCTGTTCATATAACATGTTTGTTTGTGATATAATATGTCATGTTTTAAAAATAAGATAACTTTTCTCTTTGTGAAATTAGTGAATTTTTATAAATGCGAGTACTAAAATTGTTACTCGACTATTAATTTTGTTACTCGAGTAATTTTTTTAAAAAATGTTTAAATTCTGAGCATTTCTGTGCAGTTTATCTCCACATTTTAAAACACTTCCCCACCCAAAACCCCTAATTTCCCTGCATCCCGTGCCAGATTGTATATATCTTAAATAAAAAATTAAAAATAATTGTTACTTGAGTATTAATTTTGTTACTCGAGTATTTATTTAAAAAAAATCCTTAAATATCTGAGCATTTCCGTGCAGTTTTTCACCACGTTTTAAAACACTTCCCCACCCAAAACCCCTAATTTCTCTGCATCCCGTGCCAGATTGTATATATCTCAAATAAAAAATTAAAAATAATTGTTACTTGAGTATTAATTTTGTTACTCGAGTATTTATTTTAAAAAATCATTAAAAATCTGAGCATTTCCGTGCAGTTTTTCACCACGTTTTAAAACACTTCCCCACCCAAAACCCCTAATTTCCCTGTATCCCGTGCCAGATTTTATATATCTAAAATAAAAAAAAATAAAAAACATTTAAATGCGTTGTAAAAGTATGCGTTGTAAAGCATTTCGTTGTAATAGTACTTTTCTATTACTTACTCTATATTGCGTTGTAATAGTATGCGTTGTAAAATATTGCGTTGTAGTATACTATGCGTTGTAAAAAATGCATTGTAAAAGCATGCGTTGTAATAGTATGCGTTGTAACGTCGTACATCCCTCCAGAATATTCCTGAATCCATCACTGTGTTGTCTGGGGCCCAAAAAAATTCTGTGCTTGATTTGTCCTCAGCTTACCACCAGGTGCCTCTTCATCATGATTCAAAACATCTTACCTCCTTTGTTACACCTCTTGGAGCGTTTCGTTTTGTGAGAATGCCGTTCGGGTTGGCATCCGCGGCGGCATGTTTTCAAAGGATTATGAAACTGGTGGTGGGTGATGTTTCTAATGTCATTTTTTTTAAAGATGATATTCTTGTTTTTGGCAAGGATGATAATGAGCATGACAGTGTGTTGAGAACTGTTTTGAGTAGATTGGCTGATAAGGGCTTAACTGTAAAACTTACCTTGGCCATGTGATCACTGGTGAAGGAATACAGCCTAAGTTGGAGTTGGCTAAGAGAATTGTTGAGGCTCCCACTCCAAGTGACAAAGATCAGGTTAGATCTTTCCTTGGTCTGGCTGAATTTTATGCGAAATTCATTAAAAAATGTGCGTCTGTTGTTGAGCCTATTAGGAATCTTTTTAAAAAAGGTATTCATTTTGAGTGGAATGCTGGTTGCAATGATGCGTTTTTGGTTGTTAAAAGGACGATCAGTCAGTTACCTAGTTTAGGTAATTTTGATACTAAAAAAAAGACCTTCTTAACTACGGATGCAAGTCTGTCAGGTTTGGGAGCAGTCCTCTCTCAGTATGACAATGGCGAAGAAAGAGTGGTAGCGTTTGCCTCTAGGGCTTTGAAGAAAGCTGAAGGACAGTATTCGTGTAATAAATGAGAGGCTCTTGCTATTGTTTAGGCAGTCAAGCAGTTCAAGTTTTATTTATGGGGTATTCCTTTTTTGGTAAAATCTGATCATAAACCATTGGTACAGGTGTTTTCGTGTATGGAGAGTGAAAGATTAACCCCGAGACTTAAACGTTGGAGTGAGGGGTTGGAGGAGTTTAATTTCATTGTGCAATATTTTCCTGGGTCTTTAAATAAGGCTGAGGATTGTCTTTCGCGGTTGCCTCTACAAGATCAAACTGAACATCTGGAGATGGGTTGTGTCAATGTTTCTTGGGTGTGCGAAAGTGCTATTTCTATGGAGGATTGGGTTTGTGCTCAATCTGGCGATCAGATTTTTCCCTTAGTAAAGGATTTGGTGATTAATGGTTGGCCTAATGATAGTAGAGGTATTGGCAATGACCTTTTGCCGTTTTGGTCTGTACGAGATGAGCTTACCATTGTTGATGATGTCTTGATGAGAGGTGAGAGGTTGATTCCTCCTTGTCTAATGAGATCAAAGTTAATCAATCTCGCCCATGATGGACACATGGGTAGAAGTCTTAGCAAAGCACGCTTACGAGAAAGATATTGGTGGCCCAATATGGATGGTGAGGTTGAGTGTGTGGTTAAAGACTGTTATCAGTGTTCAATCAATGACAAGTCTAAGGTAGTGAGTAAGGCCCCATTGTCACCAGTGTGTATTCCTGATCAACCTTGGTTCAAATTAGGTTTGAATATTATGGGTCCATTTGATTTGTTACTACCATCTGAAAGATTTGTAATTCTTCTCGTGGATTATACATCCAAGTGGGTGTCTACCAAATGTGTGGGCTCAGTTACTACTAAAGTTGTGATTGATTTTTTGTGGGATGAATTTGTGTCTGAGGGTATTCCTAAGTGCATCATAACAGACAATGGTGTACAATTTGTCTCCACTGAAATGGAGACCTTTTTGAAGGACCATGGTATAGTGCATTTTAAAACTGCACTTTATGCACCTCAAGCCAATGGTCTTGCGGAGCCTATGAATCGTGTTGTGAAAGAGTGTGTTCAGAGAGCTATTGATATGCAGATTCCCCTTAGAGAAGAATTGAGAGATACTTGGTGAGCCCATCGTACCACTGTTAATTATGTTTCAAAATCTTCTCCATTTTTTTTGTTGCGTGGAAGGCAGGCTTGTTCTAAATTGAATCCTGCCTGGCTTCCTCCTCAATCTTCTCTCTCTTTTGATAAGGGGAATGTGGAGGATAGAATTCATCGTTATCAACAAAAATATAAAGAACGTTATGATGTGAAGAATTCTACTAAAGTTAAATTGTGGAGTGTGGGAGAATGGGTTCTTGTAAAAAAAAAAAAAGATATTCCAAGAAAGGTATCTCTGAATTCAGGGGGGGCGTGGCTAGCAGCTGATGAGAGCGGACGCAGCCTAGTGAGGCTCCCGACCCTCGGCCTGCTTATCCGTACTAAATCCGGAACTGGACGTGGAATCCCCGTGAATTTCGGGTCGATTCCACGTTTCCCATCTGTGCCTGCTCCGGTCAAGCGACTAGCCGGCAGACCAGCCACAAAGAGCACTAAGAGCTGAGGAGTGCCCGGGAAGACGGAGCACAAAATGGCGACGTCCGGCGGCTGCAGACTGCAGACTGTCGTCGGCGGAGGCCCGGAGCGCCACTGAGCGGAGCCCGCGGACCAGTGAGTTAGGGATTAACCCCGAGCGGCGCTCCGACGGCGACGGACCCTGAGGGAACGGGCGCAGAGCCCAATGGCCTGAAGGGACTCTGGCCCCGTAAGACCCGGAACTTTACGCCCCGGCTTCTGGGCCTACAGCCCGTCTGGTGATAGCACGTCAACGCTTGGGGGCGCAGTGAGAGCGGAGCCTCGGGCGAGCGGCGAGAAGACCGGAAAGCCCACGTCGTCGGCAGAGCCTTGCCGAGGGGCTGCCGAGATTCAGGGAAGGCAACACCGGACAACTGCTGGGAGTCCCGAGGGGGAGAAAGAAGCAAGGAGAGAAGCACGGGGCCTGCCCGAGAAGCCGACTGCCTTGACTCTGGGGAGGCTGGTGGGGGACCCGGACATCCCCAGCAAGACACTGCTCGGCTGAGTGAGGAGCCCTGTGCCCTGGTTCTGGACCCGGCTGCCCTGCGGGCGCACTCACGTGTTCCACTCCCGGGGGCTCCCGAAGCGGGAACCGGCGCCCTGCATCGACCCGGGGGAGCGCTCGGCCCAGCATTGAACGACGGGCCGATACACTGGGAGAGAAGTACGCTGGCGAGCGAGTGCCCCACCACCCCCGGAAGTACGACAACCGGGCAAGGGCCTCGGGGCCTCCAAACAAGGGGGATGTGACAACTGACTGGTACCCCTATCCTGGACCAGTGTGGAGACTTGGCGGCAGGCTACAACGAGGACCGACTACTCCGATCCTGGAGCGACGACCCGACTCCCTGGCGCTGAGATCGGCTCCCGCCAAGGACCGCGAGTGAACGTTCGGAGATCCTGTGCAGCAGCCGGAGGCGCAAACGACCACAGAGGGAGGCGGTCTCCAGGAGCAATACCCCAAGAAACTGCTCGAGAGCCCGACCCGAGCGCAGACGAAGACCGGACTACAGCTGGGCTTTATCACTGGGGAGAGCGACTGCGGATACCCCTACTGATCCGCTGAGGGAGGAACGCACCGCCACGGCGACAGGGCCCTGAAGCGAGACACCCACCGCCACCAGGGGGGCCCCGACCGCGCGGAACGTGAGACGCTGCTGCCTGGACGGCGCTTACCCTTACTTAGACCTGCGGACCGACCACCTGCTGCGTGGCCTACCTATCTCGACCTGCCCAGCCGAGCTCGGCTGCTACATCGGAGGTGTAATGGGGAAACCGCGGGGACCAAAAGGGGACGGGGGCCCGGCCACGGAGGCCTCAGAAGACATACAACAACCCCAATCAGAGTTGCAGCTGATGCAAGACAAAATCTTTGAAGCTATTGCAGCCACGAAAGACGCTCTACATCAGGACATTGCTCAGGTAGCGACGGGCCTGGGGCTTCTGAGGGCGGACCATGGGAAACTAGCCGATAGGGTCAAAGAAGCGGAGATCACTCTAAAGGACGTTGTGCCGGGACAAAAAGCATTGGAAGGAAGGCTCACGGATGCCCTGGACCGCATCCAAGCACTAGAGAGGAGAGCGGAGGACGCAGAAAATCGCAGCCGTCGGAACAATGTACGCTTAGTGGGCCTTCCGGAGAAAAAAGAAGGGACGGACATGATGGGTTACTTAGACAACTGGCTGCGAACAGTGGTGGCCCCGGAGGGCCTGTCCCCCTTCTTCACATTAGAGCGAGCACACCGGGTACCGGCCAGGCCCCCGAAACCGGGTCTACCCCCACGACCGGTGGTGATCAAATTGCTCCACTACAGAGACAGAGACTGGCTTCTGCAGCGTGCAAGGGAAGCGGGGCCATTCCAGGTCGATAACAGTAAAGTCACGCTATTCCCGGATTACACCTTTGAAACACAAAAACTACGAGCCTCCTTCCTGTCCATCAAAAAAGAACTGCGCACGGAGGGGCTGCAATACTCACTTTTATTCCCGGCAAAGCTCCGAATTTCAATCGATGGGAAAGCTTTGTTCTTCACATCATCGGCGGAGGCATAGTCCTGGTGGGACACTTACAAGGCTGGAACGGACGGGGCCCGCTTTCGAGGAGGAGTTCCAGCGGGGCTCGGTGCGACGATCCAAGCGGCTCCGGAAACGTGGACAACACCGGAAAAAGCCGACGGAATCTCAAACAGAAGAGGAGCGGAAAGCGGCACTGCAAGCGGTAAAGGAGGTCTCGG
Source organism: Lissotriton helveticus (assembly GCF_964261635.1). Taxonomy (NCBI): domain Eukaryota; kingdom Metazoa; phylum Chordata; class Amphibia; order Caudata; family Salamandridae; genus Lissotriton; species Lissotriton helveticus. Next base: position 238,540,080 of record NC_136071.1, read on the forward strand.
GCGTGGTATCGGCGCCGCTGGAAAGAGAATTGATCTCGGAGGAAGCGAGAACGGGCTCGGAAACTGAACTATCAGAAGTGGACAGCACAAGGGGTCCGACAGTAACGCCACAGACCGCGGAAGAAATCTTCGGCAGCTGAAAACGGGGACGTGGGGGGACTGGCTGCAACAGTCTGGCTGGTATGGCAGGTGCGACCGCTTGAGCAGGCAGCCGTGAGACTGGACTAACGTGAGTCTGGATGTATATTGAGGGGCGGGGGCACAGGGAGGCGACTGTCCATAGCGGAGGCTAGTACACGCGCCCAGAGGCCCGTAAGGCTGCCGCAGTACAGACTGCGGAGTAGGAAGTTTTGAGAGCACGTTGCTCACTTGTTTGGATGGGGGTAACTCATTTGCAGTTAGGTCCTGTTCTAGGGGGGGGGGGAGCCTAGGGAAGTTGGGGTACCTCGGTACAGGGACTGGGGAGAGGGGGGAGGGACTGAGCTGGGAGGGACCGTAGCACAGAGGGAGGTGGGGGCGAGGTTGTTGGGAACGGGTGGGAATGGTGTCTTGCCTGGTGTCTGGCCGCTGTTGGAAATGACCTTAGACCGAACACATCGGGATAATGGATAGTGTGGGGTCGTTAAAATGTGTGTCCTGGGATGTGCGGGGTCTGAATTCAATGACAAAGAGACACAAAATCCATTCTTACCTTGTCCGCAGAGGGGTTCACATTGCCTTTCTACAGGAGACTCATCTAATTAAAAAAGAAGGGGCTGCACTACAGAGGAGGTGGAGGGGCCATCTGTTCTACACCACGTATTCAGCGTTTGCCAGGGGAGTACTAATTTGGATTCGGGCCGGGGTTCCCTTCCAGGTCACTAGACACACTGTAGACCCAGAGGGGCGATTTGTAGCAGTCGAAGGCTTGCTCAGGGGCCGCGATATAGCACTCTGCGGCATTTATGAACCGAACGCTGAGCAAGCATCATATTTTACTAAACTATCCAGGCTGTTAGCTACCTATTTTACTGGACCGGTGCTGATGGGGGGGGACTTCAACTCTATTGCGGACACCACCTTAGATAGATCACACCCACCATTGCATGCTTCCCCAATACACAGGTTGGCGAAACACAGATCAAATTGGCAAGAAAAATGGGACCTGACTGATGTATGGCGAGTACAACACCCTGCAGAGAGGGACTATTCCTTCTACTCCAGCATGCACGACCTCCACGTCCGTATAGATGCATTCCTATGCTCCCAGCCGCTATTGCCAATGGTTGCCCGGACAGAATACCTAGCACGCACGATATCAGATCACAACCCCTTACTACTCATGCTAGCTTGGATGAACGGGATTACTCCGATCCCGACGTGGCGGCTTCGGCCAGACACGCTGGATGACCCACCGTTCAGCGCAGCCTTAGAAGTCAGAATCTCACAATACTTTGCAGAGAATGGGGAGACTACCTCCTCCAGAGCCGCTGAATGGGATGCATTCAAGGTAGTGATAAGGGGACACTGTATAGGGAAATCTGCGGGTGCACGACGGACACTAGTAGACGACTTAGACAAGGCTGAACGGACATTGAGAGATGCAGAGAAGTCGCGACCCAACCACCCCAAACTGCAAGATAGGGTGTGTGCAGCGCGGGAGGCGGTGGCAGTGGAGGTAGAGCGCCTACGCAGATTTGATTAAAAATCTTATTTGACTAAGGCTCTTGCAGAGGGGGATAAGACAGGGGCACTCCTAGCCTGGCTGGCCAACCCCACTCGGGGTAATACCCCGATACTATCCCTGAAAGGATTAGGCGGGGAGGTATATAACACCCAGCCGGACATATTGAGGTGTTTTAGAGACTATTACGGCAGGCTGTATGGGAAGAGCTTGGAGATTCGAACCGAGGCGATAGAAGCCTTGTTAACGGAGATCCAGCTGCCTCAACTAGAAAAGGAACACACTAAAACCATCGGGGGCCCGATCGACCTCACGGAAATCAGAGGGGCCATAAAGAGAATGGCGCGTAATAAAACGCCAGGAATGGATGGGCTGCCTGTCGAGTTTTACGGGAAGTATATAGATTTACTAGCCCCGAGGCTACGAATAATATATAATGAAGCCAAGGAGAAGGGCGAGTTGCCCCAATCGATGCGCGAGGCGATCATGATTCCCCTGATAAAACTGCGTAGAGATAGCTCGGATCTGGCTTCGTATCGACCGTTGTCAATGCTGACGACAGACTATAAAATATTAAGCACAATCCTAGCCACGAGACTGGTAGTACATATGCAGGGTCTGATTCATAGAGACCAATCGGGCTTCATTCCCACTCGAAACACGTCCCACAACATTCGTAGGCTGCTTAGACTAATCGCGGATCCTTCACCAACCGCAAGAGCCCCTATGGTGTTGTCGGTCGACATAGAAAAGGCTTTCGATAGCCTGGAATGGGACTATTCATATAAGGTGATGCAGTGTTTTGGTCTAGGCGAGGGTTATATACAATGGACCAAGGTGCTTTATGCATCAGCAGGCGCTAGGGTGAGAGTGGGAGCTTTAATATCGGATCGATATGAGGTGAACAGGGGAACAAGGCAGGGGTGTGCACTTTCTCCCCTATTATTTGCTCTTGCGATGGAGCCGTTAGCGACACTGGCTAGAAAAGGTGATTCTTACTGCGGATTAGAGGTTGGAGGAATCCACCACTATATATCATTGTATGCGGACGATCTGCTGTTATTCTTAGATAATGCCGAAGAGGCGGTGAAGGGTGCGGAGGACCTACTGGCGAGATTCGGAGGTGTCTCAGGATTAAACGTGAACTGGGCGAAAACATGCCTCTTTCCACTCCGGAAGGCGGAGAAGTGCCCGTCGAACAACCTCAACCTACGCTGGGAACCTAACTGTCTGCACTATCTCGGGGTTTATATCTACCACGAGCCCGCAAACCTATTGGACGGTAATATTGGTCGGTGTATCCGAGCATTGCAGGGCAACATGACCTTCTGGGCTACCCTCCCGCTCTCCATGACGGGCAGAGTGTCCCTACTCAAAATGATAGCCCTCCCACGATTATTGTACTTTTTTAGGACCCTCCCTATATGGATACCGGGAGAAATGTTCAAACACCTAAAGTCTAGCATAGTGTCCTTCCTCTGGGGAACAGGCAGGCGGAGAATAGCATTGGCGACTCTGATTCGCCCGAAGAACGAGGGGGGATTGGCGGTCCCTGACCTCGAGCTCTATTACCTGGCAGCACAACTGCAGTTCTTCACGCAGGAGGTGGCAAGGGTATATCGGGGTCTGGAACAAGAGAGAGACGCTGGCACCCCCCGCCATGTGTTGGCGTATATAGCTCTGCAGCAGAAACTGATACTCAGAGGGCTGACCCAAGAAGAAAGGACGCTGAGGCTATGTTGGAACCGCATGCAAAAACGAGCTGGTCCCGGGCACCCGTATGCGCCTGAGATCCCACTAGGTATGATAACAGCGCTCCCACATGGGGGAGACTGGTCGAACCTCCAACTTTGGGAGGAGGCTGGTCTACAAATGGTGGGAGACCTTTATACCGACGGGGTGCTAACACCATACCAGAATCTGCAGGAGCAATACGATCTCCCGAGAGGAGACTATTTGCTACATGCGGCTGTAGTAAGGACTATACAGGCACATTGGGGGGAGGGACTGGTTGAACCCAAAACGTCACAGGCGTGCCAATACACGATGATGGCAGCAGGGACGTTCAAGGCAGTTACGTGTCTTTACTCCAGACTGCACACGGAGAATATGCCACCTCTAAGGCGACTCAAGACACAGTGGGAGACTGACCTACAGAAAGAAATCCCAGATACAACATGGTCCCAATTGGTTCAGAGAGCTCGGAAAGGCACCAGAAACGCCTGTTTCCAATTGATACATCTTTACATCCTTCATAGGGCCTACCTCACCCCGAATAAAATAGCACAATACTTTGGCGCAGAGGACGCAGCATGCCCCAGATGTGCGCTACTAGGTGCTGACTTATTACACATGCTAAGAGGCTGCCCACAGTTGCAAGAATACTGGAGAGAAGTGAGGGACACCCTGAACGAGGTAACAGATAGAGACTTGCAATACGACAGCGCGGTTGCACTCTTACACTGGTTTCCACACACCCGCAGAAATAAACTGTCAAGTAAATTTATTGACATGGGACTACTTATTGCAAAGAGGGAGCTCACCAAGGGGTGGAAATCAAAGGCAGCACCGACACACCGGAAATGGCTGAACGAATTTCTGAAATGGGCCGCAGCAGAGAGCACGATTAGGTACCAGCTAGCCAGGCGTAAGGCAGATGAGAAAGCTCAGGAAGCAGCTCTTGCATGGGAGATTCTAGTCCAGGCTCTTAGGGACAGTGCAGTAGGGAGTGACGAGGAGGAGGAAGCGGGGGACCCAGGGGCACCGGGGGAGGCGGTTCTGATCCCAGCACTAATACCGGACACGCACACCCAATAACTGACTTCGAACTCCTGAGACTACCTACACAACTGAGAATACGAACACCGAGTACAGGCACAGACACCAGGGGGGGGGGAGGTGAATTAACCTAGTTATGACAGAGGGCTCATCAACCCACTGCTGGACGATGGGGAGGAGCAGGTTTGAAAAAGTTGAAAGCGGAGAGCGGTGGCCCGCCGGGAACGACTGCACCAGGAGATTAGGAGAATATTATTGATGTTAAATCGCCGCCCGGCCTCCGGGATGCGGGTTGTAAGGCTGTGTACGCAATGACTGGACATAGCGATGGAATTTACGGCCCCGCCGAAATATTTTGCACATATGTTGTATACCTTGCATTGAACTCTGCAATAAAAATTGTTTTACAAAAAAAAAGGTATCTCTGAATTCATTGGTCCTTTCATGATCACTGATATTTACAAGAATGTTGTTACTATGCACAATGGCTGTAAATGGAGCATGTCTAGGCTGGTTAAGTTGTCTGATGTTGCTTCCCCATCTACATCTGGTCTTGATTGTACTACATCCACTTCTTCCTCATCTGGTCGTGGTGAAGTTCTTTCAAGGAAGTTTCCACAGAGAACTCATCGTGCTCCTGTACATTTCAGAGACTATGTTTAATTTTTATGTCAAGTTACTTACCTGACTGATGTGTTATACTTTTGGGGGTATGTTCTTCTTCTCTGCTTGTTTTATTCTTTTCTTCTTATTTCTTTTAGTATAGGGGATGTGTTGTAATGTGCATGACATATTTTCATAGGTTTGTACTGTGACATACTTAGTGTTCTATTCTCCCTGCATTCCTGCTCTTCATGATTCTCTGTGGTCAGTGGAGCATTGGAGTCTGTGGGAGTTGGAAGAGTCTGAAGGCGACTGTTGGTGATGTACAACTAATACATCTTCTTTTGAACTATATTGGAGTAAAGTACTTCTTACAACAGTTTTTAAGTGGGACAACGCTCCTCTGCTCCAACAGAGGAGCCGCTCCTGCTCACTCTTAGGTTTGCCATCTTGTCCTGAAGTCGCTGTTTATCTTTATGCTCCTCATCACCTTCCTCCTTCCAAAGGATCCATCTGTAAAGCACTCTGAATTTGTCACTGAACCCTTCACATTCCGGCAAGATTCCTCAGTGAATTAAACACTCTGTTATTCACATCTGCTGTGGCACACTAGATTGGAGTTTGAATTCCAGTAAGCCTAAATTGGGTAATATATACAACGTGTATATAGTTCTTATAAACATTTGGAATAAAGAGCTATGTAAAAGACTATTTAGTATTGCTAATACTTGAAACCCACTTTTCCCTATCAGTTCAACTCTTAGAAAGTATTTGCTCTCACTTCTCCATACAGTTTTGCTACATTTTCCAGTACTTGTGCTGTACTTGGCTATTTTCTGGTCATGCCTACCCATACACGGGTTACACTTGTTCGAACTTCGACTACACTTCCACTACTTCGAGACACTTAACCAAACACAAGCTACAAGTAGTCATATTTTAAACTAAGACTCGCCAACCGGTACTCACCGACCCATACTCGGACATTACTTGCCCATTCTCAGGCTTCTTTTGCCCATGCTCTCGACCCACTTACCCATTCTTTGGCCTAACTTCCCTATGCTCAAGCTTCATTTGCCCATTTGTTCATACTCAGACTTCACGTACCCATATTCAGGCCTCATTTGATCATACTCAGGCCTCACTTGCTGATGCCTCACTTCCCCATGCTCAATCTTCATTTGCCCATACTAAGACCTCATTTGTTCATACTCAGACTTCACTTGCCCATGCTCAGACCTAGCTTGCCCATACTAAGCCCTCACACGCCCATACCCAGAGCTCACATACTCATGCCTCACTTCCTCACGCTAAGACATATCTTGCCCATACTGAGGCCTCACTTATGCGTGGACTCACTTCCTCATGCTAAGACCTCTCTTGCCCATACAAAGGCCTCACTTACCCATACTTAGACCTGATGTGACGATTCTCTGACCTCACTTGCCCATGCTCAGGCCTCACTTGCACATAAGGAGACCTCACTTGCCCATACCTAGGCCACATTTATTCATGCTCAGACTCAATTGCACATACTCAGGTCTTGCTTGACCATACTCACGCATCACTTGCATGTACAGGGACACACGGAGTTACCCAAATCTGATACATCAAGTTGGTCCTTGCCTGGTTCATCAGTTCGTGGGATACGCAGGTGGGATTTCACAATATCATCTCCGGTACATGGGCTCAGGTGCACTTCTGGAATGGGTTTTCAAATTCAAGAAGCAATAGATAAATGCTATTAATGGACATGCCAGATGTTGGGTTCACCATGACTAGCTTAACAAATGCCACTTCATTCAACCATGTTGAGCAATGGGGCATCGAGTGCTTGTAAAGACCTTCTGCGTTCCAGTGGTCCATGTGAGGTTAGTACGCTCGATGTCTGTCCCATTCTGTGAATGCCCAAAGCAAAGGCTGATAGACCTCTGTGGGACTATCCAGGTGGCAGTATATAAAAAACGCTTTTCGTAATGAAACGAATTAAAAAATATCTATAAAATAAACCTGTTTGCGCTGGAATTTCGCTTATAATTATATGACTTATCTTGGCACCTAGCCACGCTTCTGAAATAAATGGTTGAGTCAAGTGTGCGGCGCATGTTGTAAGGCAGTTAAGAACGTGCTGTCTTTTCAGAATTTCCCTCTTCGGAAATGGATGTTGTGAGTGAGAAGCAGGTCCTTTTTGCGTCCATGTTGAAAAACATGTATTCGCTGTCATTTTAAGGTGAAGCACAAGAAGACGGAGTAGTTTTGGGTTAATCAGCTAGAGGACTGTCCGGAAAGACATTTTCTCAACAACTAGGACTGTCGGGTGCTTTGTGCATGGCTCTAAACTTTGTAGGAGCTCTTCCTCCAAAGCATGAACGACCACTCTACCGCTTGGTGAATAATGCAGACAACAAAATCCGTCTGTCCTACTCTCTGCAAAGACATCTTGATAGCTTTACTGTTTTGGGCAGGGCTTGTGTAAGCTGTTTTTTGCTCACCCAGGTTCATGCTTCAATTAATGCAAATGTCTTTATCCTGGCAAATCTGCCTTCCATCTCCAGAGACTTTAAGTGGTGCAGAACATTGCAGCACACCTCACTCTCAGTGGCGGCTTGCATCCACGGGGGTGAGTGGGTGCGAGCACATTTTATCTAAACAAAAGTGTGCAAATAATATATTTAAACAAGCATTGGCATAGCCAATAGGTCTTGCCTTTGGAACCTTATAAGTATTTAGTTATCCAGTAGAATATCCTTGGTGCAACAACATCAACTGTTGCATGTCTAAACACTTATAAGGTCCCAAAGGCGAGACCTATTGGCTATGCCAATGCTTGTTTGAAAAACATCTGTGTCACCTGGTAGGATTCTGTGTGTGCTGCTCCCTCTGTGTCAAAGTTTGTTAGCTTTTTTTGTCTGCACTTATTTGTTTTATTCTTGACAAAGCACTTGTTTCCTAAGCAGTTGCCCCTCTTCACCTGGCTCTGGTGGTGCTGGATGCTGTCCCCTCCACAGTGAGGTGTGTCAGGGGTCCTCTGCCACAAGTTTGTTGTTTTGGGGGCACCCCTTATAGTGAGCAGTCACCCCTCTTCATCTGGCTCTGGTAGTAGTACATTCTGACCCCTCCACAGTGAGGTGCATCATGGGTCCCCTGCCCCAGGTCTGTAGTTTTGGGAGTACCCCTGCAGTAAGCAGGCTCCCCTTTTCACCTAAGCTGCGGTAGTGGTATATTCTGACCCCTCCACAGTGACGTACTTCAGGGGTCCCTTGCCCCAGGTCTGTGTCACTCCCTTCTGAGGAGCTTAGCCCGCCAGGTTAGGTAGGATACCTTGCATTACCTGCAACCCTCGGGCTGCTGCTGGTTCTACTGTGTATTTAACTCTGGTTCGATGGCAAGTGGTCGTAGGAGCATGTTTGTCTTCCAAGTGCCATGCTGATAGAATACTTAAAGTGCGTGTGTGTTACCTTACGTCACGTGTGACCCCCACCTTGCTGCACCTGAATGAGTAAATCTGTCTGGACGGGTCATGGACGTCGGCGCGTGTGTTTGTTTGCTGCATGTGGGGCGGCATTCCACCTCTCTTCACCTGGGACCCCTTGGGTAACTTCTGGCTCTGCTGACTGCGTGGAAGCGGCACGATAAGGGGCGAGTGTTTTTGTGCATGCATGTCCAAGAAGGTGGTCCGTGTTCTTCAGGTGGACCGCGGAACCGTGCCCCTTTAGAAACCCAGTGTTTGAAAACTGATGGTATTAAAATAGGGAGGTGGGTTATACCCGTATGTGTAATGCAAAGCCCTCATCGTCAACCGCCTGAAAAAGGTACATTGACAACGTTAAACTCTGCGGGTTGGGGCGCCCGCTCGTTCTGTTCCACCCCCCTCCTTAAAATCCCTTCTTATAAGTCCACTCGCCTGCTGAGTCTCTATAAAGTATCTCTTCCAGTTCTTCCCAACGTCGGGCGCCTCACTGAACACTCCGCCGGTATTTACCCCCCCATACTGCCCTCTGGTATTTTTTATGGGTGGTGTATTTTCCACCACCCTTCCCTGCTGTGACCCCAAATATACTAAGAGATTCATACTTGTTAAAGTTTCATATCTGCTAACTCAAGCATCGTGGGGACGACTGTGGTTAGTATGGGGTCAGTTTTGATGTTTACATTGCTTTACTCCAACCCCCCTCATTTGTTTACTAATTTTGGTGAAAGACACAAAATATAACGGCGCCGAACACACGGTTTTACTTGGAAGGCTCTGTGTTTCAAGCACCGCGGCGGGATTCCGCCAGGGAACCATGTGCCAGAGCGTTCGCGGACAAGCAAGGCAGTTTCCAAAATATTCTATTCTTGCAAATAAATTAACGCGCGCTACTTTTTATATTCCCTGTTTTTAACACCACCAGGAAAAATAACCTCTCTTTCTACACAGTTATAAAGGACCGAAATAAAGGGGCGCCCCTTATGTTTATGTTTTAAAACTTTGCATTGTTGCAGGAACTGATGACGAGTAGGTTACTTTCCAGATTGGAAGCACACAGAAGAGGCTTCAGTTCACACTTAGGAGTTTGGATAAAAATATGTCGACGAAAGCCAGAGTCGACATTCGAGCACATCAAAACGAGCACCACGATAGTGCCTCTGCGAATATTAAAACCGCAAACTGACATTTTTGTTTAAGTAAAACTATTCAATATACTGAAATTCTAGTTTCAGGCCAGGTGGGTTTAAAAACTAAGATAAAATGTTAAGCAAACTTTTTTTGCATGTTTTTTCCAATAATAAAAACAATTTCCTTACGGGGAACATATGGTGCATTTTTGGGATGGGCACAATTAAAAAATGCTTTTGATGAAACAACTTACGAGATTAAATATATTCAGCTAGAGACGCTAGAAGAAACTAAAACAAGCGCGGTGCGCGCGCACTACAAGAAATGCGAGGTATACAGCTGGCACCCGGCCACGCTGCTGCTCGCTCCCAAGCTCCCTAGACCAGGGGAGAGAGAAGGCGGGACATGCACCCGCCTTTAGCCAATTGCGTGCTGTCTTTCTTAGAAAGACGCACACAAAGGCCAATAACGTGTGAGCAACAAAAAAAAGCACATGCGTGTGCTCTGAGTTGAAAGTCCTTACTAGAAGCTCCGCAGAGCAGCGCATATGCGCTGGCTCAGGTGAGACCTAAAAATGAACTTACTTTGCACGAACACAACATCCTCTGGCCCGACCTCTACTTTGGAACTGGAAGCAGCAACTCCCCTGGCCAATCCTAGTGCTGCTCGGTGGGAGTGGCCTCACTCTGCGTTCCACAGCGCTCTTGAGGATTTAGCTTTCTCTAACCCAGCTGTCTTAAGACAGCTAGGTTAGAGCTGTGTAAAGTGCTCACGTGTGACTGGTCGTCGCAAGACAGCCGGCCAAAAAGACAAGTGCACTTTAAACAGTGCTTTGCCAGCCCACCCTCTTCCCCGCTGAGTGACATGCTGCTGTCACTCAGCAGCGGCCCCACCCCCATCCTGATGCTCTGTTCGGGATGGGGCATGAAAAATGAAATGGTCAAAAATGAACAGTCTATTTTTCAGCTCTGGGGCTTTGGGTGGGTGTTTAAGGGGGATGACGCTCCTCTGCTCCAACGTAGAAGCCGCCCCTGCTCACTCTTAGGTTTGGCATCTTGTCCTGCTGTCGCTGTTTATCTCTTTTGCTGCTCATCACTTTCCTCTATGCAAAGGATCCATCTATAAAGCACTGCATTTGTCACTGAACCCTTCACATGCTCAGACTATACCAAGGCTCAGCTTAGAGCCAAGAGGACTTTTTTTTTGTGTTTGAGGTGTCTGAAGTTTAAACACTTAAATCAGAATTTCCCCCTCCAAATGAGTACATGAAAAGTAGAAATATGGTTATTTCTCTTTGTTATTTCCTCTTTCTACATGTGCTGAATTCTTCAGCCCACAAAGAAAGACGAAAATGCCCCTTCCTGCACAAAAACAATCCCGCCTGTAAAACAGGCACCCTTGCACCATGGCGCAAGGGTGCCTGCAATGGTGCTAGGCAGCACTCAGTACACAGCGCAGTGAGAGAGCAGGATGTGACATTTTAGTAGTAAATATGGCAAATTCCTTTTCTCTCCATTTGTCGCAGCAAACACAGCAAGTTGTCTTTCTGCATTGCGTTATGTCAAAAGTCACTATATCTGGCCCCTAGTCTCTCAGTGCCTCCCCTGAGGCCAGGGGAGGGGTGGTTGAAGGGGGGGGGTGCTTTAGAAGTGTACTCATGTGATGGATTGGCACTTGAAGGGCTAAAGTCAGAAGATAAAATCTTTGACTAGGATGAACCTGGTTGGTGTTTCTGACTCACGCTCCATTATGGTCAAAGTCAAATTGTGCCTAGGTCCTGGTCTACCCTGACCATTGACTATCATTGGTACTTAATGCTTCTTAGCGTTATTACTTCCTAAAAATCATATCTCCAGTTAGCCTTACTGAATTTTGTCATTTTGGTGTCATTTTGTTTAGTATATTCTATTCTATTTTTCTAGTTTGATTCTGGGATTTTTATTGTTGTTCATTTTGACTTTATTACTGTTTTGGTACTGTATAAATACCTTACTCATTGCCCTCTGTTCTGTGCCATAGCTACCAGGGGGTGGAGCTCAGGTTGGATTAGTGATTTTGAGGAGTTACCCTGCCATGAGATGTGACTATTTTTTGAGGAGGGTAGTCGCCTGTCCCTAAATCATAATCCAGTTTTTAGAGCCATACTCACCTATCACCTCAAATTCAGGTATTTCTTTGAAAGCTTAGATGTGGCAGGGCCATGCTCTCACTCAGCGTGTCCATACTGTTGCTTTACAGGCCCATAATCAGGCAAATGTTTACGTCACACAGTCAAGCACCATCTCCACATACCAAGACCTTATATGCCCAGGTTCAGGCTCAAAATACATGTTTGACTACTAATACATTGCATGCACACAGTCATCCATCATTGTCAAATACTTAACTATCACTTTCACATACTCAGGTACCAAATAATATATTAGTTCAAAGCCTAATATCCATCACCTCTGATATAGATAATTATTGTTGTTCCACCAGGGCGATGGGTAAGAACAGACACTCCCTTTCACAATCCAATAACAATCATGCAAGACGGATGTCACCCCTCACATCCAATGAGACCTCAGCAATCACAACGTCTCCTATTTGACCTGGAACACAATTCCCTTCCCCAACGCCGCCACCCGGCCCATCAGGATGAATGATACACTATCGACAATGATATGTACTCCCTCCTCTTCTCCTACAAATCTATACTACGACACTCCAGATAACTTGGGTCAAATCCAAACAATTCAGTCGAATCCACATAGAGATCCTAGGCCCAATCCCAGAGCAGTTAACAATTCCAACCTCAAGCAAATTCCCATCACTCAAGCTACCTCCCCTGTCATAATACCCCACATAAAATGTTTGCTACTCAAATGCAGATTGGCATCTAAACATGTGGCGGATATTGCTGACCTTATCCTTACTCATGATCTCGACATCATAGACCTGGATGAAACTTGGCTTACAAATGCTTGATCAAAATTAATCCTGCCTCCTAACCCTCCTCGACCTCAGCATTTGATAAGGTCAAACATGACAGCCTCCTTGATTTATTGGAATGCAGGATGGGGCTTTCTGGTCCTGTCCAGGACTGGTTTGCCTCCTTCCTCCACAATAGATCTCAAATAATAAAGATTAATCATTCCCTGTCCAACTCCACACCTGTCTCATTAGGGGTTCCACAGGGTTTCTTGCTCTCACCAACTCACCCACTCTCTTTAATCTGTACATGGTGCCGTTAACCCAAATTTTTAAATCATCAAACATCAATTATCACGCTCATAACAACAAAATCTCCACCTTTGAAGATATCAGGTCTCTTAATGCAACTCTACAAAAAACTCAACATTGGTTGAGATGCATCCACCTCAAGCTAAATACTCTCAAAGCCGAATTCCTTTTAATTGCACCCCAAACCATCACTTAACATTGCTGAATGGATGAAACATTTAATAGTCCTCAATTGCATTCCACACGTCATCAATTCCACGAAATCGTTGGGAATAGCTCTGGAAGGAACTCTAACATGCAGGAGCACATCTGTTCAGCAACCAGAGGAGCTAACTTCCAAATCAGCCTCTTAGGAAAAGTCAAACTCTTCCTCCCCTTCGATGAGTTCAAGTCAGTTGTTTAAGCCCTAGTAATATCCGGACTGGATTATGGAAATGTAACCCTCTGTGGCCTTCCTAGATCTAAATTGGCCGCCCTTAGGGCCTCCCTTACTTCAGCTGCAAGGCTTATTTCTGGATCTAAACACAATAACTACATCACACCTGATTTGAAATCACTAAACTGGCTCCCTTACGGGTAAAGAATTCGTTTTGCATGACACACAAAACCAAACACTCCAAAGCCCGAGGTACTCTGCACAAAAACTGGAGCTGTCAGGTGGCTCTAGAACATGGATACTCACAAACGTTCTCTCGGGGGCCAAATTTACAGTGTGGCTTGTGGCCGAGGGCCGCACTGGTGGGGGCGGGGTCAGTGGGGGACGGGGCGGGGCTAGAGCAGCAAAAAAAACTGACCATGAGGTTCGTCTACTGAGCCACCAGACCTGGCATACACATCACTCACACACACACTCACACAAACACTCACTCACACTCACTCACTGTCTGTCTTCCTCCCTCTCTCTCCCTCTGTCTGCCTGTCTCCCTCCCTCTCTCTCCCTCTGTCTGTCTGTCTCCCTCCCTCTCTCTCCCTCTGTCTGTCTCCCTCCCTCTCTTTCCCTCTGTCTGTCTGTCTCCCTCCCTCTATCTCCCTCTGTCTGTCTCCCTCCCTCTCTCTCCCTCTGTCTCCCTCTGTCTGTCTGTCTCCCTCCCTCTCTCTCCCTGTCTCACTCTGTCTGTCTGTCTCCCTCCCTCTCCCTCCCTCTCTGTCTCTCTCCCTCTCTGTCTCCCTCTCTGTCTCCCTCCCTCTCTCCCTCTCTCTCTCTCTCCCTCTGTCTCCCTCCCTCTCTGTCTCCCTCCCTCTCTGTCTCCCTCCCTCTCTGTCTCCCTCCCTCTCTGTCTCCCTCCCTCTCTGTCTCCCTCCCTCTCTGTCTCCCTCCCTCTCTGTCTCCCTCCGTCTCTGTCTCCCTCCGTCTCTGTCTCCATCCGTCTCTGTCTCCATCCATCCCTGTCTCCCTCCGTCTCTGTCTCCCTCTGTCTCAGTCTACTCCTCTCTGTCTCCTCCTCTCTGTCTCTGTCTGGCCCTGTCTCTGTCTGGCCCTGTCCCCCTCCCTCTGTCTCCCTCTGTGTCTCTCTGTCCCTGTCTCTGTCTCTATCTCTGTCTGTCTCTGCCTCTATCTGTCTATGTCTGTCTGTTTCTGCCCCTATCGGTCTCCGCCTCTTTCGGTCTCTGCCCCTATCGGTCTCTGCCCCTATCTGTCTCTGCCCCTATCTGTCTCTGCCCCTATCTGTCTCTGCCCCTATCTGTCTCTGCCCCTATCGGTCTCTTCCCCTATCTGTCTCTGCCCCTATCTGTCTCTGCCTCTGTCAGTCTATCCCGGTCTCTGCCCCTATCGGTCTCTGCCCGTATCGGTCTCTGTCCCTATCTGTCTCTGCCCCTATCTGTCTCTGCCTCTATCTGTCTCTGCCTCTGTCAGTCTGTCCCTATCTCTGCCTCTATCTGCCCCTGCCTCTATCTGCCCCTTCCTCTATCTGTCTCTGCCCCTATCTGTCTCTGCCCCTATATGTCTCTGCCCCTATCTGTCTCTGCCCCTGTCTGTCTCTGCCCCTGTCTGTCTCTGCCTCTATCTGCCCCTGCCTCTATCTGCCCCTGCCTCTGCCTGCCCCTGTCTGCCTCTGCCCCGGTCTGTCTCTGCCCCCTATCTGTCTCTGCCACTCTGCCCCTATCTGCCCCTGCCTCTATCTGCCCCTGCCTCTATCTGCCCCTGCCTCTGCCTGCCCCTGTCTGCCTCTACCCCGGTCTGTCTCTGCCCCCTATCTGTCTCTGCCACTCTGCCCCTATCTGCCCCTGCCTCTATCTGCCCCTGCCTCTATCTGCCCCTGCCTCTGCCTGCCCCTGTCTGCCTCTTCCCCGGTCTGTCTCTGCCCATGTCTGTCTCTGCCCATGTCTGTGTCTACCCATGTCTGTCTCTTCCCCTGTTTGTCTCTCGGGCAGTGCACACATACTGTGTCTACACGTCGTCCCAGAGACAGCCCCCCCCCAATGCAAAAGCCAGCTCGTTTTCTTTCAGAATGTGCTGCTTTGTAGGGTTTGTGTCCCACCACCTGGCCTGGGGGTCACAGCTGTCTCGGCACCCCCGAGCAGTCAGATCAAAGCCCCCTTGGCTCCAGTCACCGAAGTACTTCACAGGTCTTTAAAAGACCATTTAATTGTTAATGGGGCCTTGTTGTATTTGACCTCCTCTTAGCGCCCCTGCATCTCCACTCTCTGCCTGAAATCACCCGGCCCCCATAAATCAACAACCGGCGGTGTTCGCAGACACTTTACAACAAAAACAAGCATTTACAATGCAATGGTTTTGCCTTCGTTAAAGTTAGAGCTATTGGCATTGCTCTTGACATTATTTTTATTTATGTTTTGTTTTAACATAAATACATGGCATTGTCATTTACAATGCCACTAGCTTTATCTCTCGCAAATGACACACACAAACACCCACAGAGAGCCCCCCCTAAACACACACAGAGCCCTTCCACACACACACCCACACAGAGCCCCCCACACACACAGCCACACAGAGCCCCCCACACACACAGCCACACAAAGCCCCCCACACACACAGCCACACAAAGCCCCCCACACACACAGCCACACAAAGCACCCCACACACACCCACACAGAGCACTCTACACACACTTACACAGCACAAGCAGGCAACAGGGGCACACGGAGGCACAAGCAGGCAACAGGGGCACACGGAGGCACAAGGAGGCAACAGGGTCACGAAAACGGAGGCACAAGCAGGCAACAGGGTCACGAAAACGGAGGCACAAGCAGGCGACAGGGGCACGAAAACGGAGGCACAAGCAGGCAACAGGGGCACGAAAACGGAGGCACAAGCAGGCAACAGGGGCACGAAAACGGAGGCACAAGCAGGCGACAGGGCACGAAAACGGAGGCACAAGCAGGCAACAGGGGCACACGGAGGCACAAGCAGGCAACAGGGGCACACGGAGGCACAATCAGGCAACTGCAGGCAGGACACTACCGGGCTGTGCCTTGGGACTGAGGACGCCGTGAAAATGGGGCATGTTATAGCGCCATAATTCTGTGAGTACTGACCCCCCTCCTTAAGGTGTGGAGCTCTCGGCACTGACCACTCGGCCGCCCGTAGCACAGGACACTGGTGGGCATCATCACTGTACCAGCCCTCTCTTGGAAACTGGGAGCCCCGGCTCGTGCTGCTCTGCGGGGACAGGGTAGGTGGACAAATTCTGTCCGGGCAGCGAACGAGGGTGCGGCGGGCCTGCTGTTGCCCGGATCCTCCTGCTGAATACTGTGAGGAGCGAGGGAGTTCTGAGTGACCAGCCCGACACTACCTCACAAAGACTGAGGGCGCCAAATGGAGTGGGGGGGGGGGCACCGCATGCTGCCAAGGAAGAGAGCGAAGGGGGGCTAGGGACGAGAAAAAGGGGGCCATCAGAGGAAAGGAATTTGTGGAGGAGGAGGCCGGCGTGGGCAGTCGATGGTAGGGGATGGCTAATTGGGTTGGCAGGGGTGGGGGGGGTGTCGCGGGGCATGCGGGCGAAGGGAGGATCAAGCATGGAGAAGGGGGCGGTAGGGAGGACAAGCACGACTGTTACTGTCAGGCATCCATCCTTCAACAATTTCCCACTTACCTGTTTCCCACAGTCGTCCTTTTTGGTAAATAGAGCATAACATGTTAAAGTCTATTCAGATTGCATTACAAAATTCTGAGCAGGCACTCTATCAGTGACATGTTACTACTCTGTTTTTCAGACCTATTATCGAAATAATTTGTTTAGTTAGTCGTTTCTACTTTCTCGCAAAGGAAGATAGGCACGGCACTTCACTATGATTCACAAAGAATAACTGCGGTGGTGGGTTTTAACGCGGCCCTGAATAAATAGTGTGTATTGTAAACAAGTAACGCAATTATTGTGTCAGTGACTTCCCTGGAAAGCATCTTAGGTTTTGGTAATGTGGGTTTGGAGTACTCAGCTATGCTCCCGTCTTTGCCTGGACTGGAGGCATGAGGGGGGGCAGACGCACAATGAAGGGTAATAAAGGTTGCATACGCTAGGTGCGGGTCGAGGCTACATCTGGTAGGACAGTGGCGCGTGGCAGGGGTGCCACAGTGCTCAACACAACAGTGATCGCAGCAGAGGGGAGGGGGGCGACGACAAGGAGAGCCGGTGGGCGTGGGTAGGGGGCTGGCTACAGATCGTTGGGGGCACAGCGGAAGGTTTGGAGGTGGGATGGGGCCGGTCTAGGGGGCAGATTTCAGTGGGAGGGGGCCGGCAGCACAGGGTGGGGGCTTGGCTGGGCTGGGAAAGGGGGGGGTCTTCCACGGGCGGATGGGTGGCGCTCGGTCCACCTGAAGGACCCGGCGGCATCAGGCATGGGGGCGGGGCAAAGGATTAACGTGAGTGAGCTATTTATTTATTTATGTGTTTGTTTGTGCAGTCTTGTGTGGCGCGGGCTTTGCCCGGGGGTGTCGGGGCGCTTCGCGGGGGACCAATAATGATATACAGGAGCGTAAAACGGAGGCAAACAATAAGTTGCATGGATCAAAAGTGACTCTAGTGAGCAACAAAAATACAGGAGGTAGCAATCGGTGCATTAAAATAAAAAATAAAAAGTGAAAGGGGTGCAGGTTACAAAAATGTACTAAATACGCATAGACGTGCAATACTGCAATAAAAGGCAGACACTCCATCACAAGAACAGACGTTACGTAGGCAATGGAGGCACCAGTGCAAGTATTTAAAACAAACAAAATGTGTGAGGTAGCAAACACTATGTTACAAGGCGGAAGTGGCGTGTGGGGATGTTGCTGGGCATCTGGACTGTCGGGACGCGCAGGGGGGGGGGCATGGTCCGGGCCGGGGGCTCTCCGGTGGTGGGGGGGTCTTGCGGGGGCGGGGGGGCCTTGCGGGGGCGGGGGCGTGGGTTGGGCTTGGGGGTGTCCTTGGGCCTGGGGGGGAGGTGGTCTGGGGCGGGGATTTGCTGGGCCTAGGAGTTCGGAACGGGGCACAAGGAGGGGGGTTGGCTGGATTGAGGAATTAATGCCATGGAATAGTGGATGTATGGGATGCGGGCAGAGGGGAGAAGGCTGGGGGGGCAAGGACTCAGCAGAAGGAAAAAGAGGGGCATTCGCCACAAGCGCAGGAGGGCAGACGACACACTCAAAGGGACGCCGTCGCCTGGGCAGTGCCAAGCAGAGGAACGCCGGTGCGGAGCCTGTTTGGCCGCAGCTGCAGAGAGGGCGGGGGCGCCTGGGGAAGAAAGTGCAAACTCCGCATTACAAATTGTACAAGAAGGTGCTTGCGTATGCGGGGGTGTGGCTTCCATGCGCTGCAATGGGTGCGAACTTCGTGCATGGTGGGGGGGGGACACGTGGCATGAAAGGACGTGTGGACACGGGGCAGGCAGCAGGGGACACATAAAGCGGGGACGGAGGCCTTGGTAAAAGGTGCTGGATGGACTGGGTCGGAGCCCGTGGGGTGCCCTGCGGCCGCACCTGCAGACTTGTATGGGCCAGACTGGGGTTGTGCTTGTCCGGCAGGCGTTTCACGAGTACAATAGGGCAGGTGTAAAGCTCTCGCCCGGTTTACATTGCACGTAAAGCATTAAAAGCCCGCTGCGTAGCTTAGAGTCAGGTGCAGGACTTGCTCCCAAAATGCCTGGACTACCGTAGGGGTGATGGGCATCGTAAGTGCCGCGCGAGGCGGCTCCGAAGGGCTGTAATGGAGCTCTGATAGAGGGTACAGCGCCGTTAAGGCCAGACGCGCTGTCCCGGTGAAATTACTGTATTAGTTAATTTGCACTAACACGCCACACATTCTCAGTTGGTATATGGTATTCTGCCACTTGTAGCATCATGTTAGCAGGCCGAGCAAATGGTCTGTCACTGTGTAGCGTTCGGCTGGGAGGACTGGTGCACAGGGAGGGGTGTCGGAAGGGTCGGTTGGTTATTTGGTGATGGGGGGGGGGCTCAGGGGAGGTTCGCGGATGCTTGGTTGGGTCGTGGGCCAAAACTCCCTCTCCCTCCCCTTCCCCTCCCCCACAACGGACCGTCCCTCCCAAGTGCCCACGGCCCCTGCCTTTGTCCATCTGTAGGGGTACAGAAGCTGTGTTAGGACAGGCGAGGTCAGGCACGCTGGACACTGATGGGTGTCACAGAGAGCTGGGACTAGCTGTCCAGGTGGCTGCTTGTTTACAAGAAAGGATTCTTGGCAGAGGTGTGTAGGAAGTCATTGCGGAGGGAACGGACACACGGAGAGCGGGAGGGGGGGGCAGGGGCGGAACGGCACAGACGACATGAGACGCGAGGGGGGGTGCGGGGGCGGGAACGGACACACGGAGAGCGGGAGGGGGGGCAGGGGCGGGAACGGGCACACGGAGAGCGGGAGGGGGGGCAGGGGCGGGAACGGGCACACGGAGAGCGGGAGGGGGGAACGGGATAAAAACATGCTGCTTACCTGAGCATTGAGCAGGAGAAACAGTGGTCCACGGGCCCCGGCGCCATCTTCGGCGGAATGAGAAAACACGCCCTGACAGAAAAAAAAAACAACACGCCCACCGCCGAGATGACGCGCACAGAGGGGCGGGACTTAAAAAAAGCCAGAGAAACGCCCCCGAATCGCGTTTTCCCGAGAAAGCGTGATTGACAGCCTCTGTCTCCCAATGGCTAGCCTCCATTTATGGAGCTAGCCAATGGGAGGAGGGGGCGGATACCCGACCCCACAGAGAAAAACATAAGGTTTTCCTAGCGTATGCGTACTTCGTACGCATTTGCTAGGCAAAACCTAAAAATATATAACACAGGCACATGTCTGCAGGGTCCGCGGGACCCACAGGAAGGCTTGCCGTGGTCGTACTATGAGTACCCGTGCTCTAGAACTTCAAGAAGCACCTTTACTGTTGAAACCACAGAAATTCAAGAAGAAGAAAACTTACAATCGAGCCTTCTCTGGGGTGTGTATCACTTACAACGCAACTTTTACGTCGTAATGCTGTTACAACGCAGCTATTACAACGCAGGATCCATTACATCGGATGCCATTACAACGCATGGCATTACATAGCAGATGGTATTACAACGCATACCATTACATCGTAAGTATTGGTAAGTATATAATTTTTATTTATTTTATTTAATATTATATAATTGATTTAATTATTATTAATTATAAATAAAAATAAATAAAAATATTTATTTATGTTTTTAAATATTATAAATTAAATTTATTAATGTAAGTAATTTTTTAAATAAGTATGAGTATAGGAGTATATGTTTTGGGGTACTGAGGTATATGTTTTGGGGTGTTTGGGTATTTTTAGGTTTTAGGGCAGGGTTTGGGTTTTGGGGTACAGGGGTGTTTTTAGGTTTTAGGGTTTTGGGGTACAGGGGTGTTTTTAGGTTTCAGGGTAGGGTTTGGGTTTTGGGGTACAGGGGTGTTTTTAGGTTTCAGGGTAGGGTTTGGGTTTTGGGGTACAGGGGTGTTTTTAGGTTTCAGGGTAGGGTTTGGGTTTTGGGGTACAGGGGTGTTTTAGGTAGGGTTTGGGTTTTGGGGTACAGGGGTGTTTTTAGGTTTCAGGGTAGGGTTTGGGTTTTGGGGTACAGGGGTGTTTTTAGGTTTCAGGGTAGGGTTTGGGTTTTGGGGTACAGGGGTGTTTTTAGGTTTCAGGGCAGGGTTTGGGTTTTGGGGTACAGGGGTGTTTTTAGGTTAAATTAAATTAATTATATTATATTAATTACATTTCTTAATTAAAATAATTAAATTAAATACATTATTTTAAATAATTTAATTTAATTACAATCAAAAAAATATTTAAATTAAATTAATTTAATTATATTAATTAAATAAAATTAATTACAATTTTTATTAAAATTAATTTAAATAAATAGATTTAAATTTATTAAATTAAATTAATTAAATTAACTTAATTACATTTTTTTTAAAAAGGTATACTTACCTATACTTACGATGTAATGCCATGCGTTGTAATAGCATCTGCTATGTAATGCCATGCGTTGTAATGGCATCCGATGTAATGGATCCTGCGTTGTAAAAATTCCGATGTAACGGAATGCGTTGTTATAAACAGCGTTGTAGTGACACCAATCCTTCTCTGGCCGTGCTCCAAGGATCTGGAATTCCCTAACTTCTGAAATCTGAGTTAACCCTTCACCTGCATCTTTCTAAAGACAAGTGAAAGTGCTATTGATGAACAAATTCTTGCTCTAGCTCCCATGATACTTTTATTGCGATGGTTATTATTGTTTATTATTGCCTGCTTTACCTGTTTCTCTCACCCGATCATTTATGTAGCGCTACATTGGACTAATGGGAGTTCTTTACCCCTGCCTGTATAGTGCTGCTTCCTATACCGCTACTGTGGTTATTACTATTGGTTATTATTGTCGGCCTTGCCTGTTTCTCTCACCCTGATCATATGCAAAGTGTTCTGATACCCTCTCGGGAAATGTATGCGCTATATACAACTTTAAATAAATAAATAGTATAGAAAATGCATATTATGGCATCAGTTTCTGATATTTGTGCCTCACTCGATGAGGCTAAAGCTATATGTGCTCCAAATTAAGACACCCCGAGTGCAATTTTTTGGTACTTACCTCTACTTAGGGCACACATTCCCGGCAAGATACTTCATTGAGTTAAACCCTCAGTGTTCACATCTGCTGTGGCACACCAGATTTTATATTTTTTATTTTTATTTATTAGATTTTATGCAATTGATACACAACTTGCAACAGATATTCATATTGTTATTTCCAGTACTGGAGAAATACAATAACAAATAAACATCCCGACCCCCCCCCCCCCCCCCTCCCCTACAAGGCGAGACAACTCTTCATTATGCAAGACATGCTATGACGTTATACATCCTTTAAGCGTTGGAGGAGCTTGTTCAGTTGTCTATGTCTGCTCAGTTCCATGTTGGCACAAGGGTAGTCCCAGGGGGACTGTACATATAGCACATCTCAAGAGCAGTAAGTTCCATAATCTTTGTTACACTCTTAACAACCTATAGCTATTGTTCAATCACAGCCATTTCAATCAACAGTATTCTTGTTCCCCCCCCCCCCCGATCCCAATCCCACTAGATGTTGCTGGTATAGGCCCCAAAAACCCTTAGGTCTACACTGCGGGGGAAGGAGTTCATTGTATACATCAGATTGTGTGCTACAATATAGCATGTCCGAGTTCTAGTCTTTAATAAGCAGGGTTGGCCCTTTTGTCCAATGCAATGCAATCCTACATTTACCCAATAGCAGCCCTACAGCTACCAGTTTCCTGCATTCGGGCTGAATCTCCCAGTCATATCCCAAGAGCGGAGCCAGAGGATTAGGTGTGAGGCTATTCCCAACTACCTCGCAAAGAGTCGCAAACACTTTCTCCCAGAATAGCAAGATCCTGGGGCAGCACCATGCTACCTGATAAAATCCATCTTCTGGCTCTGTACATCTGTCACACTTAGCTGTGTCTCTCAATCCATACCTCAACAGACTACTGGGTGCATAGTAGACTCTATTGATGTATTTTAAAAAAATGGATCAGAGGGTGCCTGCCATTCAGGGACACCCTTTTCGTGGCCTCACAGCAGTACGTCCAGCATTTATCACCAATTACCATGTCCAGGTCTCTTTGCCATTCCACCCTTGCTTTATTTAACTGCAATTTCCTCGGTTCTTGGGCCATGGAGTATAATACTGTAATAGGTTTCACTAGTGAATTAGCTTTGATAACGTAAGACGGCACCGTGAACTCTGCTGGCTTCTGCAGGTTGTCTCCCAGCAGCTACCGCCATGCATATCTGACCCTAAGCAACTGTAATCTATCCAGTGACAAATGTCCCTGCAAACCTGCAGTACAGACTTTCCAGTTACGTAATTACCCGTCATGATAGAAGTCACCCAACGTATTGAAAAATATGTGCATCATCGATCGAAGGACAGCCAGGTCCCCAATCGTTGGAAGCCTGACACACCAGTCAAGTTGCATGAGCGGAGAAAACATGAGTGCACCCTCTGTAATTCCAGTAGCCTGCCCAAGGCATGCACTGTGGAGTTTAGGGAGTCTGCGACCCCATGCCTACGGATTGGAGGAGTAAATAGGAAGTGTAAGGGGGCAGCAGCTTTCCGCTCAAGAAACAGGTGGGGCAGATCAAGAGGCCCAAGTAACCAGTGATATGCATGAGAAGCCTGAGCGACCCTGAAATAGAGTTCTAAGTTTGTGGCTGAGTCATCCTGCAATGTACAGGAGAGTCAGTATATCCCACTGGACCCTGGGCTGCTTTTCTGCCCATGCCAGCATTATCATCAATCTACGCAAGGTCTCAAATACGGAGTATTGCAATAATATTGGGATATTCAGGAAGACGAAGAGAAACTGAGGTAATACCAACATCTTCATTAAGGAGATGCGCCCCATTAAGGAGAGGGGCAATTTGATCCGTCTGCTGATGTCTTCCTATAGTTTAGAGATGGCCCTCCCGTAATTTCCTGCTATCACAACTGCGGGGTCTGTATGAATCTGGATACCTAGATAGTGGACTAGGTCTAAGGTGCATTGTAGGGGGTAGTCCATTCTGACTGGGGCAGTCATTGGGGTCAGTGGGAACACCAGTGACTTGGTCCAATTAATTCAGAGTCCAGACAGACCCCCGAACTGAGCAACCTTGGCGAGAACTGGGTTGATGTTGCTTCTTGGGTCGCGAGCGTATAACAGAGAGTCGAGAGCATATGCAGAGATTTTCAGGCGATATCCCGGGAAGCCCAGTCCCTTGTGCCTATGGTATTCCTGCAGTGCACAGGCGAGTGGTTAAGCAACTAAAGCGTAGAGCAGTGGGGACAGAGGACAGCCCCGCAGTCGGTGGTAATGTCTATTGGAGCAGTAACCTCCCTGCCAAGTCCGACCTGAGTGTAAAAGGACATTACTAATTGAATGAAAATATCCCCAACCCCTATTCTTTTCAAGACGCCCTTCATGAAGGCCCATTCTACAGAGTCAAATGCCTTCTTTGAGTCTAAAAAAATCGCTGCTGCTTTAACCCCGGGGTCCAACCTCTGAATAGTGTCAAATATTGTGCATAAGTTCGAGGTGAAACTACAACCTGGAACAAATCTCAACTGCTCCAGGCGTACCTCCAGGAGCAGTGGTGGGGCAAACCCGTTCTGGCGTAAATCTTTGTGTCGAAATAAATCAGGTATAGGGGCCTGTACAAGGAACACGCCTCTGGTGGCTTCCCAGGCTTCAATAACATAATTATCAATGCTTCTTTCATAGTGGGGGGCATGCTTCCTGCTTGGGCCATGTGTTCATACAAGGTTATGAAGTGAAGGACCAGCTGGTCCTGGAATGTTTTATAAAATAAGACTGTGAGCCCATCCATGCCAGGGGCACTGCCTATTCCCATTGATTTAATTGCTGCCTTAATCTCTCCTGGGGTAAGAGGGGACATAAGATATTCTCTATGCGCGTTCGTCAACCAGGTCATCTGGATGTGATCCAGGTAGTTCCGAATAGTGTCAGTGTCTGGGGGAGTCCGGCAGGTGTATAATTGTGTGTAGTACCCATGAAATCTGCCTGCTATATCCTGACTACTGCGTAAAAGCTCTCCCTTCTCGTCAAGTATTTCGGAGATAATGTTGACTTCTCATTTGGGGTGAGCTATGCTGCTAAGGTGGCTCCTGGTTGGTCTCCCTCTGCATAAACCCTGGTTGTGACGTATTTGCCCATGTGTTTAACCTCCCTGTCTGCTGTATCCTGGAGGTCCTCAAGTGCCTCCTTAATTTCACCAAGTAACCTGTCGCCTGTAACTCATGCTCAAGGGCTAGGATGTCTTTTTCTAATATAGATAATCTGTCCCTCAGTGATTTTAGGACTCTGGAGTGTTTGGCTATTACCAGACCTCGGATATAAACCTTGAAGGCTTCCCAGATGTTAGCAAAATTATCAACTGACCCTATGTTTTCTTTGAAATACAACTCAATGTCTGCTGAGATTTCTGCCGTACATACTAGATCCATAAGGGAGTATGGGGGGAATCTCCAGAGGAATGCTGGTATCTGCCTAACAAGGCGGTTCAGGTCAAGTTGTATTGGGGAGAGATCAGAGAGAGTGCGTGATTGTGGAGGCTCCCCTTAAGTTGCCCGGACATGAGCCAGTAGTCTATCCTTGTGTGAGTATTGTGTGGTGCAGACTAGTGGGTGTAGCCTTCAGTGTCAGGGAGGACAGGCCTCCAAGCAGCCATCAACTCCAGACGTTCCATAAGATCTAGGATAGCCCCCGCTGAGAGGGGGCAAGATGGTACGTTGGAGTGGTCTTTCTGTGGACCCAAAATGCAGTTAAAGTCCCCTCCTATTATATCAAGATGAGGGCTTTATATTTGTGGCTATGGCTGTTCTACGCCTATGTATAGCAACTGCATGGAAAGATAAGACACCACCCCCGTTTCAGCACTGGCTGGCTAGGTTATTGTGCATCCACAACTTAGAGAAAGCTATTTATGCCAGAAGGGGGAAAAAGGGCAGAGAACTTCGTTTACAGTTGTGGAAGCATATTGCAGATTGGAAAAGAAGGATGGCAAATGTTTAGGGGGGCGAATAGCTAGAGGTGTCCATTTGTACTCATGTTTTGTACTCATGTTTCTTGTTTTTGCCTCTTCAGTGGTTTAACCTGTCCTCTTGCTTTTGACGATTTCTGTTCTTGATTCTTGTTCCCCTTTTGTATCTTGATTATCGTGCTTTTGAGCTCCTTTCTCTATTAATTTGTGTCTCACTGGCTTTATTATATTTATTCCATCTCATGTATTTTCTTCTAAATCTGTTTTTCTACAAGACGTATAAATTGTGGAAGTATGTAATGGAATCCCTTTTATTATGTGATTATTTAGAAGTATACCTGCTGTTAAAGGATATTGTCTGGTGCGGGGGGGGGGGGGGTAAAATGTGCTGTAAAAATTGTCAATAAAAATATTAAAAACAATAAATAAATAAAGTCCCCTCCTATTATTATGAAGGCGTCCCTGACCCGAAGCAGAAGGTTGTCCCAAGGCGATTATAAAATTGCGGGTCATCATGATTGGGCCCATACGGATGTATGACAATACAACGCATGCCATTAGGACGCAACTTTTACAACGCAAGTCGTTACAACGACTTGCGTTGGGGGCGCTGGATAGTGAATAGTTTAATTTACTATTCCAACTCCAGTCCCCGTGGATAGTAGGGAAGGTGTTGGATAGTAATTAAACTATTCCCTATCTTAAGGCGCCCTCCAGCGCAAGTCGTTGTAATGACTTGCGTTGTAATAGTTGCGTCGTAATGGTAGTGCGTTGTAAAAGTTGCGTTGTAAAGGATGTTTCCCGGCCCATACACATTAATAACTTTAATGTCAAGTCCTTTTTTCTGACTTTTGATTATCACATTCCTGCCATTAGGATCTGTTTCAATGGTCTGTACAGAGATCCCTAAGGCTGGGTTTACCCATGTCATGACTCCCCCTGGCATGCGACGTGAACCCTGCTGCGCTGGTCTTTCTTTGGAGCAATTTGTGCGCAACAGGTTACTGTGTGGCGGCATATGTGATTCCTGCAACATAGCAACATCTGTCTAATGAGGTTTCAAGTATGCCACCACCTACCTAATTTTCCTTTGATCGTTAAGCCCACCTGACGTTCCATGTCAGGAGACGAACTGGGCTACCCATGGACAACAGGTGTAGTTGCTATTCTAAATGCCATCTCTCCTCCTATGCGGCAGGAGTGAACATTGATCACAACTTTGTCATATTTGCATTGCATTATTTTACTTTTCGAACATGTGTCTCGCCATCCCAACAACATCCCCCACCTCCCACACTATGCAGACCCCATCTGTACATGACCAGATCCCCCATGCCCTCCTATAAACAATCAAAGTAGCCCAAATAAAACCAGGTAAGGTTTAAAACAAAAGCTCCCCTTTGTGGTGCACACTGCAGGGCAGATGTCACCAAGCTCCGGACCAAACCTGAGCCAACCGGCTAGTATTATAGCGTATGTGCCCTTCAATCTATCGTAAGTGTCCTCACCTAATGTTCCCCGTGATTTGTCTCAACCCATATATGCAAGCAAAAACTTATATCAAGCAGTAGATAAACCAGTAGGAACTAAATGCACACTCCACCAGGACCCAAGAGGCAAGGATTGCTAACGCTCCTCTTCAATCTAACACAGTACTGGTACCTGAATCTGGATATGCTGGCCTATGACTGACAGACCCAATTCATAGCACTATAAGCCCATCGTTATGCACCCACCAGTTGCGGGGTGCTCCCCAGCTGCAGCAGGGTCAAGTTCAATAGACCCCCCTCACAGGTCATGTGCTGCTACTTAAGCGTTCTCGTCATCTTCACTGCCCAGTTCGGGAGACTTTTCTGACCCGTAATTGTTCCGGCGTTTGATGAACTGCATCACCTGCGAAGGATCTGTGAAGAGGTGCATCTTGCCATCTACTGCAACATAAAGTTTGGCTGGGTACAGCATGTTGTAGTCTAGTTGTAGACTACAACATTCTAGACCTGGTTCCTCGAAGTCTGCGACTGGGCCCACTCCACACCTCACTGACTTTCTGGGAGCCTGAGCGAACCCTGTCCTTCAAAAAGAGTTTTATGAGGCCATGCACTTACCCCTCTGATGTGCCTTTAAGCCCTGCGGGGTTGGAGGGGGCTCCCTCTGGTTCCAGCTCCAGTGTGCCCCAAGGATCCATTTCTGGATCCATACTGGAGCCGGTTGTACCACCTCGACGTTTCCATGGCAATTATGTTGATGCTCCCGGAGCACCATCCCCATTGTGATCCTCGACTCTGCCTACTTGTTTTTAGAAAAGGTCTTAAAACCTGGTTGTTTAGCCAGTAGGCTGTATAAATTCTGTCTGCCCTATTTTATTTCTGCTTTCTTTTAACTGTGTTGTGTTATTGTATGGTAGTCCTCTTTACTCAAAGCGCCGGGACACTCTTTTTGAGTAGCCGTGCGCTATACAAAAATAAATATAACATAACATAACATAACATAACATAACACAGAACCGGATGGGTGTCGGCCAGCTCCAACGCTGGGAGGAGCCTTGCCTCCTAGATTGGAGACTGAGCCCAACTCCCTTGGGCTAAGCCTTGGGGAAGAATAGAATGGCTTACCGGACCCTACAGAATACCAGGCCTATGAAGAAGACCCATATATGGACTGGTGTAAGGAACTGGGTGAAGCCAGTGGACTTGATATTTCTCCAGATACTGGCATGCTTTTTTCCCCTACAGTGGCGACTGAGGAGGGAGCCTCACATGCAATGGTGGCACGGAGGGCGGCTGAAGTCCATGACCTTCAGTTGCCCTCGGTGGTAGTCAAGACTAACATCTTGACAGAGGTGTTGCAACGGTGAGTTTCCTCGTCTGAGCCCTTACTCCCATTCAATGACGCCCTTAGTGATGTCCTTTTGGGGACTTGGTCCAAACCCAACACAGGGGCTCCTGTGAATAAGAAGATTGCTGCCACCAGTGCCTCGCCCCAGGGGACACAAACTTCCTCACTCAACATCCTACCCCAGAGAGCTTGGTTGTCCTAGCCTTGACATCCCAAGATCATTCCATACTGCTCCCCCAGACAGGGAATCCAAAAGGCTGGATGTTTTCTTCTGTCAGTCAAGCATTGCTGTCCATGAACACATGGATGCCTTTTGGGCCATTATTCCTACACCTTGTGGGACACAGTTGTGCAAGTGCTGCCACAGGTCCTGGAGAAGGCCCGGGCCGTGCACTTTCAGGCTGTTGCCAATAGAAGAGATGCAGCAAAGTTCACAATACGATGTGGGGTCAACAAGACCAGCTCACTGGACAGAGTGGATTAATTTACGGTGGCCCTGAGGCACCATGCCTGGTTGAGGACGACTGGCTTTTCGGGTGGATGTCCAGGCTTCCCTTATGGACATGCCCTTCGATGGCACTCGTCTCTTTGGAGACAAGGCAGATTCGGCACTTGAAAGCTTTAAGGACTCTCATACGGTCAAGTCCTTGGGCCTCTCTGCAGCCCCATGTCACTCCCACTCTGACTTTCGCTCAATTTGTGGCTATGCAAGGGGCTCTCAGCAGCGCCAACTCCCTCCCAGCCACCAACCTGCGCATGTCCCCCATCCTCTGGGTGGCCAAAGGCATGGTAACCCCAGACCTCGTAGGTCAGGTAGGAAGCGGTCTGGTCAGTACTCCATCCTCCTGGCAGCTGCAGCCTCCAAACCTTCCCAAACTTCCTCTTTACCACCCTGGGCATCCAATTGGTGGCAGGATTTGCCATTACCTGCCCCACTGGCAGTCCATTGCATAGGACAGGTGGGTTTTGCTGATTGTCCGAAGTGCCTACGCCCTCCCCTTTGAGATTACCCCACCCTTCATGCCACCATCTCATGACCGGCTAACGGAGGGTCATCTGTTCCTTCTCCGCCAGGAAGTCGTGGCTCTCTTGGCCAAGGGAGCCATAGAGGGTTCTGGTGCCAGTTTGCTTTTTCTGCTATTTTCTGGTCCCCAAAAAAGACAAAGGCCTTCGTCCTATTCTAGATCTTCAAGACCTCAGGTTCTTCCTCAAGAAGGAGAAATTCAAAATGCTCACATTTGCTCAGGTCATGTCTGCCCGAGACCCAGGAGACTGGATGGTAGTGTTGGACTTGAAGGATGCCTATTTTCATATCCCTGTCCTGCCCCTCATCAGCACAAGCTGTGGTTTAAGGCAGGCCAAGTGCATTTTCAGCTCAATGTGCTAGCTCTTGGCCTTACCAGCACCCCTTGGGTATTCACCAAGTTGATGGCTGTGTTTGCAGCTTATCTGCGAATATCTGGGGTGCCAGCCTTCCCCTATCTCAATGGCTCGCCCCAGGCTGTCGTCTTCCACCTCCAGACTATGGCAAACCTCCTGCACTCACTGAGGTTCACTATCAACATGCCAAAGTCACACTTGACTCCCTCTCAGACGCTTCTTTTCATTGGAGCTGTTCTGGACACTACGCTGTTTTCGTCTTATCCTTCCGAGCAACCAGTCCAGGATATCCAGACTATGATACCGATGTTTCAGCCTCTGTCCTGGGTTTAAGTGAGACTAACTTTGAGGCTTCTGGGCCTCATGGCCTCCTGCATCCTGCTGGTGACACATGCCCGATAGCATATGCAGGCTCTACAGTGGGGCCTTAAGTTCCAGTGGATGCAGCATAAGGGGAATCTCTCCAGCATGGTCCAGATCTTGGAGGGAAATGGAAAAGATCTGCAGTGGTGGCTAACGAACTGCAATTGGGTCAGAGGCAGAGCCCTCTCCCTTCCCCAACCAGATCTGACAGTAGTGACAGATGTGTCACTCCTAGGATAGGGCAGTCCTCTGGGAAAGGTGGGGATCAGAGGACTCTGGTCTCCGGCTGAATCCCTACCACACATCAACATGCTGGAGCTCCGAGCGATCCGACTAACATTGAAAGCCTTTCTACCCTCCCTCAAGGGTAGCCTAGTGCAGGTGTTCATGGACAACACTACCGCCATGAGGTACTACAACAACCGGGCAAGCTGGAGTCGAAGACCCTTTGTCAAGAGGTCCTGTGCCTCTGAACATTGATGGAACAGTAGGGCATATCTCTAGTGCTTCAACACCTTGAGGGCTCTCTGAACACAGGGGCAGACAAACTCAGCATCGATGCCTAGCAGATTGCGAATGGTGTCTCCACCCAGAGGTGGCACAATGTGTCTTTCAGCAATGGGAAGAGCCTTGGGTAGATTTGTTTGCCTCCGCCGTGAACGTGCAATGGCAGCAGCTTTGCGTGCTGGGGCTTCCAAGGCACCTCTCGCTTGAAGACGCTTTTTGTCTCAAGTTGAGCTCAGGCCTTCTATACACCTTTCCACCATACTACTTCTGCCCAGAGTTCTCAAGAAGATATGGAAGGACTGAGGCCAGGTCCTCCTTGTGGCTCCAGACTGGACACGGAGAGCTACTTAGCATGGCCTTCGATCCTCCGATCAGGCTAACCCTTCAGGAGTATCTTCTGTTGCAGCAGCAGGGGAGGGTTCACCACCAGAGACCTGTCCATTCTCCACTTTCTTGCATGGAGATTGAGCCCGGCAGTTGACAGCTTTCGACCTCCTTCCTGAAGTCTGTCACATCATTCCCGCAGCCAGGCATCCCTCCACCAAGACTGTATATGCCTGCAGTTGGAAGAAATTAGTGACATGGTGTGCAGGAAAACATATTGATCAACTTTCTGCCCCTCTTTCTGAAGTCTTCCTTGTCATTCTTTCCCTTGCCCAACAGGGCTCTGCTTTGTGAACTCTTAAGGGCTATCTGTCTGCTCTTTCTGCCTTCTTGTGGCTGCCTGACCAACCCTCATTGTTCAAGTCCCTTATTTTACATAGGTTGTTAAATGGTCTTGTTCATCTTTTTCCCACTTTACCATTTATCATGCATCAACTGTACCTTAATCTTGTCTTAACATTCTTAATGTGTGCTCCTGTCGAGCCTTTCTGCAATTTTCCCCTCAGCCTTCTGACATTGAAAAACAGCATTCCTAGTGGCAATTACATCTGCCAGCAGAGTGAGTGAACTGCAGGCCTCATCATCTAAGCTGCCTTACCGCTCTGTCTATCCTGACAAAATGGTGCTTCTCAAAAGGGCATCCTTTCTACCGAAAGTGGTCACCTCATTTCATGTAGGCCAATCAATCACCTTGCCACCTATTTCTCTCCTTCACATCCCTCTAAAGAAGAGGAGCAACTCCAGTGTCTGGACCTAAAAAGAGCATTGTAGTTCTACTTTGACATCACACGAGAGTCCCGTGGGACGACCATTCTTCATGGGGTATGTTGGTGCAAAGAAAGGTTGAGTGGTGTAGAAGCAGACCATCTTTAGATAGGTCATGCTCTACATACAAATCTGTTTTGCACTGGCCAAGAAGCAACCTCCTGAAGGGTTGTGGGCACATTCCACCAGAGCTAATGCTGTGACCACTGCATTAGCACGTAGAGGTCCAGTCCTGGTCATCTGGCAGGCAACAACGTGGGCATCTCTGCACACGTTTACCAAACACTACTGTCTGGACAGTCAGATCCGCAGAGATGGGCACTTTTCCAGTTCGGTCCTGTAGTACTTCTTTGTTTGAAATTGTTCTGCAGACCCACCTCTGGGGAGGTATTGCTTAGGTATCTATTCAAAGCCTCTACCAGATGAACAAGTCACTAACCTTCGGTAATGCCTTATCTGGTGGAGACTAAGGGCCTGATTTAGATCGTGGCCGACGGGTTACTCCATCACAACGGTGACGGATGTCCCGTCCACCGAAATATAAATCCATTAATATCTTATGGGATTTATATTTCGGCGGCGGAATATCCATCACCATTGTGACGGAGTAACCCATCCGCAGAGATCTAAATCGGGCCCTATATCTAGCTGCAGATTCCCTAACGACCCACCCATCCTACCCGCTCTGTGAACAAATTTCTAGAGATAGGACTGCACCTTTTCAGGGCCCTAGTTTTACACTCCAGGGGTCAGTGATCTTCATGGCTCAGTGCTTCTGGCGTGGAAAGTCCTGAAAAGTAACTGACGTCAGCGCGCCTGGGTGGCGCCTTTATATGTACTGTGACATCACTTCCAGCGAGAACGATTGCTGACGACAGATGCAGAGCCGATCGACGCCCCCTTACTGCAGCACAGGGGTACTGCTCACGAAAAATCTTCAAGATCCAGTCTGACGCCTGGAGAAAATCAAAGGTAAGGAATCTGCTGCTAGATATATTCTCTACCAGATAAGGCCTTACAGTAGGTAAGTAGTGTGTTCTTTATGTACAGAGATGGGAAATTAAGGGAGAACTTTACAAATAGACAGCAGTAAGCCAAAACATTTATAAACCACAGTCACGATCTGCGGAGTGAAAGATAAACGGGAGTCAAATAACACATCTAGGTTCCTGGTGCAAAAGGTAGCAATGAGAATAGGACTTGATTCAGAAGGCCACCAGATAGAAGACCAACTAGAACAATTAGATCTTTGTCTTATTAGAGTTCAATTTATAAAACTGCAATTCTTCCATTCTGCTACATCCCTCATGCAGGCAGCAAAGCAATCGTGTATCACCAGAGTTGTCCATGACAGAGACGATAATTTTAGTGTCGTCATCATAGAACTTCCAACCTGATTGGCGGTGCCAGAGAATTCATATATATGTTAAACAGAGTGAGAGTGAGGAAGATCCCTGAGGGACACCGCAAGCGAAATTGCTTGAGTAAAATGGGGGTAAGAATACACAATTAGATCTCTCGGTCAAAAAGATTTGCTCCTTCCCAGAGCCAGACCACAAATGCCAATGTTCATTAAACATAAGTCCTGGATGAGAGTCGGTGTCAAAAGCCACAGAGAGATCGAGTAGGACCACTTTGGCAGAACCTCCCTGGTCCAAGATGGTGCTAAGATCATCAACTATGGTTAAAAACAGGGTGTGCCTTTTTGTAAGTGCTCTGAAACCAGTTTAGGTCTCATCCAGGTTAACTTCTAATACAGGAACAGCTGAGAATTTGCATGTATAATAACTTAGGGCCTGATTTAGAGTTTGCGAAATGGGTTACTCCATCAAAAATGTGACAGATGCCGCTTCCGTTTAACATATGCATTATATCCAGTGGCACTTTTAGTGCGACAGACAGGAAATTCGTCAATTTCATGGCGAAGTAACCTGTCCATCGAACTCTAAATCTGGCCGTGAGTCATGAAATGGCAGTAAGGAAATAGACCTAAACTTAGAGAGAACGTTATGGTCTAGGGGGAGTTTCTTAGCGAGAGGAACAATAAAAGCATGCTTCCCGCTGGTGGTAACTTCTGCCCTACCGAAAGACCTAATACAAAATCTCTAAAACCAGAGGTCCTTTGTAATTTTCTAATACTAAGGATCAACTTCCACAAGAAACCTTGTTAGGAGGTCGCAGTGTGGGAGCACATTGGAATGACAGCGGTGGGCATTGGCAAAATATGGCAAAACTCGAGTAATGATGATAGAAGGATAGCCATCAGTTGAAGAATTAACCATGAAACCGACTCATTGAAGGTACAGAGGTAAATTGTGACCTGAACATATAACAAATGGAAGCGCCTCGGCATGCAGAAGTAAAGAATGAAAGCACTTACAGTTATGTGAACCAACATTTATAGATGCAAACGGATTGCCTGTAAGCTGTAGAGCTTGCACGTTGCAATTCTTATCGAAGATTGCTGTCCGTGTGCTGGGGATCTCTGAAGGTGCCTAGGCCTGAATCGTCATATTGAGCACCATTCCAATGGTTGCACATACATTGAAACGCTAAGCAGAGTTACAATCTGTTAATAAAATTCTGTTCAAATCATAATCTACTTACAGTTTTGAAAGTTCAGAGTGTGGGCACAGGTTGGTAAATCAAGTGTGAGTAATGTTTTGGAATTCATTGCTTCTTAGCACTTTGGAAAAACAAATACAAACATCCATCCATTCTGAGAGCTGGTAAAGCCTGCACCTTAATATGGAACCTTTATTGTTTCTGCAAAGCCTGTTACATTCTCGTTTTCAAACGTTTACAAAAACACTGTGCACTTCTACATACTAGACGCATCAGTTCAGTGTCTGAGCCACTCACTGAGGTGATATTCCAGATCCAGTTCTTAAAACACCATGTGGGAGTCTTTTAGAGCAGCTCCAAAAGTAGCTGAAATTACTGCAGTCACTTCTAATCCCTGGCCCTCAAGTTGTAGCGGATGGAGTGAATGCCATAGAGTGGAGGGGGTAAATTAATATGGAGATGGCTCATTCATGGAAACTTTTTTGATTTAATGTGACTATTCAATTTGTAAAGAGCATTGTTTCTTCAATGCTGTGGTCTCTTGGTGCTCAGGGATCTTCTTAGTTACCTGGGGTAGCTGAGTGTTGTGAAGCTTTATTGATGCTGTGAACCCTGTGTTTGGCTGTCCCATGTTAGTCTCATTGTCTACCACCATCCCTGTGCTGTGTCTTCTTGTTTCAGAGACAAATCCTATTGGTCCAAGTTATCCAATCCCAGAGATTTTGTTCTCTCTGTCCACATGGTCGTCTCTAAATGCCCTTGTGTTCCTGTCTCCTTGTTGTCTCTGTCCCAGCTAATATCTCTCCCTGTCCAATTGCCCATATTGAGGCTTGCCTCTGTCTTTCATTTCATAATGTTCATGCAACAGTCGCCAGTGGTCAAAAGCCTAGACATGATGGATTTCTCCTTACTAGATAGACTTAATATGGTTTTTTATCAAGTGTAATATTTGAACAGAGGTGTAATGTCACACACAGGATTGGCCTGCGGCGTCACTCTAAACTGCAATCTCAGCCAAATCTAGAACTAAATGACCCAAGTAACTTTGTAACTGTTACTTTGTCAATGCCTTCTAAAATCCTTCATTTTGATTGGTCTGTAGGGCTGTAACCCTATTGGGAGTTTTCCATAGAAACAGTCCTGGTCCCTTTTTAGTGTCATTTGCTCAATTCACTTGGCAACAGCGAATGGCAAAAGAGTGTGGAAAGTTTGATGTGAATTTTGCATGTTTCATTTCAGGTACACGGTGAAAGTGATATCCCCAAACACACTGTACCAGCTGTATTG
Organism: Lissotriton helveticus; assembly: GCF_964261635.1. NCBI lineage: Eukaryota > Metazoa > Chordata > Amphibia > Caudata > Salamandridae > Lissotriton > Lissotriton helveticus. The sequence continues at coordinate 238,576,031 of NC_136071.1, forward strand.
AAACACCTGCCAGTGGTCTCGCAGGACATGAATAAATTATGAAGCAGATTGATATTACAGCACCAGGGCTCTGGGGAGAGCGTTAGCGCAGAACAGAATGTTGGCTGTGCGGTCTGCATATGAACCAATGATCTAATTTGATATGTCATTCATGTTCGACTTTCCGATGCCCTGTCTCTCTCATCTGCACTTATCTGTATCAAAACTGGGGCAAAGAGATTCAAAATGGGTAAGAGCGTCACAGCATGTCAATATTCTATTCATAAAAAATCCGAATAACTGGAGAAAGGGTTTAGAAATGATTGACGCACAATTTTATTAAAGCCGGATAGCCAAGTCAATCCAGTGATTATGCAACAACTGCTTGTGCAGAAATGTATTCTGAGGCACAAGATTCATAATCCTGATTGCCGTAAATGGGCTACGTTCTATGTTTTTTCATTTTTTTTGTCCTCATACCACCATTGTTTGCAAAGTCTAGCCTAACATCTGACCTGTACCGCTCCAGGCTATTTGCAGTAACGCAACAGTCCTGCGTACAAGCCTGCCCAGTTACCTGGTTGCTAGTTCCACGCAGGTGTAATCATAGGACACGTGGGATTAAGTTCTTATAGTACCATTCCAGTTCAAAAATTCATCCCAGATCTTAGAATGTGTACCGGTCTCAAGTCCTATGTCCATTTTGCAAATAGTTTTAACCGCCTGGAGCCAGTCCGACCCTTGAGGCGGTATAGCGTCTGTTAATTTTTTACAAATTTCTCTCCTAGCAAGAAAAATCAGATAAAAGAGTAGGGCCCGCCTGATCGTCGATATGGGAAAATTCAGCTGATCCTCCAACCTTATCATGATCAATGTTAAGCTTATATTTATATTGGTATAGAAAATGTTGTTTATTACTTTCTCAACTGAAGACCAATAGTCTTGTAATAGGGGGCATTCGAAAAACATATGCCGATCACCCGCACTTAACAAACCACATCTGTGACATCTTGGGGCTACAACTGTTACAAATTTTGCCAATTTGTTTGGTGTCCAATATAACCTATTGACTGTGAAGAAATGGTTCCTTTTTAGATTTGCTGGCTTGACCACCTTATACAGTAGTTTAAAAGAAAGTTGCCACATTCTCTGTGGCTCCGTCATCTGACTGGCACCATCCCAGATCTCATGTGGTGCTTTCAGCTTCTTTTCTTCGGAGGACACCAGGGTGCGGTACCAGTCAGTACCTTCCTTCCTTTTCGGGGGCTCATTCTGTAATTTCTTTTCGAACTCCCAAGTTCCTCTGATCTCTCTCTTATTTGCCTCCCCCAGGATAACAACTGCAAATATTTAAACTTTGAGAGGGACCCCCCTGTCTTTGCTGTCGAAATTTCCTTGGCACCACCTCTTTCATCGCCATGATATACCCCCATAGTTCAATTTCCGCCCTCCTTAGTGGAATGCTTAGCTGGTCTTGCAAATATTCTGGCGTACCTGGTGAATCCCACATTGGTGCACCATCCGAAAAGCACCCCATTCCCAATATTTTCCTTATTCCTACCCAAAGAATAAGTGCTGCCTTAAGCGTCTTCAGTCTAATTTTTTTGAAGAATTTATTTGCCCCAAATTTGTTAAGAAACCCTTTCGTTCCCCACTCCTTAACCATCTCCTCCAACAGCCCACTCCACACCATGGGCCCCGGTGTACCTAAGAAAGCTCTACAATTCTTGAACTCGAATGTCATACAGTATAGTCTTTGGTCCGGAAGTGCCAACCTACCTTCTGCCAATTTATGCCGCAATTCTTTCCAGGATATCCGTGCTCCCCTGGCTGCCCAGACACCTAATTTGCCCTGTATTTTATCAGTCAGGCTTTTGGGGAAAGTAAGAGGTACACAATTAAAAAGACATGTCAACTTAGGAAGTGGCACCATTTTAATTAGATTTACTCTTCCATATAATGACAGTGTGAGGTTCTTCCATCTAGTGAGTGTTTTCTCGATGTCCTTTACTACCCTCTCTAGATTGCGCTGGGGTATTCTCTCAAATGAATTAATGATACTTATTCCAAGACATCTGATCTCTCTTGACACTTTCCCTCCAGTCTGAAATATTCCAGCACATTATCCCAGTTTTCTCATTATTTACCGAATATCCTGCGAAAGCTCCATATTCTTTCAACAATTGCTCCACCCTGGGAATTGTAACAGCCGGATCTGCTGTATAAATTATAAGGTCATCTGCGTATAACACGATTTTCTTTTCATATTCTCCTACCCGGAAAGCAATAACCTGTTCATCCTGGCGAAGCATCTGGGTGAATGGTTCGATATATATATCGAACAATAATGGGGAAATGGGGCACCCCTGTCTCGTCCCTCTAAGTATCAAAAAACTCCTAGTGAGAGAGCCATTAAGAAGAATCCTAGCTGTCAAGCGATGATATAACACCTTTAATGTTGTTATAAAATGTGGTCCAAACCCCATGATCTTCAATACTGCCCATAAATAATCCCAACACACACAATCAAAAGCCTTGATCAGCTGCTGGGTCAGTTCATGCATCTGCCTCCCGGGGATAAAACTCTTTTGATCTTCATGTATAAGCTGAGGGACAATTCTGGTCAACCTCCCTGCTAACATGCTAACAGAGATCTTATAGTCTGCATTTAGCAGGGATTTTGGTCGCTACGACTCTGCTTTTACCGGGTCTTTGGCTGGTTTTAATATCAGAACTATGGAAGCCTCTCTCCAAGATTCTGGGGCCTGTGTCTCCTCCATATATACCATATTAAACAAACTTCCCCATACAGGCAGTACTTCCTCTGTTAACATTTTATATACTTCTGAGGGGACAGCATCTAAACCAGTGGCTTTCAGTTTCAGTTTTTAACGTCTTTATTTCGATTTTTCATCATAAAAGACACATATATACAAAAAAATTTACATAATCTACAATGGATACATCAGAGTCATAACGATATAAATATTTAAATACATGTAGTAATCAAAAAAAGAAAGGAAGAGAAACAAAACCAATCCATTGAAGACAAAACAAATAAAGTTAAGATCTCAATTAAACGTGCATATAAAGACGTCGAAAAAGATAATAAAATCATTTGATCATATATAAAATTAGCAGATCATCAATACTATTAAATTCATAGACCAAGGAAACAGTCAGGGAACATAGTATACAGGTTATTTGGATCGTGATTTATGAACTGATTGACTTGATTGACTTAGACCTTATCAGCCAAGCCCACCCGAGGAATTTCGCCACCCCTATAGTTAACCATTCAGAAGTATTCGTTTTCAAGGTGTACAATGCTTCACTGCTCACTCGGGTGTTTAGTCTAGAACATACAGGTTTCAGCCACTTATTACGGGGTTCGCAATAGGCAGTACAAACAAATAAAAAATGGCCTAGTGTTTCTTCACAAGCGGCACAACAGGGACAGAAGCTAGACTCCCGCCTCTGCCAGCCGCTACTAAAGGCCCTCAGGGGCAACGAGCCCACACGGAACTGATGATACAGTTTCCTGTCTAATGTTTTAAGGATTGCATCCCAATATACTTCTTTATTAGGAATTACTTTGTGGAGCAAGAACTGGCCTGTCAAGTTCATTTTCTCGGAAAGTGCAACATGTTCCGTTTTTACCATGGACCAGAAGAAGTGTTTGAATTCATCCTTGGTAGGAAAGTTTTGGGAACCCGGCTCTGACCATAGCAAGGGTAGGCCCATTTCAGTAAGGGTGTTCTTAATTTGCTTTAGCCAAGGTATGTTACCTGCCCCTTGTTGCAGTCTCACATCATGCAACTCACGGGCAAACATGGCCAGTTCCGGGGTGGACCATATGCGTCTCCATAGAGCCACCATCCTGTACTGGGCCTGATGTTTAATGCTGTGCAAGCCCATGTCCATCAAAAGTGGAAGGACTGGTGTTGATGGAGGGAGACTAACTAGGTTACGAAGAAATTTATTCTGTAACCTATCCAGGACAGCCAAGTCCACACAACCCCAGATATCTGCCCCATACAATATCGCTGAGCTGATTTTTGCACTATAAATTTTGAGCGCGGGCAGTACTCTTTTGGTCAGAGAGCACCGCTGCTCTTTTACTAGACAACCAGTCAAGCGGGCAAATTTCAAACAGAGTGCCTCTACTTGCTCTTTCCATTTCAACCTATAATCCAAAGTAACTCCGAGATAAGTCATTACATCGACCTGTTCCAATCTGGACCCATTCATTAAAATGTTGCCCCTCAACGGCTTTTTCTTGGTCAAGACCATAAACTTGGTTTTGTTAATGTTAATCTCAAGATCATTCAAATTACAAAAGTCCATAAATTTATTTATTGCAACCTGTAAACCCTTCTGCGTTTTGGCCAATATAAGGGTATCGTCTGCAAAAATTAAAAGGGGGAATTTTGTCCCACCCAGAGAAGGAGCATCAGTGGGGGTGTTTGAAAGAAACTCAACCACCTGATTAATGAAGAGCACAAATAGGGTGGGGGCCAGGACACAACCCTGCCTCACACCACGAGTCACGGGGAAGGATTCAGTGACCTGGCCCTGACGACCCCATCTGACCCTTGCAAAGTTACCCTCATGCATTCTAATGGTAAGATCTAAAAGTGCAGAAGGAACCCCCATCCTTCTCAATGCAGCCCACATCTTCCCTCTAGGAACCAGATCGAACGCTGATTTGAGATCCACAAAAGCAGCGAAGATCTTCCCATCTCTCAGTAACACAGTTTTCCAATAAATCATGACAAATCTTAAGATCTGATCAACTGTGCTAATGTGTGCCCTAAACCCAGCCTGCATTGGAGACAGGATATCTACGTCTATCATCCACAGATGAATTTTCCCCAACAACATTCTGGCTATTACTTTTTGAAGGGCGTCGATGAGACTGATGGGACGATAATTTCCCGGATCCGATCTGTCCCCTTTTTTATGCACTGGCAAAATCTCGGCCCCTTTCCAGGAATTTGGGATCCTAGTGCCCCTAGCTATAGCATTTGCTAATGTTAATATATACGGGACCCAGTGTTTTTGATCATATTTGAAGAGGTCCGCGGGGATACAATCTATGCCGGGGGCTTTGCCATTCTGCACTTGTTTAAGAGCAGAGATGGCCTCGGTTTCTGTAAAAACAACGTGATCAAATGAGGGCAATTCAGACTGCACACTGGCATCTTCCCTAATGGTAGTAAGGGAGGTCCGTTCCGTGTGGCTGAACTGCGCCTCGTAATGTTTGACCCATTGCTCTGCTGGAACGTAGTTTACCGGACTATGTAGTTCCCCCGATTCTCCCCATTTCACAACCTCCCAAAATCGTTGTTGGTTGGATGAGGTACTTGCCTGGTATAAATCCAACCAACGCTGGTCATCCCATCTAGTTTTTGCCTCTTTTAATGCCTTCTTATAATTCACCCTAGCTATCCTTATATCCACACATGATTTAGATTTAATGGCACTTAGCAGAGAGCTGTGGGCAATACCACAGGTCTTATCGTACCATTTCAACCTAGGATGTGCTTGGGCTTTGTTACTTCCTCCCTTAACAGTTTTAATAAAAAAAGACTTAATTTTATTAAAAAGAGTCTCATGAATTGTACCAATTTGGTCAAGTGAAGTACCAGCATCTAGTATGGGTGCCATCTGTTTTGTGGCCGCTAAGACCTCCATGGCAACGCCGCTAATAGTAGCGGTGCTGTCTTGGAGCCCAGCCCATTTTACCCTTCTGCAGTCGTTTGTGAGGCCAACATCTGCAGTTTCGATGTTTGTAACAGGGTTCATACAGAGACCCTCAAATACCAATAATGAAATCACCAAGGGATTGTGGTCGCTCTCGGATCTGCTGACTACTTCCATATCCACCAACATTTTCCAGAACTCTATCTTAAGTAGAAAATAATCAATACGACTTGAGTTAATGGAATTATCAAATGTGACTTTACCCATCGGGTCTGATTTGGTCCTACCATTCACTGCGCGTAAGTCCCATTCAAGACAAAAACCCAACCATTGCATAACTGCCTCCGTGACTTTTTTAATAGGGGCGACAGACAAAGGGGGTATGTTCCAGATTTGATCAATTTCCCCATATCCCCCACTATCAAGGTTGGGGAATGGTTCGAAACAACAGTTAAAATCGCCTGCCACCATGACACAGCTATCACTGCTAATGTCATTCAATAAGAAGTCAAGTTCAGCTACCACTCCCGCCGGCTTCCCACCTGGTATCCCTCTAGCATATATATTAAACAGAAAAAATACCTGATTGTTGTTATCTGTTAATTTCAGAGCTAGGATGTCGTTACTCAAAGTAGGGAGTTCAGTGATGGTAATAGCTAAGGATTGTTTGATCCAAATGACTAAACCCCCTGACGGACGGCCCTTCGGCCCTTTGCTGGCTGGTTTGTAATAATTAAGATAGCCCACCCGATAGATAGCTTCTGTTGACCAGCTTTCCTGCAGGATGATTACATCATGCAGATCCACAAAAGAACCCCAAGCGGCCTCTAACATTTTCCCCTTCAATCCCGCTATATTCCAAGACAAGACTGCAAGGGTATATGTTGTTTTCTCTGTCGTATTGACAGATAGGTCAACAGTGGCCTTGGTGATTTTCTGTCTGGGGTTACCTAACAAGAATGTTTCCCTTTTTTCCACCCTCTTAGTTTTAGTGCTAGGTATAGAAACAGTTTCTACCCCTGAAACGCACACTATTTGTGGAGAGCAAGTTAGTACAGCACTAGCACTCCCAATATTCAGTTGTTCTACATCAAGTCAATCCACACCTTCTAAGCCGGAAAGGGGAGCAAACCGGTTCGTAAGGTGAGGATAGAATATTGGATAGAGCGGGGTATCGAAATGAAATCTCCCTCTGGGCCTGTCCCTTCTCGTATGTTGGAACGGAGTGTGGGATCTATTAGCTTGTAAGGCTGGATAAAAATAGTGCAATAGTAAAGTTTGTACGTCCCCAACTCTACCAAATCTTGGTTCCCTGCCAATGAGTTCGGCTACCCAGGGCTCTCTGAAACTAACCACCACACAGTCCCCCTCAAGGTCTTTCTTACCATAACCTATCCAATCCACCCTCCTTACATTGAGTATTTCAGGATTTAAGTTGGGAGGGAGTGGCCGATTTTTATTAAGCCAAAATGTGACCTTATTATAAAGATCCTTGTGTGTTTCCCTCTTACCGGGTACAAGTGGAGCCACTCCTGTTAAAATGATTGTATAGGGCACTGACTCCGGTGGAAGGTTCACACACTGTTTCTTTCGGATAGGTTTGGCAATAGGTTGGTGAGTGGTGTTTAGGCCCCTAGCTGGTGTTGGGTTGTTCTGAACCTGCTGGTTTTTGGTGGGCTTAGGCCTCGTAGGATTCTCAGAAGGGACTATTTTCATATGAGCGGGTCCTGTTTTTTGCGGGGCCTTTGGTTTAGATACTCCTACTTGTGTATTAATACCCCCTGCATTATTATTTGTCACAATTATGGGCTTCGGGTTGGACGGGACAGAAGGGGACAAACCTGCTTTTGCTAGGCTAGAAAGAATTCTATCAGAAGTCGCTAAGTTATCCTTCACCAGAAGATCTAAGGTGTCCATTTTTGCATTTAGCAACCTTGTCCTTTCAAAAAGAGGTAAAACAATAGATTTAAATAGCAACTCGATTTTGGCCAAAAATATTTCTTCTGAGATGCTAGTCATGGTCATAGTCTCACCCCCCCCTTGTTGGGTCGAGGCGTTATTGTCAGGTGACTGTGGGGGTGAAACTGAAGCATTTACCACCCCCTCTGTTTGTTCCTCCAGATCTGGTGAGGCTACCCTCTTACGTTTCCCAGGATTCTGAGTCGGTGTCTGTTCTAATAAAGAGGGAGAGTCCATAGGATCATTACTAATATTAAGTTTTGGAGAGTTTGAAAGACCCGAATTATCCCCGGACTGATCTAAACAAATAGTCCCACCATTGGGTAAGTTCTCATGTGCAGTATTAAAAACATTATCCTGGTTAGAATTCATAATCTCCCTAGTATGAATCTCAGGAACAGGTGCCAACATTACATCTACATTGCTATCCGCATTCAACATAGAGAGTGGGACAGGGGAGACAGCCTCACTTATTTTCCCTAATGAAGAACGCTTGCCAGTAATGATATCAAATGAGAGGCGTTTTTCAACTAAGGCGATCTCCTTCTCTAATATGGCAGTTGAACGTTTAAAAAATTGATCTATTGTACCAGTAAAAGTACCATTAGAGGTGGAGACCTGAACCTGTCTCTCCTTGCCTGATCTAAGGGTCATTTTTGCTAAAAAAAAACAAAATTTTTTTTTTTTAATTTTTTTTTATTTTTTTGGGTATAACAGGCAAAAATGTGACCAACCTGAACAGGTGGCAAAGCCACTCAATGCACAAATTTAAACTAACCAAATAAAGGGACTTTAACAATAATATTAACACAAATTATAACTATAAAAATAAAAATTAAAAATGACCAAGGTACAATTAGATTGTTTAAAAGGATCTGGAAGGAAGATGTTAGTGGTGGGGCCCAGCCCAGCCTCCTCCGGCCACAGACGGTCCCGCCCTTGTCCCGGGCTTCTCCCGGGACGCTCCCGCACGCTCCCGCGTAGCGGGTGTTTACCTTCACTTAAACAGGAAGTCCCGCAAATCAGAGCGAAGGGCGTGGTGATGGCCAGGGAGAGCGGCCAGCTGGTCAGAGGCGCGGTAAGCAGGGACTTCTGGGAATGGAAGTCCTGCCCCGCTCGCTCGCAGCCCTGGTCCGTCCACGCGGGTGCAACACAATCTTCCCTTGCCCTCTGAGGCGCAGCGGGACCCGCGGAGCGGGTTCCACAAGTCGTAGGATAATTACAGTGCCCAAAAGGAGTGACTGTTAAAGGCAGCAACAGGCAGCAAACGCCAAAGGATTCCCACGTCGGACGATCTACTTCCGCCCTTTAAAGAAGTAAAGGCGGGGCGCGGTGATGGCCAGGGAGAGCGGCCAGCTGGTCAGAGGCGCGGTGAGCAGGGACTTCTGGGAATGGAAGTCCTGCCCCGCTCGCTCGCAGCCCTGGTCCGTCCACGCGGGTGCAACACAATCTTCCCTTGCCCTCTGAGGCGCAGCGGGACCCGCGGAGCGGGTTCCACAAGTCGTAGGATAATTACAGTGCCCAAAAGGAGTGACTGTTAAAGGCAGCAACAGGCAGCAAACGCCAAAGGATTCCCACGTCGGACGATCTACTTCCGCCCTTTAAAGAAGTAAAGGCGGGGCGCGGTGATGGCCAGGGAGAGCGGCCAGCTGGTCAGAGGCGCGGTGAGCAGGGACTTCTGGGAATGGAAGTCCTGCCCCGCTCGCTCGCAGCCCTGGTCCGTCCACGCGGGTGCAACACAATCTTCCCTTGCCCTCTGAGGCGCAGCGGGACCCGCGGAGCGGGTTCCGCAAGTCGTAGGATAATTACAGTGCCCAAAAGGAGTGACTGTTAAAGGCAGCAACAGGCAGCAAACGCCAAAGGATTCCCACGTCGGACGATCTACTTCCGCCCTTTAAAGAAGTAAAGGCGGGGCGCGGTGATGGCCAGGGAGAGCGGCCAGCTGGTCAGAGGCGCGGTGAGCAGGGACTTCTGGGAATGGAAGTCCTGCCCCGCTCGCTCGCAGCCCTGGTCCGTCCACGCGGGTGCAACACAATCTTCCCTTGCCCTCTGAGGCGCAGCGGGACCCGCGGAGCGGGTTCCGCAAGTCGTAGGATAATTACAGTGCCCAAAAGGAGTGACTGTTAAAGGCAGCAACAGGCAGCAAACGCCAAAGGATTCCCCTATATTCACATTACAAATATATCTCCAAATGCTATATTATTAATTAATAAATGGAATGAAATACAAACTAGTCAAACGGAGAACATTCTCCTGCTGAAAAGATGGTTACGATTAAGTTGTATGAGGAAAATGGAACCAGTGGCTTTCCCATTCTTAGCTCTTTTAATTGCCCCCTAATCTCCTCTGAGTGAGTGGAGCTTCAATCCATTTTTCCCCTTCTTCAATCAATACGGGGAGGCCAAGCGTGCTAAGCCAACTTTTTAATTTTTGGGGTTCTTGAGTAATATCTTGCTTATAAAGCTGTGAAAAAAGTTGTACAACATGTTTCTGCATAGCATCCCAACTATCAAGCACCTCCCCCGAATCCCCCCTCAGCTCCTTTTTTTTTTTAATTCCACACTTCCAGATACATGATAAATATTTCAAAGTATTACTCTTACAATGGAATTCTGTACATTAGACCCACCATTTAAGTGCGAAAACATACAAAAACAAAAAATTGCATAGCAATTGCCTATCAAGAGAGTTAAAACATCAAAAAAGAAAAAAAGAATTATTAAAGTGGAGTTACAGATATCCTCTATACAAAAGAAGATATAGCGGGGGACTGGCTATGCCCTGAACCTCCAAGATTTGAGGTTTGGCGGGCTAAGATGTATAGAATAGCTAGTTTGGAATTTAGTTTATATTCATTAAAGGGGGTAAGGAAACGGAAATTGGGCCTTATGATTTGGGAACTTTTTATGGCCCATATGAACAATTGAGGGTATTATTACTATGCAAGTATATGTGGAGGTATGACTTGTATTACAAGATTAACTGTGGATCTAAAAGGACATTTGAAATGATAATTTTTAAGTTAAAGTACATCATGGGGTACTCTGATGGTGAATGATGGGTTATTGTTTGCATGACTAGAGCTGGGCCCGGGTTCTATTTGTGTTGCTTAACCCCTTCTTATGTATAGAGGATATCTGTAACCCCCCTCAGCTCCTTTATCTCATTTCTAGTTCTTTCGACCCTAGCCTTCCAATCCAGGAATGCCCCCGCTTTCTCTCCATACTCTCATTCCTTCACATTTGCGGCTTGCCATCTTGCTTTACACTTTGACTCCAGCCTGATTTTAAATATTAGTTGGAACTCTTCTCACCTCCTTTCCAACCTCTCCCTTTCCTCTCCCATGCTTATAGAGTACAAAGCTTCCTCCGGGGTTCCTACTTCCTTTTCGATGTTTATTAGTTCTGCCCTTTCTTCTCTACTTTTTGCGCAGGCAAGGCTTTTTAGGACCCCACGAATATATGCCTTAAAGGCATCCCATACTATCCAGGGGAGGCAGTATTTTTATTATTTTGAAGTATTCTACTGTAGCCTTTTTCAAAGCTATCTCAACTCCCCCTTCTAAAAGAAGGGCGTGGCTGCGGTCCTAGAGCTTGCACAGTAATTATGACTACTGAATGATCCGAGCTGGGAGATGCTTTTAATACTGCTTGCAAGGCATCTATCAACTAAGAAATAGTCTAATCTTGAAAAGTGATGGTATTTTTTACTGTGATTTGTGTACCCTCTCACCTTCACTCTCGGATGTCTCCAAACATCTAGTAAATAGAAATCCAGTATCATACCTTACGCATTCCTCATTCTAGGTACAGAAGCGCTCTCCCTCCGTGTTGAGAAGTCCAATACAGGATCCAGCAGTACATTAAAATCCCCGCCCACAATTGCAGGGGCTGAAGTATCTGCCAATCTTAATTCTAATTCTATATAGTACTGTGGATCATCCTCATTGGGTCCATATAACCCGACACATATGAAATCGCTATCTGCCCGTCTTATTTGGGCTAGAGCCCATCTTCCAGAGCTGTCTGTACTCGACAACTTAAGCTCAATCCCACTACCACTTCTAAGTAAAATTGCGACCCCCTTACAACTTTGTGCTTGATCAGAAGCAATGAAATTTTGGACCCATCCAACCTACCAAACAACTCCTTGCTTTCACTTACTAGTAAGTGTGCCTCCTGTAAAATCATAATTTGTGCCTGTTTATCTTCTAAATACTTCATCACTTTCCTCTGTCTAGGTTTAGACCTAAGACTATTCACATTCCATGTGAGTATATCAATACTTGCAATTCTGGCCATGATGCTTTCTTATATATTTCACCTCCTGCTTCGTTACTAGTTTAATAAGATTCTCCTGCATAGGAGGTTCTGAGTACTTTTTTTGTTTTTTTAACCCACTACACCCCACACGTGCCCACCCCCTAACCCCCTACGTTCTATGATTGTCAATCCAAGCACCTGCTTCATATAAAAGGAGGAATGTTAGCATCCAAGACTTGGTGGACTAGTTTGTTTTGTCTGTTCTTGAGCCATAATTGCTCAAGATTGCCTGAAGTATGCTAGTCTTGCTTGCCAATTCTAAAGCCCAGTTTAACCACACTGGGGCAATATTCGGCTGTACTTAGTACCACTTTAAGGCCATTGTAGGAAATGGCAAACTTTTCTATAGTGTACTCCCAGATTTTCGCCGTAACTGTTTTTGCTGGCTACAGAACTCTGTGCACTTTACCCTCATTAACAAACAGTAAAGTGTATTTGCTCCCCCTTTCAGCATGAGGAAATCTGTATACTTCTAATTGGCATATCTAACTTAACAATAAGTCTCTATTATATGGTGCAAAATGTACCCAGGTCCTGTAAGTTAAATGTCACTAATGGACTGCAACAATCGTATTGCTACCCACCATAATGACAGTGCAAACATGGCTTCAGGCCTTCCATTGTAGCCTGGCTATTGTAGTTTCTGATTGAAAGTTCTACCTGACAAAAGAAGCCATTTTGAAAGGCCTAAACTTTTCCTTTAAATATGAATAACTCTTCCCTAAGTAACCTTACGTCCCAACATGCGGGGGTATGGTATTTAGGATTAGGACACATACACGTTTAGGGTCTCATTACGAAGTTGGGCGGAAAGCCTCCGCCCAACAGTCGGAATCTTCACGACTGCTTTGGAGCCTTTCCGACCGACTCGGTTGGTTTACAGTCTGACCACCCAATTACGATGTTTGTGGTCGCAACGTAAACCGGCCAATCATTCTGACTCGGTTCCGACCGTCTCGCAGAGTATTCCTGTCAGTTGGGACCTCACCTTAATACCCTATGGCCGGCGTTTATGCCATCTGGATTACAATGTCGGTTTCCAACAGCCTTTCCGCGTCAGCCTGTCTGACACGGAAAGGCTGTCAGAAAGTGACTTTGGGGGCCCCTAGCAGGGCCCTCTTAACCCCGCCACCAAGAGTTGGGGGCCCAGGGAGTCCCTAAGGAACACATTCTGTGAAACCCTGCGCTGTGTGGCAGGCATCTTGGGGTGCCTGCCACAGGGTGCAGGGGTTTCCACACACCCCCCATTTCCCTGTAGGAGCCTGTGTTACGGACAGTTCTGTAGTAGGGGATCTCTGTGTATAGTCATAATCTAGTGAATAGTCCCGCCCATGTGCGTGGACCCCGGAGCAATCAAAAATAATCTCTTACAGTGTCAAAAAATGCAGAAAATGCATAGACACTTAAGAGAGAATTTAAAGACAGATAATGCAGCCAAAAAGGCTACACTGTCCAGTACTTCAACTAGAAATTCCACCATAAAATCCACAAAACAGCAAAGCCTGTACAGATTTCCCTTGCTTAACAGCAAAATCCCTCAGGAATGATAGAGAGAAGAACCTGGACAGACAAGCCCCATAGGCTGCCATTATGTGGCTTAATTAGGATACTGTGCCTTTAAGGAACCTTCCAGAACCTTCTCTCAGTATCCCAGAATGCATAGCAGGTCCAACTTAGCCTCAGTTCTTTTTTCCGGCTCCTGCAAGCAGGACCCTGGAGCATTGAGCTCTCCCTTTTCAAGGGTTTTTTGTTAGTGTTTTACACTGATTTCGATTTTTGGTGCTTTTAAAGTACTTTGGTGACTTTCTTTCTGTGTTTCTGCACTCTTTTTTGTCCATAATGCCTGCATTATTCGACAAATGCCCTGAGTGCTCAAGAAAGAAGGCCAGGACAGACTCCCATGAGGTCTGTATTCTCTGCCTTCCCTCTTCCCACATTCCTGAGGAGTGTAGGATCTGCAGAAGCTTCTCTGGAAGGACCCTGAAGGAGAGGAAGAAGATCAGGCTTCAGGGACTTGAAGAGAGAAAGCTGAAGGCACGAGGTGGGTCAGGAGGGGCTCCTTCTACCCATGCTGAGGCCTCTGGGGGGCTCCCCAGGGGCAGGAAGACCAGCCCTCGCCCAAGGTCTCCGTCTGGGTCAGTTGCGCTGACCACGACGTCGAGGGGACGGTCAACGGCCAGTTCCAGGTCTCCCCAGGGCTCTGGGTCGAGAAAACGTCGCCCGTCGACGTCGAGGAACGTGTTCCGGCCGCCGTCGAAGCCGGTGTCGATATCCTCGTCGTCGCTGTCGGCGTCGAGTGATCGACATCGGAGGGCCCGGCGTCGGCGCTCGCCGTCGAGGCGACACCGCCGTTCGCCGTCGAGGACATCGTCGTCGAGGGGATCCTCGTCGTCGAGGTCGCCGTCGAGACGAAAGGCGTCTCCGGCGCCGAAGAGGTCGACGTCGAAGCATTCCAAAAGGCCGACGTCGAGACGGTCGAGGAGATCGACGTCGAGAAGGTCGGAGAGGTCGACGTCGAGAAGGTCCAAAGGGTCGCCGTCGAAGCGATCCAGGAAGTCGACGTCGAGGCCGGCGAAGAGGTCGAGGTCGCCGTCGAGGCACCATCGCCCGTCGTCGAGGTTTCGTGGCTCGTCGATCTGGTCGGGGTCGACGTCGAGACGGAGACACGGTTCGACGTCGAGGAGTGTGATTCGGTCGACGCCGAAGGACCGTTCGACGTCGAGGCACCGGTCTTCAGCGTCTGGAGGTCCTAAGGACAGGCCCAGGTCTGTGGGGGGCTCCCCACGCTCTGGAGGAGATGGTGGCTCGCCGGGACTGGCGCATTCCGGGGTGGATACTCCGATGAGGCCGTCTACACCTCCTCCGCGGCCTGCTATACCGATGGGTCCTCCTCCGAAGGCCCCTACCCCACCTCCGAAGCCGGCTCCGCGGGACCCGCGTCCGGTTACTCCTCCACCCCCGATCCCACCGAGGGGGGTGTCGATGCCTAAGTTTCCGACGCCTCCGAAGAAGACTCCTTAGAAGCCTAGAGCTCCTGACCCTGGGAGGCCGAAGGAGCGTCCGAGGCCCAAGAGGTCGAGGTCTCGCTCGGGGAGACGGGACAGATCAAGGAGTGGCCGTGGATCTTCTTCACGATCCAGGCGTCATCACAAGAGACGTCGGTCCAGGTCACGTTCTCCATCTGGGACCCGTTCCTACTCGCCCACACTGTCCGATTCGCCGGAGACTAGGGTGTCTCCGATAGACGATATTAGCACATTTCAGGAGGTTCTCCTGCGTGGTGCGGCGAAGTTGGGCATTGAGGTTGAAGCGCCTACGGCTTCTACCTCGGTAATCTTTGAGACTTTACACAAAAGGCACTTGTCTCGCCCCCTGTTACCTCTGGTGCCGGGGCTCCTTGAGCCCGCCGAACAGCTATTCCTGACGCCGGCAACGGTGAAATCTGTGCCTTCCAGGATACTGAAAAAGTACAGGGCTCCGGACTCAGACCCAGCCTTCTTGAGGAAGGACCCGGTACCGGATTCAGTCATCGTGACTGCTGCTCGGAAGCTTCATGCCACCTCCCCTGCGTCCACGGTGCCTCCGGACAAGGAGAGCCGGTGGATCGATTCTGCTGGTCGCAAGGCGTGTGGGACATCCGCCTCGTCCATGAAGGCAGCCAGTGACTCGGCTTTGCTGGGACGTTATGACCGGTCCCTTTGGGACTCGATGGAGCAGTTCGCGGACCTCGTCCCTCGAGACCGCAAGGAGGACTTTGTGGAGATCGTCAAGGAGGGGATGCTGGTCTCTAATCAGGCCATCGGCGCCGCAGCGGACATATCGTTGCTGTCCGCGCACGGATATTGCCACGGGATTCACCAGAGACGCCATGCTTGGCTCAGGTTGACATCGTTGAAGCCGGAGGCACAGCAACGCGTGGCGAATCTCCCGTTTTCCGGAGATACCCTCTTCGGGAAGCACGCGGATGATGAGATGGCCAGGATGAAGGCCGAAGCGGAGACCCTGACGGCAGTGGGCTTGGAGAAGCCCAAGGAAAAGAAACCCTTCCGACAGTACCAACGTCGGTTTGGGTCGCAGGGTCGTGGAAGGGGGCAGTCTGCTGGTCAACATCAACAGCGGCAGCAGCAGCAGCAGTACAGGCAGCCCTTCCAGAAGCGGCAGGGTGGTAGAGGTCGTCAACAGTCCTCTACCGCGACCAAGGGCCCGGCCGGGTCCCGTCCCTGAGCTGTTACTTCCCCCTCGTCCGTTACCCGCTCCGGTGGGGGGAAGCGTTCAATTTTTTCTGGCAGAGTGGAGAAAAATTACTCAGGACAAGTGGGTGCTGAATATTGTTTGCAATGGATACAGTCTACGTTTCACCAGCCCTCCTCCATCGATTCCTCCAGTCAGCTCGCAGTATCAACTGCACGAGCTTCAGGCGGAGGCGGTCGTTCTGCTGAGGAAAAGGGCGATCGAAGAAGTACCTCTGTCTCAAAGAGGAAGAGGTCTGTACTCTCGGTTCTTTCTTGTCCGCAAGAAGGACAAAAACGAGTTCAGGCCCATTCTGGATTTGCGGCAGGCAAACAAGTGGATTCGCAGAGAAAAGTTTCGCATGCTGTCGTTGCATCAGATCTACCCTCAGCTGCAACGAGGAGACTGGATGTGTGCCATAGATCTACAGGACGCATACTTCCACGTGCCCATTGCATGCAAACACAGAAAATTTCTGCGCTTTCAAGTCGGCACCAATCACTATCAGTACACGGTGCTACCCTTCGGACTGAAGTCTGCACCCAGGACATTCTCAAAATGTATGGCAGTGGTAGCGGCACACCTGAGGAAGAACAAGGTGTTTGTCTACCCGTACCTGGACGATTGGTTGATCAAAGCCTCCTCCTTCTCGGAAGCTCAAGCACACTTCCGGAAGACGTGCGTTCTCTTGAACAAGCTGGGGTTGCACATCAACATGTCCAAGTCGGTCCCGATTCCGGTACAGTGCATCCAGTACTTGGGGGCCTCCATCAATACGCTGTCAGCAAGCGTGTCTCCTTCGGAAGAGCGACGTTTATCACTCGTTCGGAAGGCTCAGGCTCTCATGAAAACTCCGTCTACAACTGTGAGGACGGTGTCTTCTCTACTGGGTTCGATGGCCTCTTGCATCTTTCTCACTCCTCACGCACGGCTTCAGATGAGACCTCTGCAGGAGTGCTTGGAGGATCAGTGGGACCAGAGGAGAGGTTCTTGGGACGACAGGATACGACTGTCTCTACATGCTCTTCAGTCTCTGAAGTGGTGGTGCTCGAAGGAGAATCTCCTCGGAGGCGTTCCCTTCCACAAGGACATTCCCACGCAGACCATCGTGACGGATGCGTCTCTCCAGGGTTGGGGGGCGCATTCTGGAGACCTGCAAATTCAAGGGACGTGGTCCCCGACGGAGTCCACGTACCACATCAATTTCCTGGAACTGAGGGCTGTTCACTTGGCGCTGAAGGCCTTTCATCCGTCCTTTCAGACCAACTCTCTGCTTGTTCAGACGGACAACACGACGACGATGTATTACCTCAACAAGCAGGGGGGCTCGAGATCGCGCACTCTGTCGCAGGAGGCGCAGGCGATCTGGCACTGGCTTCTGGCTCGAGGACTGTCGATTACGGCCACCCATCTGCCAGGTGTGCAGAATGTTCAGGCAGACGAACTGAGCAGAATCGTGCAGGAAAACCACGAATGGGTCATAAACGACGAAGTACTGGGAGAAGTCTTCGCAAGGTGGGGAACTCCAGACGTAGATCTGTTCGCCACCGCCGAAAACAGCAAATGCCGAGGCTTCGCCTCCAGGTACTACCAGCCAGGGACGCTGGGGAACGCGTTATGGATCGACTGGTCGACCAGTTTTCTGTACGCTTTTCCACCAATTCCCCTGATTCCGGCGGTTCTCATCAAGTTGTCTCACTCCAGGGCGAGGATGATTCTGATTGCCCCGGAATGGCCCAGGCAGTGGTGGTTCACGGACCTACTTCACCGATCTCTCCTTCCTCACATGAAGCTGCCGTGCAGGCCGGACCTTCTCACGAAGTTCGGGGGGCGGATGGTGCACCCCAACCTCTCGTCTTTGAGTTTGGCGGCATGGCTCCTGAAATAGTACAATATGGCCATCTGAATCTCCCAGAGGATTGTATGGGCATACTGAAGGAGGCTAAGCGACCTTCCACTAGGACTTCCTATGCTTACAAGTGGAAGAGGTTTTGCATCTGGTGCAAGTCTAAGAACTATGACCCTACGTCATGCAAGGAGGATGTCATCCTTCCATATCTGCTTCATCTGGCGCAGTCGGGCCTTAATGTCCATTCCATTAAGGTTCATCTGGCTGCTTTGACTGCCTACAGGAAAGGACCTTCACAGACTTCCTTTTTCCAGATCCCTGTGATCAAAGATTTTTTGGAAGGCCTGAAGAAAGTGTTCCCTCCTGTCAGGCTTCCTTCGCCTTCATGGGACTTGAATGTGGTGCTGTCCAGGTTGATGAAGGAGCCTTTTGAACCCATTCATAAGGCTTCGTTGCAGCACCTGTCCTGGAAGGCGGCGTTCCTCGTGGCCATTACATCGGCCCGCAGGGTGAGTGAGATCCAGGCATTGTGTTGCCAAGAACCTTATACTGTATTTCATAATGCTAAAGTTGTTATGCGTACTCACCCTAAGTTTCTTCCCAAGGTTGTTTCTGATTTTCATATCAATCAGACTATCACTTTGCCTACGTTCTTTCAGAACCCTTCCTCTCCGGCGGAAAGGTCTTTACATTCCCTGGATGTGCGGAGGGTGCTGAAGTTTTATCTTGATAAGACTAAAGATGTTCGTAGGTCAGACCAATTGTTCATCAATTATGGCTCAGTCAGGACGGGTCTTGCTACCTCTAAGCAGTCCATCTCTAGGTGGATTGTGTCCTGCATTCAGTTGTGTTACTGCAAAGCTAATAAGACCTTAGGGGGCAAACCTAAGGCTCATTCCACCAGGGGCAAGGCTGCTACGACAGCTATGCTCCGTAATGTTCCCATTGCAGAGATCTGCAAGGCGGCCACTTGGAAGTCGGTCCATACCTTTGCTAAGCATTACTGCCTGGACTCTGATGCCAGGGCAGACGCTCAGGTTGGGCAGGCTTCGCTGCGGAATCTGTTCGCACAGTAGTGGCGTTATTTTACTCTCCACCGCCGCTTGGTGTGGGGATGGGCTTGCCATTCTATTCACTAGATTATGACTATACACAGAGATCCCCTACTACAGAAGGAGTAGTTTCTGTCCTGTAACTCCAGTTCTGTAGTAGGGGTATCTCTGTTATAGTCATAAGCGCCCTCCCGCCTCCCCGGTGGAGTGTTGTTCATGATCATAATGCTACAGGTCTGGCGTTTTCTACGCCTTCGAAAAGAACTGAGGCTAAGTTGGACCTGCTATGCATTCTGGGATACTGAGAGAAGGTTCTGGAAGGTTCCTTAAAGGCACAGTATCCTAATTAAGCCACATAATGGCAGCCTATGGGGCTTGTCTGTCCAGGTTCTTCTCTCTATCATTCCTGAGGGATTTTGCTGTTAAGCAAGGGAAATCTGTACAGGCTTTGCTGTTTTGTGGATTTTATGGTGGAATTTCTAGTTGAAGTACTGGACAGTGTAGCCTTTTTGGCTGCATTATCTGTCTTTAAATTCTCTCTTAAGTGTCTATGCATTTTCTGCATTTTTTGACACTGTAAGAGATTATTTTTGATTGCTCCGGGGTCCACGCACATGGGCGGGACTATTCACTAGATTATGACTATAACAGAGATACCCCTACTACAGAACTGGAGTTACAGGACAGAAACTACTCCTTCTCTGGATTAACACGAGTTCCCATAGGAAACAATGGGAATCCGACTGAACAGGATTCGGTCGCATTTTGATCTGGCAGTCGGAACGCACAACCACTAGATGCTTGGTCCCAAATCCAAGACGGTGCCGGGCGGATGCTTTCCACCTGGCATCGTAATGAGCCTGTTAATGTTAAACTTGTCCTCACAGTGAAAAGCCCTAAAAGTTATTTTTACTATAGCAAGGCAAGGCTGTTTTTTAAAAAAACACCAAGTTATATTAGTACACCTAATAATGCTAATTCTGATTAGGAAAGAGCAAGAAATATAATTCAATACTGTTTTTAATAGTTATTAAAAATCCAATTTCAGGTAAGAAAAATAATTTCCTTTCCTAAATGTTCTAAAGGCCCATTTGCATGAGCTCCAACTGTCAACTCATAGCTGAATAGCTGCCTTGATGAGGTGTGAAAACTGCTCCCGGATTAGAACAGAGGCCTTGTGCGGGGTGGTGTTACTGTTCCTCTGGCTGGGTGACCATATGCGCTGAGCCCAATAACTTTATTAACTTCAAAGAGGGCCCACCTTCAGAGGCAAATGTTAGCTGACACCTGTGCTGGGACTTTATTTGTTCCCATAGTCAGGCACCAATCCCAATGGGAGAGATGCTACCCCCACAATTATGACTGCAAATGAGGGGTTGATCATTGTCCTGGCCCCACCTCTATGGTGTGCACACAGGCTCTGCACAGGAGAAGGAGGGGTATACCATCTTGGATTTTGACTGAGAGGGACATTGGAGGATTATTTGCTGTAGGGCATACAGGAAGTGCTGTTGTGGGCAGGGTTACCACTGATTTACCGTATTGATTAGGGAGGGGTGAGTGATCAAACCACCCATAGGCTGGTTACTGGGATAAATATTGTACCCACAGTAACCTTTTTTCACAATACTACTTGACCTGTGGAACTTCAGAAGAGGGCCGAAAAGGATCACACCTGCTCTCCTCTTGTACCCAGGAGTGAGAAGTGATCTCCAAGCTTCATAGGTCTGACCTCCTATTCAAGTTACAGGACTACAATAAATAGGAGGCCTTTCCTGCAACTTCCCAGCTGACCAGTGGCACTGGACTGGACCCTACTTTTATCCTCTGACTGACACCCAGGCCCAGATTCACGATGCCCTTGCATTGCCCTTGCATCATGTAGGGCAACGCAAGGGCTTCAGTGAGATTTACATACACAGTGCCCTCTGCTCCATGCTGTGCTACCAGGGGTTGAGCTCAGGTTAACTTGGCAATTTTGAGGGTTACCCTGACACGAGTTGTGATTTTTCCTTGAGATGGCTAGTCACCTCTCCCTAAATCATAATCCAGTTTTTAGAGCCATACTCGCCTATCACCGCAAATTCAGGTCTGTCTTCAAAGGTTCAGGCATGGCATGGCTATGCCCTGGCTCATCTTGTCCACACTGGTGCTTTACATGCCCATAATCAGGCACATTGTTACATCATACAGTCAAGCATCATCTGAACATACCTAGGCCTCACTTGCACAGATTCAGGCTATACTGATCTACTCCCAATCTCCAGCTGTGCAAACACAGACTTCCTTCCATGTTCAGAAACACCCAACTATCACTTTCACAAACTCAGGTACCAAATAATATAGTAATGTAGAAAATGCACATACTATGGCATCAGTTCCTGATATTAGGGCCTCCCTCGATGAGGCACAGCTATATGTGCTCCAAACTAGGACACACAAAGAGTGTAATTTGTTGGTACTTTCCTCTACTTAGACCACACATTCTGGAAAGATACATCAACGAGTTAAACACTCAGTATTAACATCTGCTGAGGCACACAAGATTGGAGTTTGAATTCAAGTAATCCCAAATTGGGTAATAGTAACAACTTGTATATAGTTCTTATAAACAGCAACTTTTGGAATAACATTCTGTTCATGCCTACCCATACACAGGTTACACTTGTACACACTTTAACAACACTTCCAATACTTCGGTACACTTAACCAAACACAATCTACAAGTAGACATATTTTAAAACCTCACTTGGCCAAACTAAGACTTGCCAAACGGTACTCACGGAACCATACTCGGACATTACTTTCCCATTCTCAGGCTCTTCTTGCACATACTCTTGCCCCATGTACCCATCCTCAGGCCTCACTTCCCCATGGTCCAGCTTCATTTTACCATACTAAGACCTCATTCGTTCAAACTCAGACTTCACTTGTTTATAACCAGAACTCACTTGCTCATGCTCAGGCCTCACTTCCTCAGTTCAGTTCATTCTTTAGTGTTTGATTAATTAAAATCATTACAATTCCCCCCCCCCCAAAGTAGATAAAAAAAGAATTTAGAAGCGATATCATTACAGTCCCAATTAAAAATGCACCTGATTTTTACACAATACAATAATTAAGGTACTAGAATACAAAATACTTTTCGTTAGAACTCATGTATAGGTGTTTCTACTTTCAGCAGAATTCTCCTAACTTAAAACCCTTATTGCTCTTTGACTTATTTGGTGTAGTCCCTCCCCGTCTCCTGAATGGAAGCGCACAAGACGGGCTATCAATTAGGCAGTGTGATACAACACCGGTAGGGGCTACAATTTAAAACTTAGAACAACATAATTAAAAGTGTATGGACCCCTTAAGGAAGACGATAATTTTAATGAGGCCCCAATGTTCAACTGTAATATTCTGGACTGTC
This sequence comes from Lissotriton helveticus, assembly GCF_964261635.1. NCBI lineage: Eukaryota > Metazoa > Chordata > Amphibia > Caudata > Salamandridae > Lissotriton > Lissotriton helveticus. The sequence goes on from NC_136071.1 coordinate 238,598,543, forward strand.
TTTTTTTTAGACCTACAGCTGGGCAGGGTCATTTTATGGGTTAGCATTCTGTCCGCTTATTAATATGAAAAATCAACTGTTGCATGATTGCGTAAATCCAGCTTATTTTGTTTGCTCTCCATCGGCTTGCCGTAAAAGTCTGCTAACCATTGTCATATATTTGACCCCCTGGCAGGCCAAGATGATGGACGTACCCTCCAGCCAGCATATCACCGCTTGCCTGCTTGAACGAATGTTCAGATCGTTGAAGATGAATTTTAAATGCTGTCTCCTCTGGTCCAGGACTGCTGGACAGGCACATAATAAGTGGGTTAAGGATTCTTGTTTAAAACCACATAATCGACAATTCACAGATTGAAAGGACTTTTTCCACGATGGATACAGGTCTTTTGAGTCGTGCATACCCAATCGAAAGTAATTAAAGCTCTTTTTTAGCTGCGAGCTAAAGTGGGCAGATAGATATGCTTGTGGCCTTAGAGATCTGTAGGAGTTAATGACTATCCACCCGTGCTGGCGCTTGGTGATTGCTTTTTTGTCAGCCAGCAAGGATTTCTTTTTAGCTGCGGTGTTTGCAGCTTTGCCAAAGCTTACTCTGTCTTCCCCGTTTTCCCATACTGTTTGTAGTTCCAGCTCGGCCAGACATATTCTCAGGAAGCTTCCCCAGGAGTTCGGTGTTTCGTAATTCATCTGGTGCTTGATTTCGTCCCAGCATAATCTGTTCAAGGTATCTGGGTTAGAGAAGCAGAATTTGTGACAAAGTTTAACAAAGCTGCTCATTCCCCGGAATTTCTGGTGCTGAAGGCCGAATTCCAGTCGGACCTGAGAAGGGGAAGCAGATTTTGGCAGGTCAAAAAACGGCCTTATAAATCCTTGTCTGGAGCTCGTTTAGTAAGTCCGCTTCCTTGCCGCACCAAGGGACCAAACCATAGGACAGGCTGGGCTGAATTTGTGCGGCCATAACTTTTAACAAATGAATGCCTCACATCCTCATGCTAAGACACAGCTTGCCCATACTGAGGCCTCACTGTGCATGGGTTCACTTGCTCATGCTAAGACCTCTCTTGCCCATACTTAAACCTCACATGCCCGTTCTCCGACCTCACTTGCCCATACCTAGGCCACATTTATTCATACTCAGACTCAATTGCACATAATCAGGTCTCACTTGACCATACTCATGCTTCACTTACATGTACTGGGACACACTTGCCTGTACTCAGACCTCACTTGCCCATATTTGGACACCCCTGTCCCTGTTCAAGTTACAGCTACCTTACATAGATCCCATTTTTCCCATATTTATGGATTCTCCTCTATTCAGTGTTTTGCCCCTACAAGGTCCCTTTCATTTACAATTTGATCTCTCTTCACTGGCTAAAGTTGGCGTACATTGAGTTTTTGAATGACCCACTCAAACATTCACTATTATGTTCCCTCCTCTGTCCAGCGACTGAAAATTGCATTTCCTCTCCACAAAAGCTCTGCTTGCCAGTCTGTCTAGTGACCCTTGTAGAAGACGGTCATGGACGCTAGTGCATGACTCAGGTGCGATCAGGAATGTGCTGAGAGCAAGGCGGGCCTAGACGTCCTCAGTCACAAACATGTTTACAAGCCAAGGAGTTCCCCAAATCTGATACATCAAGTTGGTCCTTGCCTGGTTCATCAGTTCGTGGGATACGCAGGTGGGATTTCACAATATCATCTCTGGTACATGGGCTCAGGTGCACTTCTGGAATGGGTTTTCAAATTCAAGAAGCAATAGATAAATGCTATTAATGGCCAGGCCAGATGTTGGGTTCACCATGACTATCTTAACAAATACCACTGCATTCAGCCATGCTGAGCAATGGGGCATCGAGTGCTTGTAAAAACCTTCTGCATTCCAGTGGTCCATGTGAGGTTGGTTTGCCCGATGTCTGTCCCATTCTGTGAATTCAGACTGGCATCTCTCTTTACCCAAAGCAAAGGCTGATAGACTTCTGTGGGACTATCCAGGTGGCAGTATATAAAACAGTCACTTCTTAATAAAACTAATTAAAAAATACATATAGAATAAACCTGTTTGTGCTGGAATTTAGCTTAGAATTATATGACTTGTCAGGGCACCTAGCCATGAAATAAATGGTTGATTCAAGTTTGCGGCACATGTCGTAAGGCCGTCAAGAATGTACTGTCTTTTCTGAATTTCCCTCTTTGGAAATGGATGTTGTGAATGAGAAGCAGGTTGAAAAACATGTATTTGCTGCCGTTTTAAGGTGAAGCACAGGAAGACGGAGTAGGTTTGGGTTAATCTGCTAGCGGGCTGTCCAGAAAGACATCGTCTCAACAACAAGGAATGTTGGGTGCTTTGTGTATGGCTCTAGACTTTGTAGGAGCTCTTCCTCCAAAGCATGGACGACCACTCTGCCGCTTGGTGAATAATGCAGACAACAAAATCCCACTGTCCTACTTTCTACAAAGACATCTTGATAGCTTTACTGTTTTGGGCAGGGCTTGTGTAAGCTGTTTTTTTGCCCCCCCATGTTCATGCTTCGATTAATTCAAATTTCTTTATCTTGGCTAATCTGCCTTTTAGCTCCAGAGACTTTATGTGGTGGAGAACATTGCAGCATGCCTCACTCTCGGTGGCGGCTGGCATCTACGGGGAGGTGGGGAGCAGGCGTGTGCGCCAGTTTTATATATAAAAAAAAGCTTTCAAATAATATATCAAAGAAATTAACTTACTGGGCACGAACACAACGTCCTCCGGTCCCGAACTCTTCTTTGGAACTTGAACTGGGGCAGCAACTCCCTTGGCCAATCCTAATGCTGCCATCACCAGCATGAGAGCAGTCCTAGGATTGGTTCGAGCGGCCTCACTCTGCGCTCTACAGCGCTTTTGAGGCTTTGGCTTGCTCTAATCCAGCAGTCTTAAACCAGCTGTTTAAAGTACACATGTGTGGCTGGCAGTCGCAAGACAGCTGGCCAAAAAGACATGCGCAATTTAAACAGTGCCTTGCCAGCCCACCCTCTTTCCTGCTGAGTGACTTGCTGCTGTCACTCAGGAGCGACCCCATCCCCGTCCTGACACTTGGTTCTGGACGGGACATGAAAAATAAAACGGGAACAAATAACCATTTTATTTTCCATCTCTGGGGCTTTGGGTTGGGGATGTAAGTGGGGCGACGCTCCTCCGCTCAAATGGAGGAGCCGCCCCTGCTCACTCTTAGGTATGCCATCTTGTCCTGCTGTCTCTGTTTATCTTTTTGCTCCTCTTTCCAAAGGATCCATCTATAAGTAACTGAACCCTTCACATACTCAGATTATATCAAGGCCAAATGCAGAGCCAAGAAAAAGTTTTTTTGCCTTTGAGGTGTCTAAAGTTGAAACAGATCAATCAGAATCTACCCCCTCCGAATGAATGCATGAAAAGGAGAAATATGTGTATTTCTCTTTGTTATTTCCTCTTTCTACATGTGCTGCATTCTTCAGCACACATGGAAAGAAGAAAATATCCCTTCCTGCACAAAAAACAATCCTGTCTCTAATGCAGGCGCCCTTGCACCATGGCGCGAGGGTGCCTGCGTTGGCGCTTCACAGCACCCAGTGCACAGCGCAGAGAGAGACCAGGAATGTGACATATTTTAGTAAATATGGTGAATTCCTGCTCTCTCCATTTGACGCAGTGAACACAGCAAGTTGTCTTTCTGCATTGCTTTGCGTTGTGTCAAATGTCACTTTATCTTGCTCCCAGTCTCTAAGTGCCTCTCCTGAGGTCCGGGGGGGGGGGGGGGGTGGCTTTAGAAGTGTACTCCTGTGAAGGATTGGGACTCAAGGGGCTAAAGTCAGAAGATAACATCTGTGACTAGGATGAACCTGTTTGGTTTGTCTGATTCACGCTACATTGCGGTCAAAGTCAAATTGTGCTTATATCCTGGTCTACCGCGACCATTGACTATCACTGGTACTTAATGCTTCTTAGTGCTATTACTTCTTAAAAAATCATATCACCAGTTACCCTGGCTGGATTTTGTCATTCTGTTAAGTTCATTTTATTCTATTTTTCTAGTTAGGTTCTGAGATTTTTCTTGTTGTGCATTTTGACTTTATTACTGTTTTGGTACTGTATAAATAGCTTACACATTGCTCCCTGCTCTGTGCCATAGTTACCAAGGGGTTGTGGGCAATGTGATTGAATGATTTGGCGGGCTTTCCCTGACACAAGTTGTGATTATTTATTGAGGGGGGGTAGTCACCTATCCCTAAATCATAATCCAATTTTTTGAGCGATACTCTCCTATCACCTCAAATTCAGGTCTGTCTTTGAAAGCTTAGGTGTGGCATTGCCATGCCCTGGCTCAACTTGTCCACACTGGTGCTTTACATGCCCATAATCAGGCACATTGTTACGTAACACAGTCAAGCATCATCTGCCCATACCAAGGGCTTACTTGCACAGGTTCAGGCACAAAAAACATGGTTGACTACTAATACATTGCATGCACACAGCCTTCCATCATTTTAAAATACTTAACTATTACTTTCACAGACTCCGGTACTAAATAATATATTAGTTCAAAGCCTAATATCCATCACCTCCGAGATAGCTAATTATTGTTATCCAACCAGGCCGATGGGTAAGAACAAACACTCCCTTTAACAATCCAATAACAATTGTGTAAGACGGATATCACCCCTCAGCTCCAATGAGATCTCAGCAAACACAACGTCTCCTCATTTGACCTGGAAGACAATTCCTTACCCCAACGCCTCCATCTGGCCCATCAGGATGAAAAAAACACTATTGAGAATGATATTTACTCCCTCCTCCTCTCCTACAAATCTATACTACGACACTCCAGACAACTTGGGTCAAATCCAAACAATTCTGTCAAATCCACATAGAGATCATAGGCCCAAAGCAGTTAACAATTCCGACCTCAAGCAAATTCCCATCATTCAAGCTGCGTCCCCTGTCATTATACCCCAACTGAAATGTATGCTACTCAATTGCAGATTGGCATCTAAACAAGCGGCGGATATTGCTGACCTTGTCCTTACTCATGATCTCAACATCATAGTACTGGATGAAACTTGGCTAAATGACTCCTCCACACAAACTCTCGACATTCTAGTACTACCTAGCTACGAAGTCATCAGATTAGCTGGACCAAACAGACATGGTGGAGATATTGTTTGTATTCACTGCAACGATCTCTCTGTGAAGCAAGCACTAAGTGTCACTCTCATCTCTTGTAAATATCACAGCATCAATATCCTGAGTAAAGATAGGCCTCAATGCAAATTGCTTGCGTTTTACCACCCTCCAGGAGATAACCTACCATTTTAATGAACAAATTATGGAAATCATCACGACTAACTCCGGTCTACACTGCGCCCAGATCTTCCTCGGTGACTTCAACCTCGACTGGAATGACCCAAATGGTCAAGCAGTATTAGTATTAAACCATTTTATAACGCGCTCCATTACTGGGGAGTATCCTGGCGCGAAAGAGGGAAAGAGACAGGCAGCAAAACACAGAGAAAGAAAAACACATCATATTGTACTCTCAGTGATTAATTGTACATATTGTAAGCAGTGATTAGCCTAAAAACCTTCCTAGATGACTTAAACAGGATCTAAATCTACAATAGTCCTACCCACAACCTGGGAGCAACCTTGGATCTAATTTTCTCTAAAGCTAATTCCTTTCTACTTGAATCTATTGTTCCATGTGACTGGACAGACCACCACACGCATCACTTTCCTCATCACTGAATCGCTGTCCTCAAAAAGGTTCAAATAAAAAAAGCAGACCCTGGAAAAGAAACACTCAAACCATAAACCTGAATTAACTGACATCTATCAGCAATTACATCCTACCCCCTTCTGCGGACATGTCAGATGTCCAGATCTGCACTGATCATTACAATAATTCTATGGCAAACATTCTAGACTCTATGGCACCCCTCCGACTACAAAGAGTACCCACCAAAGACTCCAAGCCTTGGTACAGTGGTAGCCTAAACACTGAAAGGCCCAATCTAAGATTGCCTGAACGGTTATGGAGATTCTCCCCCTCGATCGAACATCTCAAGCACCTGAGATCTCTAAGAAGCATTTCCAACAAACGCATAGATAGCTGAAAATCATCCTTCTTTAGGAAACACCTAAACAATGCCAGGAATCAACCTAAAAAACTGTTTGAACTCGTTAAATTGCAATCTAACAGCCTACCCGACCTGCTTTTTAGGCCAAATCTGCAGCCTAACTGCGAAGAACTTGCCGTCTTCTTCCTGGTAAGGATGGAAAAGATTGAAAGTGATATACGGTCTGCATTGGATCTCCTCCCGGACTTTCACACATCAGCCCTCACCCACCCGTTTGGTCGGAGCGTCCTGCACACCTCCCAAAAAATAATGCCTTGTGGTGTTTATTCAAAACATTTGATGAAACAACCATACTAAAAATCCTGTCAACACTTAAACCTTCCAACCACTTCAGTGATCCGCTTCCTTTGAATCCCTTTAGTGAGAGTAAAACCTCTCTTCTTCCAATCTGGACCAAAATAGTAAATGCTTTCTTACTTCAAGGCACTATACCAGACTATCTCAAGTCTGAACCATTAACCCCATTCTGAATAAAACCCACAGCAGATTAAACTGATCTAAATTACTTCCGCTCTATTTCTAGCATCCAGACCCTTTCAAACCTTCTTGAGAAATGTGTCTATACCCAGCTATGCAATCGTTAGAGCAATTCCAACTTTTGGACCAATATCAATCCAGCTTCCGTTAGGGTCACAGCACTGAATCTGCCCTAACACACATTGTTGATGATGCTTTACAAATGCTTGAGCAAAATGAATCCTGCCCCCTAATCCTCCTCGACCTCAGCATTTGATACGGTCAAACATGACAGCCTCCTTGATTACCTGGAACGCAGGATGGTGCATTCTGGTCCTGTCCTAGACAGGTTCGCCTCCATCCTTCACAATAAATTTCAAAGAATAAAGATTAATCATTCCCTGTCCAACTCCACACCAGTCTCATTAGGGGTTCCGCAGGGTTCCTCACTTCCACCCACTCTCTTTAACCTGTTCCTGATGCCGTTAACCAAAATATTGAAATCATCATACATCAATTATAACACAGATGACAATCAAATCACCTCTTTTGAAGATATCAGGTCTCTTAATGCAATTCTACAAAAAAACTCAACATTGATTGACCTGCAACCACCTCAAGCTAAATACTCTCTAAACTAAATTCCTTCTAATTACAACAGCCAAACTATCATTCAACTTTGCTGAATGGATGAAACATTTAACAGCCCTCAATTGCATTCCACACATCATCGATTCCACAAAATCGTTGGGAATAACACTAGACAAAAACTTGAACGTGCAGGAGCACATCAGTTCAGCCACTAGAGGGGCTGACTTGCAAATCAGCCTCTTTGGAAAATTCAAACTCTTCCTCCCCTTCGATGACTTCAAGTCAGTTGTTCAAGCCTTAGTGATTTCCAGGCTGGATTATGGAAATATAACACTCTGTGGCCTTCCTAGATCAAAATTGGCTACCCTTAGGGACTCCCTTAATTCAGCTGCAAGGCTTATTACTGGATCTAAACGTAATAACCACATCACATCTGATTTGAAATCACTAAACTGGCTCTCTTACCAGTCAAGAATTTGTTTTAAATTGCATGCATGACACACAAAGTCATAAACTCCAACATGGTGAGGTACACTGCACAAAAACTGGAGCTGTCTGATAGCTCTAGAACCTCAAGAAGCACCATGTCTTTACTGTTAAAACCACATAAATTCAAGAAGAAGAAAACTTACAATCAAGCCTTCTCTGACATTGCTCCAAGAATCTGCAATTCCCTAACTTCTGAAATCTAAGTTAACCCTTCGCCTGCAGCTATCAAAAAGACAAGTGAAAGTACTATTGATGAACAAATTCTTGCTCTAGCTCTCATAATACTTTTATTGCGATGGTTATGATTGTTTATTATTGACTGCCTTACCTTTTTTTCTCTCCCTGATGATTTATGTAGCGCTATGTTGGACTAATAGGACTTCTTTACCCCCGCCTGGATACTGCTGCTGCTTCCTATACGGCTACTATGGTTGTTATTATTGGTTATTATTTCTGGCCTTTCCTATTTCTCTCACCCTGATCACACACCAGGTCGCTCCCCCACCGCATCAGCACCACCCTTGCTGCCCCCTTGCTGCCTCTACTTTCCCGCCGTTTTTTCTCCCGCCTCCCGCTCCTGCCGCTGCCTCCCCTGCGGCCCCGCCCCCCGCGCCTGATTGGACCCCCGCTCCCCCTCTCACCTGCTCCTCCCTCCCTCGCCCCTTCTTAATGGAGGCCACTGCGCGCAGCGGCGCGCCAAAGGCAAGCCCGTCTGTGCACGTCCGGGCCTGGACCGCGCCCAGCGCCAGAACCCCTCGCCCCCGCCGAAGCCAAGCTGCCCGACTGAGATACGACTCCGCCGCCCTCAACGCACTCAACACCGGAGGACCACCCGCCTGCTACCAAGCCACCCCAAAGCGCACCCATGGACCCTTCACCTGCCAAGCCTGCAAATTCACCTGCCTCCGTACCTGCACCCCATCTACCAAACACAACAAAGACAACAACAACCACCTCAAGTGCATTCTGCTCAACACCCGCTCTGTCCACTAACACGCCGTTGAACTCTGGGAACTCCTCGACACAACAGCTCCAGATGTCGCCTTCCTCACGGAAACCTGGATGAACGCCTCCTCGGCCCCCGACATCGCCATAGCCATCCCAGACGGCTACAAAATCACCCGGAAGGACCGCGTCAACAAAACCAGAGGAGGAGTCGCCATCATCTACAGGAACACCATCAGCGTCACGACCAATGCCGAAGACACACTCACCGCCGCCGAACACCTACACTTCCAGATCCACACCGACCCCGGACCACCCTTAGAGGAACCCTCATCTACCGATCCCCGGGCCCACGAACACAATTCAGCGAGACCATCGCCGACTTCATCAGCCCACACGCCATAGCCTCTCCAGAGTACATCCTCCTAGGGGACATGAACTTCCACCTGGAGAAAAACAACGACATTAACACCACCACCCTGCTCGACAACCTCGACAACTTGGACTCAAGCAACTGGTGGACACGCCCACACACCTCGCCGGCCACACACTCGACCCCATCTTTTCCACCAGCAACCACATCTCCTTCAGCCACTCCTCCGGACTACACTGGCCTGACCACAGCTGCATCGACTTCACCTTCAAAAAGACCACCTCCCACTACCAGACACCACAGATCCCGCGCAGATGCTGGAGCAAAGTCACCTCAGACCAACTGACCGCATCGCTGAGCCAGAACCCACCTGCCGACACCAACGACGCATCGCACAACCTCGCACAGTGGATCACCAACTGCGCCGACGACCTTGCCCCTCAGAAGAAACCCCCAGGCAAGACTAGCAAAAGAAAAACCGCATGGTTCACAGACGCCCTCAAAATCGCTAAGAAATCGTGCAGAACCCTCGAAAAAGCCTGGCGCCACAAGCGGACACAAGAAAACATGACAGCCCTCAAGAGCGCCACCCGCGAATACCACCAGATGATCCGCACCACCAAAAGGACATCATTCAAAGAGCAGCTGGACAACAACGCCCACAACAGCAAGGAACTCTTCAGCATCGTCAAAGAGCTCTCCAATCCCAGCGCCAGCAACAACGACATCTCACCGTCACAAGACCTCTGCAACTCCCTCGCCACATTCTTCCACCGCAAGATCACAGACATACACGACAGCTTCGGACCCCAGACCCCGCCCCCAACCACCAAACCAATGACCCCCACCTCCAGCCTCAACGCATGGACCCCCATCAGCACTGAAGACTCCACTCACGTCATGAACAGCATCCACTCCGGCTCCCCCTCCGACCCATGCCCTCATCATATCTTCAACAAAGCCGACACCATCATCGCACCCCACCTCCGGAACGTCATTAACAACTCCCTCACATCAGCCACATTCCCTGAAAGCTGGAAACAAGCATAAATCAACGCCCTACTGAAGAAACCAACAGCGGACCCCAAAGACCTCAAGAACTTACGCCCATTCTCTCTCCTCCCCTTCCCGGCTAAAGTCATCAAGAAGACCGTCAACAAACAGCTGACAGCATTCCTCGAAAAAAACAACTCGCTCGACCCATCCCAGTCCGGATTCCGAGCCAACCACAGCACCGAGACCGCCCTCATCGCAGCCACCGATGACATCAGGACCCTGATGGACAACGGAGAGACAACCGCCCTCATCCTCCTCGACCTCTCAGCAGACTTTGACACCGTCTGCTACCGCACCCTAATAATCCGCCTCTACAACACTGGGATCCAAGGAAAGGCCCTAGACTGGATCACATTGTTCCTCTCTGACAGAACCCAGAGAGTCCGCCTCCCACCCTTGCGCTCCGAGGCCTCCAAGATCATCTGCGGCGTACCCCAGGGCTCCTCACTCAGCCCTACCCTCTTCAACATCTACATGAGCCCCCTCGCCGCCATCGCACGCAAACACAACATTAACATCATCTCTTACGCCGACGACACCCAACTGATACTCTCCCTCACCAAAGACCCCCTCACCGCCAAAGCCAACTTCCAGGACGGAATGAAAGATGTCGCAGAATGGATGAAGCTCAGTCGTCTGAAGCTCAACTTGGGCAAGACGGAAGTCCTCATCCTCGGACAATCCCCATCCACCTGGGACGACTCCTGGTGGCCCACGACGCTGGGCACCGCACCGATACCCATGGACCACGCACACAACATGGGATTCATCCTGGACTCCTCCCTCACGATGACCAAGCAAGTCAACGCAGTCTCGTCCTCATGTTTCAACACCCTGCGCATGCTTCAAAAGATCTTCCGGTGGATCCCCAACGAAACCAGAAAGACGGTCACCCAGGCCCTCGTCACCAGCCGACTGGACTACGGAAACGCCCTGTACGCAGGAACCACAGCCAAACTTCAGAAACTCCTTCAACGTATACAGAACGCCTCCGCACGACTCATCCTCGACATCCCTCGCCACAGCCACAGCCACAGCCACATATCTGCCCACCTGAGAAACCTGCACTGGCTCCCCATCAGCAAGAGGATCACGTTCAGGCTGCTCACCCATGCACACAAAGCGCTCCACGACTCGGGCCCCGAATACCTCAACAACCGCCTGTCGTTCTACACTCCCACCCGCCAACTCCGCTCCACCAGCCTCGCCCTCGCCACCGTCCCTCGGATTCGCAGAACCACCACCGGAGGAAGATCGGTCTCCTACCTGGCAGCCAAGACATGGAACTCCCTCCCCGCACGCCTACGACTGACCCAGGACCATCTCACCTTCAGGAAACACCTCAAGACCTGGCTATTCGAGCAGTAGCGGCACCCCCCCCTCCCTTCAGCGCCTTGAGACCCACACGGGTGAGTAGCACGCTTTACAAATTGATTGATTGATTGATTGATTAAAGCGCTCTGATACCCTCTTGGGTCATGTTTGGGCTATATAAAAATTTAAATAAATAAATAGTGTCAAAAATGCATTTTATGGCATCAGTTCCTGATATTAAGGTCCCACTCGATTTGGCTAAAGCTATATGTGCTCCAAATTAAGACAGCCCAAGTGCAATTTGTTGTTACTTACTTCTACTAAGGGCACACATTCCCGGTAAGATACCTCATTGAGCTAAACACTCCATGTTCACATCTGCTGTGGCCACGAAACTGGAGTTTGAATTCCAGTAAGCCCAAATTGGGTAATAGTGACAACTTGTTTATTGTTCTTATAAATAGCAATATTTGGAGTAAAGAGCTATGTAAGAGAATATTTTGTATTCCTAATACTTGAACCCTACTTTTCGATAACAGTTCCACTCTTAGAAAGTATTTACTCTCACTTCTCTGTACAGCTTTGGGTACATTTTCCAGTACTCTTGCCATACTTCACTGTTTTCTGGTCATGCCTACCCATACATGGTGTACACTTGTTCACACTTTAGCGACACTTCCACTACTTTAGGACACTTAACCAAACACAAGCTACAAATAGCCATATTTTAAACCTCACTTGGCCAAACTAAGACTCGCCAACCGGTACTCACCGACTCATACTCAGAAATTACTTGCCCACACTTAGACTTCACTTGCCCATACTCAGACCTCGCTTGCTCATAACCAGACTTCAATTGCCCATTCTCATGCCTCACTTCCCTATGCTCTTGCCTCACTTGCCCGTACTAAGACCTCACTTGTCCATACCCAGAACTCAAGTGTTCATGTTCAGGCTTCACTTTCTCATGCTTAGACCTCTCCTGCCCATACTTATGCCTCACCTGCCCATACTTAGACCTCACATGCCCATACTCAGACCTCGCTTGCTCATAATCAGACCTCATTTGCCCATTCTCATGCCTCACTTCCCGATGCTCTAGCCTCACTTGCCCATACTAAGACCTCACTTGTCTATACACAGAACTCACTAGCTCATGCTCAGGCCTCACTTCCTCATGCTAAGACCTCTCTTGCCCAAATAAAGGCAAGATTTGACCATAGTTAAACCTCACTTGCCCATTCTCAGACCTCACTTGCCCATGTTCAGGCCCCACTTGCACGTAATGAGACTTCACTTGCCCATATCTAGGCAACATTTATCCATGCTCAGACTCAATTACATATACTCAGGTCTCACTTAACCATTCTCACGCTTCACTTGCATGTACTGGGACACACTTGACTGTACTCAGACCACACTTGCCCATATTTTGACAACCCTGTCCATGTACAAGTAACAGCTACCTTATTTAGATCCCAATTTCCCCATATTTATAGATTATCCTCCAACAAGTGTTATGCCACTTGCCTGTACTCACCTCACTGGGACACACCTGTCCATGTTCAAGTCACAGCTGCCTTACATAGATCCCATTTTCTCCATATTTATGGATCAGCCTCTATTCAGTGTTTTGCCCCTACAAGTTCCCTTTAGTTTACAGTTTGATCTCCCTTCACTGATTAAAGTTTTGGTCCAATGAGGCTTTGAAGAGCCACACAATCATTCACTATTACGTTCCCTCCTATGTCCGATGCTGAAAATTTGCATTCCTGCTCCACAAAAGCTCTGCTTGCCAGTCTGCCCAGTGACCCTTGTAGAAGACGGTCATGGACGCTAGTGCATGACTCAGGGGCGGTCAGGAATGTGCTGAGAGCAAGGCGGTCATAGACGTGCTCTGTCACAAACATGTTTACAAGCCAAGGAGTTCCCCAAATCTGATACATCAAGTTGGCCCTTGCCTGGTTTATCAGTTCGTGGGATACGCAGGTGGGATTTCACAATATCATCTCCGGTACATGGGCTCAGGTGCACTTCTGGAATGGGTTTTCAAATTCAAGAAGCAATAGATAAGCGCTATTAATGGACAGTCCAGATGTTGGGTTCACCATGACTATCGAAACAAAGGCTCCTGGATGCAGCCATGTTAAGTGCTAATAGAAAAAAATCACGTGGCATTGAGTGCTTGTAAAAACCTTCTAAATTTCAGTGGTCAATGTGAGATTGCAGCTGCCCGAGGCCACCCGGTGGCCATCAAGAGGGCGGCACCTTAGTCGCCGGGGGGCTCCCCCCTGCCCCCTTTCCGTGCAGGTACTCCCTCCTCCCTCGGGTAGGAGGGGTCCAGCAAGGAACGGGGCTGGCCCAGTGACGTGCTTCGGGGGGCGGCATGCCGGGCGAGGGGTACTTAAGTCCCCCTCGCCATGTTCAGGCCTCTTTGCCGCCCCTCACCACGGACAGACGGTCGATTAGGACGCACTTCTTTGCGGTGCCTCCTACGCACCAGGCCCGGTCTCAGTCAGGTGGCGCACCGAGGGCAGCCCTGACGCCGGCTCGGCAGTGCGCACGGCACCGCCAGGGCGGGCTCCTTTCACCCCTGCTTGTAGGATCGCGAGGGGTCCGCTGCTGTGGCATCTGCAGGGGCGGCACCTTCAACGGGGAACAGGATGTCACCAGGGTCCCCTGTTCACATCTTTATATGGGACGCCATCCTGCTGTTCGCCCAGTAGCTGCCACTACATCTTCAGCCAGTTACGAGATAGGTGCTGTGGTGGCTCGTCTGCTCCTAATGGATCATAAAATATTCCCACAAAACGGACGCTTCCACTCCCTTTAATATAGGGCTCCCGCTGCAGTGATGCGACAACCCCCCCCCCCGGATACCTCGGGGTATCCCTTCACCAGGCGGCCTTGGAGGTTGAAAGGCTTCACTATGGCCCAGCGATAGGTCATCTCTCCGGGCAGATAGCATGTTGCATTACATTGCCGCGATCCATAGCGATCCTTGTCAGTGGTGTCTCAGAGGGACGGGGAACGGGGCTCATCACGAACAGCTCCCGCATTCACGGATCGGCCGCCACGATGGCCGACGCGTTATTCACCAGTCCGTTTAAATGAGAGGCATTTAAATCACGGACAGCTACAATGGTGGGACACAAGGATGGATTTGGTGTTCCCGTGGCGTCTCCTCGCTCGGGTCGGGCAAAAGCGCGACGCTGCGGGCCGGGGGGCAGGGGAAGCCCGACAGTGGGTCAGCCCGCCAGCTCCCTCCCACGTGGCATGGCCTGCGCCTCCCAGAAGGTTGCCACCACGTGGAGGGCGGGGTGGAGGCCATCCACACCATCTACCATGCACACCCTTGCCATCTCTTAACGGCGCCGGGGTCCCCAGGCCGCGTGTCCGGCGGCTCACGGGCCACGCAGGACGCGTGAAACTTGGCATGCGGTTTTGGGGATGGCTGCGGTCCGTCCCTGGCCAGCCCTCCCGCACCATACCCCTCGAGGTGTACTGCGTGAATTGATAGCTCTGGTAGTGTACTACCTCATCTGTCCTTCCATCGGGCTGGGAGGGGCTTTCCTCGCGTCTAATACACCCTAGGCTGCCGAGAACTTTGGCTGAATATAGTGCGCACAGACAGCCTCGACGTGCAACCTCGGGTAGCGGCCACACATTCACCCACCACCTCGCTGGCCGCAGCCGCATCGCGAGCAGGCCATGCGCTCCGACCCCATGGCCCGGCATCTGCTTAGCTGTAAGTAGGGGAGGCACTCGCGGCGCCGGCGGTAGCACGCTGGCTAATCCCGGGGGTTTAGTGGGTATGAGTGTTGGCCTCTTGCATTGCCGGTGCACGGTTTCACCTCCGCTTGGAGAGCGGTCGGTCGCGGAGCTAGATGCCCCCGTTTTACCCCGGGTCGCGGCTCCGCTGCAGTAGGGGTGGGGGGCGCCGCATCGTTCGTCGGCCTGGTAGGGGCTGGGCCAGGCGATCGGACGCGCAGGCCATTGACGGCTTGTAAGCCTCCAGCAAAAGGCAATCATATCACGCGACGCACACGGCGGGATCCCCAACCGATTGCGTGCTCCCAAACGGGGGGCCGGCAGGAGCACACACAATGAAGGGACTTCAGGCATGTGGGGCCCGGCCGTGCTGGATAGGGGTTTCAGGGGCCCTGCACCGACGGCCTATGAGTCAGAGCGACGGGGTTTTGTCAATGGTGTCTCAGAGGGACGGGGGACGGGGTTTGTGTAAATTGTGTCTCCTGCCCATAGAGCGAGGGGCATCAGCACCATCCGGCAGGGTCTTGTAAAGGTGCATTGAATTAGATAATTGTGTCCCCTGCCCATAGAGTGAGGGTCACCAGCTCCAGGCCACATGGAACACTCGTCAGTGATTAATTCATTTATACGGGGCCTTGCATATCTCAGCGAATAGGGTAAGCCGATCACGTGCGCTAGTTGCTTATTAGCGTCCTGTTGTAAATATGGTGCAGAGTATCATTAGGCCATAGTACCTCGAGGCATGTGGCGTGGGAATGGTTGGGCAACTACGCTCGCATGTTCAGGTCCTCGGGCTGATCCGTATTCTGTGCGTCCTGCGTCACAGAGTGACCCCTTGCTATCTCAGCAGGTATGTGGTACACGATGCGCTAGGCATCAAGACAGGAGCATCCTTGTGGTTACAATTATACAGTGAGACGCGTTTATGCGTAGGGAAGGGTGTACTGTTAAGTGATGCTTGCTTACGGCCCAGATCTGTAGGGAATTTGGTTGACTTTGGTCTGGGAGACCCGGGTTCGCGTCTAAAGGGCCATGATAACGAAGGTATATTTCTTCCGCCCGCTGTAGACTGTATGCAAACAGCATGATGAGGACTGGATGTAAAAATAACTCTTTTCAGAGCGCGGTGTGTCAGCATGCCTATTTGCCCTACTGATTCCCGGTAGCTCCGGTCATGTCAATAGGGCGGCCCCGGTTCAGGCTGGGGCGGGTCAGTATTTAATACTTCAACGTGCGCTAGAAAGATTCGAGACAGGAGCGAGGTCGTCGGGCTGATTCCACCTCCCTGCTGTTTGGCTGCAGTTAGCCATGGAGGCCCTTGCTGGCTTACTATTTATTTCTGTCTCCTTTAATGGTCATCCTCCTTTCTCTACCTGTGACCTGGAAACCTTCCTGGGATCTTCTTCCCCTGCTGCGTCGATGGGTGTATAGGGCTATGCTTCCCAGCAGTCAAGATGCGCTTGATTACAGTAATGCAGTATGCGATTATTTCAGTGCTGTAGGAGGCAATTGGTACAGTGTGGGAGGACTTGTAGCAACTCCAGTGCGCTTTCTGCTCCCGCACTCTGTCATGTAGACGGCAGGGCGGTTCACATCACGAACAGTAATGACACAGGAGGAGAAACTTTCAAGTGTACAGACTACAAGCTGTCTTTCTAGAAATGAGTGGCGTGTGCATGTTACACAATCGTACCAAGCTGGCGCGAACGTTGCTCTAGGTGTCAGAGAGTCGCATAGTGGAAAGAACACAAGAAAACCTAGGGGTCTAGACGAAGGTACCTTTCGTACACTTTAAACCGCAGCGCCAGCTTGCTGGAGAACTATAGTAAGGGTGGAAAACAGATGCAATTGAAAAGAAGAGGTGTGAGTGATTGTGTCAAAGAAACCCGCTTGGTTTAGAGGATTCCCATCAAACACTTGTATGATCAGATTCTATCATTTGGTCATCCTCAGGGGTATGGTGTCTCTAGATCATTGAGACACAAATGTCCCCTGTAGTATAGCGGAGCCAATGCCCACAAGTACTCAGTGACCTATGATAGACCGAAGATGGGTCTAAGTGCAGTGCAAAACTGAAAAAGTGGTGAATTTAAAATAGAATAGAGGACAGAAAATTAGGTTTATTAAGACACAATCCTCTTCCTAAATAAAAACAACATGAACAGTGCAAGGATGCAGTATGAGAACAAATCACTGCATATCAGGCCAACATGTTTCAACCTCACAGGGAAGGACCCAAGGTTTTCGTCAGGGCCCTGTTCACAACGTTGCTACTGCGTAGTGACAAACTAATAATATATCTTTAAATATTACAGATCCCGTGTAGTAACCAAACAAAAGGATACAGCGTTAGGGTTCAAAACTCCGCCGTGCAGAAGGTTCCAAACAGTGATCTAAAAGGACAACACAAACACCCCATATATCAAAAACATCCCATATTTAAATCTTACACCCTCCATTGTTTCATAAAGGTCGAAAAATACCACTCACCCTATTCTGCCGGGGAGTAGACCTCACCTCACCTGGACTCTGACTCAGGGGTAAAAGGGAGGCCACGCTCTAAAAAGGAAAACTGAGGCGTCAGGAGTGGAGAACATTGCAGAAGTATATTACTCTGCTTCACATATTATCCCTCCCTACAAATGTATTACGCCTCTATTCCTAAGTCTACTTTCTCCATCAACTAACCCAAGAAAAACTAGCTCTACCCAATAACACTCCTCTCCACTCTTAATTAATAACCTGTATAATGGTCAAAGAGTTCTGGACACTCCAAGTAATCATAAGTCCATGCAACCCTTAATCCACTGTAAGTTGGTCAGACACAGTCTAGTATCAGAGAAAAACTGCCCGGGAAGCCTCTTAGCATAGGACTCAGTCACCACAAGGATAAACCTTACCTCTCCGTCGTTGCCCCAAGCAGAACGCTGAGACAGGGGGAGGCAACGAACGGCAGAGGGACCGGTCTTTAAGAACCGGCGCCGGGCCCCGCCCAATCGGGGGTGTGTGTGCGGGGGTGTACCCTCCTTACTTATCAAATTGCGGTTACTCACCGCTTTCGTTGGGAAACGGCACCGCCATTGCCTGTTTACCAACCGCGCATCACCGGTGATAGTGTCAATAGCTGCGCGCATGCGCAATGGTGATTAGTAAAGTCGCGCGATACTGCAGAACTACAGAATGACGTCAATCACGTCACTTCTGTAGTTCGCCCGCCTTCCAAAGCTCTCGGCGAATACAAACAGCACTATCGGCATCAAGGACTTTCTCCAAACTTCTAAGTATGACATGCACACCGGATTAAAGTCCCATGGCAAAAAGGGCCTACCTACCCACTGTGTCCAACACTTTCAAATTATATTGAAGAGACACTGCGCCTCTCAATGTGAATGCAGATATCGCCCGCTTTGTGGAACTGTCAATAGGGGCTAATTAATCAAAATTTGCTAAGGGCGACCTCTCCCAGGATGTAAACAGAGAGTTTCTCCATGCAAAATCTATAGGCTAACAGATCCCTGCA
The DNA here is from genome assembly GCF_964261635.1 of Lissotriton helveticus. Classification (NCBI taxonomy): domain Eukaryota; kingdom Metazoa; phylum Chordata; class Amphibia; order Caudata; family Salamandridae; genus Lissotriton; species Lissotriton helveticus. The sequence goes on from NC_136071.1 coordinate 238,617,208, forward strand.
AACCTCTTAACTGATGCACACTAAGCCTAGTGTTATATGGACTATACTTCAAAGTCCTTACAGAGTGGTCCACGGGATATCATCATTGAGTCCCTGGCTCTCTAAACGTAATAAATAAATCCATTTTTGTTCCTTTAAATAAAGAAAACGTGTAGGGTTCGTAACATGGTTGGGTATGAATGGTTTCTCTAGGACAACCCAACTAAACTCGTCCTCTTTGTGATTGAACTCCAAAAAATGTTTGGTCAGCTTGGACACAGTTTTCTTGCATTTGAAAGAACTTTTATGTTCAAGCATGCGGGTGCGTACTTTACGGGTTGTCATACCCACATATCTTTTGTTGCACGGGCACGTGAGAATGTATATAACATTACAGCTGTTACAGTTGGAAAAGTGTTTTAGAATCCACGGGCGCCCAGTACCTATATCAATCTGGCTCGTCTTCTGTGTCAACCCACACATAGAGCAACCCCCACATGGGTGGTGCCCCTGTACAGGTGGTAATTGCCATAGAGTGTCGTTAGACTCCCGCCGTGCTTCACGTGGCCGGGTGTGTATCAAACAATCTTTTAAATTTTTGGAGCGCTTGAAGGCAAACAATGGGGGTTCGATCTTATCTGTAGTGCTGTTAAGAATGCGCCAATGGCGTCTGACAATTTTCTGCACTTGATTAGATTTCTCATTAAAAGTGCTGACAAAAGTAATTCTAGTTAAAGGTGACTTCTCCACCGGTATCTCCAAGAGGGCTTCGCGGTTGTTATTACTTGCTCGTTTTAATGAGCGCTTAACCAGAGTGGTAGGGTAATGTCGAACCTGCAGTTGTCGACAGAGATTATCAGCATGTTTCCTGTAGGTCTCCTGCGTGGAGCAGTTCCTGCGAACCCGGAGGAACTGTCCGTATGGGAGGTTCTCACGCAAGGACCTAGGATGCTGACTCTCGAACAGTAAAAGAGAATTTCTCGCCATCGGCTTCCGGAAAAGTTCACTGTGTAGGCCCTCAGATGTAGACAAAATGGAAAGATCCAAAAAAGTGATCCTTTCTTTGTTCGTCTCAATGGTGAATTGCAGGAACCTGTTCCGGCTATTAAGCCATTCATGAAAGCTCACAAGGGACTCTGCATTCCCCCGCCATACCATGAAAATATCATCGATATAGCGTTTGTAACAAACAATGGATGATAAAAAGGGATTCTCAGATGTTAATATCTCCTGTTGTTCAAAAGTATGAACATATAAATTCGCCAAGCTCGGCGCAAAAATACTGCCCATACTTGTCCCGGAGATTTGTAGGTACAGATTCTCTTCGTATCTGAAATAGTTCTCTTTCATCGCCATTCTTGCTAGCGCCATTATAAAGGGAACCGGTGTAATGGTATCCAAAGTGGCAGAATTCAGGATGGAACAAATGGCGTTCAAGGTGTCATCCTGGGGGATGGAAGTGTATAGAGACACAACATCCATGGACACAAGGATGTCGGTCTCTTGATTGAAGTCAATACCTGGCAATAGGCGCAAGACATCTTTAGTGTCCTTCAAATAGGAGGGCATGGTCAACACTATCGGCCTCAAGAAAAAATCAACAAATTCTGATAACGGCTCCAAAACAGAGCCCTGCCCTGAGATAATCGGTCTACCCGGCGGTGGTCTTTGTTCCTTGTGAACTTTAGGTAGGGTGTAGAAGTAGGGGATAACAGGGTGTTCTACCTGTAAAAATTGGGACTCATGTGGTGTAATCCAGCCTTCTGCTAAGGCTTCCTCCGTTAATAAACGGATTTCATTCTTCAGTCTTTTAGTAGGGTCAATGGTCAATAGTCTGTAGGAGCTCTCAGCACTCAACTGGCGCTGGCACTCTGCTCTGTATATCTCGGTGTCCTGTAGCACTATGGCACCGCCCTTGTCGGCAGATTTTATAACTATCGAGGGGTCACGCATCAAGGTTTGTACGGCCTGCTGGTCTGCCCTCGACATGTTAGAATAACCATTGGTAGAAATGGTTTTGCACTGCACTTAGACCCATCTTCGGTCTATCATAGGTCACTGAGTACTTGTGGGCATTGGCTCCGCTATACTACAGGGGACATTTGTGTCTCAATGATCTAGAGACACCATACCCCTGAGGATGACCAAATGATAGAATCTGATCATACAAGTGTTTGATGGGAATCCTCTAAACCAAGCGGGTTTCTTTGTCACAATCACTCACACCTCTTCTTTTCAATTGCATCTGTTTTCCACCCTTACTATAGTTCTCCAGCAAGCTGGCGCTGCGGTTTAAAGTGTACGAAAGGTACCTTCGTCTAGACCCCTAGGTTTTCTTGTATTCTAATCATTGTATTGGGGGTTCAACCTAGATGTGGTCGTTAAACTCCCCTAAGACCCTTTTCTCCTGTCTTTATAATATTGTGTGAGCAGCTGATGGCTGCGGGTCTTTATTTGATTATATAATTCTGATAATCTAGCATTGAGTATATTCATACTCAACTGAGCTCCTTTTTTCCTACAACTGCTCGGGGGATGTTGGTTCCCTCTAAACCCTTCCTCTCACTCCATTAATAACCGCAACACTATGGCTGAATGCAGCGGTTTGGCGTACGATGACTCTGTTTTCCAGACCCTTATGGACAATATGCCTAGCATCCTAGATTCCATCCCTACACCAATAGTTCAGACAGCAGATGACTGGACAAAGGCTTTGACGTTAAAAAAGGCTCATTCTCGGACCCAAGCACACGGTTTAGTGATGGCAGAATATGCGAGAGCTAGCTGTGCACCACCAGGCCTCTTGGTCACTAATGCTCCTCGTCTTTTTCTAACAGATAAAGTGTTCCTAAAGGATTGGTCCCTCATCGCATGGCGATGCACGAGGGACTGGCTCATTCTTATCATAAGTACCGCAAAACGTACATGTGACACCTTATTGATAGAGATCCAAGTCCTTGAGGCACACATTAAAACCACCATCTCCACCACTACAATTTTCAAGAAACAGAAGGACGAGTCGGACAAAAATAATAAAGATTTTTTCGATCATATCTTACAAGTAAAGATTGACAAATTCAAGAAAGACCTGGCAAAGTTTAAACTAGAAGTGGTATACCCATATACTAGTGATTCTTACAAAGCACCAGAATACAAAAGTAATGGGAGGAAGAATGGCTCAAACTATTCAGGTTCAGGGACGGACTCTGATAGTGATCAGGGCACCAACAATCCTACACCGTCAGGGAGTAGAGGGCGAGGGAGGTCGCGTGGGTTCCAAAACCACAGTGGGTTCCAACCAGGACCAGTCCCCCCTTGGTGGCAACCATCTCCATGGGGCCCGACGCCTCCTTTTCCTTACCAGTTTCAGCCACCGATGGGCCAGTACCCTGGGTACCAAAATTTGAATAACCAGTCTTTTTTAGGGTTTGGCCCCAGGAGGTCAAGAGGCCGCAGAAGGGGAAACTTACCCCCACCACCCCAACAAGTACACTGGGAAGACACAACTGGACCACACACGGGCACTCGCAGTCAGACGGCCAGGACTGTGCCTCAGACTTGAATGCACCTGTGGAGAACTTAGTTGTGAATCTGAGCAGTCGCGTCTTGACTGACAGTGAGGAGCAAGTCCTTAACAAGGGCCTAGGGTTTGTTCTTTCTGACAGAGGCGATCCGTTCAGAACACAAACTGAATTAGCGCAATTTTTTCGGAAGTTGAGGCTACATTATTTTTTCAGGGATAAAATTTCTGAGACTGTTGACAAAAATACAGGGTTGAGGCCAAAATCTACCTTTTTACCCCCTATCCATGCTGTTCCACAACATGTGGCTACTTTTGAAAGGGCAGTAAAAGAGGACATTGAAGCCATTTGGACAGATGGTTCTACCAATGGTTATTCTAACATGTCGAGGGCAGACCAGCAGGCCGTACAAACCTTGATGCGTGACCCCTCGATAGTTATAAAATCTGCCGACAAGGGCGGTGCCATAGTGCTACAGGACACCGAGATATACAGAGCAGAGTGCCAGCGCCAGTTGAGTGCTGAGAGCTCCTACAGACTATTGACCATTGACCCTACTAAAAGACTGAAGAATGAAATCCGTTTATTAACGGAGGAAGCCTTAGCAGAAGGCTGGATTACACCACATGAGTCCCAATTTTTACAGGTAGAACACCCTGTTATCCCCTACTTCTACACCCTACCTAAAGTTCACAAGGAACAAAGACCACCGCCGGGTAGACCGATTATCTCAGGGCAGGGCTCTGTTTTGGAGCCGTTATCAGAATTTGTTGATTTTTTCTTGAGGCCGATAGTGTTGACCATGCCCTCCTATTTGAAGGACACTAAAGATGTCTTGCGCCTATTGCCAGGTATTGACTTCAATCAAGAGACCGACATCCTTGTGTCCATGGATGTTGTGTCTCTATACACTTCCATCCCCCAGGATGACACCTTGAACGCCATTTGTTCCATCCTGAATTCTGCCACTTTGGATACCATTACACCGGTTCCCTTTATAATGGCGCTAGCAAGAATGGCGATGAAAGAGAACTATTTCAGATACGAAGAGAATCTGTACCTACAAATCTCCGGGACAAGTATGGGCAGTATTTTTGCGCCGAACTTGGCGAATTTATATGTTCATACTTTTGAACAACAGGAGATATTAACATCTGAGAATCCCTTTTTATCATCCATTGTTTGTTACAAACGCTATATCGATGATATTTTCATGGTATGGCGGGGGAATGCAGAGTCCCTTGTGAGCTTTCATGAATGGCTTAATAGCCGGAACAGGTTCCTGCAATTCACCATTGAGACGAACAAAGAAAGGATCACTTTTTTGGATCTTTCCATTTTTTCTACATCTGAGGGCCTACACAGTGAACTTTTCCGGAAGCCGATGGCGAGAAATTCTCTTTTACTGTTCGAGAGTCAGCATCCTAGGTCCTTGCGTGAGAACCTCCCATACGGACAGTTCCTCCGGGTTCGCAGGAACTGCTCCACGCAGGAGACCTACAGGAAACATGCTGATAATCTCTGTCGACAACTGCAGGTTCGACATTACCCTACCACTCTGGTTAAGCGCTCATTAAAACGAGCAAGTAATAACAACCGCGAAGCCCTCTTGGAGATACCGGTGGAGAAGTCACCTTTAACTAGAATTACTTTTGTCAGCACTTTTAATGAGAAATCTAATCAAGTGCAGAAAATTGTCAGACGCCATTGGCGCATTCTTAACAGCACTACAGATAAGATCGAACCCCCATTGTTTGCCTTCAAGCGCTCCAAAAATTTAAAAGATTGTTTGATACACACCCGGCCACGTGAAGCACGGCGCGAGTCTAACGACACTCTATGGCAATTACCACCTGTACAGGGGCACCACCCATGTGGGGGTTGCTCTATGTGTGGGTTGACACAGAAGACGAGCCAGATTGATATAGGTACTGGGCGCCCGTGGATTCTAAAACACTTTTCCAACTGTAACAGCTGTAATGTTATATACATTCTCACGTGCCCGTGCAACAAAAGATATGTGGGTATGACAACCCGTAAAGTACGCACCCGCATGCTTGAACATAAAAGTTCTTTCAAATGCAAGAAAACTGTGTCCAAGCTGACCAAACATTTTTTGGAGTTCAATCACAAAGAGGACGAGTTTAGTTGGGTTGTCCTAGAGAAACCATTCATACCCAACCATGTTACGAACCCTACATGTTTTCTTTATTTAAAGGAACAAAAATGGATTTATTTATTACGTTTAGAGAGCCAGGGACTCAATGATGATATCCCGTGGACCACTCTGTAAGGACTTTGAAGTATAGTCCATATAACACGAGGCTTAGTGTGCATCAGTTAAGAGGTTTGCAGGGATCTGTTAGCCTATAGATTTTGCATGGAGAAACTCTCTGTTTACATCCTGGGAGAGGTCGCCCTTAGCAAATTTTGATTAATTAGCCCCTATTGACAGTTCCACAAAGCGGGCGATATCTGCATTCACATTGAGAGGCGCAGTGTCTCTTCAATATAATTTGAAAGTGTTGGACACAGTGGGTAGGTAGGCCCTTTTTGCCATGGGACTTTAATCCGGTGTGCATGTCATACTTAGAAGTTTGGAGAAAGTCCTTGATGCCGATAGTGCTGTTTGTATTCGCCGAGAGCTTTGGAAGGCGGGCGAACTACAGAAGTGACGTGATTGACGTCATTCTGTAGTTCTGCAGTATCGCGCGACTTTACTAATCACCATTGCGCATGCGCGCAGCTATTGACACTATCACCGGTGATGCGCGGTTGGTAAACAGGCAATGGCGGTGCCGTTTCCCAACGAAAGCGGTGAGTAACCGCAATTTGATAAGTAAGGAGGGTACACCCCCGCACACACACCCCCGATTGGGCGGGGCCCGGCGCCGGTTCTTAAAGACCGGTCCCTCTGCCGTTCGTTGCCTCCCCCTGTCTCAGCGTTCTGCTTGGGGCAACGACGGAGAGGTAAGGTTTATCCTTGTGGTGACTGAGTCCTATGCTAAGAGGCTTCCCGGGCAGTTTTTCTCTGATACTAGACTGTGTCTGACCAACTTACAGTGGATTAAGGGTTGCATGGACTTATGATTACTTGGAGTGTCCAGAACTCTTTGACCATTATACAGGTTATTAATTAAGAGTGGAGAGGAGTGTTATTGGGTAGAGCTAGTTTTTCTTGGGTTAGTTGATGGAGAAAGTAGACTTAGGAATAGAGGCGTAATACATTTGTAGGGAGGGATAATATGTGAAGCAGAGTAATATAATTCTGCAATGTTCTCCACTCCTGACGCCTCAGTTTTCCTTTTTAGAGCGTGGCCTCCCTTTTACCCCTGAGTCAGAGTCCAGGTGAGGTGAGGTCTACTCCCCGGCAGAATAGGGTGAGTGGTATTTTTCGACCTTTATGAAACAATGGAGGGTGTAAGATTTAAATATGGGATGTTTTTGATATATGGGGTGTTTGTGTTGTCCTTTTAGATCACTGTTTGGAACCTTCTGCACGGCGGAGTTTTGAACCCTAACGCTGTATCCTTTTGTTTGGTTACTACACGGGATCTGTAATATTTAAAGATATATTATTAGTTTGTCACTACGCAGTAGCAACGTTGTGAACAGGGCCCTGACGAAAACCTTGGGTCCTTCCCTGTGAGGTTGAAACATGTTGGCCTGATATGCAGTGATTTGTTCTCATACTGCATCCTTGCACTGTTCATGTTGTTTTTATTTAGGAAGAGGATTGTGTCTTAATAAACCTAATTTTCTGTCCTCTATTCTATTTTAAATTCACCACTTTTTCAGTGTTGCACTGCACTTAGACCCATCTTCGGTCTATCATAGGTCACTGAGTACTTGTGGGCATTGGCTCCGCTATACTACAGGGGACATTTGTGTCTCAATGATCTAGAGACACCATACCCCTGAGGATGACCAAATGATAGAATCTGATCATACAAGTGTTTGATGGGAATCCTCTAAACCAAGCGGGTTTCTTTGTCACAATCACTCACACCTCTTCTTTTCAATTGCATCTGTTTTCCACCCTTACTATAGTTCTCCAGCAAGCTGGCGCTGCGGTTTAAAGTGTACGAAAGGTACCTTCGTCTAGACCCCTAGGTTTTCTTGTGTTCTAATCATTGTATTGGGGGTTCAACCTAGATGTGGTCGTTAAACTCCCCTAAGACCCTTTTCTCCTGTCTTTATAATATAGTCGCATAGTGGAGCCAGGGTTAATGCTTCCATCATGCTGCGGGGCGGGAGCGGTGCTCTTCTATCTAAAGTTTTTATATAGCGTGGCCTTTGCCCTTTGGTGTGAGAGCACATTACTGAGTAGCAATTTCATTACTTTGCATCGGGGTGTGTACATCTGAATTGGAAGTGCTTCAGTGTGCGTGAGGCTAGCAGATATGGCATGTTATTCTCAGCAGGTGCATATCGTGGGTGCCTGCATATGAGTTTAGATGATATACTCAGTATATTTACGGGTTTGAATACCTGCATTTGAGTGTGCGGTACCCCAGGCCCTCAGCTAGTATACTCTGCCGGGGTGCCCCTGCGCAAGAGGTGTGGGACATCAGGCATGCAGCAAGCTGGAACTGTATGAGGTGACGCATGTGTACGTGTATCTGTGTGCCCATACTAGGGAATTGTGTTCTTCCAGACAAACAGTAAGTCAACTAGGCGCGAGGTGATCAGCAGTGCGCCAAAGGTGTTAATTCTAAGTCACTTTTCATGTATTTGGTGTCTTGGGGTCTGTGTGACTCTTTAATGGCTGTGTGGAATTTTTATATTGGCAGCTTATCTCATACATATGGCAGATTTGCTGCAGAACTTACTCCTGTGGCGCTCAATTGAGAGGGGTCCTCACTTTTGGGTTTTATCTTACTGTACGGTCACGGCAGGTATGACTGTTGGGTAGTCAGTCTAAGATGTGCCGAAATTAGGATAGTTTGCTAATTCTAGGTCTAGCCCTGGGCTAATAGGTGCATATATCCCCCTTGCAGATCGATCTCCTGGGGCCTTTCCAAGAGGCATAGTTAGTCTTGTTTATGAACATTCCTGGGACCTGCACTGCTGTTAACTCAACCATGTGGATAAGGTAACATGACAATAGTCAATTTGCTCTTCCATAATACTGCTGTTGTCTGCCTGTGAATCCAAGACTCTGGAACCTGGCAGACAGCCTATCCTCTGAGCCATCAGATCGGGGGCTCCTGCTACCTTTCAGTAGCTGGTAGGGTCTTTCAGCCTGGAGTGTTACACTGTTTGCACGTGCTAGTGGGGCAACTGTGCGACCACAGCCTGAGCCACGACTGCCAATAATACTTAGGAGTGGGCCTCTATAAGACTCATTATAGATTTGCCCATGAAGTCACTAACAGCTGTTATGGAAACTCAGGATGTCTATCAGGTAGTCCATCACCCCTACTGTTCGTTTCACGATTATGGGTGGTGGCTTTGCACGTTGGGCTCCTATCAGGATTGGACACACGGCTTTCTTTCAGGGTTAGTGTGGCTGGGCTCCCCTGGTTTGCGTTTGAACAGCTTCGTGGTGCACCTGAGTAACCTTCAGATTCCTTTGCACTCTTCACAAGGTGAGAAGTTGCCCTGAGGTTGGATATCGCCAATTTCGGGAGTGCCTGGGTTCAGCTTATTAAATCCTTTTGGCGGGGGTCGTAAGTCAACTTTATAGACATGCTATTCTTGGTAGCATGGTCTAAGCAGCCTCCAGGCTACTAGGGGGCATGCGTCACCAGCGGTTTACCTTGCAATCTTGTTTATAAAATGTAAGTCCACCCGCAAGTCATACTAATTTTGCATTGCGCACTGAATTATCCCTCTGTGCCTTGCCTGTGTACAGTTGCACAAGCGTTCTCAAAGCTCAGTTCACAGTTGAAGTTGTAGAACTACACTCCGGCAGAAGTTATACATATCTGGGTGTAGTCTGCCGTGGCTTTGTGTGCAGGGGTGTGGTGTGTCTCAGTGTCAGGCGCTGGTTCTCCTATGGTTTTGATTAGGGAGCGATATCAGCAGGGGGGGTCCCCTCATCGTTGGGCTCTTTCCAGGGGTATGACCTGCACAAATGTAAACAAAGCACAAGTTTACAGTTGAATTTCGAGAACTGCGCTTCGGCAGAAGTCGTACATCACTGGGTGTAGTCTGCTGATGCTGGGTGTGAAGGTGTGTAGTGGGTCTCAGTGACAGGTGCCGGTCCTCCTATCGTATGATTAGGGAGGGATACTAGCAGGGGTGGCACTCTCATCACCTGGTCTTTACCTGGGGTATGACCCATCGAACCTGGGATAGTCTACACTATGGCAGTAGTGGGATTGCATCCGGGGGTGTAGGCTGATTGGTGTCAGAGGGGCATTGGTTTCTGCAGCGTGTCTTATGCAGGTCAGGATCCTAGAGGGAACTTGGTTTCAGGCAGCAAACCCTTGGTGGTGGTCGTAAGTCAACCTACAGACAAGCTATCGTAGTGGTAGCATGGCCTAATCTGCTTCTAGACTAAAACACAAGAGGGCAGGTGATGCCTGCTGTAACACTTGCTAAATACTTGCATTGGCATAGGGTGGGACTTCGCCCAAGTTACATAGTATTTATGTATCATTCCAGCCAATGCCCCTGGGCTCTTTAGTGTATAGCAGCACAAGCGTGTAACGTAAGCACACCTTCTCGATGAGGATGCAGAGGACGGCGTTGCAGCAGTAGCTGTAACTTCACCTGGGTGTAGTCTTCTGACGTTTTATGTATGTTTAGGACCCAGGGGGGGCTGCATATTAGATGCAGAGGGGCCTTGGTTCCTTCGGGCATGTACTGTTCAGGTCAGGAGCTAGGGTCTTTTGGAATTGAGAAGCGTCCCCTGTCATTTGGTCCTGTCCATGGACTGACGAGAAGCTCTGCGGAGCTAGGGTCGTAGGTCAGGGGTTAGTTGAGGCAGAAGCATCTCCTCTCCCGGGCAGTCTTTCCCGGTTGGAGGAGGCAGGACTATGACGCGCGTCCGGGGCGGCTGGGAGGAGCCTCCAGGGGTACTTGACTCCTCTGCCCCTGCTGGAGGGCCTCTTTGCCGCTCCGGACGCCGTCGCACGGTCTCGTCAGGACACCTTGTCCAGACTCAGGCACTCCCTTGCGACAGGTGGCGGTCCGCCGCATCACTTGGTCATTCACCTGGGGGGCAACGACATCACCAACATGGGAAGGTCCGCGCTGCTACATAAAATGAAGGCGGACCTGGTGGAGGTTTGCAGAATGGTGGGGAGCTGTGAGGGCTGGTGGTCCGAATTGCTCCCACGCAGAGTCTGGCGAGGCGCTAGGTCATGCGCAGCCATAGAAAATTCTAGGAGGAGGGTAAACCGCGACATGCGCAAATTCACTTCGCAGAAAGGCATTGGTTTCATCCGCCATGAGATGATGCAGGACAAGATAAAAGGTTACTTTGAGATAGATGGCGTGCATCTCAATCCAGTGGGCTTGGACCTTTTCCTCCTAGATTTGTACGATGCTTTGCAGGAGAGAGGCTGCAGGTAGGAAGGAGCCTAGTGGATGGGGGGCCCGGGCGGCGGCGGTGGCCGCCGGTCGGGCTGTGGCGGAGTTACAGGGTGATCCGGAAGCAGAGAGGTGCAGCGTTGTACCTCAGCTGGCACATAGGGGTGCCAGAGCCTAACACCTGGACTTCATGGGAGGTCCGGGTACACGTGTCGGCACCTCAGTAATCCTTCGGGCGGTTGTGGGCCTGTACAACCGGGGGTTGCCTAGTTGCGCTCCGCCCCTCGGGCGTGAGTTTAGTTAATTAACATATGGGGCAGCACACAGGTGGTTCCACACTGTGCTGCCCGGCTCATCAGGCGGG